>NW_026892566.1:5400000-6000000 GCF_033815535.1 Pezoporus flaviventris
TATTTACTGGTTCTATCACATCACAACGTTTCAAAAGGAAAGAATGAGATTTTTAGAAACATTTTATTACTTAATGAAAGTAATGGGGGCACACACAGTCTTCAATGTCATTATCTTCAAGAATGGACAGACTCACAGTAGTGACCATCCATGCCCTTTCAAATTAACACAGTATGTGTAAACTCTTTAAGGATAATTGACAGAGTTGGTACCCATAGCAGCTAGCCATTTCTGTAAACTAATCACCTTAAAGCGCACTAGCTTCACGAGGACCCAACCATAAACCGGTGCTAATTGCTGACCGTAAAATAGCTTTTTTCCTCAGTTTGTATATGCTAGAGCCGTGCTAGCAGAAGTTTACTTTCTTCCTGTTTCCCTCTCGTCACTGTTGATGAGAATTCTAACTTCCAAGAAGACATGGTTATTTGGGTAAAGAGGCTCAAAACAAAGACTACTTATTTAAAATTAGAGAAACTAATAGCAGTTGGTTGCAAACATATTTCCAGACCTCTTACTGCAGTCATTGAAAAAAAAAATAAATCTATCTTTCCCTGTGATTTCTTCTCATTAGGTGATGAGCCCTTCAAGAACTATAAAAAGTCAAAGTATTTTGTTCTTTCTAAGAATTTTCCAGTTTACATAACCTGGAACTTTTGCAGGTTCTGTATTTCATCTGCTGATTATCAGTGTACCGTTACTGTATTTAAATAAATACAAGAAAAAGGAATACAATATATTGCAGATCTACATTACTTAGGACAGCTTGGAAAAGTCTTAATGTTAAAAATGAAGCATAAAGTACATTCACTTTTTTTCATAAAGTTCCCTGAATTTATCAAACACTGAAAAAAAAAGCTATAGAGACAAGAAGGAAGGATAATACTACATGAAAGTGAGTTTTACTGCTCTGGTGTCCTTAAAAGAATAATTAGATATGGTACTGCACATGATTCTTAAAGTAACAGATTTATGAACACAAAAAGTATCAATTTCTCTTCTTTCCTTTGTTCTGTTCTACGCAATCTTGAGTTTGCAGCTGCAAGAGTTGCCAGCATGCCCACAGGTACTAATGAAGAAACAGATGTGGATACATGCATTAAATGATGCAGTTCAGGTATGTAACCCTGATCAGAAAGGCATGTATGATAAAAAGCTCAAAATCAAAGCCAAGTTCAGTGATAGCTCAAATTCACTGAAGTCGTTAGATAGTTGGATTTAGAAAGAGTAGAAAGTTTCAACTCCCAAAGAAAAGTTTTCAGAACTGAAGGGGAGTTAATAATGGAATATGCAATTTGTTCTTATTGAACGGGAAAAGGAATACAAACATTTTCCTTTCCACAAAGCAGTAGTGTGAGGTTTAAAACCTGTTAACTTAATGATCTAAATTTTATTAATTTATTACCAGCTGCATACATTGCCGACCAGCAAGAACCTTTTAAAATAGCTAGGACCTAGCTGAGCATTGGTTCTCTCTCCTTCCCCCCTAAATAGAAAGAAGAAAGTATCTTTTCTTCTTTGTTTCATCCCTTCACCTTCATTATTCTGCTTCTTTCTCCTGAGAGCACATTTTAAATTTTGCATTAAAGGAACATCTTTCTGGAGTGTTAAAACTTAGGGGAAAAAACTCACAGGCAACTGCTCAGAAGGATCCTGAGCAGAAGGATGATTAATACTTGTAAAGCTGTGAGTGGCAAGGAAAACACTTGCCCTTGGTGTAGAGGCTAGCTTTCTTACTCCAGGTGATAGGGAAGAAGGGAGAGTGCTCTTCCAATTCTAAACGCTAGAGCCAATCACCCTTTTGACTCTTGAATATATCATTAGATATGGGAAGAAGGGAGAGTACTTTTCCAATTCTAAAAGCTAGAACCAATCACCCTTTTGACTGTTGAATATACCATTAGATATGGATATGATTACTACTCATGAGCTATCCCATAGAAAGCCGTGGGCCTGGAGGTACTTTCTAATGTAAATACTGGAAAGGAAGAACATGACCTGAAGTTATCTATTACAGAAATAAATACTGGATCATTTCATGGTGTTCCTGTGGCTGCCTGTCTCAAGCCATCTCCCCAGTGTACAGCTGGAGTGAAGTGGACTGTCCATTGCTATATCTATGAGGGAAGTGTGGCATTTCCCTGCCATCTAACCATTGCCTCACCTTATAACCTAAGGGTGGAGAAGAGCCTGTTGATGGCTCTTCGGGTTGTTGCTCCTTAAAGCTGGCCAAATACAGAGGCCTGTAAGGTCACTGACAAAGGTTAAGATAAAGAGCATGAGGGCAGCTGGAAAACAGAAGGGGCTAAGAATTCCTTTTTTTTTTTTTTTTCAGTGATGTAAACCAAATCATGGAGGTTACAGAGGCAAAAAACCGCAACCCATTACACTAAGCTTAAGCAAAGCCAGATCAATTGCAAGTAAAGACAGAGGAACTTTATCTGAACAGAACAAGGGAGGGATTTGAAGCTTATCTAGATAAATGGGGTTTTGATGATAGAGCATGGCTTTTCTCATGGGCATAATTTATTTTAATTATCCTATGCATGGAAAAAAGTATACTTTGGGCAGAATGAATTTTGCTCAGACATCTTGACCTAATTAAGAGTGCATTGACATTTTATATCTGAATTCTGTCACTAACATGCACATGACCTTGGAAAGTCACATTGGTTATTGTTTCATAAAACAATCTTAAACAGTCACATGAAGCAAAATGGGAAAGCTCATTTATTTTTCTGGGCTTTGAATATAGAAGGATTTGACCACTTGCACATTAAAATGCTAAGATAGCTGCAAAGTATGCCTAGAAACTTTAACTTCCTTGGCCTGGGTTGTTAAATACTCTGCATAGTTGTGGCAGGAGGTTAAATGTCAAGATGCTTAGTTCACCAGTAAAGATTCTGGCATAGCATGGATGAGCATACACGACATACAAAATGCATGTTATTCACTGCTCTCCTACACTTCAAGAACAAATAAAAGCATCAAGAAGAGCATGTGTCTTTCTGGAAAGCTTATGGTTCTTCTCTTCTGACATGATTTTTCTACATGCTCTCCTCACCACAGGATTTGTTTGTTTGGTTGTTTTTTTTTGGCAAGAGATACAGGAAGAATTTTATTCAGGCAATAAATGTAGGACTAAGAACATAACAATAAAATGCATTGCACAGAAAAATTAAGAGTGTTTCTACTGTCAGCTTGGCCTTTGGGTCAGGGCTTTTGTGATGAAGCATTCAGCTTCTGTCATATCCACAAGGTGACACTTAGTCTAGAGCTAATAGACCCTGTAGGTTTACCCATAGGCTTTCAAAATAAGAAAAATACTGTCCTTATTTAAAAAAAACATAATTCTTAATAAAGTCTTACATACAAGTTGAGAGGATTCTTGAACTGAACATGATAGATTCTCTGTTAGAGGTGGCAAATGTGTGCCCTGGGCTTCTGTGTCTCAGGAGACCCATTTTGTCACGATTTTGCTTCCTGAAAGCATTGGAAGAGCTTTGTTTTTCCTCTAGCACACATTGAAAACAAGTTTTGAAACCTTGAGCGCTGTTGTGAAGCAATCATTCTCTGGCAAGCTCTGCTACTTTTGCCTTCCAAATATTTTAAAACTTGTATTGTTTCTAGCACACCATTTTTTTTCCAGAGAGCCAAAGGAAACATGCAGTCTCTGTCTACTACCTTAATCCTATATGTAAGACCACTTGAGAAGTTTGAGGCATACATTCAGGTTGCAAAAGTCTTTACTCTGAAGCTGGGAAATAACACAGCTAGGAAGTCTTTTTGACCTTTTGGACACAACTGCTTGTGCTGTGCAAGGCAGCAGGAACATGAATAAAGACTGCTGACATAATTAGTCTTTCTCGATACATGCACACACCTGGATGAGTCTGACTGAAGTCTGTGACTCTCACATGGACAGCTACACCATACAAATATCGCTGGATGAATGGATCAGGAACTATTCTTAGTAGCTTACCAAACGCTGAACAAGCGTATGTATCTTGATACAAACAGGATCAAGGGGTTTGCAGGTCTATTGGCTTCATGCTGTTCTTCTGACTTAATTTATAAACTTACTCATAGTGAAGATTCAATGTTATGTGAATATCCAGAGTCCTTTAAAGGCAGCTTAAGCTGAACATCAGGTTTACAGTCTTATACCCAAATACCAAACATGTTGTAAGAGAGCTTTTATCACTAATTTGAAAAAGCATCAGACTGCAGCTTCAAATTGGAAAAGGGATCAGCGTTTTTTGTCATGTAATTGTTTTGAAAAGAAAATCCAACAGGACTAGAAGAGACATAGGGAGGAAGCAAATCCATGAATTTTGCAATAATTAGTGCAAACAGGTGCATATGTAATATTGCATGCTACTCAGATAAGCTTTGTCACTCAAAGTAGCACACCCACTGCTGCAGCTCTCCCTGCCTTCAGTAGAAAGGTGACATTAGTCAACACTTGAGAACATGGCCTCCACTTCCATATATTTACGCCAAATAACACTCTGGTGTGCACCTTGAAAAGTAGGTTTTCATAAAGTGTTGTCCACAACTTATTTACAGAAGAAATTGTAATGCTGGGGCTGAAGAAGAAATGCTACTTCTGAACATGATCTGAACCCATGTTTATCAGACTTCCTCGGCTGCTGCTTTTTCCTGGTAATCTCAATTTTGATCGCAGATTGAAAAGGTGAAATAACACTCACTGGAGATGACACAGCTCTTGCAGAGTGTTTGTTTTATGTCAGTACCTCTTTTTTTTGGCTGAGATGGTTGTTTTTTCCCTGCTCACTTAGGAGCCCCATGAGCCCACTGACTCCAAAGAGACAATGCAGGAAATTGTATGCATCAGTTTATTATTCTGAGCTGTTTGTTTAGTTATGTGGGGCTTTTGCTATGTCTGGCATTCCAGAGCAGCCTTACTTTGAGGCCTGTGCTGATGCTAGCTAGCAAAAAGGTGAATTAAGTTGTCTGTTCTGCTCCCTCTTTTGCCTGGGATACATCTGGAAGAATCAAGACAACCTGAAGCAGTTGTATGCCAGGTTAAAAGCCCAGCAGCCATTCATTAAAGCTGAGTTTCAAAGGTAATGAACCAGCAAGTTTATGACATCTTAATTAACAGGGTGCAGTCAGTTTAGTAGAATGGACGTAGAATTGGACTGAATGCAATGTACATTACTGACAGCATTCCAGAGTGAAGAAATGTGCCTGAGCTGCAGACGAAGAAAATCCAGAACTGCTCCCAGGCTTGTACTTCTGCTTCAGTCATAATTTCCACCTGCCTTCTGCTGTTGTGGTCTACATGGAAGTCCAATCCAAATGAAGGAAAACCAGTAAAACAGAGCCCAGTATGCATTATGTTGTGATGGTGTCCTTGCACTTCATTAATTTTGAGTCCTTGAAAAGAGGGGGACGGGGGAAGGATGCTTTCAGCTTCCTCTTACAGATACAGACAAAGAACAGAATAAGAACATTGCAGCCCTATATACCCTGTCATGTAACCACATCAGTATTATTATATGCCTGTTTTCTTCCCTCATCTTAAAGTCAAACTAAACAAAAGAATAGCAGAATCATCAAATGTGTGAAATAATTCTTGCTCCTGGGAACATGATGATTATGAATACAACTATGCAAAGTGCAGGGGGTTGAGAGCTGCTGTTGTTAATAATTCAATAGCTAAAAGCAGCAGACTTGAAATGTAAAGCAGCCAATTTAAACTAATAAAAATAAGTTCTTTCCCCTTCTTTTGACCTCTTCTTCACTATACACACTGCACAAATTAGACTCTGAAACTCACCTAGGATGGAATACTAGTAAAATGACAATTGTATGAATAGATTAAAACAGTTTCAGTAAATTCAAGCAAGAGAATTGTGTATGGCTTTTATTTCAGTACTTGAATCTAAACTCAAGTATTGAGTTCAATACTTCAAATCTAAGCTCAGTAGCTGCCATGCCAGAAAGTTCTTACACTGTTAGACACTGGAAGCTGAGACTTTACAAGAAGGAGAAGAAAAAGAAGAGGGTTGTCATTAGTGACCACTGCTGGAAAGGAGCACTGCTGAAAGCATCATTTGGCCTCATCCATCATGACAGCTTTTACATCTTTTGGAAATGCATTTTAGAGGTGGTCATTCAATGAATTTTCAAAATCTCTTGCTGGCTTTTACAAGAATGCATTAAACCCCCTTGTTCCAGTGGCCAACAGCCTGTAGTTCTAAAGAAATGAATATATGTGTGTGTAGGCAGCAGAGGGAACAGCACACATGCAAGTTAAGTTATGGACAAAGCTAAAGCCAGCTTACCCTAGGAATGCAGAGGGAAAAAAATGTTTCTCTGCTGTTTACGTAACTGGAATGTTTCCTCATTGTAAGCAGGCCAATACTTTTATCATGGCTGCTCAACAGTGCTGAGGTGGAAAATCTTGTTTCCTTCAGGTACCTCAAAGTACAACAAACGTGTAATAGAGCAGCTTTACAGTTTATCAGAGAACGAGCCACTTAATAATGCAGTAGGACATGTTCTGTTGTAAGCCATACCTAGCTTGTCACTGTGGGAATTGTGTTCTTGGGTGTGTTTGTGCATTCTGCTAACCTGGACAGAGTCAGCAAGAGCAGAGCACAGTGCATATCTGAGAGCTGAAAGTGTTTCCCACCCATCTTAAAGACAGGCAGAGAGGGAAAGCTCACTTTCAGAGCTGTTGTTTAAACATAACAGTTGTTAGGTCGAAGCCTTGGAATAGCAGATAGGCGTAGAGATACCACCCAAGAGATGGGATAGCTTGAGAGCCCTGTACAGAGACCAGAAGAGATTTGGAAACATCAGACAGTGGAGGAACCCCACCCAGCTTCCAAAAATAATGCAGAACAAGCCTCACTATGCGAACTTACAAAAGACGGCGTACAAGTTCATGGTAATCTGAAACTATTGTTCATATTTGCACGAGCATTTCTTAATCTGCTTCCCTTTGCTCCCACTTCCTTGGTTGCAAAAAATTCCTTAAAGAAGCTTTCTGTTAAAGATGAGGAGTAATGAAAAGTACACACAAAGAGGATATTCAACATCCATTTTGAAGAGACAAATTCTTATACCCAGAGAATTTCTGCTATGATGGCTCTTAGCTATGCTAGTGCTTGCATCTGATAATGCATGTGTTTAGGGTACACATTCATACTGAAGGCTTGGCTGGATCAAAGCCATGATGCGTGGCTTAGAGATTTTGAGATGCCAGAGAGCAAACAGATTTTCACCATACTAGTGACAGTTAAATCATAAAGTGTCTTTGCAAAGAATTAGCTTTATGTCAGACTGAGAAGGATTTTGTAGACATGCATTAGCCGCACTTAAGGCAGAGGATGGCTGTGCAAAATCCTCTAGATTTCTAAGACTGTGATGTAGTTAATCCCCATGTTGAGAACGAAGGGCTGCTGTACTGCAGTCTGTCTCGTAGGAATTCCTTTTTGACCAAATACTTGGAAGCCTTTTTGCAGGTGTGCATGGTCTTTGTGACTGTAAGGACAAATCTGATGGAAAAACAACATTTCTGCCTTAGCATGTTGGTTTATGAAGTTACCTTGTTCCTTTTCCTTCAAGAAAGGAGTCAGGCAGGTAATGAAGGAACATCACATAGGCAGTACTATCCCTTCCACCCTCTATGGGGGTAAGTGGAGAAAGGCTGATGCAAAGCTCTTGTCTCCTGTCATTCATACAGCTATTGACCTCCACCATGTAGAAAGCACATAGGGGGCACAAAAAAAGTGGTGGTGGTTGATTCGGGGATGCATAAGCCACAAGAGAGACCAAGGACTTCCTGAGCACTGTTTTGGCTGTTCATGTGGAAGCATCTGGGATCACTTGAACATTCTAATCTCCTCTTGTTACACTCACAGTTTTAAAATGCTGTTTCTCCTTCCCATTTGTCAACGATGGGTAGCTCAAAGAAATTGGGTCACTTTCACTTGAATTCTTCACTTTTTGCAGCAGCATGAATTGGAACATCAGCAGGTCACTTCAGTCCAGGTCAGAAGAGTTTGTATGTCATCAAAGATGGTCAGCCAAGGTTTTCACAGCTGTTACCAGACCCCGAAAGTAACAGTACTTACTGTGTGACTTGGCAAAATATACTCCCTGTGAAGTACCTGGAAGGCCAAGGACAAATCAGACATCCTAACTGTTGTGTAAACACATTTGTCTTAGTCTCAGATGTCCTGAGGAAAGAAGAGGAAGCAAATGCCAAAGACTATGTTGCAGAGAGCAGTTATATTTTGTGATGTAAGTGTGGTAAGAATTCCTTAATTAATCTGTAAAGGCAGAAAAAAATACCACCAATATGTACTGAACAAATCACTGTACAAAAACGAAGTGATAACAGGATGAGAAATTGAGGACTGCTTTTACAAGAGTCCATTTACCCTGTGAATACACTGCATTAAAGCCTGTAACAGTTTTTGTGATGCTGGAAAAGAATACAATTAATTTAATCTGGTGTACCACCCTCTAACATTTTTCTAGTCCACCAGTCTGGCTTCATGCACCCTCCCAAATTCATGTCATTGCCACCCAGGTTTGATTTCTCTCTGTCCTAAGCTGAGTGTGGCCAGTCTGGGCTGGAGGAAGATTCTTGCCTTATTTCTCTTTTGAACCTGCTGGCAGTGCAAGACCAGCTACCCAGATGAGAATTCTGTAGAGCAAAGTCTTCTCCATGCCATGGCCATATAGCTGCACCCATGTGAGGGGTGTAGGAGAGACCATGGACTAAAATGGAGACTTGGCAAGGTATCTGTTATTTTTCAGATGTTGTAGCGAAGCAGGCTGCCTGATGGAGCCATTGGCAGGCGGTTTCTCACAGTTGGTGTGTGTGTCACTTAGCAAGCAGAGGAGAACAAGTCTCACTTTCAAGTCGAGTTGCTTGTGATTAATTCAGACAGATCTGACAGAGAAAAGTAAACAGCATTTGGCAGAAGTCACTCTTAATGAGAGTGTCATTAGGAAAGTCACTCCTCAGAGGACGTGTGCACAACTTCCCTCCTTCTCATTTTTCTTCCACTACAACATGGAAGATGACAGTTTGTGTTTGTGTTCCTAAAATTATGATCCCCATTGCTACCACATCATGGATTTACCAGAAGAGTCATTTTAGCTTCCAGCTAAATGAGGCAGGAATTTTTGGCATCTGCCCTGCTTGGCTGCTGCAGACATATGCTGGAAATAGACCACCAAGCTCTATGTTAGGGTACCCTAGATAATGTCCCATGCAGAAGTAAGGAGGAAGAGAGCTGGAACTGCCGGCTAGCACTGGAAGTCTGCTGCCACCCAGGCTTGATTATCCTCAGTGTTAAGTATCTGTGTGGTCATCTGGGCTGAAACCTCTCTTGTCATATATGCAAAATACCTCGCTTAGAGTACCCTGAGGATAAGATCAAAGAGCAGGGGTTGGGTGTGAGCTGACGAGCAGAATCAGTGCTTCAGCTCAAGTCGTAGTTAAAGCTAACAATGTGTCCCCCCGTCGTCTCCCCCCCGCCTTCTAACAGCAGCAAGCTCTGCTCCTTGGAGAGGCTACAGCATCATCTAGCGGAAACTGACCAAAACTATTCTTGTTGTGGTTGTATAATCCACCTAACAAACATCAGTTCGTGCCCCCAACAGTTCTTGCATGGAGCAGAAAATATTATCCCCTTTCCTCGAGGGAGGAGAGGTTACCTAGGAAGAGCAGCAGGACTAAGAACTTGGTCCAGCCAAGCCAGACGCAGCCTGGTGTGGTAGCTGCTAGATGAGCTAAGTGTCTCCACTAAGGCTGATCCTCTCCTTCTGCAGCATTGTTCCCGAATTAAGTCCTCAAACGCAGCAGTGAAGAAAACCATGCCTGTGCACTTACAAACACTGCAGCTCTCTATCTCCATGCCAATGTGTGGAAAGTGTTCTATGTGCGTTGAAGGGGGGACATACATGACTTTATCTTTTGCTCACTTTCATACCCTCTTGTAAAGAGCCACTTTGGTCATAGCTGGGGAGCATCCAACGACCATCAATGCCAAGAAGAAACAAGGGTGCAGTGTTGTGTAGAAGCATGCATCTTGGGTCCTGCTCACAACTAAGCAGTGACTGTACAAAGCTATGACAAACTGCATCCTGGAAACCAGCATTTTGGCAACTGCTTTCCATAGAGGGAACTCTGAAATGTTTAAAAAGAGGGTCCTGTTTCAGGGGTTTTGCTCTTGAAGCTAGAAGATCGGAGAACTGTAATTTCTGTTGCTAGTGTGTAGCAATAGTCTAGTGTGTAGCAATAAAGTTGCTGTTAGACTAATAGAGTCTAGTCTTCCCAATAAACCTGACCAGCCTTTCACAACTGCTGTGCCAGAGCGACAGACAACTAAGGCTCTGCTGATGGGGATTTCAGTCCCAATTTTCCGTGCTGTCTTCCGAAAGATTACGTAAGGAACGCGTGCTGCTTCAGGAAAATAACATCTCGTGTGGATCAAAAGAACAGAGGCAGGGCAGGCGGGATCTGTACAAACCCTGCACGGCAAAAGCTTCAACACCCAGGAACGAAGGTTCTGCTAAGCGTCCTGCTACCCTCTGGTGGTGCTTTTGTGGAACTGCAGGGAGCTCCCAAGCTGCAGCAGTGTCCGGGCCAGCCCCTAACACAATGGCTCTCTTAGAAAGTGCTTGCAGTTAGTGGTGAAGATTGACGCAAACTAGGGAATAAGTCAGAGCATGACTTTGCGATATACCTGGGGGAAAAAAGCCACAAACATTTTTAAGATATTGCTGCACGCTGCATTATGCTTTTGCATATCCAGGACTCAAGGTGTGAAGATTGATGCGAGAAAGGCTGAAAATTACGCAAGCTACAAATACTCACAAACTATAGACCTAATAACACTTGAAGCTGCTCTAGTGCTGAATGGCTCTGAGCAGAATCTGAGCACCCACCAGTTACTGAGATTTTCAAGCATTTTTATTCCACCCAATAGTGCTTTGAAGTAAGTAGTACAAATGAGGGAAAGGAAGTCAATAAACCAAGCAGCCAGTCACTTCTGGCATAATCTCATGCATCCTCATCATTTGGGAGGCAGGGAAAAGCTCTGCACTGCAGAGCAGGCAGTAATAAGTAGCAGTTTCTCAACAAAGTATTTCCCAAAAAGTTTAGTCTGAGCCTGCAAGAGAATAGATGGTTTAAAACAACTTCCTCCAAAATGTGTGTTGTTTTCAATGTCAAACTGTGCCATTTCAACACTTTCAAAATTATATTTATCCGAAAGGAATCTGACTCTGTCAGAAATGCTCAGTTTCATTCAAATATGAGTAAGATTTTCTGTTTCATCCCAATACTGCTGTATTGGAGATCTTTCTGTCCATTTCAGGGCGGTAGAGGAATAAATGGTCTTGTCAGTGAAAAAGGCAGGAAAATAATATTTTGTCCCTCTCTTTTCTCAGCCCCTCTTCTGTCTGCCTGGTTGCAGCATCTGTGATGACTCGCACCACAAGAGAGCCACAGTTATGGCCATGGTAGTTGCACAGTCAGGGATATCCATCAGAAAAGCTGGTATCAAAACCTCTTAGGTGAAGGAACAAGAATGATGTTGAAAGCAATGAGGCAAAAATCTAGTTATGAATGGCTTTGAAGGGCTGATCCAAAATCCATTGAAGCAGCTCTTTTCCTAGTCCCAGTTTTGAGTTTTGTTTGCTGCTTGTGTTTTCCCCTTGTCAAGGGCTTTATGAGTGAATTAATGTTTTATAGTAATTTTACTTGGATCCCTTCCTTCCTCAGGCCTTTGGAATAGCCTAGGGAAGGATGGGAAACTGCATTATAGAGCTGGGAAGAACATTTCAGCAACCCAGTAGAAGCCAAACCTCCAGGGCAGCCTTTCCACAGGGATATGCACTCCACTCCCCCCAAGGCTTAACTCTGGCCATAGCTGACAGCTTGACATGTGCGTGTTGTTCCCTCTGTCACAGTCTGTGTGCTGCCATCCAGATCAAAGCAGCCCACACACAGCAACCTTTGCTGTGGGTGGCCATGCTCCCTGCCAGAGCCCCTCCTGTGTGGGCACCATTAAGGTGCAGTCAAGTTGGGAAGGAAAGCCAGGAGGAGGGGCTGGCATGGATTGGATTTTATGACACGTTATAAATGCAGACCGTAAACAGTGAAGTCTGACTTGTTTTTGAGGGAAGTCTCCCTGTCCTCTGAAGGCTGCTAACGTCTCTTCAAGCCTGCAAGTTCTTATGCTCTTAGGGAAACCCATCGCTACATAATAGACACAGGCCTTGCTGAAGACTGCAGAATGGGCCTTCCTCGGAGTGAAACACCCTTCACAACTTCTGAAAGGCTGGAGTGAAGAGCAACACACCCTAAGCAATACAGGAATGATGTCCAGCCTGTCCCTCTGGGGTAAATACTTTGAGCTTCCCAGCCATAAATATCTAATTTTAACAATGCCCAGTTGGACTATACTTTCCTGGGGAGGCAGGTAAAGTCCTGTAGCCAATGAAAGATGTAACTAACCATTCAATGCAGTATCATCTGTGAGCTCATGTGAACACTGGAGTAGTCTTCCACACTTTTTGTGTGTGTGTTTTGTGTTGGTTTTATCAGGAGGCACTGAAGGGAGCAGGCAACAGTTCTTCCTCTGTTGTACCACACTGTACAACCACTCTGCTCATGCAGTTTGCCTCCAGCTCCATGTCTCCTACAGTAACAAGGGCCTGCCTGAGGGAATTTAAATTGCAATATAACAGGCGTCAGCTTGAGCCCCAGCCTTATCCTCACCCCTAGCTATCCACAAAAGCTAGCTTGGCTTTAGGCAAGACGTTCCTGCATGTTTTGATGAACAGGAATGAATATGGGGCCTGCTCCCCAGCATGACTGGCCCCGGTGCCTCCAGGTTACCTTCCTCCTGTCTCAAGCAGAGGGAGGGATTAGAAATATCAGCCCATCCCTAGATGGGCACTTCCTGGCCTTGCCTGTTTTGGATCCTGCTTCCCTGGGACTAGTGATGGAGGCCAGCCAGGGAAAGGGTACGGCAGCTGCCTGTGCCGCAGTCTGCTGGTGAGTGTGGCCCACGAGGAAGGTACTGTGCCCCATGGTGAGTGGCTGTGGGCTCCCTGGGCTTGTCCTTTGCTACTTAAGTGCTGCTGTCCAGCTACAAGCTTGTCCATGCACGGACACAGCAGCCGTTGTATGATGTTGTATGACTGTTCTGTGAACACCTGATCCACTTTTCACTGCTTGCCAGAGCTAGAAACTGGTCACATAATCTTCACTTGTGTTAAGAGAATCCCTGTTTCTTGTTTCTCCCACTCCTTGTGGGTACCACACTTATGGGGAAAAAAGTTCTTTTACATGAAGCCTGCAAGAGACTACTTACATAGCTGAGCTGGCGTAGCTCCATGAGAAATCAATAACATCTGTGAACAATCTCCACAGCCAGGCACTGTATCTGCTGGCCTTCCTTTTCACATCCATGTCTCTTCACTTTCATGAGAGCTCTCAGTGCTGTGTTGCCTCTACTGATCGGCGCAGGAGACCATCTACTCCCAAGGGGTGAGTAAAGGGAAGCACAGTGTCCTTGGGGACTCCTACCTAGAGTCACTGCTTGGTGGGAATGCCCCTTTCATCGCTAGGTCTAGAAGAGGGTCAGCACTAACACAGAGTGTGTCAGCTCCCAGGCTTGCTTCTTGCAGAGCCTCTTAGCCAGGCTTTCTTTTCAGGTTTTGGTGAAGGGTCCTGGACTGAACTGCCTGTTCAGCATCAGAATCACTTCACCACCTTCCCCACCCCTCTGCAGAGCCCCAGACCTCTTATTCTTGCCTTTGTGGAGGGAACAGGTATGGCCATCTTGATCTTCCCTCATTCTGCACAAGCCTTCAGCAGCACTGGGACCCTAAAAGGGACAACACTCACTCCTCAGACACACAGGAGGTGATCAGAGGCCAGCTCCCAGGGTTAAATTTGCTTGAAACAGATTAATTAACTGAAATTAAGCACAAGAAGATTTTCCACAGTGCCCTTCCCCAGACAGGTGGTGAATATGTTTTGGTGAGCTCAGACCAGGCTTTTTATATCTTATACAGAATGGGTGGGAAATAATACATGAATGTGTCTTGCCCCTATATGCAGAGAACTGTTTGGTTTTATTGTGATTTTTTTTTTCCTTGATGACATTTCTCACTTTCTTCTTACTTCCAGTGTAATTGTTGCATAGCAGAATTTCGTTGACTAGAATAGCAGAATATTCAACCAAATCAGGCATAGTTATAAGGTTTGGCCCTAAGCAATGATTTACTAAGAAGCTGAGCGTAATAACAAATCAAATAAATCAATGTAACAAAGTAGCTGAAAAGTCTGGACATTTTTCCTATCAAAAAAGCAGTTAAAGATCAGTAAAGCTCTACTGTGAAATATGAAGAAAGAAAAGGAAGGACAAAAAGTCAAACTGTCTGCTGCCAGGATTCTTGAGTAAAATATTTAAGATGTTCACACTCAGGAGTTTTGTTTTAGCTTGGAACATCCTGGAACCAAAACCACAATAAAATTATATCTACATACCAAACACAGACTTTGTTAAAGCTCCTTGTCAGGAGAAGTTGAGATCTTTATGGAGAAAAAAAAATACGAGATTTTTATTTTAGAAGGTTGGGGCTGTTCAGCCTGGAGAAGAGAAAGCTGTGTGGAGTCCTCATAGCAGCCTTCCAGTATGTGAAGGGGGCCTACAAGGATGCTGGAGAAGGGCTTTTCATCAGGGACTGTAGTGACAGGACAAAGGGTAATGGGTTCAAACTTAAACAGGGGAAGTTCAGGTCTTCATAAGAAAGAAGTTCCTTACTGTAAGGGTGGTGAGGCACTGGAAAAGGTTGCCTAAAGCAGTGGTAAATATTCTTGCCCAAAGCAGTGGTAAATGTTCCATCCCTGACAGTGTTCAAGGCCACATTGGACAGAGTCTTGGGTGACATGGTCTGGTGTGAGGCATCCCTGCCCATGTCATGAGTGTTGGAACTAGATGATCTTAAGATCCTTCCCAACTCTAATCATTCTATTATTCTATGAAAAGGGATAATTCATGTCCTGAACTTCATATGTCTCTCAGCTGTCCTTTCTCTTGATTTAGCCAACTTTTCGGAAATGTTGTCTGGTGTGAACAGAACTGATCTTGTAGTCAAGCACGATCCCACCAGTGGTATGGGTCACTGCATGTGTAAGTGCCCTGCAGGGGTCTGCAGAGAGGGACAAGGCTGGGTTACACTGAGTCAGCATCTTCCAGACAAATCACTTCACCCATCTCCATCTGAAGACAATGCAGTGAATGTTGGAAACAGATTTGAGTCTTGCCATTGGTGGCTCTGCCAGGAGCTGTGAACCCCTGGACTGAAGTGCTCCAGCTTGAGAACTTGTTCAGACACTTTGGAAACAACTGGCTTAAAAAATCTCCCAACTCCTGCTTTTCAAGTCCCACATCTAACTTCTTTCCCTATCAGTAGCAGATCTTTCTAAAATCAGTCGAAACAATGCAATTCCTGTAAAAAAAAAAAAAAATAGCATCCGTTTCAGAAACTAATTTTCGTACATGAGCTGGTCACAGTTTCACATGCAACCACGAGATGTCAGTATGCTCCCAAAAAAACAAACGTCTGGAGGCGGTCTTGAGCAGTGCAGAAGACGCTTGAGTAACAGAGGCTTAGTTTCCCTTGAGAAGTTAATATTTGGATGGCATCTTTTATGTATAACATGTCTTAGGAGAAGGATTCTTCCTGGAAAATTAAAAGTGTTCAATATTTTCATGGGAAAGCTACTTAGGATGATTGCACCTGTATTTTGTTCATAGACAAGGTGAGGCAGCGGCCATCCTATTTCTAAAATAGAGCTGTTTGCTCCCCCTCTACAGTTCATACCTCATGTAAAGTAAAGAGAAGCCAGAAGAAGACCGATAAATCAGAACTGGTCTTTGCTGAAAATGCTCATGACCTCTAGGATGTTGGCTCACACCTATATCATATTTTATTGGTTAGATACTGTTCCCATTTCACAAGTGTTTTGTGCCTTTGATTTAATGATCTCCATGGAATTGCTCATGAACAGACATCCTGCATCTCATAAATCAGCACTGCTAACAACACACAAAGCAAGTATGTCCAAGAAATCAAGAAGCGATGGTCACAAAGAACAAGCTGCTCACTTACAGGCAGCTTGAGTAAGTAATAGGGAAAATCACACACCTTATTTATGTCTTAAGCAGTCCTCCCATTCCTGTTATTCTTTTTATAATTTGATAAGATTGAAAGTGACAGATACGACCTAGTTATTTGCCTAGTCAAACTTTCATAAAACCATTAGAATCAAATAGGTTGGAAAAGGCCTTTAAGATTATCAAGTCCAACCGTTACCCCACACTGCCAAATCCACCACTAAACCGTGTCACTGAAGGCATCATGTACATGGATTTGAATACTTCCAGGGACAGTGATTCCACCACTGCCCTGGGCAGCCTGTTCCAATGCCTGAGCACACTTTTGGTGAAGAAATTTTTCCTAATATACATTCAAAAAGACATTTAGGAAGTATCTCGGGCTGCATGTGCTCAGCTTTACTGCTTAAGTCTGCAAGAGTGGCTAAACCTCTTTATATTTGAAGGAAGAAAGATTATGTATTCCTGAATAATCTATTAGGAAATAGATTATTATTAGGAGACCAAATCTTGTTTGGTTTAAAGCTCTTTGTTGCAGTCCATGCCAAGTCAACAGGAATACTCTGTGATCTACATGAATAATCCAGGTTTTCTCATTTTATTTAGTTTGCAAATATTAATATGTTCATGAAGGCACATTGTTGGCTTCCATCAGCACTGCTACATAGCTTTTGATTTGTGATGAGTCAAGATGCTAAAATGCAACATCTACTGAAATAAACTTGTATCCTCCACTTCTGCTGTGTATTGATTTGTCAGATGATAAGATCCATTCATTTAGGAAAAGATATGCAGGTGTATGCTGTGAAAATTACAGGTCAAGAGACTGAAGGATTGAGAGATTCAGGAAGAGACAGGAAACAGCCAGGTTATGATGTTGTTTTAAGTTTGCTACCTACTGGTTGCCCAGGGAGTTTGTGAATGCTCCATCCCTGGCAGTGTTCAAGACCAGGTTGGACGAGGCCTTGGGTGATATGATTTAATGTAAGGTGTCCCTGCCCATGGCAGGGGAGTTGGAACTAGATGATCTTAAGGTCCTTTCCAACCCTAACTATTCTATGATTCTATGATTCTATGATTGACATCTTGTTCAGTCCATCTGAGAAAATGCCCTTCAGGTCTTAAATTTGTGAGTGCTGTGAAAGCTGTGGATAACATTGACATTGCGGTCATGCTTTTCTCAGGCAGTGGTTACAGAAAATCGGTGCAGTTTTGGGAACAAATCCCCAGGGCCAAACATCTTCTGGTAGAACTGAATTAAATGAACCTGCTACTGGGATAGGAAGAAGTCATGCCAACCTCTCCTAAACCCCCAGATGTGTAGCAGTGTTTGGCATGTTTTACTCTGTGTTCCTCTCCTCAGGTCCTTCTCTGATAACACGATTCTGCCTGATACAAGAGAGAGCCTTGTTGTTGACCAATATTGTTGACACTGACTATCAATGTTCTATTTCTTCTTAAGTCTAAAATATGCATCTGTATTGCTTCAGTGTTAAAAGAACAGACACCTATGGTGAAATGAAGAAAATGGTGTAGTTTACCTGTGTCATGAGGGGGTATTGTGCTGCTTAAGAACTTATGGAATATGCATCAGGCTCACAGAAAGCCCTTTGGAAGAACTTTCACAATAGGATCTGGTTTCGAGAGCTGAAATTTCACTTGAAAAATTGAGTTTGCAGATGGAAGGCCCACTGTTATTTCCTCTGTGAATTGTCAAAGCACATCCTGGGATAATGAAACTTTTCAGTGTTAAGCTACATGTCTGAAGCAATGAGAAGTCTGACATGTCCTGCGTCCACAGCTCCTTTCATGGGTGGATGCATATGCCCTACTTGTAAACTGCTGGGAAAGTGTAGCGTGATGCTGAAAGTAAACTATTGTCTTCCCAAAGATTCTCAGGCTGTGGAGCAGTGCACCAACCTAGGTGAAGGGAGCAGATGGAGGTGTGTGGTGGACTCACGTCTCACCCCTGAAGTACAAGGCAGGAAAGGTGTTGGCTATGATTCATTGCTGGTCACAGAAAGCAGACGTACATCTCCAGGGCAAAGCTGGATTTCTGCACATGTGGATAGAGCCTCAGGCTTCCTCAGACCTCACTGCTGGAGTCTGTTTTCAAACAAAGTTGTTTTTCATCGTAAGTCTAATTTCTTCCAGCTTTTCTGTCTGTGTCACTTTCAGACCTTAAAACATCACAAGCCCCCCGAAGTATGCTCCTCCAACTTATAACAAATTTTAGTTTCAGTAAAGGCTAAATTTGATATAAAAAATAAAACCACCTGACAACAAAGAAAGGTTCCTTTAAGCTCTGAAAATGAGAAAAAGCTCAGTAGAATTAGCACTCATACATACTCACTGTTCAGAAACAGAATTTGGAAGCAGATCTGCAGGGTTCCAGATGAAGTCAGATAAGTTTGCAGCTGGCTCAGAAATAATCCACACTTGGAAATGTGGGTTATGCCACTGGCTAAAGACTGAGCAGCCTGCTGAAGTCTGGCTGTATTGCAAAAAGGGCTAAACATATCCACAGATAATGGCAAAGTGGATGCAGAAATACAACAAATCCCTGTTTCAACAGGCAAAGAAAAAGTGAAGAGGAATTTCCTCTTCAAATATTTTTGTCTAGGAAGCTACCTATTTTCTCCTAGTGGATTTTTTTTTTTTAATAAAAAATCCTAATACAGAAAGCTGGTCAAAGACTTTATTTGAAACACTGAGTTTGCTAAATCTAAGGAAGAGAAGCTAAACAGGGGTCAGGAGACATTCTTCAGACAATGAAACAAGCAAACAAACATTCCAAAGGCTTTATTAACTCATGGAAGAACTGAGGTGGGAAGGAACCTTTGGCTGTGCAACCCCCTGCATGGAGCAGGCCCTGTTAGAGCAGGTTGCTGGGTGCAAGTTCAGCTCCAAGGCTGGAGATGCTTAACATCTCCAAGCACCCCCTTTCAGTGACTGATCACCCTCATGGCAAAAATAGGTAAACCAGAATCACCCTTTTATCAGTGTCTTCTTGCCTCTTATGCACCACAGAATGGCTGGAAGTAAGGTCTGCTCTCCCTTCCTCTTCTCCAGGCTGAATTGTGCCAAGACCCTCTGCCTTCTCTCGTATGTCTTATGTTCCAGACCCAACCAGACCACAGGATGTCCTGTGGTCACCAAGTAGAATGTGCGTCTTCTTGCTTCATGCTTATTCTTTTTATAGGCTCACTCTGCTTTTGTTTAATATCCAGAAGCCTTTGAACTGCAAGAAGGTGGCATCCTGGAAAGAATGTGAATGAAGAACTGCTGCTGGTCCCTAAGGGGACCACACAGGCTCCATCCACCACCATGCTGGTAGGTGATTTTGGGCAGAGTTCTCCTGGCTTTGTTGTGAATTGAGGGAAAATAAGTTCCAGTTTTGTGGAGGCACAACTTATATACCACAAAGTCCTAAGAAGCAAATTTTTTTAGCAAAGAATGTAAAAATACACCTTTTCAAAGGCTGAATGAGTCCAGAGCCTTTCTGTGAGTTTCAGAGGTGCCTTCTGAAGGGCCTCAGTTTTCATATGACTGTTCCATTACCTAAGCAAAATGACATTTAAAAGGCTTTGGCCAAGGAGAAGGCAGCGCATACAAGGACGTTCAAGCATGGTTTTGGTTTATTAGTTCTATTACAGACACTTGAGCAGCTGAATGTAAGAGGAGAAACTGGCTTTATAGTAAAGAAAGAGACCTACAGCAGTGACAAATTAATTTCCATCCTGTCATGACTCATGAGACAATGCTACAGTAACATTAACAAAACGTCAGTTACAGTGGTAGTAATTATTTCCATTGCTAATACTGACTCTGGCTTAACATTTACAGGCTTTGTTACACTGTCATAAAGTAAACAGTAATATAGAAACAAACCAGATTCCCCACTTCTGAAAGAATGGACTTTTCTCCTATCTGTGCTCATGACAGAATCATGCCTTGTGACGGAAATCCTAGATGAAGACATGAAAGTACCTCATGAAAAATCCCTGTAAGGGGTTGTGCAAGTTTTTCAGCAGCATGATATTCAGTGTCAGGAAGGCCATGGTCTTGTTTTGCCAGACACACTGCAGATGGAGACTGCAGGAGTAGACCCAGTCAAAGTCCCATCCAGTCCAAGTCAGCATGGCAGTTTTTCCTGTGTGTTGTTACAATGGCAGACTTGGAGGAACTGGTGCTCCAGCAGTGAAAATTTCACTTATCCTGTTAGACTTGTTGAGTTGTGTGCTATCAGTGCCTGTACAGTCTTCATCCATAAGGAACAGCATTCTCTGCTGCAGTCTGTAGATGGATTTGCTTGTGGTTTCGTACTGGATTATTCAGGATGATCCAGCAGGAAATTGCACAGAACATGCCTTAACGAAGAAATTGTTGTAGGAAAATAACCTTCTGCGTGAAATTTCATAATAATGACCAATTCTGAGGCAAAAAAGCCCCAGACCAATTATCTTAATAGTTTTGATTTAATCCTTGTATTACGGACACCCAATATTATCCAGTTGCAAGATGCTTGTTTCTGGGACCAGGGAGGGTCTTAAGAACTGTGATCCTCAAGACAGGGTAAGAATGTTATCAAATCTGAGTGTTTCCTATGAAATATCTTCAATCAGATCAAACTTGACTCTTTTGAAAATGGATATCTTGCTCTCTGGGACTTATCAAGTAACATCCAAATAACAAATATCAAACAGCATCCAAAGCCTATTCCTGTCCTTTTAGTGGAGGATGTGTACAAAGGAAGCAGATTATTCTGCATCTATGTCTATAGCTAACACAAGGGCACAGGAGGAAACTCACACAGGAATGACTCTTTTTTGGATAAGAAGAGAGAATTTTCCTTCCAAAATGACCTTATTGCAGAGTTGAACTTCTTACCTGCTTTTGACTTGGTGGTAACCTCCTAGGCTCATCCTCAATGTTTCCTAAATGGTCTTTAGTTCAATAACTTGAACATCCCCATTGTACTTCTCTTATGAGCCTCTGTCCCTGGAAATTCAGATACTTTGAACCGTGGCAGTTTCTTGTTGAAAGAGCAAGCTCACTGGAGGTAAGTAAGGTGCACAGTTTCAGATACGTGCCTGAAGCGCTGACTCATTGTGGTGCACAGAGCAAGTCACTTCAGTCTTTGCACTTGCCAAGCCAAGCCACAAGGGATGTTGCATTTTGTACCAAGTGAGAATACTATTCTTATCAGCAAGTAGACACTGCATCACAGAATCCCATTTGAGTTGCCTTTCTTCAAAACTAAGCCCGCCTGCAGATGTTTTAGAAGTCCAGGGTCAGTTAGATTTGAACTACCATAAATCAGACAGTAATTAAATCAGAGGAGGATAATCCAAGAACTGTGCCTCTGAATTATCAGTACTTTGAACCTATTAGAGGCTTTGTATGACAAAAATCTTCTGGGGATTAGTCCCAGACTGCATTTTTCTTTTTAAAGCCTCACTTATTTTTCCTAGTGTTTGGGAGAGTTTAACTTGGCTATGTTCAATGATCCCCATTAACTGACTTGAATAAAGTAATAGCTTTTTGATAAAATCAGATACTTCACACAGTATTAGAAAATGATTGTCTGAAGATTGGATAAGAATGCAGCTAAAAATCCAGAGACTTTCCTTGCATTTTCATTCACTGCCAATTCTTTATGTAGGACCAACATTTACTCACGCAAAAACTTACGTAGGAAAAGCTTCTTTAGATGACTTCCCAGTTATAATGAAAAGCTTTAGAAATTAATGCATGTCTCTGCAAAAGAAGGGGAACAAATCTTTGTAATCCACTTCTGAACAACAACATATCTTTTTTTATTAGGGGTGTTAGGATTTTTAGAAACATAGAATGGTTTAGCTTGGGGGGGACCTTAAAGCTCATCTAGTTCCAACCCCCCTGCCACAGGCAGGGACACCTTCCACTAGTCCAGGTTGCCCAAAGCCCCATGAGTAAAGACGTCAAAATTAAGATGCATCACTAGAAAATGTTTTTTGCACCTTTGCAGCCATTTTAGGACTATTCCTTCTTCCGGATGTCAGGGTTTGCTCACTATGAGTGTTTTGTATGCGTGTAGATCTCCCATGCTGGGTAGCACTGCAGGGATTCCTACCGTTATGGCCATACTGCTGGTAGGAGGCATGTCCCCTGAAAAATCCTACTAGGGGCACAAGCCACTCATGCTGGCTCCCAGGTCACCAGTTATCTCCGACAGGGTTAAAATATACTGGACCTGTTCACTGCTGCTCTATCCTCCCACCCAGGATTTCATGAGCTTTGTGAGATGGGTACTTTCTGTGCCTCCTGGTTCTGCTCTCTCGTAGTGCTAGGTATTGCTGAGGAAATGCTCTCATGCCTTGGGCCACAACAGTCAGGGATTTTCTGGCTAGATTTCTTATTCCATGCTCTCTGTAGTACTAAAATGGCTGCTTACAAAGTAACTAACAGGATAGTAGCTAATAAGTGGAGAAGCTATTATTCTGGTACGATTTAATCACTGCCTCTTCGGTTTCACAGTCACAGCTTCATGCCCACAGCTGCTAGTGCCCAGTGGGTGATACGGATATTTATAGACCATTGCCTCCATAATGGAGTAAGGGTTTAAAAAAGCATTTCGAAGCCAGCAGGCTGGCAGCAGACTCAGATTGCCAGCACAAGGATGGTGAGAAAGGTGCAAGGTGTATTGTAGCTTGTGCTCTAAAAGACTTTCTACTGACTACAAGCACTCTTGACTAGTCCTTTGTTTCTCAGTTTGAGATCTGCAGGTTATGCTTTCTAGCTCATGTGCAGCAAACAAGGGAAGTCTCTCTACCTCCTTCAGAACTTTTGTTAAGAAGAAACGGAGCTGCTCTTATTATGGTGGCGTTCAGTGTGGATTTCTGACCTCTCCCTGTGTCGGCAGCATTAGAAATGTACAGGCGCTTGGTAGGAAAGTCTAGGTGAGCCTGCCTATGTTGGGGGGATGCCATTTGAAACAGAGCAGGCAGATTGCATGTGCTGGTGCGGTCAGGGTACCCGCACTGAATCTCATTAAGCTAGACATTGCCAAGCACAATCCTCATTGGTCTGTGAGGCCTGCTTCCAGCCCACCAAGTACCTTCATCTCTCAAGGCCAGCCTCTGCTTCTTCCCACACCACTCACCAACTCCACATTTTTTAAGATCCATTACTTCCCCTTTCTTGCCTGCTGTGGCTGGGCCTGTTTCTCACGTGCTTTCTATATACTGTGCTGACTCTGACTTTGCCACGTATAACTTGTGCAATGCCACTTACAGTAAGTAGCAGTAGCTACTGTAATACCCAACTTCATTTCTGGCTAAGTGTCCCTGTTCCTTTCCCCCAGCACTGATGTTGAGGTCAATTAATTGCAGGATGGAGGAAAAGGTGTGTTTCCCATCCACCTGGGCATCAGTGAAGGCTGGGCATTGTCACAGACAGGTAGTGCAACCTCAGAGAGAACAGCAGGCTCATTGCCACAACACAGCAGGTCTTTACTAGCCCTTGCACCAACTTCTCTTACCTAACTGAATGTGGAATACTGTACCTGACAGCCTAAATCCTGCTATGCCTGAAGACAGCAGTGGTGGATCTAAGTTCTTGATGGTGCACTGGAAGGGCCACAGACCTTTTATCAAGCTTTGTAGGAGCTTGGACTGGACAAAGCCTGTGTCTGTGATGCCTCTGAGCTCACGTAAAGAGAGGAGAGTCTAGACATTCACACAGTTGCTCAAGTACCAGCTGCACAGAAGGAATTGTGTAATTTTGTGCTTCTGACAGGCAGGGAGCAGCAGGTGGGGATGGTTTCAGCACAGAGTGCTACACTGGCAGCACCTTTGCTTTTAAGGGCAAAGTCTGAGGAGGAAGAGCCAAGTCCCTTTTCTTAGCAAATGCATATGGTGGTGTGTCTTGTAACAGAGCCATGGCAAGATGCAGAATCACTTGGCAAAAAAATTGTCATGAAGTGCACTTGCTGGAAATGTTGATACACACTTTATGAAAAACATGCTGTATGTTTGGTCACTCTGTGATGCATGGTAACAAACCAAGGGTGGGTAGATCAGAGGGAGTGAGTTAAAGGTCTGTCAGAGGATTATAGTCACCTGTGTTCCAGAAAAAAAACCCTGCTTTTAGCATCTGATGTTCAGGGTAAATTTGTGCTTCTGGAATGGTTTTCAGACATGGAATTGTCCCCAGTCAAATATGGGAGTTGCTTCTCCCTGTGCAAAGTGCATGGGGACATCCTTAAAGACTGAGGTCATATCCTAGGTCCATCCTCAGTGTGCTGACTGCTCCCAGGCCATCTCCTAGCATGAGGGACTTTTTGATGGGTGCAACACTGATCTGTGCTAGGAGATGCCAGGCATCTGCAAAGGCTTGGGGAAGTGTCAGAAGATGAGACTTTTTCCTGCTTTTGAATCAAACTTTGGGTCCTCTTAAAAACCGAGTTGTTTTATTATGTTATACATAATAATACAAATATATTGTATTTTAGCCAAATGTCATGCTACACATGAATGTCACCACAATGTGATACACTGGGGACAAATTTTAGAGGAACCCGATGCATCTGTTGAAATACTGTGGGGCTCATTCTCCCCAAATAAAGCCCCTAAAACCTCAGAAGGTCCTTTGAAACTCTACACTTTGTTGCTCTGGTTAATTTGCCACTGCAGAAGTCTGTCTCAGGGGCTTTTATTTTCTCTTATTCAGAAAGATTTTTTCCACTGACTGGAACAGGACGGTCTTGTCATTTCTGACAGCCAGTATCCAAGAACTGCAGCCCGGAAAAAGTGTGGCTGTGAATCATTTCAACAGAGCACACTACTCCTGTGTATGTGGGTTCTTGAACCAGGTCCCAGTCCTGTTGCCAGGGCTGCACAAGTTAATTTTGCTCCAGCATTTTCAACTGTTGGGATTGTATCACATTATCTGATGTTGTGCTTAATGCCTCAGGCCCCTAGGACTATACGATTATGTAAGAATCTCTGCCTTTCTTATGAAATAAAGTTCATTTTCTATTTTCTTCCAGAAGAACTTAGAAATGTGACCCTTAATAGTGCAGGCAACGTGAGGTTACTCACCCTGTACTGTTACGTTTAAGTGGACTATGATTTTTTTAAGACCTGACTAAGGGTTTTTGAATGCCTGAGGGATACTAGTGTATTTTCAAAAATACAACTACTGTTCAGCTTTTCAGCTTGATTTCTTATTTCCTCAGCCTGGCAGCATTGCCTAATTCAGGGATTTTGTTTCTCTGAATGTTTTGAATGCTGTAGCTCTGTAGTGCATTTCTGACATTCCAAAACCAAGCCCCCAGGAGCCTCTGTCATACATCTATTGTTGGAGGTGCCTTAACAAATGTCCTACTTCACATTTACAGTTTCAAAATCATGCTTGTCCACAAAAAATGGCTGCTAGATATATAATTTTTGGCACCATCTCCATGATGAAACTTTCTTCGGCACGCAAATTCCGTCGTGGATAGCAGGGATCTTCTTTTTCCAGTGCCTGAAAGTATAGAGGTGGCTGCTTTCAACTACCCATGTGTGCACCTTGACTCTTATATGCAGCTATCTCACACATTTGTGACTTTACAGGTTGTCCTGAGTTCAGCAGTAGCAGTCGTTTTTTTTCTTCTTAGTACCTGGTGCAGTGTTGTGTTTTTGATTTTCAGCGCTGTTCCCAGTTCAACAGCTCAACTGATTCCTACTTTTGCTGGCTCAGTATCTGGGAAGATGAGTTGTCTATTGCTCCAGGACCTTGTCCCTCTCACCTTTAGGTGGCCACTGGAAGAAAAAGCATCCACTGTTGTCTAACCCCTGATGATGCTGGTGGGTGGTATTACAGCTTGCAACCACTGATGGACTGTGCAATGCTTTTCCCTACTTATAGGAATAAAGAAAAGAACTGAGTGGGAAGAAGACAATGCCTTCTTCAAAGTGGGACGCTATGAATTATTGTGCTACAGCTCTTGGCTAAAGGGGATAGGTGGCAGTGATTGGGAGGGGTTTATTGGGACAAGCGCATAGCATGGGACAAGCACTGCCAATTGGCATCGATGACAACAGCCCCAGAGCTAGGGCTAGGCTCTCTGCAGAGCTGTAGACAGTTGCCTAATATCTGTCCAGCTTAGCTGGGTGTAGAAAGAAAAGTGAATGTCATTTGCAAAAGGCTGTCCAGACTGCTTCTGCTGGTATGAAGAGCACACTGGCATGAGTGAGGAGACCAGCTCTGGGGTTCACCTATGCTGGGGAAAATCCAAACACCCAGAGATCCCCAAGACATTTTTATTTTTTTTTGCCTGAATTAAAATGCTAGGCTCTCCTTGCTGCACTAAAATGGAAGGCCTGACTTTGGTTGAGAATTTCAGCCCTGTGTATGCCTCCAGATGACACAGCAGTGGGAAACACTTCTAGTGCTGGAAGCTCAAGGTACCTGCTCTTGCAGTGTGCAAGCTCTTTGGCACAGCCATGTTAAAACAACTCTTAAGGGGGATTTTGGTTTAGGTCAGGCTCTTGCCAGAAGGCAGCTGGGAGGCTGTCCACCTTGGATGGTTGAGCAGCACGGATGCAGGCTATTGGTGGTGGTTGCTGTTAGACAGAACCTTCTCACTTCTTCTAGGTTTTTCTTGCTAGAAACTGCATTTTGCCTCACACATGGGATTATTCTTTCATAAAAATTCAGACTTTTAACAGAAACTTTATGCTGTAAGTGCAGAATCTGTCTTCTGTTATAACTTGGTTAAAGTAGGAAGATACTTCCATTGAAGTTGTAATTTAGGGGCTACACAGAGGCTTAATTTAAAATGTCTCCATGGGCAGAATACTTCTTCAGCTGGAGATAAATACAGGAGAGCAGAGTAGTTTACAGAGCATAGCAGCTGCACAGAGAACCTCTGATGTGCAGATAAGACAAAAAACTGAAGTCTAAATTGATGCTAATCAAATATGAAGTACAGGCCCAGTTCTACAGAAGGACAAACTGGCATAGCTCCACTATTGCCAAGGGAACAATAACAATTTATTTACATCAGGTGAAAGTCTGCAGACAGTCTGCGGAAATTCAAGTCCTTCCTGCTTTTTCTGTCTTGCACCTTAAACTGTCTTATCAACACCAGTAGGAACTAGGTGTCAGCAAAAGTGGGATTTCCATGCCCTGCTGAGACAGGAGCAGCTCTTTGTGCAGCCCTCACGGACCATCTTCTGTGTCTTCAAATGGCTGGGGAAGAGTTATGGATTGGGGATGTGATGATATGTCTGCTTGGTGTAGAGCATGGAGGGCCACAGGGCACAGCTGATGTCACCTCAGGGAGCTGCGTCGCCTGTTCGAAGGTGTGTGGACAGCACTGCAGTTCAGTAGACCCAGTCTGCACCAAGCCATGGAAAAGCCCGTGCCTGCTCCAGGCATGCCATCAGGCACTGCTTGGCAGCTGTGGTGCATTAAATGCAGTGTTAGGAGAGTGAAATCCAGCCCTGCAGCACACCTTGCTGTGGCAGTCAAAGGTGACACCTCAAGGATTGTTTCTGAAGCAAACAGTGCCGTGGCTACAGTCCCACATAGTTGTGCAGGGGCCCATGAGGAGCTGTGCGCTGCTAATGACATGTTTTTGAGGCTTGGGTCTTTGGTTCTGCTCTCATTTCCTGCCTTATGTCAGTCATCCAGATGCACATCACCATGACAGTGTTTGCAGTTAAATATGCTGAATGTGTTGGATGCCTCTTTTGGCTAAAGACCCACCATTTGACAAAAGAGACATACCTGTATGTATTGCTATACTTATTGTGGTGCTTCCAAATAATAGGCAGCAGTGTTCAAATAGAAGCCAATGAGACTGCTGTAGTAGGTAGCTATTGGGATGGTTCAAAACACTATAGACAAGAATGCTGCTTCGAGTGAAGTTCACACCAGGACCTGATCTCTGCAGTGCAAGCCTCTCTCCCATAGAAATGACTGGGTTGTCACCAAGGATTATGACTTCAAATGGGCAGCAGGTGAACTCTAAGAAATAAAGATCACAGGCAACCTCCTGCTCTCAGTTACGCTCCATTGACGTCAGTGGGGTTGCCTGGGGTTAACTTAGAGTGGAATTTAGTTCCTTGTTTTTAATGCATGTAGCTGAAGCCCACCCAGATGTTTTTCAGCATATGGTACAGTGTCTAAAAATGTCACCAGTTGCTCCTGGGCTACACATGCTGCAAAGTTCTTCTTGCTATCACAGTAGTAGGAAAAAAGCTATCTCATCCAGAAGAAGCTCATGGAGCTGTTTCACATGTTGCAGCATGCTGTGCACTATTCAGTAAAATTAAAGGGTATAGGATGCCCTTGGGACTTGTGTGTTGCACACCTCCTGCAACTGGCTGTGGTAACCTGCCATCAGCTGTCAGAACACAACAGCTCCATTTCAGGTGTCCTGTTCCATTGGAAAACATATTATTGCATGGGTACAGGTATTTCTGAAACTTGAATGTTTCCTCATATCATGCCCATATGTAACACCTCCCAGATCCAGTTTGACTCCAGAGAGAAGCTGCAATATTTCAGAGCTGCCATAGTGGTGGGTGAGAAAGGTATTTACAGGCCTATGAATACATATCACTTAGGAAAGCTAATTTCTATGCTGTAAAGGGCCAGTTTTCCAATCAAAGCCAGTTTTGCTAGAGGCTGTAGGTTTGAAATTGAATGGGTTGTTTGCTTTGTGGCACATCTCTAAACTCCTGCTTTTTGGCTTTTGCTCTTCCACGCTCTGAAATGGCAATCAAGGACAACAAATAGTGACAGACAAAACTTACAAATCAGACATTTTCCAATCTGACATGAGGCATGACAGTACATAGATTTATTTCATAGTGCTTTTCCTTGGTTCTAGTTTTGATTGCTTTAGAGATTTGCTGACAATAATTAAAACATTTCTTACAGGAATTCTGATACACCATAGACACATTCTATTTCATAGTGTCTGTATTTATGCAGTAGTTGCTAATATTACCATCAGATCAAGCTGAGGTTGAATGTAATTCTTAGTGAGAGTGAGATTTTATAAGATGCAGTATTCTGGGATTGAAGTAAATGGGATATGTTATATCCCTAATGTATTCTTGTCCTGAAGCACCTCCTCATTTCTGCAGTGAGATGTTCCCTTTCACGTGGTCCTCATGGCTGAGTCCCTCCTTCTCCTGCTTCCCTGCAGTTCGACTCAGGGCTCCGCTACAACTGCTTTATTATAAATGCAGGTCTTGTTTTTTGCTGGATCGTGGTACTGTGTAATAGAGAGCAGGTTTTGTCCATCGACAATCACCCTGGCCCTCCAGACTGCACTCTGCTGGTGGCAGCCAAAGGATGAAGGCTGGGGAACGAGGGCTGTGCTTGTCTGTGGCATCCCTGTTTGGTGAAACATGGGTATCTCTGACTCCCCCTGCTCAGCTCAGGGACAGCATTATGTTTGCAGGGAGGAAAGGGTTATTGAGGGTGTGAGCTTTCCCTGTGTTATGCTGTGGGGCTGGCTGCTGTGGGCAGGGAGGTGAAATAGGGGCCCTAGTCAGTACTGTTAGATCCTCTGAGATCAAAAATTACAGGAAAGTTTATAGCAATAAGATATCGAGAAATTAATGCAAATCTTAGGTTTGCCAATACCCACGAATGAAGATAAGGGGACTATTTTAGATTCAGGCATCAGAGCTCAGCCAGTGTTGAAATATCAGTAGGAGGTGAGAGTTTGGTCCAGACAGCTGAGGGCAGAGGCCAAGCCAAATGCACCTGAAACCCTGCAACTTAAAGACAGTAAGTGGGTCTTCGGGATGGTTCTGTGTTTAGAGAATAGTCTTAATTAATTTTGACAATTAAAAAATCATACCCCAAACAAAAAAAAAAAAAACAAAACTCAAAACAAACCCACAACCCACAAGTGGAGGGTAAAGAGCCACAGCAGCATAGCTTATTCCCTCACTTGTTACACTGAATACATCATTTGCTATTACTGGAACAAGGAACAATAACTTACTGGTCATATATGCGTAGCAGGTTAGGTTAAATCCTTTGGAGCTGGTGGCTGGAAGCTGCTTCCACTCAGGATCACTGTAAAGAAGCAAGTTGTAATGTGAAGCAACAGAGCTAAACCACTATTTACCCCCTCCCCAAATGCTGACATGCATTGTCAGAGATGACCTTTCCATGCCATACACCCAGGACTGTGTGTGTGCTGCATTTAGATACAGCTGACAATGTGGGCAGGGTGGACCTGGGAGGACTGGTGCGCCCATAACCCTGTGGCTATGTGACCTTGATTCATTTCTGTGCAGGGCCAGGTCATCAGATGAGTTTCACCATCAAATGTTTTGTGAAGATGCCCTGTATCTGAGAGTGCAAAAGCTCTGAAGAGGCAAGCAGCAATGGAGCACCCGGCACAGGGTAGTACATGCACAGATGTGTATGCGTGCATCTCAGGGAAAGACCCCACAATATATGTCCTTCTGTATTCTGTGCTGACTGGAAGAGGCTTGAAGCCATGACATGGGAGCTTGGGGTCTGAAGATCACTTGTGTTTTGGTCTGTACTCGTCTGTTACCTTGCCAGGTTAGGGCTTGCTCTTCTTCTGGCTTGATTGTTACATATACAAATTGAACTCAATAGTAGTGACCTAGTCATTTTTGCAGATTCTTGTTGCTGCTGAAAAGCAAGTAAAAATAGTCTGGCCTGTTGTGTAAGGCCTCAGATATGATCTTAGGCTTCAAAGACTATGTCTATATTGCACTCAGAAGTGTGACTGCAGAACTGGCAGCACCAGAGCTGAAGACCAGTGGCTGATGTATTTACTCAGGTAGGTTGCCAGCACCGACAATGATGACATTGCATTAAAATGCACACTGGTCAGGCTGGGTTAGTGCTGACTTGGATATTCCTGTGTGAATCACATGGGTGACTGGGCCATTGTGAAAGCAACTTCATTGGGCGCCTCCGTAGAAGGAGTTTGTTCTGTGGCTGGACACTTTCTGCTGGAAATACCTGCTTTAGCCTGTCTACTTGGATGAACATCTGGTACTATCTACGGAGAAGACATCCCAGATGCTGATATGGGGGAAAATGCAATTTTCGAAGTATCCAATGATCAAATCATGTTGCATTAGCGTGTAAAACTGTCAGCCTCCAGCAGAGCAGTTGGGAGAAGGAGGGAGAGAAGAGATGTGCAGACAATTAATCAACTGGAAGACAGTTACCTGAACTATTCAGCAAAGTCTTAGAAATTTGGACTTTCTTTGTAGTTATGCTTTTATTAAAAAATACTGTATGTATTAACAGTCACTCTGCAAACAATTTGCAAAGGGAAAAAATTTAGCCAGGTGAAGGAATGGTACAGCACACTTTGTGCACTGAACTTCATGAACTGACTTCGTCCACTGAACTGCATGAACTGCCTGCAGTGCCTGAAAGCTGTGGACTGCTTCTTGTTACTTGTGTAGGCTGCTGGGACCTCATCTCAGCAGAGTACTTGGGTCATGACAGCAAATAACAAAAGCTGTAAACAATAATTAGCTATAAATCAACAAACAGAAAACTCCTAAATACTGGGAGTGAAAATTAAAGGAGTATATAAAATAAAATAAAGTAAATATTGCTTTCATAAGGTAAGCCAGGAAAATGCTTGGAATCAAAGAAAATTTGGTGTCACTGGTATTTCATTTCCCTGATTTCACTCTATGCAGAAATATGTCTCCGTGAAGGATACAGAGGATCACCAGCTTCCTGTATATATTGTTTTTTAGCTGTATGTCATGCGTAGCTGGATAACAAAGTAACTCCACCTTGTGCCTGTGTATGCTCTCTACTTCCACTTAAAATGTAAATTTACATCCTTTTAGATTAGAGCAGTGGAGCTCACTGTAGTCCTTAATAAAATAGAGGAAGTGAGAGGCTAGGGATACTTTGGTAATCCTAAAAATACAAAGGCAGTATTAACATTCAACAGCTGTCACTGTCAGTATCATTTCCAGATGCTGTAATTGGCAAGTAAAAGAGAAAGATTAATTTTTGTACTTGTCTGGATCAGTTTCAAAGTCCTCCTAACACAGCCCTGACAGAAATCCAGTGATGTAGAAGTCTTTGGTAAAGTCTTTCCATTGAGACAACTTTACTCTAAAGGACCAAGTTGTATTTCTATGGAGCAGATTAATTGGATGCAATTGGTCTGATCAAACCAAAAGATCTATTTGTAAGTTCTGCCATAAGTCAGGATTTCTCTGTTTCCTCCTAGGATTACTATTGTTTTATTGTTGTCTTTGTTGTTTTTGTTAGATCCAGAATTCCTAGAAGATCTTTAACACATATTCGTCAAGTGCTTCTGCTTTTATTCATCTTCAGAGGAGCACTTGTCTAAGGATCTTTGCTCCTAATAAGTTGTTGCATATCCTCAAAGTAACATTGGCATTATCATGGCATGCCAAACCACTGGGATTCAAACATGCATAGCTCTGGCCAGCTTTAATCCATTTACTCCTTAGAGGAAGCATTGCTGAACTGTGCATATTCATTGCAGAACTAACTGTAAAAAAGTGGTCGAAACTGAGAGGTTCAGCAAATGAAAGAAATTCCAGAGATCTCAAAGTATCTTTTACTGTGATATGTTATGACTGCATATTCCTTTTCCTCAAACTATGTCTTTTGGTACAAAGCTCACATCTGCTCTACTGATAACATGATGTAAAGTAACTGGAGTCATGTTCCCAGGACATCATCATTTTTTGGTCTGTTTCCAGGACAAGGCTCTGCTTTTTCAGTGTGATGTGATGGCCCTCAAACACCACCAACCACTTTAGCAAAGAAGGGCATTTTCAGCCCTCAACGCCAACATCTTGTGCTCCAGCAAATACATTTGTTAAGAAAAGAAATGCTATCAGCGGGGCAACAGGTGGCATATTGCAGCCAATCATGAAAGGTTATAATAAGACAGAGGGAGTACATGTGAGATAGAGGATAAAAAATGAGAAAGAGGGGGACTAAGGTGAAGGGAAATCCAGTGGCAAGCATTTTTTCCACAACTGCAGTTACACAATGCTGAAATAAAGGCCTGGTGACTTTCCAGTGCTAGTGTAGGGTACTTCCCTGGAAATGCATTTGCCTATTGTACTCCTCTCTGTTTGCTTAGAAGGAATTCAGAAGGGATTTGCTTTCTCTTGTTTCACAAGCCCCACGCTTTCACGCTGACCGAAGTGGATACGCACCAGCTGGCTATGTCTGTCACCACTGCCGGGTGGGAGAATTCCTGATTATACTTAGATCCCACAGACCCTGCTCTGTCATTAGCAGAGAAGGTCTGCTTGTGCACCGCAGTCTGAAATGCAGCCATCCGGGAATGCTGAATGCCTTGCTTGAAGGAGCCTTCTGGATCAAACATGAATGACCTGCTGAAGGTGCCCCTGGTGCACGTCCTCATGCTGGCATCCCTCAGCTTGGCCGAAACACTCCTGAAAGGTTTGCTTGGAGGGGTTTTGCCCTGCTCTGCTTCTGCCACTTGCTGAAGGAGGTTTTGAAAAGAGGAAGGCATCTCTGGTAACAGTTGGCTGGGTGGCACAGGAGCGCTCCTGAAAAGGACAGAAATGTGCTGCTTTTGCTGGTCACTTCACTGCTTTTAGAAGGATAGCAGTGAAAATGATCTCGTGTATGGGATCAGAGGTTCTTTTCTAGGAAGAGCACATAGTTCTGTTAGAATGGGAAGGGGAGGCCTTTGGGTTCAGGCTGGGTGGGATGGACATTTCTCATGTCAGATGAAGCTTACAGGTTTTAATGGCTGGTAGCACCCATTGCTGCAGAACCTAAGATTTGTCGCATTCTGAATGCCTGTGTATGCTTATAAATATATAAAGCTCAAAAGAGAAGTAAATAGCTATGACATTTTTACAGAGTGTGTATATATATATATATAAATAAAAATATGCAGGTTTGTATTGCATATAACATAAAAGTTATGATACCTTCTTCCTCTCTTGTGTGTACATATACAGACACATGCACACATACTTTTAGCCAACTCAAGAACTGAGAAAAGTTTGTTTAGAAAAGTCTTTGAGGTACAAAGCGCAACAGCGTTCTTCTGGACATACTGTCTGGTACCCCAGCGGACAAATGGCTCTGCTGCATGGTGGTTGTCAGGAACCATTTGAAGCATACTGGAAACTTTGTAGCTTCAGCAAAACAAAGAAAAACCTTCAAGGATGTGTTAGGCCAACACGGCTGATCCTGCAGGCCTGTGCTCTTACAATTGTTAGTCAGGTTAGTCAGGTTGGACTCAAAATGTTTTTTTTTTTGAAAAAGTCTCCTTTATAAAAGCTTTTGAAATTATTTATTTTTTTTTCCTAAAGCACTAAAGTAAGTTGGTGAACCTTGGTCTTTTTGAAATCAGTGGTAAAATGGGATGGGAGAGACAAGAAAAACAAAGAGGAAGGGGTTTGATTTTTTTCTGGTGGAACAGTGCAATGAAGAGATGCGCATCCTTTTCTGAAACATCCTGGGTAGCCAAATTGGCTTGTTACCTGAGAGAGGCTGAAACGTGACTGCAACCTAGCAGTGCTCTGTAAAGGTTTTGAGGCATTAGCTGGAAGCACGATTAGCAGTTTTCGACGAGAGGAACAGCAACATCTCCTGGTGCCTGCAGCACCGCAGGGGAGACTGTCCCTGTTTTACTCTTTGCTTTGTTTGCTCAGCTTGTCTTGTTTCAAAAGTGTGAATCCAAACCCAAAGCCAACCAATCTGGAAGATTCTGGTGGGCTGGGAGTAGGAGGGCAATTTCTTGCAGGCCCGGTGACCAGCTTGGGTCATTTTGCTATCTTGGGAAACTACAGCTGACATCCGGAAAAATGGCACCTGTGGGGTTTTACAGATACCGAAGCTAATTGATTTTCAATGTTATTTAAAGCCACAGGACTACCTAAAATGTTTCAGAGACCTCCAGTGGATGTGTACAGAATGGCCCGGGGCCATTTCTATATGCTGACAGATATGTCTGTGCATTGTTTGGCTTTTATTTTCCCATGTTAAAATCTGGCAATGAAGGCACCAGAAGTTTTCACTGCTTTCCTGAGTAAACACAGACTGACACCAACACCTGAGCTTTCTTGGGTGGCTTTTAGAAGCAAGCACCACCACAGCCATTTTGGGGCTCTCTCATCGCCTCATGACAAAATGGCGTCACCCTCCCCTGCTCACTGTCCCCTGCAGACACACCATGTGTCCTCTGGCCTTGTGCCGTCTGCCCCTCACGCTGGCAGCAGGATCCTGCCTTCACCTCCCTGCTGGCCCAGCACACCTGTGTAATATCAGGAAGGTAAAACAGAGCATACGTTCCTGTGTAACCTGCTCTAGGTGTCCCTGCCTTGGCAGAGGGGTTGGACTAGATGACCTCCAGGGCTCCTTTCCAGCCCTCACCATTCTGTGTGATTCTCTGATGCAGAATTTGGAAAGGCAGCTTTAAAAAAAAAAAGTCCTCTTTCTATTTTTTACCGTAAGTAAAGTGCTGTTGGTTTGGACAGTATTTTCTGTTGGTATGGGGCTTGATTCTGCTGTAAGAACTGTGTGCTGGCTTTAAGGAGATGCTAAGTCAGAGCCGGTGTAGGCACTACTGCTAAGGACAATTCTGTCATCTGCTGAATTAAAGAGGTAAATGTCATAAAAGTACTTAACTGTTGTTAAAGAATTAATTTTATATATAAAACTAACAGCCCTTGCCTGCCCCAAAAATAGTTATTCTGCATACCAGCTGTTGGTACAAATCTAACTTTATTCTGTGTGCTATGCTTATTGTGACAGCATAGTCGTAAAACTGGTTGCTTGGAATTTTGGTGACTGTAAAAATTTACATTTCTCAGGGTTAAAAAAGCATCCTTCCAGAGATCAAGGCATGTGGAAAACTGCAATAAAATTTACCGTATAAAATTAGATTGTAAAACTCCTGGCTTAACGCCATCAAAACCCAATAAACTCTGTCACGAAACAGCAATGTCCTCTTTGAAGCAGACAAGATAGCCATCAGTGGAGGTTATTCTCCCAAGACAACCTTCAGCAGCATGGAAATTTAGGCTTTATGAAAATCTCCCACTTGCTTCCATTAGCATGGGGTTCACTTGGGGTGTAATATGGATAATGACTTCTATCTGATGTTACCCAAAATGAGCCAATAAATTGAAGGGTGATACAGTCTGAGGCAGTGATCTTAAATGATGAATCTGACACAGATGTGTTTTAACTAATGTTAAGTTAATATAATCTTTAGTGCAACCTTAGCTGTAGTTTTAAGATCCTTTTATATATGTGTAGTCATTACTAGTTATGCAATCTGAAGTCATATCATCTACAAATATTATTGAAGCAGATTCATTCTAATGAAATTTCAAAAGCGTTAGGCCTTTTACATAAACCTGGTAGTGAAAGATGATCCTTTCTTCCTCTAGCTGCATTCCAGCTCAATGACATTGTAATTTTTACACCCATGTAAATTGAAAAAGCATTAAGGTAAAGACTTTCTATCATTCTCAGTCACTTAAATTGGAACATCTTGCCTTTTTTTTTTTTTTGGGAGGGAGGGGTAAGATTGATGTAGTTCATTTTTTGCCTAGTTTTAAATCTTACTGTACTGTGGAGGGCCAGCAGATACATTTCAGGCAGGATTTTGCTGTGAAAAGACACACAGCATGCTGGATACTGCTACAGTCAGAGAGGAACAGGAAGATTACTGCATCTGCTGTACATGCTCAAGGTGGTGTGTCAGGAACATGGTATGAAACTAGTTCATCTCAGCACAGCTGTCGATGAAATCCAGTCCAACAAATACTGGATATATGTCCCTTGCAACCACAGATTAAAAGTCATTCAAGTGTCTTTGGAGGCAATGGCTGCAATGCATACCGTAGGCAGGGAGAGTGATTCACTAGGCATAGCCTTTGATCCCTTCCAGCAGTGCTTCAAGTCTTTTACTAGGGCATTGGAAAATGTTTCTAAAGATACATTCAAATAATGTATAACAGCAGGTCTGTGATTATAAGCATCAGACACAGCTACTAGACTTCTAAACCTGGTGCTACTTGGTTAGAAAAGGTGAGAAAAAGAGAATGTTTGCTACTTGTGCCAAAATTCAGGAAGACGTGAAGGGCCTTTACAAGCCTGGCTTTGAAAAATACAGTGCTATATAATAGGTTTGATTTGTTTTTTTGTTTTTTGTTTTTGTTTTTGGTTTTTCTTAGAGAAATTTGAGTTGATTGGAAAAAATACCGTATTAATAACAAACCCCAGATCTCATACATTACGAGCCAATAATGATGCAGTGTGCCAGCTGCAGGGGCAGGTCAGCTTGGATTTTATTTGTGTGCTGTTCCTTGCACTTTCAGCCCATGCAGTGCCACCCCTATAGCAGGGGGACAGCCTCACCTATGTCCTCGCATTATGCCATCCAGTGTTATGTACCTTAGGGGAGAGGAGGGTTAGAAACCAAGGACACACTGGGCTTGTTGGAGCTGCCCCATGCTCTGTTTTGCACCCTGTAGAGAGAGCACAGGGTAAATGCAAAACCTGCAGGAAACAACAGAAGGCTGCAGCTACAAATGTGGAGGGACCTGTGTTACAGCAAATATGTAGAAGATGTGTAAAGCACCTCTGTGGTGTGGAAAAAGCCACCAAATGACCTTACAAGGACATGGGTGCCTCCATCAAAGAGTTCTGGCAGGCTTCGTGCCTCTCTCTGGGAGGCACTGGGAAGCTTTCTCATTTTCTCCTTGTTCACACAGCTCCATTGATCAGCACTCCTCTGGAAACTGTGGATGCCCTGGTAGAGGAAGTCGCTAAGTTTGTCTGTGTAGTGGAGTCATATCCTGAGCCAGAAATTACATGGACACGCAACGGAATTCCCATCAGGTAGGGAACGGCCCTAAATCCCTTTAGAATCTCCTGCCAAAACAGTCAGTGTTTTTCTTCATGATAAAGGAGCTATCCGGAAACTTCAGAATGAGTCTGTGGTGGGGAAAAGGATGAGCGGCTGTAACTATACAGGAATCTGTGCTCCTTAGGGAGTAACAGCAGCACCTGGGGGCTGCTCTTGCAGCTTCACACACTTGAGATTGGAGACAGTTCATTTCCGTGTCAAGAAATGAGTTTGCTTTTCAGCTTCAGACAATGAAATCTGCTCTGTTCCTCAGTTTATGCATTTATGAAGGAGAGTGCTGTATAGTATTTAAAAGGAGCATTGCCAGACTTGTTGCCTGAGTTTCTGCAATGTGCTTGAAAAGTCTGCATTGGAAGGAGGTTGCATCATGGTATTCTGGTTTGCTTCTAGTTCTGGATCATAGGAAACTGGCTTCTTATTGCTACAAGACACTATCAGATATTAACCACCAGTCATCAAGGTACTGCTGAAGAACAAAGCCTTGGAAATGTGTTATGGAAGTGCTACCAATGTCTTAGCCTTATTGCTGTATACAGGCTCTTGCAAAATAAACTGTACTTGATCTTCCAACTTTGAAATTACATCATGTCTTCTACATGTTTTCACATCAGTTTCTCATTCTAGATTGCTGTCAGTGACTCCATCTGTAAGGGAAAATTACGGAACAATATCTGTGTAACACAGTCAAGGCCCATTCTCCACAGAAGTTTCCCATGTAAGGCACATGGTCACCTGCAGCATGGTTCCTGCTATTGCAGTCAAGCATTCAAACAGTCCTTAAACCACTGCCTCAGGAGACTCCAAGGAAGTTAGCATCAGCAGGAGGATTCTGCATTTAGAAATCTGTTTTTCATTGCCTTCAGCAGAAACTCAGCAAAACCCTGGCCCTAGCCCTCTGACCCCGGCCTTGTTGTGGGTTGGAGGTCTGAATTTCCATGGATGTTATTCACAAATCAGGTCACCTTTCTCCTAATTGCTTCCCAATCAGTGACACCATGCCTGAAAATCAAAGCTGGGAGAGAAGTCATTCATGCAGTATCATGGACGTTACATGCCTTTCTCTCTCCATGCGTGGTCTTTGAAATTTCATTCTCTCTATTCTAAGATCATACAAAAAACAAATAGTTTCTAACACCCATTCGCACATCCAGAAGCCCAATTTATTTTCCTAAAAGCCATCCTACTTTCTCTGGGACAGTGCCTTTTTTCACATATTTACTAAAAAGGAAAATACTGACCAAAAAGTCTCTGCTGGCCTGGCCAGAGAATGCAGGTGCTTTGTTCCCTTACTGGGACTTCTGGAGCAATATTAACAGTATCTTTCACTTTGTCAGAGCTGTGTTGGCATTAAAAGTGCTGCTAATACAAACGCTCAGACTAAAGACAGGGAAACAGATAAGCTGAAAATATCTGTTGCTTTCCAAGAACATGTATGAAAACATTTGCACAATGAAAAAGGGTCTGACCAGTGGATTTTTTTTTCCCCATGAAAAAAACTATATGTTTAAGTGCATCTGTTTGTATGTGTCAAACTTCAAAGGGGATAGTTATTGCAAGCAATAAATATCCGTTATTTTATTCACAAAATTTTCTTCTTTTGCCAAGAGAAGGTCCCAGCACCCTGAACAGACAGCTAAGCTAACCTTCTAAACAAACCAGTATGTAACCATGCAGCTTCAATGGGATATAGTGCCAGGATAGAGGGTCTTATCAACACTAGGATTCTGGAAACATCTTTCCTTAGGTGTGAAATCTTGTGCAAGACTTGCAGGTGCCCTGTGACAAGTGAAATGGTTACCTGTGTCATCTCCCAAGACACAGTGAGCCTTCCTCGGGGAAAGAAGGGAATGGAGCCTGCACTTCTTTTACATGATGGATGAGTTAACTGAGTACTCTTTCTTCCCAGGGTGAAAAAAAGGAGGGAAATACTGACTGAAAGGAGAAAGGCTGTTGAAAGGAAATGTGTGCCTGTAACATGATAGATGGCACAGTCAGATTACTCGGTGACTGCTGTGCATTTTTTAACAGTAAAAGACAAACAGGGCATATTGACCTGTCAGGCATTTATGACAGCTTGGTAGAAAATCCTCAAGTCAGATCCCTTTTGCCGCTATTTTCCAGAGTCGAAGGACAATTGTATGAAAGTGCTTACAAAAAGCATCGATAAAGGTGTAGAAATCAAACATGGAGGAACTTATGAAATGTTCTGCAAATCTTGTTACACTAAGGCTTTATTACACTCTTCCAGTTTTACGATGAAAATCAGAGATCAGCCCTCTGCTTTCTGTCTTTCCCTGGCTTTTGCACACATACATACACACATATCCCTCATGCTCATATATAGAATTGATTTTTGCTCTGCAAACTTTGTTACAATATCCCCAACCTTTGTTGCACCTATTTCAGGGCTTTTCTTGACTTTCCAAGTCAAAGCCTGCTGTCACTGAACTACAGCCATCCTTTCATCCCCTAATCTTTGGATGACTTCTTTTTTTCAGCACATTTCTTTGCCTTTTTTTATTAAAAAAAACAAACCCCTGCAGGTCAAACCACTTCTGGATGCAGACATAAATCTACTTGTTTTTTTTTGTTGGTTTGAGTCTTTCTTTTTTTTTTTTTCCCCACAACAGTGAAATGTTTCCATAGCATTAACTCTTTAATAAAAAAAAAAATTATTTTTTTTTTTTATTCTGAAGAAGGTTTCTTTAAAAAAACCTCAGGTTTTTAAAGTCAATTCCATTTCCTGTATAGGCAGTCTTTCTCTTTCACTGAGTCATGATACCTAAAACAGAACCAAGCTGGATTAGATTACTTGCACTCATGGCTGTCCTTGGTCAGGCAGAAACCCAACCGCTAACTTTACCAATACCTGGCTGGAGGAAGAATTGCCACCATGTTCGTGGCAGACAGGAACCGCATGGTCTAGTGGGGACCAAACCAAATATTAAGGCCTAGCTTGATATTTTCAATGCTTTCTTTTCTTTTTTTCAGATTGAAATTAAAGAGTAAAACAAATTGCCATTTGTAGTACCATCAGTGGTCTGCAGACATAAGTGCAATTTCCCCTCTCCATCCCTGGCTGTCCCCCTACCCCTGACAATTTGTTCTGTGCCCTGCAGGCTGTTCGACACCCGGTATAGCATACAGAGGAACGGGCAGCTTCTGACCATTTTGAGTGTGGAGGACAGTGATGATGGGGTGTACTGCTGCACAGCGGATAATGGGGTTGGAGCAGCTGCCCAGAGCTGTGGAGCTCTCCAAGTGAAAATGCGTAAGTGGGAATGCAATTTCTTTCTGTCATCATGTGAGAATGTAATTGAGAGCCTGAGCAAGCTCCCAGGTATGGCTCCTGTGGGACCGTGCTCAGGGCAGATCCATGTTGCTTTGGGGCTGGGTAGGGTCCTTTGAGGTGGAGACATGGCATATTTGATCATATATTAACTAAAAGCAGTTATGATTATTCAGTTTGAATAACATACACTTGTGCTGGGATCAGAGGAACTCTTTGCATAACACAGGATATAAAACAGTGCTTTGAAGAACACCCTTTGTACAGAACTTTGTAAAAGCAGCACAATTTGATAGATTAAACCTCTGTGGCAGTACTGCATAAATCCCTTGTGAATTTTAAACATAAGATTTCACTAATCAGATTTATTCCTGAGAATGGCAAAAGCAAGTAAGTGCTGTTTAGATGTTCTTAATAGCAGTCTTGACAGGTCTGGAGCACTGTGGTGTAAACCTCATCATCCCATGGGGATGGAAGAGAACTGGTTCTCTCAAAGGACTATATACAAGCTGAACTTGGTGAAACTGAACTCACATGGCCACAGTTATTTATACAAACACTGAAAAAGCTAGCTGAGATATTACTGGCTAAAGTGTCTGTTTTGTAGGTAAAGATTTGTTTGTGCTAATGAGAGTGACCCTTCAGGCCTGGTAATTCTGGGGCTCTCCAGAACCCCAGTTGCCTGCAGGTGGGGGCTAGGTGTTGATGCTTTCTGAAGGTAATTTCTCTGCTAGTTTGGTATTGTACAAGGGAGGGAAAACTTCCCATCTCCCAAAACACTAAGATGAAGATTTTCTTTACTCCCAGCTCAGAGTAAGCTAAGTCATGGTTTTCTTTGGCTAAAATGATTTTATTTTTTTCCCATACTAACTTTAAAGGAGCTTGATTGTTTTTTTCTTTAAGGATGCTTTCTCTTTTTTACTAGCACAGCTATAAACCCTTCAGTGAAGGACACAAGTTGCATTTACATGCCTTTGTTGTGAAGCTAGAGACAACCCTAGCTTAAAACTCTTTCAAAACTGATTCACTCCAGATCTGAACTTTCACACATGACACTGTTTATGCAGTGAAGAATGTCAAAACCTGGAATGCAAATGTTCTTCAATATTGGAAATACTCTTATCTGGATTTGGATTTTAGCTCAGGCCCTCATTCAAGTGGCTTTCAATCTCCCATTTGTGAAAACAAAAACCCATGAAAGTTTTGTGCTGCATTTGTGCCCTTAAACTGAAAAGCTGAACACTGTGCTTAAGGAAGTTTTTTCTTTCCAAGACAGCTCATGACTTACTAAGACTGCTTCTTAGTCTACTAAGACTATTTTTAGCAATGAAAATTAAAAAGCAGCAGAGATTTTTTGTAATTTCTGAACTTGTCCTGTTCTTGTATCTCTTACCCTCAGTTTGACTTCATTTGTTTTCGTTTTTGATTTTTTACTTCTAAATATTTAGGACCCAAAATAACCCGACCACCTGTAAATGTAGAAATAATAGAAGGGTTAAAGGCTGTTCTTCCTTGTACTACAATGGGGAACCCAAAACCTTTTGTTTCATGGATCAAAGGAGAAACAGCTGTAAAGGTGAGTACAGAATGAAATTTAAGTAATGCTAACTATTCACTAATGGTACTGTGTTAAAATATGAGCATCAATTACAGCATTTGTAAATTCTAGTTGCTAAGAAGCAAGCATTTGAGGAATCCATGGTTCATCTCATAAATGTCTGCATTCGCAATAATTCTACCTATAAACCAAACATTCTCTGTGTATCTATATTTTATATGACATGTATTTATTACTACTAAGCGTGGCCAAATGCTGCTAAATTTGTGAGTATTCTCTTAAATGAGAGCTACTGAGCCACTTAGCTAAGATTCAGGCTCTTTGGAAGATGTAATTCACTGATCTGCAAAATGAGGAATGGGTGAGTGTGTCATTACACAGCTGAGCAGGAAGAGCTTGCTCCAGATCCTTCAGATGTAGGACAACACAAACGATTTTCATGCTTGTAAGTGCAGTCTGTCAGTGGACATTTGGTGCTGCTTGTGTGCAGTCTGCATGTAGAGCCCTACCTTGATTGCTCCTTCCTCCAACAGGAGAATGCTCGCATTGCTGTCCTCGATTCGGGGAATTTAAGGATCCACAACGTTCAAAGAGAAGATGCAGGACAATATCGATGTGTAGCCAAGAACAGCCTGGGCACAACTTATTCAAAACCTGCAACAGTGGTAGTGGAAGGTGAGTAATCCTTGCACCAGGCTCCAGCTCCATGTGCCAGCTCCTTGTGTGTATCCTGTTAACTTGAATTAACCTGAAGTTTCACACTGATGTCAACAAAAATATCCTAAGGGGTGACCCAAAAGGCAGAAGAGACAGGAAAAGAAAGCATAGTGCGAAATAAGGAAAATTTGTACACAAATATCCCAGTGCTGGCTGATAGTGAAAGAAATTATCTGTGGAGGGTCCTTGTCCATGGCTGCTGTGGCTCTGGTGGGATATTTGTCTAAGTAAGGACTCCCAAATATGTTTTTATTTCTGACTGATGGTTTCTAAGTTGCCACCCTGTTTCTTGTGTGAAAAGTCCCACCAGACTTGTGGTTATTCACTATGGCTTGTGGAGATGGACAAGTAGAAAGCTGGTGGCCCCAGAAACTTGCTGCAGAGAGCCTGATCAGAGAGAGCTGCAGCTACGAACAGTGAAGCATTTTGCAGCATTATGTGTATGTCCTCCCTTTCCTATGATTTTCCATCTGAATTGGTTGATTATTCTGGTAAATAGACCTTTTCTCTTTGAAGACTTGAACATTTTCTGCGTGCTAAACCGAACACCAGATTCATTTTTCAGTTTCTGGCCTTTATGTGCTCAGTGTCTGCCTCTTATTTGCAGAAGGTGTTTGTTTTGTGGTATAAATGATCACCAGTTTCAGAGTGCTGAGACCAGTAGACCACAGGGGAACTCAAATGTAGGTGATGAGGCATTCAATACTCCTGAATACTGTAAGAGAAGTTGGGTTATGCAAGGTTTTGCAAAGTGAGACAAGGGATGACTGACTCACTGGATGAACTTATTTCTTATTCAGAATGACTGTACTGTAGAAAGTGGAGAAGGGTCTCCATTTGCCTAGTAAGCTTCACAAGATGGCTGTAGATTACGTTTAGCCTAGAACTATCACACATTACTCTGGGTGCAATCCCATTTCTAAGAGGACCATTGACTTTTTTTTTCTGGGAGCAGTATTTAGATATTAGATCCAAGTACCAATTACTGTAGGCCTGTCGCTTCCCTAAAAAATGCATTAATTTTCATTTCTTTTAATTTCTTTTCCTTTTTTCTTTTTTCTTTTTCTTTTTTCTTTTTTCTTTTTCTTTTTTTTTCATTTTTCTTTTTCTTTTTTGTGTTTTTCTTTTTTCTTTCTCCTTTTTCTTTTATATTTACATTTGCAGACTTCAAGTATTTATTCCTTAAATAGCATTTAAACAGGAAAGTAGCTATTCCTAATCTAGCTGTACTTCTCCCAAGCTAAAAGCAATGGGGCAAAATGAAGACACTTTGATCTGGCTGGGAGCAGCTTGGGCCCTGTGTTTTGGTTTGGACCCATCACTGAGACAGTGGCCGAATTAACTGTGAATGGCAAATACTTGATGCTGTGCATACAAGTCCCACCTCCATGCTGAAGGGCCTCAGGAACTGGGCTTTTATTGGTCAAAATCTATCTACAAGAGCCAGTTAGAGGATCTAAAAGTGAGGTGGAACTGTACCAAAATCCAGGCTGCTATGGCTGATACCTTGTTTTGTCTGTTTCCAGAATTATGTGGCTGCCTGTTAATTCAAGGAATGGCAAAATAATTCACAAATATCCTACTTGCAAAGGGGAGCTTGTTTGTGTTCTTTTTAAAATGAGGAATATTAGTTCTTAATTAATCAATAGGATCTCAGTGCTCCCACACAACCTATTCCCTTGTGTTCCATTCATAGGTTGGATGAACAAACAATGCTGTTCTCCAGGCTTGCCTAGGTTTCTCTGGTGGGGCACTCATACGATATACCTTGTTTTAGACTGACACCCAAACTAGACCAATGCATGTTTGGCTTACTTTTTTGGTTCCAAAATCCAAAGGTAATAATATCATTACTGCAGCTTGTTGTGTATACAGATCCCTTCCCTGCTGAGTATTTTAGATTAATTCTTATGGATACTTAGCAAATGTACATATGTGTATAAAGTATACATACCTGTGTATGCATGTATACATGTATGCATCCCCCTCACACACCTCTTTTGTTATTGTTTTTAGTATCCCTACCCTCCTACCTCTCATACACCCTTAGTATCAGCACTTTAAAATAACTCCAAGTAAATAATAATCTAAAATTATTTGATGCACGAAAATCACAGTTCAATCCATCTTCTTTGAACAATCATTATATTCAGAAAACTTATGAGAATATGCTGCTTATTGCTTCTCTGTAATAACAGTATAATACATTTCCTTAAATCCTGTTGGTACCGTTCACTTGAGTTACTTCCCTGCATTGTGGGGCTTAATATTAAAATAAGATAACTAAGCATGGCTGGTTAACTACAAAGATTTAGTCATGAAGTAAATGCCTATTCAAAGAGCAGTGCAAACATTTATGACTAGCTAAATATAGATCACAGGTCCAGGTTTCTGAAAGACATTTCTAGTTTTCTATTGTCAGCTGCCATTTTAACGGGTTCAGTACTAGTTCTGCAATTAGTTGCAGGCATTGTTCAAAGTGCAGGAGTTTCTAACTCCTTGAAAGACTGACTCTTTGCCTCTTGCATGCAGTCAGGCTCTTCAATGCACATATAATCAGACACAGGCTTATATAACTTGCTGAAGTGGGGCTCAGAAACTACAGCAAATCTCAGATATGTAAAACTGTCTATGCAGGATCCACTCATTCAAAATGATGATAATCTTGGCCCAAGCATTTACGCCACTGAGATGTCTCATGGTCCTATTTCTTGTCCAGTTTCAGCAGTCCAGGATGCAACAGTATGAAAAATCCTACTATTTTGATTTTCCAAATATTTTTGTTCCATTCCTTGTTGACTTTCCTCAACATTTGTAGTACTGGCCCCTGTTTATTTCTTTTAAAGCACATCTTTAGTATTTTAAAAAGTTTATTATTTTAAAAGCAAAGTTAAAATCAGTTGAGCAATGATTTCAGATGAAAACTCAGTCACAGTTCTTGTCAGGAAAAAGAAAGCAACAAAGGCGTCTCTTAGAGGAACTGCTTTTTCAGTTATCCCTGATTTTCACTAGGGAACTGGGGGAAAGGAGATAGGGATCCTCTGGGTGCTGCCGCCTCCATAGACTAGTCCCCAGCCAGTCCAGACTGCTTCCTCTCCTGGGACATGTTTCAGGCACCAGAGTTCAAGTGATAAACTCTAATCATTTATTGAGCTGTGCTAGGATTTTAATTAAACGGGTTGAAGAAAAGCCTGTCCTTTGGACTGTGTTTTTCTTCAAGTTCAGGGCAAATCCAAGTGAATTTGGAAAAGTCATGATGAAATATATTTTCTCCTTACAATGCATAACCCATGAGGGGTGGAAAGATGATTATAATGGATCTGACTGCTGGGTGTGTGGGAAGATCTGGGGTCTTCACTGGGAAACCTGCTGAGCCCTTGGACAACAAGGCTCCAAGCTATGCAAGAGCTCATCAGGTTCAACTTCTGGGTCTGCTGCTTAAGGCATGTCCTTTGTGGTCCCCATGGCTTGACATGTGTAACAATTATATTCTCCATACCCGTGATGTATAAATTGTACGATCTCTTGCCTGGTAAGAGGCATGGAAATATTCCTATTATAAGCATGCCTACCACTCAGACAGACAGAGGCTGCCTGGTAGGTTTTGATTTTTATTTAATATGCAAAATAAATTCTGCTAGACACTGTTGCTTTAATCTCGTCCTGTGTTTTTCAGATGTGGTACTTATAACCAATATTCAAAGTATATACAATTACTGCATCAAATAAGAAGCATCTAATGCAAAACAGCAGTAAACCAATACATTTTGCAATGATTTACAGGCTTGATTGCCTCACCTGGGCTCTGTGCTCTGGCAGAATTTTGTGCTGTGTTTTGAAGAAGGTATTTTTCTCTCCCTTGGGAAGGAAAGTGCCACTTTATGAATTGGTAGAATAGGCTCATGTCCTTTATGTTTTTATTCTTTAAAACAAAAAAGTCACAAAAGAAATTGAAAAGTTGGCTATGAATTGCTTACAACTTAAAAGTAACAGCTGTTTATAGATGAGGCATAAACCTATATATCATGTTGCTCTATCAGCCTAATTTTTACCTTTATGGCAAAAAACATTTTCTGGAAACAAATGGAGTTACTACCATTAAAACGTACAAAGGGTTATGGTGGATTAGCACTAACAGAGCTGAAGGTGAAATTTTCTTATGAGAGGTGTCCTTCCATTCCAACAGAAGCATATGCATGGAAGTCTTTTGCTACAGGAAGACAGTCTGAATTGTTTACTGTGCTTTTTAGTCTTGTATACTGGGACTTCATGTGCAGAAATCCTGAAATAATGGCTTTTCTTCACCTGAGGATGAAGAACAAGCTTTCTGTTGTGCCTTGCTAGGTGTTGCACTCAGATAGTAAAACCTCTGATCTTCCCAGTTTGTCCAGTGATGCACTTTTTAATGCTGAACAAGAAAGAAAAAGGATATAAATACATTAACTGTAATGTGAAAGGAAGAGTACACAGATGGTCCTTTTGGTTGCATGCTGAGTTAGATGCACCTCCATCTTGTGGTTTAGATGAAGTTGAACTCCATCTCCAGCCTGTGGCACCAGAGAGTTGTGGAATTCAGAGTTTTGGAATACACTTGCAATAAAGCTTGTACAAATGCATGTACAAAGGCATGTCTAGAAATTAACAATCATCTGTCAGGAAACAAACAAAAAAATAACTTGGGAAAGTGCTGGAAGATCCAGTCTGCTCATCAAGAGACTAACTGGATTCTCCATGGAGTTAATGACATTTTTGTGTCACATCTTCTCTGCAGTTTTCAACTGGCTGAGTGGGCACTGGTTGAGGGCTACTGATCTTTTTTTTACCCAAGCAATTTCATTCATCCCTCTGCCGAGTGTTGCCGCTCTACTTCCTGTGCTACTAAGTGACAGCGCACACAGCAAATAAATCAAAATAAGGGTAGAAGCAGTATTCCTCATGCTCCCTTAACTTAGATGTTGTTTGGTTTTGCATTCCAACCCTGGTAGACAGAAGTATTTTCCTGCCCACAGTTTATTGCTTATTACTAGCTACTATAATAATACCCTTCCACAGGCCACAAAAATGTTCCCCTATAAGCCACTTGTGAGAACCGCCTTAGCCTTAAAAATAGGAAAAGTTTTCCTTGGAGAATCATTTCTTCAAAGGGAAGGTTCTGCCAGGACATGGGCAGATTTGGTCTAGATATTTTATTTTTTTTAATTTAGTACTTTGTCTAATTCTTGGATGCAGTGATGGGGCAGCAGATCAGATAATGATAGAAAGCAGTGCCTTGGCTATTTAGTTAACAGGCTATGCTCACTGAGTGTAAAGCGCTAGCTTCCTTCAGCTGTTTTGTGGACCTCAGGACAAATTTGCGTCTCAGATAATTCAAAAGACATGAAAGTCACACCATAAGTCAAGAAACAAGATTGAAAGTATGTATTTAGTCCAACTAATCTATCAGTTTAGATGTACTGCATTCCAGAGATGGGCCCTATTTCAAATGAAAACTGGCTCCAGATGTGCCATCCAGAAAGTTCTCTACAGTTGTGTGTCAACACATCTATACTTGGCATAGATGAAATAAGAAAGGGAGATATTGAGAAAACACCAAAGCAGCCAGTCAGCACTGTTACTCTGACTCTTCCGATGCTGCCCATAGTTCAGCTATCGATATGAAATCTGGAGTTTTATCTGTGCCATCTTCTGAGGTAGGATGTTTTGGGTGAGATGGATTGCCAAATAGCAGACTGACAAGGAAGTTTGCAGTTTTGCATTTAAATGCTGGGTGAAAATTCCTCAGAGGAATTCTGATACCAACACTGAGGAAGAGTAGCTCTGCCATAAGGAGAAGCAGAAACCCTGGGAAAGAATTTCCTTCCCTGTCTTCAGTGATGCTGGTGTACGCACATGTGTGCAATGTTCTATAGCAGTAAGTGGTGAACACTGCAGTTTGCTACTAAAAATTGCAGAGTTTTGGGGAAAGGAGCATTACAGGGATAGTAAACAGTACTGAGCTTGGTTGTAATTACACCAAAGTAACTAACTGGCCTCAGCAGGGTGGCATGGGCATTGCTGAAAGCCCAGAATATCTTATTAAATCTCCTCCTACTTACTGCATTCACCATAGTCATCCCAAGGTTCTGCAGATATGACCGTAGCCCTAACTACAAGGTAACAGGGCAAGCCACAGGACAAAAGAACTAGCCTAAGACCTTCAGCAAATCAACAAACAAGCGTGAGTCATTCACTTTATTTCAGAACCCTGCTTTGTTATGACAGAGACATGAGATGCATTCTGCCTTAGAGTAATTGTCGCAGGGTGGCTTCCTGCACTGAGAAGCTGCAAAGCAAGTTTCCTGGGACCATGAGGTTTCTGGCAAGGCTTATGTGAGCAATTCTTTAATAGGCATTTGAGCCTTTCATTTCCCTTTTGCCAAACCTCTTTTCCTCATCAAAAAGTTTGGAAGGGCACTTAAAAGATATATGAATTTCTCACATTGTTGCATGAATTGTGGTTGTAAGAAAAAAATAATTACTGCAGACAAAACCCTTCTGGCTTGTAAACTGTCTTCATTAGCTAGGAAGGATGTGTTTCCTGCACAGCAACAGGGAAAGCAGAGGATAGACAATACTCACAGCAATCCAGTAAAGGGGGGCAGAGCAAACTGAGACAACTATCTTGAAATGGCTGCCTTTTCACACTGAGAAAACAAGATAGACCTGGAGCTGAAGATACAGAAAGGAGGGTTCTGAAGGCAACCTAGAAATTTTATAGAATCTGTTAAAAAGTCCAGTTTTGTTAAGTTTAATATGGACCAATTCCATTTTTTTTTCTGAGGCTGATGCCTTCTGTTTCCAAGGTCCTTCACCTCTTTCTCATTCAGGTAGCCTTGGTGGAGGTGAAAGCCCCTCTCTTGACTCGTCCAAACTCTACAACTCTAGATTTTTCCTCCAGCAGTAATGTTAGTTCTAGTGTCACACAATATTTCTAGTATGTGTGCCTATACTGTGGAACAGAAAGTGTCCGCTGTAGTGCTGGTCTGTGTAGGAATGGTCCCCTCACATCCCTGAAATGGAATGGAGCCCCAGGCAGAGCCTCACAAAATGGGTATCTCAAAATAGGAGTTGAGAACAGGGAATGAAGATAGATATCTCTGTAAGGAGGGAATAAGAGAATTTCCAGCATTGAAAAACAAGCACACATGATGGATAAGGTGAGCAGGGAACAGGCTACTTGCTATCACCTCAAAATAAGAAACATCCTAGCAGCTACTGCTAGCAGCACTTTAAAACAGATGAAAAGAAGAACTTTTCACATGGCATGTAATTAAATTTCTGGCACTGCTGTTACCCATTGGTGACGACCACATGTCAGGATGCTGCAGGGTTTATCTCAGTTTTGGGTATCGCAGTGATTTCCATAACTGCCTGCTCCATTCCTGAGAGTAGGAGCAGAGAGTAGGAGAGTAGGAACAGAGAGTAGGAGAGATGGAGTCTTGTGTACAGCTGTGAAGATTTGAGTATGTGCAGGCAGAGTGGTAGCCTTGCAGTGGTCATGGTGGGTTTTGTCAAGAGTGGAACAAGCAAAAATGTTGTTTTTTGACTCAGGAGAGTGGGAATTTCTTTTCCAGTTTCACATGCAGTAATGGGTAATGGCAGAGTTAAATGCGCATAGTGCGTCTCTGTACTGTAGAAAAGCCAGAGCATGGAGAGGTTTAGAGGGGTCTTTCCTTCAAAGAAACCAAACACATATATAAGACCAGTACTGACACGACAAGTACTTCCTCATTCATTTCTTTGGGAAGTAATTTGAACACATTATCCTCGCTTGTCCTTGAATCTGGTGTTTGCTCAGTCTATAGAAATGAACACTTGTACAGAACGGGTTTTATATAGTTACACAGGATATAAGCTATCTATTTACATTTTACTCCTGGTTATTATAGCTTTGTGTATTTGCAGGGTCTGATTTTAAGATTCCAGGGACATCTACATGCTGTGCAAAGTCTTTCACAGCCGAGAGCTTCCTGTGCTGGCTGGTGCATTTAACAAAATATGAGTCCTTCTACCGATGCAAATTGTCCTACCATCCATAAATCTTGGAGCTCACCCTAAACTAAGGTTACCTTGAAAATCTATTGCCCTGCTAAGAAAAACTTGCTTTGATATTAGATAGCATAGCTTAGAATCTGAAGGGGTATACTTCAGGATGGATATGTTGCGGGTTCCTCCATCTCTTTTCCACACAGAACTTGAACTGTCCTTGCTGTCTGTCTCACAGCCTCAGGCTCCAGGCTGTGTGCCCATGTATTGCCAGGCTGTCTGGCCTGTACTGCATGAGGTGTTAGAACTACTACAATGCCAAAAGCTCTCAAAATGTTTGTCGGGAGCCAGAAGAGCTTTGAGATTTTGATTTTTTTGTACAAAACACTGATATTTCGATTACATTAAGGGGTTCTTCTCTCACCTTACCACAATAACCAGGTGAGTGGCTGGATAATGATCAAGTACTGGTTGCTTACAGTGCTTTTGAAGCTTGCTCTTCTGAGGCCCATACCTAATGGGACTGTTCCTAGAGAAATAATACAGTGGCTGTGTGCATTTCCTACTGCATTTGTACCATCTTTTCTTTTGATAGTATGCATACATGTGATTCTCTGGCAACAATGGTGTTTGGACAGGGATTAAAAAAAACTAGTAAGCAATTTGATAGAGATAAGTGAAAGTGTCTTACATTGGCTTTCCCTGTGGCATTTTACTTCTCTTTGAGGCTACTGGGTAGGCTTCCAAGAAAAGAAAGGCTGCAGTTTTGGTAAGAAATATTCAGAGATCAAAGCAAAACTGTCCTTGCAGTTATCTTGGGATTTAATTATTAACCCAGCAATTTTGGAAGGGAGTGGGAGGGTGACAGCAGGCTTTGAGCAGTGGCTAAGGTACAATGTGAACTGCTCCCATATGGAGTCATGTGGTGAGCCATGTGCAGAGCCTGTCACTGCCACTGAAGAGGAGTTGCTGACCATGCTTACAGAAGGATTTGTTTATTTCCTGTGCTGGGATTTGGTTCTGTCATATCAGCTGCGAACACTGTGCCTTGCTCCTTCAGCCCTGGCTCTTGGCATGCAATTAACTGCTGCACACAGCTGGTGTGGCTGTCTCCACAACCGCTGATCCATGAGCATGATGCATGGCCCGTTCTCAGGCTTGGTATTTCAAGAATTGTTGGGATTTTACACCGGTTAATTTGAAATGTCAGAAAACACAAATGCTGGGGATTTCTGTGTGTATATAAAATGTATTTGTCAGACCTCCCCTCATCTCTCACTGGTGGGAATGAAATTGTATCCCCTGTGCTTGTTAGCTCTCCTTGACTGCCTGGTTTAGACTTGTCAGGAAGAGTGAATGGATGTGGGATGAATGAGTCTGAATGGGGATTTAGACAACCAGACTTCCAACTGGCAAAAGACTGTGAACACATTGGCACAAGCTTATGGTTCTTCAAAGCATATAGGCGGTAAGCATAAATGAATTTTTATGGATTAGTAAGCAAGGCCCAAGGCGGAGAGCTCCTCATTAGAGAAAGAGTCATTTCAATCTGTCATGCTTCAACTAGAGGAGAGCTATGTGAACACTGGTGAATGCAAACAAAAAAACGCTTGCAGTTTAGCTACTAAATACTTACCCATGAGTAGTACACAGTGCAAGGTCTTTGCTAGGGTATTTATGTCACAAAAGTTTCTGAGGCAATGTGTGCCTTACCAATCTCCCCAGCAGTGCAGATACATTGGTCCTCAGCACAGCACTAGCTGTACCAAAGGAAAACACTTTTTTCCACATAGCAGTTGCTTTTAGTTGCTGTGTTTTATAGCATAACTGCAAAAAAAAAAAAAAATTGGCATAAGGTCTGACCATACTCACCCAAAAAGTCATTTTTCATGACAAAAGCAAAACAGTATGGGAAAGTGGAGCATGTTGATGTATTAGATCTGGCAGTATGGACGTACGAGGTCTGGCTCACATTTTAGGCCAGGCATAGACTGTGGTGATAAGGGAGCATGTACCCACAGTTGCCAGACAGTTGCTAACACAAGTTTAGTTTTTGGTAGCCTTACATCAGTTTGGACTATCAGGTATGCTTTAGTGTTTGCCAGGACTAGCAACAAACTTAAATATGACTGCACATGGATGTTGACAGGCTGGGTTAATTCATGTACTTTGGCAAACGTTGCACATATTCTCTGAAAGTCAAGGTTCACTGAAGCCAGAAGAGGCTCTGGAAACCACCCCCACCCCACAGCCTAGTTACTTGACTGGGCCTGATGCATCAAAGCCAGCATTAAGGTTTATGAAACCCTGGCTAGATGGGGCATCTTCCTGCAGTGGGGTTGTATGCATGAGGGTTTCCAAAGGGCGCCTTTTCCTGAAAGCAGCATGGCCCCAGGCCACCCAGGCTGCTGCCTGGATGTGATTGGCCCAATCCAGCCTGCTTTAGGAGAAAAACAGGCCTTACCCAGTTAGAGGGCAGGCATATGCTAGGAATGCAGGATCAGGCCCCAAACTGTGGAAATGAAACACAGCTCAGTCAAAGGCAACAGGAAAACAAAGTCACCTGGAAGAAGTTAGCTGTTCAAACTGGGGGCTGGGCAGGGGCCCTGCTTTCATCTTTTTATAGTATAAAATTTTTGTGACTGAAATAAAGCCGGACTATTTGGACTGGATGATGTTACCTAATTCTCAGAAACGAGAGCAGCTGGCCATGGTGCAGATACCTCCTAGCAAGCCCTGCAGTGCACAGCACATCATTTAGCAGGGCTGTAAAAGAAAGGACATTTATTAAGGGGCTTAGGAGTGAAACTGAATGTGCTGGCTTGGCTCTTAGCTGTTGGGTTTCATTTCCAGCTCCACTGTTTTGTTTTCCACTTGAATAAATAAATCAATGAAGCCCTCTTTGCTTGCCTCCCCTAACTGCTTTTTGGCATGCCCTTGGGTAAACCCCTCACTGAGAGCCTGGGTGTCTTGATGTGAATGTTGTTAACCTTGTGATGATGTAGCTAAACAAGCAAAGGTCCTGGCAAAATCTACTTTCATGAGGATCTGGAAAAGAGGTGTTAAAATTCACCTGTTTTGGGGGAATTTTCATTCTGAGGCAAAATGAAAACAAAGCAATGTCCTGAGCCCACCAAATAACATGAACTTTGCAAACACTTACTGAAATTTCCTGTTCTTCCTCTTCCTGTCTTTCACCTGCTTCTCCCAGCTGGTTGCTTAGGTTGGCAACATCAGGGCTGATCTTTCTTCCTCAATTTTCCCTCTTTTCTTTGTGTAATATAGTGTCAGAAAAGAAAGTCAGCGTTTTGGGAGCTGGATTCCTCCATTTACCTATAGGACAGATTTCCTTGCTGATGTAGTCACAAAAATGGACCCCAAGCTCATCCTGGCGGTCTTACCCAGCTTTGCACTGGTACAAGGTGACACTGGCTGCTCTCATGCAGCCCATCCTGGCTTTCCCACAGCAGCTGAGTCTGCCAGCAGCAACAATGTGTCTGTCATCCACCCATAGATGATGGGACTGAGAAAGATCTGATTTTTTTTTTCCTTTTTTTTTTTTTTTTAAACAATGTTTCCCAAGCAATTTCTTTTTTTGGAGAATATGTCCCTGAGTGTGCTGGTCAGTGGCGGCCCAAAGCATGCCTGGAAGTGCAGAGTCCAGCCTTTGTCCGAGGGAATTTCTCACTTAAAAATAAAATAAAGTAAAAAGACCCCAGGTTGTTCAATTCACAGTATCTAGAGCTAAGTACTTCAGTTAAAGAGCTAAAGTTTACTTTAAAAAAATCCATGCAAGTGTAAGCACTTGAAATGTTAAAGTATTACATCTGCAACTTCAACTTTGAAAGTCCTAGAAATACACACAGTAGCATTGGAGATAGCAGGAACTTCCATTCTTTGACATTTTGGAAATCAGCTTATTTCCTGAAGGGTCCAGGTTTTTTTTCTAGCTGTCACTCCTTGTGCTGGATAATACACCTGCAATATCTTCCCTACGGAAAAGTAACATGTGAATGCTTAGTAGCTGTCACTGGATTTTTTACAGAATCATAGAATCACAGAATAGTTAGGGTTGGAAAGGACATTAAGATCATCCAGTTACAACCTCCCTGCTGTGGGCAGAGATACCTCACACCAGACCATGTTGACCAAGGCTCTGTCCAACCTGGTCTTGAGTGCTGCCAGGGGTGGAACATTTACCACTGCTTTGGGCAGCCTGTTCCAGTGCCTCACCACCCTCACAGTAAAGAATAATATCCTTAAAAGAATGATAAATAGGATAATATAATATAAATAATATAATAATAGTAATTATTACTATATCAATTATATTAATTATATTTATTATTAATTACATTAATACAATAAATATAAATAGGATATTATAATAATATCTTTAAAGAGTAATATCTTTTTATCTAACCTGAACTTCCCCTGTTTAAGTTTGAACCCGTTACCCCTTGTCCTGTCACTACAATACCTGATGAAGAGTTCCTCTCCTGCATCCTTGTAGGCCTCCTTCAGCTACTGGAAGGCTGCTATGAGGTCTCCACTCAGCTTTCTCTTCACCAGGTTGAACTCCTCCAACTTTCTCAGTTTGTCTTCATACGGGAGGTGCTCCAGTTCCCTGATCATCCTTGTGACCCACCTCTGGACTTGCTCCAACAGTTCCATGTCCTTGTTATGTTGAGGACACCAGAATTGCACACAGTCCCTGTATTTTGTGTTTTAAGTGTGAATGGCCTGACCATTTGCTTTCCCTAGGCTGGCAAATGAGCACTCTTATCAGCAGTGTGGTGAATTACTAAAGCTAGTTCCATGATTAGTGCTGGCAGGAGGACCCAGGGAAGTGGGATGCAGCTTTCGCGTGCATGAGCTGGATTAGCTGCCACGATCCCTGTAGCTTTGGTCCCTGCTTGTGCAACTACCATCATCTTCAAAACGTGCCTTTTTTAATTCCTGGCTGAAAGATCCTTACAGATTTTGGGAGAGCAGCTGGTACAGAGGAGGGCATACGCGCCTGTGTCTGGCACCTGCTAACAGGGTGCTGCTAGAGGACTTCTCTCGGTGTTAATGAAGCTGGGCAAGATGTGAGCAGGAGGGTTGTCAGGCAGGCAGGGTCCCAGCAGTACACTAAGAAACCAGCAGCAGCATGAGAAAAGCACTAAGGGACATATTCTGGCTCTGGGAGCTAACATGCTGGCTTCAGTGGGAACCATATGCACATCAAGGCTGCCAGGAGAGGCACAGAAGTTTAGTATTTCTCTGACTGAAATATAAAAGTAATTATGAGCTTGGCCCAGAGCACTCAGGGCTGAATTCATAACCATCTGGTGTTAATGGCCTGAAATGAAACTTCAGGCAAAGCTTTCATTTCACTTATTATTTGTGATGAAACTTCCCGGCCAGTGGCTGCAGCTTTCCTTGTTAGTGGTGGAGCTTTGTACCTGCTGTCTTTCTGAGGGGGAGGGGGTTTCAGCAGGCCCCAAAGCAGCTCTGCTTTGATTTTAAGCAAGTGGCACCAAGCACTGACAGTGAGGGACTGCTCGAAGACGGTGGAGCAATTTAGGAGCTGAATATAATACATATCTTCCCACTCTTTTCACTTCACTGACTAAAACCCCCTTCCCAGGACCCCCTTGAGTGGCTGTGCTCCTAAGCCAAAACAGTTTCTACACTGAAATGTACTCTTAGTGTTGCCTATCTATGAACAAAAGCTCTTTGTTAACATGAATCTCAGCCCCTTCCCAGGCCAGGACTGGGTGGAAGGACTATGTGGAAAGCAGATAACTTTTTTTTTCCAACTGAAATTTTGCAGATAAAACCTTTCCATCATACCAAATAGTGGGTACAGATACTCATTTTCTGAAGGGACACTTATTGGTCTTCTAATCACTCTGCATTGGAGATTTCCACCTGAGAGAAACCAGTGGCCAGTGCCAAGAGGTGCGCTGAGTAAAGGGGAACCATACAGACAGCAAATGTGGTTAAAATGGTAATCATGCTTGTCTGAGAACTCCAAGAGAAACTCCCCTGCATAATAAAATTTTTGATGGAGATTTCTAGTTACTGCTGTGCAGCCCAGAAAGAAGGGAGCAAATGTTAACTCACTAAGCAGGTGAAATTGGAGTAAGAAATTGTACAGAGTTTTCAGCCTGCTTCTGCACAGACATTCAGGTATCTCCATTAAAAAGTTTGAGTCAAAACTCAAATGTTCCACTTGAAAAATATTTCTCTCGTCTGCTTTCCTCTGTGTAGTCCAAGTACAGCAGCTGAAATACAGCTTGTGAAGGCCATCAGAGTTGTGTTTCTGGACTGAAATAAGTTTTAAGCAAAAATACTTCAGTTCTTCTTCTCACACATCCCCCCACCCGCACCCCCCTCCCCCCCCCCCCCCCCCCCCCCAAAAAAAAAAAAGAAAAAAATCGGTGCCAGGGCATGATTGTCTTCAAACTGTCCACAAAGAAAGCAAGTGCTGTAGAAATGGAAAGCCACTTTAAAAACCTATTTCCCCCTGCAACTGTATCTTCCTAAAGTCATTGCCAGCCATTCCCCCAAAACCCAGTGCTGGACTCTCTCCCCTTAGGGTAGGTTGTTGTGGCATGGAAGATGTTGGGGTTTGCAGCTCTCCATGGTAACTTCTAATCACTGTGGTCACACTGAGGAGCTTATCTGACCCTTAAATTTCATGGTACGTGACATGCCAATGGTCCCCCTTGATGATTTTGAAGAAGTTTCACATGAGGTGACCCTTGGCAGGGCAGTATGGTAGCTTGCTGTGTGTTTGCTGTAAGCTGTCCCATCTGCATGCTGCCAACAACTTTGCCCTTGAGTTTTTTGCACATTGCATCCTCTGAGGCATCAAACTCAGGTGATGTAAAAACCTCCAGAGGTAAAATTTTGGTCTGTAAGGTGCAGAACAAACCCATGCTAATCACTTTCTCTCTCCTCCTCATCCATCCCCAAAACCTATCACTCAGCGGGAAGCCTGTGCTATGCTCTGCTTTTATTCACGGGGCTTATTTCAAGGCCTGCTGGGGAAGGAGCATCCCCATGGCAGCACAGCTTCAGCTCTACAGTGTTGTTCAACTAGCACATTTGTCTTCTCCTGCAGTTTTTGCCAGAATCCTGAAGGCTCCTGAATCCCAAAATATCACCTTCGGGTCTGTGGTGACATTGCAGTGTTCAGCAACCGGCCTTCCAGTCCCCACTGTCACCTGGCTGGAAAATGGGAAAGCAGTAAGTTCCTTTTTTTTCATGCATTTTGCCCTGGAGGGCTGCTAGCAGCAGGAAGCACAGCCCAACGATTAAAACGCAAGGCTGGGAGCCAGCATATGTGGTTTCTATTCCTGCCTTATTTAGCGCCTTGCTGTGCAATCAAGCTGAGCCCATCTCGCCTCCCTGCTACAGTTTTCTCCTCTGCAAAGCTCTCCCCCTTCTCCAGAGTGTTGCGTGGGTTAGTGTTATGGTCTGAGAAGCCTGAGGTGAAGAATGGTTTAGATGCCTGCAGCCTTCCCCTGAGACAGGGTTTCTAGGACTCCATTGTGCATTTAAGTATTTCTGCAGCCACCTTTCCTCTCTAATGTGGTAACAATAACATGGCAAAATTGATTATTTGACAAAATACACAAACTGAGGTAGTTAGGTGGTGCGAACTGCCTTGAGGCAAAATTCCTGTGGGGCAGCATATATGCACAGCATATTTGCAGATGAATAGATCTGAAATTTTCTAGACTGACCTAGGTGACACGCTGAAGCATGTCACCAATTTATTCCTGGCTAGAAGCCCATCCTCAAGAAAGATACACTCCCTTCAGTGACAGGCACCAAGACATGCAAATCCACTGCTTCTCACAGGAAATTGCTCTGTGGTCTAATGTTCCTGGCCATTCTAAATAGGTGCCTGCTTTGAACTCGTCTGGCTTTCATGTCCATAGGTAGGCTATTGCAATGCCTTCTCTTCAGCTGAACTGAAGAGCTGCTTGACACCTGATATTGCCTTACTGGGAGTAAGTAGTGCAACACAGTCACAGCAGCTCTGCAGCCTGAGCCTGCCACAGGTTTCCTGTAGTCTTCCTATGGTTATGGTGGACATGTTTTGTACTCTTTGTGGCCTTTTAACAGCTTGTCTAAGGATAACCCCCAGGACATAATGTTGTGGAGGAGGTGGAGCAGCCACTGTGTGCAGGTTGGCAATTTGCCTCTACTCTTTCTCACTGACCTTCCATCAGCCCCCAAGTCCTTCTGGCCATGGTCATTCCTGTTAATTTGCTTGTCCAGCAACACCAATAAATCCTCTTGTTCAAATTCCTTCCCAGGAAAGAGGTCTGTGTCCCCTCCTTCCATATATTTAAAATACATTATTAAGGAGCCTGGGCTACTCTGCCAGCTCTCTTGCCTTCATATCACCTCTAAGCCTTACAGTGTAATCCAGTCTGATTAGGCCTGATTTTCTATATTCCTTCAAGGGTTCTAGGGAGAACAGCAAAAAGATCAGATCATCTCCCACAGAACCCCATAAATCCTTGGTAGTTTCTGGTGATAATTTTTTTGAGACAACTGCAGTTGCTCATTCAGGACTTCTTTCCCATTGAGAAAAAAAACTTTTGGGGAGTCTGGTGATACTGGCAAGGGCAGAGTATTTCTGGAGCACAGACCCTTGCTTTACCAATCTCCCACCACTGCACTAGTCCCAGAGAGTGGTGTGTGGGATGATGCTCAGTCCTTGCCCAGGGCCACTGCCTGGCTGGTCAGATCTGATCTGCCCCGTTCCTGTCTGCAAATCAAAGCCCAGTCAAAGGAGGGTGGTGCTCCAGACTGTCTCATTTTAAATATGGCAAGGAGATCTTAATGGTGCTTGTCTCTGGGTAAGTCAGGTCAGAAAGCTGGTGGACTGGAGCATGTGTGTTTGAGGGCTGGCTCACAAGCAAGCAACAGTGTCATTAAAAGGTGCAATGTATCTGCAACATTATGGTTGCTGAACACTGACCTGTAATTGTCCTTTAATCTGTTTAAATAGAGGTAATCTGCTGAGGCTATTGAACTGTCTTTGAAGAGGAGGATGCAAACTCCTCTGCAGGAGCAGCAGCCTTGCCCACCTAAACAGAATTATAGAATCATAGGATGGTTGTTTGGAAAGGACATAAGGCAAAAAAACATCCATGGTCCTTGCATTTGCACATTAACCCACCCATCCCTGATGCAATACTTGCAAACTGTGCTGGCCTGGTTGTATAGTGCTTTCTCCACAATCACATTTCCCCACGAGAACTCCAAGCTAATCTTGAGTGAGGCAAAACAAATACATTATTTTCAATATTTTCTTCTCAGAGAGAAACCTGCTTATTAAAGATGTGATACCCTTCATGTTTTTTTCAATTATCACTGTTAATACCTTTGGAAACAAACACATATCACATTAAAATAATGTTTCTATTAACCTCCAGAGACGTCAAATTGATGTCTCTGACCTCTCAGATAGTTGTGTAAGTAGAGTGCTTTGTTAGGATGATCCAAGGAAATCGCTGTTCTTAGGGCCAGGTTGCACTGGTGGGATGCACTGGTGGGATGCACTGGTAACCACACCTTGCTGGACTTACACTTAATGCCTTCCATCAGGATGAAGGGTAGAACAGGCAATATTGCTCCTTCCTACTGCCTTTGCAAGGTAGACTCTTGGTGTACTTTAATGAATACCATATGAGCAGAACAGGCTTGAGGATAAAATTAAGAACAACTGGCCAAAATCAACAGATTCCAAGATAATTTACCTTGGAATTTCTGACCTGGAAAAATAGCCAAAATCACCACATCTGCAGCCGCTTCCGTACTTGCAGGTGTGAGATAAGAAAATCTATCACATACCTGCCAAAGTGCCGGAGCCAGAGTGCTTTCTTTGGAAGTGTGGCAGTGGCTATGTTAATCCAGAATTGACAACTTTCAAACTATTTTCTTTTCTCCCTCTCTATAGCCAGGGTCCACAAAGTTACCTTGCGCCCTTCCTTATTAAGGAGTGAATAGGCAAAGTCTTCTAGAAAAGGCCCTGGAGCAATTATTCAGCTCAATTACATGACCAAAACTAAGACTGCAGCCTTCTGCAACAGAAAATTAATTGCAAAATTATTGCTGACTTGTGAAATAGGAGGGGTCCTTAACATTTACTTTTGTATGTGAAGTCAGCTGGTATGAAAGCACCAAAATAAAGCCAGCAGCTTTAGCTCTTTGCCAGTTCTATCCACTTGCTATGTGTTTCTCTACCAATTTAAATGCCTTGGGCTGGGTCTCAGATTTTCCCTCGGTTTGTCTGTTTGCCTTTGTTGGAAATATCACCGCACTGGGCTTTTTGGTCTCCTAGGTTTCTGCAGGATCTGTAGCAGAGAATGTCAAGGGCAGAGTGGTTGACTCCAGATTGCAGGTGTATGTCACCCGACCCGGCTTGTTCACTTGCCTTGCCACAAACAAACACAGCAAAACTTTTGGAGCTGCCAAAGCTGCAGCAACCATCAGTGTTTCAGGTATGCTGGGAAAGAAGGGGTCAATATTGTTTTACCCTTGCAGTCGCTTCCCTGCTGTGGAGACCAAGGGGTGTGAAGTACTTGGGAGGAGGAGGGAAAGCCTTGGAGACTAGATAGTGTGCAGCGGGCTAAATTTAAGTACAAGTGCATCCCCCACCCAGTCTATTTCCTCATACATTCTTACACTTGGGAGGCTGGCACAGCTGTCATTTCCTGAATGCTTGATGCCATCGTGTACTTTGTGTCCCAGAAGCACACTTGGTAAGTTCATCCATGTTGAGGAAGTCATGGCCATGACCCAGACTTGGTATCACCTAACAGCAAGGTGAAAATAGTTTTTGTGAGAAGTTTGACTTCTCCAGGGCTTTGCATTCAGAAAGCAGGAAGCTTGCTGTCAGAGCAGTACCTCACCATGTCCGGGGTAACCTCTATGCCCAGGGGCATCTCCCAGATGGGGACAGGATGATCCAAAGAGGAGAAATACAAATAGTCTGTGCTAGCTGACAGCATTTGTCACACCAAGTGTGGCAGCTTCTGCTTTCTCTCTTGGAACAGGCAGGGCTGTTTAGTTAGAGGAAAGAGAAATCATCCAGGTCTCCAGACATGGGGTGGTAGCCCTGGTCCTGCTGTTAAGCAGGTATGCACCTGCCTGTCTCCCTATGCCTCATCTCCTGCTCTGTTGATAAAATAACCATGACCTTTTTTACACTGGGCATTGAAACCTAGCAGCAAGCTCTGCCCCTTAAGAGACTCAGTGCTTGATACTATATTTCACATCCCTGCTTCTGATTTTAGCCAAGCCAAGTGTTTTCCCCATGAAGCAGAGCTGCAAATGCAGTCAGGAAGAAGTGTTTTAGGTTGGCTGGAGAAGCTGCGCTTATCTCCTCCAGACTGCGTGTGCTCAGCAAGAGGGGAGCAGCACCCCCAGACCTGAACAGGAGCGTTTCCCCAACTCCCAGGGGTCCCAGGGCAGAGATGTCTCAGTCCTAGGCAGATGCTTAGCACCACCTTTCCATGCTGGTGTAGCCCATCTCCTGCAGCCCTGGTGTCTCCCTCCTGATCCATCTGCTGCCTGCAGTACTGGGTGCATGGGGGCCTTAAGTTAAGGGTGCTACCTGCCAGTTAAGTGGGACTCAAAGTATAAGGGTAAAAGTATGAGTTTAAGGTGCAACAGTCCATCTCAGCAAGAACTGCAGTTAGCAATCCTTCTCCTTCACCTCAATCCCTCTCCCTGCACAGCATCCAGTGTTGCCCAAATATTCTTCCTCACAAGAAAGTATGAAATAAGAACAGATTTTAGCTGCATCTTTTTCAGACAGTTTAGATGTCTGAAAATCTTGTATGGAAATCTTAATCCTCACATCTCACAGGGGGCAATGAAATGTCACTTATATCTTTTCAATTTCTTTTTTTTTCTCCTGGCTTATCACTCCTGGATCCGGTGCATCTTGTCAGAGTGGAGGTAAGAATGACTTTCTCTGGCTTTCTGGGGATTTTCTCTGGGCCAGGGAGGAGAATAATGACTGCAGTGATAGGACAAGGGGTAATGGGTTTAAACTTAAACAGGGGAAGTTCAGGTTAGCTATAAGGAAGAAGTTCTTTACTTACTGTGAGGGTGGTGAGGCACTGGAACAGGCTGCCCAAGGAAGTGGTAAATGCTCCGTCCCTGGCAGTGTTCAAGGCCAGGTTGGACAGAGCCTTGGGTGACATGCTTTAGTGTGAGGTGTCCCTGCCCATAGCAAGGGAATTAGAACTAGATGATCTTAAGGTCCTTTCCAACCCAAACCATTCCATGATTTTATAACCCAGGGGATTTAATTAATTTGGGCTTCTGCATGCCAAGCATGTAGCTGTGGTTCACCTGAAGGGAAGACTAGACTTCTTCATAGAGGCATAAATGGCGACTGGGCCCAGGTAGAGAGGGATGTTTTTGTATCAACCAAGTGGTGGATCACACATCAGTAAGGGTGTTTAAAGTACAGTAGTAGGCAGACTATTCTGGAGTAAATTCCTTTCACTGTTACACACCCACAACTTCACTGGCCTTATAAATACAAAAGCAAAAACCTAAATGCAAGTTAAACTACTGTCTGTATGCAGACAAAAATGTATTTTTATTTGGTGATCACCAGATTAGAGCAAGAGGAGTTTAGATAGTTATTTCAAGCAGAGTTATGGATGAATAAAGCCACTTGCATGTGGTTAGACATGTACTTTTGCTTAGTATTTTTTTTGAGTACTGAACAATTTGGCTGATGTTTTTCTTTTTATAGTCCTAGCATATTTCTACATGCTGCACTGACAGGTGAGTCTTGAGGGAAAACGAGAGGTTTAGCCTGAAGGAGGGCTGGAAACTACTGGCCCTCAGAGAAAAGAGCAGAGCCTGAGAAAGTCTGAGCAAATGACTTTGCTGCTCTGCTGACACAGGCTCCCTGCTAAGGTGCTTGCTTTCCTCACAGGGGCTTGCAAGATTGATTCAGGAAGTTTGTAAATGATTTAGAGACCACGTGATTATAACGGCAGACATGCCTTACACCTGCACCTGTGTAGTTGTGACAGACATGGGAACAGTGATCAAATGTTCAGCCCTTCTGTGCTGCAGTTGTTCTCAACCTTTGCTACACGAAATTCCCACTCTGGCAAGGTGTTGTGAGAAACACATTGCTGTTGCTTCTCCATTCTGGTCCATATCTCTCTACAGGTTTTTTAAAAGTGAGGAAATACAATATTAGCACTGGTGGCTCTTACCAGGCTGATTCTGCATCTCACTGAATTCAGCAGCACAGGTGCCCGAGGCATGCCTGTGCCATCTTTTGCTTCTTGGAGCACGGGAAGGACTCACCTGTCAGATTAAACACAACAGCATCATCAGGAAAACATCAATGATGTGACGCCACCACACAGGGGGCTGGGGGCAGTGAAGAGCTGTGGGGAAGCCTGCTCTGTGCTAGAGAGATGTCATAGGCCGTGGTGAAGGATGCTGGGGGTGCCTATGTCATGTGAAGGGGTGTCCATCGAGCACAGGGTGATGCAGGTGACACAGCATCACTGCTGTTTTAGTGCCAGCTCAAGGAATCAGTGCCTTCTTGTATTTTTTAGCCAATGTGACATATAGGAAAAAATCATAGTTAAAAAAAAAAAATTACATAAAGCCCAAAGTAGAGCAACTAAACCAGGGCCAGAGAGCATCATCTGCAGAGAGAAGCATCTAAAAAGCAGAAATCTGGGTGTCCTGTATAATCCTGTATCCATCCAAGGAAAACAGCAAGAGCCATCAGGGCTGACAATGGACAATTATTTGGCCAAGGAAAAGAAATAAAAGGCACAGATACAAATGGCTCTGCTGGCTACTCCAAATGGTTGGCGTGTTGTGAATTGAACTCCCTGACTCCAGTTGCACTGACTGAACGAGCAGTGGGAACAGCTGCACTCAGCACCCCCTTCTCCCCCCCCCCCCCCCCTTTGGCTTCTGCCACACTGACAGGGGAGGCTGTTTTCCAGGTTCCACCCCATACAAAGGGCATAGCACGCCACAGGCTGCCCAAGTGGAGAGCATGTCCATGCCCACAGGCTTTGCTGCCATAGGGCAGTCATGGGAGCTGCTAGGAGAACAGCTGACCTTTTCATGCCCTCATGCTGCTGCACCCTTCCAATGGCTGTGGGGAAGAAAGGAGGGATGAGAGCTGCCTCCTTTTAGATGTAAAAAATGTGGTAAAGATAAATAAATAGCCCATGAAGAAGCCAGTCCTACTTTGCTTTTTATTGCTCTGCCATAGTTTTGCCCCATGCTTTGTGGCAGGAGATGTGAAAAAAGGAGAGGATATACCTTATAGGGAAGCACCAGAAGGAAAAGTGCTGAGGCCTGTGCCATATGTCTCCCACCTAAATGTGAATGGAAAAGATTCAGGGCCAGGAGGGGTGGAGGAGCTGAGAACAGGCAAGCAGGAGCTTGGCTGCTCTCATCTTGTGAAGAATTCCCTGGCGTATGTTGGGTGCGACTCACCTGGCTCCTGTTCATTGAGACAATGCAAAATTAAACTGTTGCCAGCCAGCAGAGCAGGAAATCCTGAGTTATCAGAGGTATACAGCAAGTAGCAGCTGATCTCTACTGCAGGGAAGCAAGAAAACAAAATGTTTCCCCATTAGGGCCAAGGGCAGGGTAAAAGGCCATGCTAGGTCATGGCTGTGCACAAGAGCTCAGTCTTTTTGCCCACCTTAACTGTTAGCAACTGTTGACCAGAACCTCAGCCCTGGAGCTTACCAGGAGGGCCCTGCACTCCTTGCAGAAGTCTCATTTTTCAATGGTATTAGCTGCTTTTAGTGATTATAAACATCTACCCTCTCCTCTGCCCCCTGCCAGCCTTACGGATGCCACTTTATTCAAAAACAGAGCCTAGGCATCCTATTTTGCAGGTGTTTAGGGCCGTGAGCTTACTTTGTGTGTATGGTCTTGTCTCTTACAGCAAGCTATACAAGGGTGATGCAGGCTACTGCAGCATGTACAGAGGTGAGGTGTGTAGTGGTATCTTGGCAAAGGATGCTCTTGTTTTCTTCAACTCCTCCTATGCTGACCCAGAGGAGACCCAAGAGCTGCTTGTGCACACTGCCTGGACTGAACTGAAAATGGTGAGTTCATTCTGCCAACCGGCTGCTGCGTCTCTGCTGTGTAACTACATCTTCCAGGAGTGCAATCCCTCAGGAGCTGGGCCAGCTCCAAAACCAATGTGCAGGTAAATAAATAAAAAATAAAAAATGCTCATTTTCACTTTATTTCTTGGGGATGTGTAGACAGCAGGGGAGTGGTGAGGGTCTGTCCAGACTTGGAGTAGCAGAGTGAAACTGGGCCCTCTAGGTTTGCATGCGTTTTCCCTTTGCTCTCTCCTCTGTATACACAGAGATGACCTGATGCAGCTGTCTCTGTGCTCATTGCTAGGGTACTGACCGACTTTCAGGCCCAGATGTCTGTGTTATATCAGGCTTTTAGCAGACAGTATTGAAAAGAAATATCCATTTGAATGACATAATTGATTAAAATTATTAATATATTGCTATTGATTAAATCTTACTAGGTCAGTATGTGCTCATTATTATTATCAAAAGTAATTGCTTGCTTAGAATTTTGACTAGATATAGTCACAGTGTGCGCAACAAATCTGTCCAAGGCAATAAACTAATCATTCAGCACTTCCCACAACAATGAAGATGAAACATAAAAAGATGATATCACAGACACTGCCAGTGTAATTGTACCTGCTAAACCAAACCTCCCATCTGGCTCTTATGTCCTCCCATACACAGAAAATGTGCTTCGAAACAGAGCTCCAAGGAGTCCAGAGCATTTCCCACTATAGCTAATATACTGCCGACAGGTGTCTGTGCAATAGGTCCCAGTGAGAGAGACACTGAGACACTGCTCCCTCACAATACAACCTCTTGAGCAACCCTCCCCTTATTGCTACTTGTCCTCCCACCATGGCCAGATGGTGGAATGAGTTTCCTCCCTCCTACTTTGCAGTGAAATTTTAATCTTCTCCAACTTGTCAGACTAGAATAAAGCAGGTTTTTCCAAGCTCTGCTCATAACTTTTGCTTTTCTGGCCTCTGAAGCTTCTGCTCCTCATCTTTCCTTAAGCACTAAATATATATAGCCCAGGTTCTGTTAGTCTGAACTATAACAGAACCATGATTGCTTGGTGTACCTTGCAAAGGACAGTTCATATATGCTGTCTCAGAGTGAAGCTTTCTGTTTCCTAACACAACCGATCCATTTTCAGCCCCTGTAGGAATGTTGTCTGGTCATTACCCATTTCACATTTAGGCAACTGACACGTCTGCATAAGTGCAGTGCTTTGCTCTGGTTTCGCCTTGAACTGCATCTTAAAACAGATTATTCAGGTCCGTGTTCAGTGGGAGAGCCCAAACTGCAGTGTCTCAACTAAATCACAAATCTTCTCCGCAAACATGGCAAGCATGCTGCCAGCTGGACTTGGGAAAGATGTAGTCTACTGGCAATTACTTTCCCAGTTATGTAGGGGCTTTTTAGAACAACCAGCAGCATGTTGTCTTTTAGTTGATACCTTTCTGATTGCACCTGCATTAATATCTCTAAAGCAAAGGCACAGAGGAAAATCCCAGTGCAAAGCTTGACAATACATTGTGTTCTCTATTTGGTTTCTACGCAGTTCAGTATTCCTCCGCCAGCACAGTAGTGGCAAATATCCTGCGAAAGAAGAGTATGTGCAAGATAATCATGCAGCCAAGTACTGCTTTTTGCTGGCAGACTCCTCCCTGCCACCTTGTTGTTCTGGTCTTTGTCACTGTGCCCTGTAGTACATGATCTCTCTGGCTTTTTTCAAAATCTGTGACAGTATTTATATTTGAGCCACACATGCACAGCACATTTGTCAGCTAAAGATTTTGCACAGTACTCCAAAAGGCATTTCAGTGGGATCTGGGTCTGGCTTCATCTACCCCTGCTCCTAAGCTGCCTTGCAGGACCAGAGCTTATAGTGATTTGACTGAAGGCCTGTACTTCTGGGACTCTTCTGAAGTCAGAGTGATATAAATCAGCATAAATCTGCACTCAATCTCACGCTAACAGGCACAGCATTTGCAAATGTCTAAATCTTAATGGACTTGCCTGGCATCATCTTTCTTCAAATCCACAAGTCAACGTTATGGTTTTCCACTTTAATGATTTCCCCCTATGATTTTAATGTAGATTTAAGTGTGTCTTTCTTCATGACAAGAGCCCTGAAATAGCATCCTTCCTGTTTCCAGTTTCCAGAGCACATCAGCTGGACAACAGGTCTTCCAAAACCATAACCCAATACTTGCTTTTATAACTCAGATATCTAATAGGTTCATGTGAACAGCTGAGACCTCTAGGGGCTCTTGAAAACTTTTCAGATGATCTTGGTTACTTTCCAATTGTCTTATCTGCTTTTTAGTGACAATTTAATACTTCTCCGCAGAAACTGGCCAGACTACACCAGTTTTCAGTTGAAATGCTTCATGAGTAAGAATTTAACTATCTCAGAGGCTGGAGGATTCTCCCAGTTTTTGAAGTACATATTCACCTTAACGTATTTCTGTGTGGTTTTATTTCGTCTTGTTTTTTATTCTCTGCACCATTTTTTATCTCCCTATATAGTTTTTAATGTTCCTATTGGTTTGGAAGCTAGCTAACAAGAATACCAATGATAGAACAAGTAAAGCTTTTATAAAAATAATCAGGGAGTCAAACAAGATGAAGTCAAGCGGAAGAAAAAAGCATGGAAAAATTTTCACTTAATGTAAATTAGAATGCAGTCTGATTAAAATCAGTGTTTTCTTAGTTTTGAGGGAAAATGATGTCTCATCTCATAGTTCTTGATTATATCTGCCTTTTACCATTTGCAGTTTCTGTGAAAAGAAGCTGTGACAGAAAAACTCTCAATTTCTGTTTCAATCTTTGCTGATATGAAGTGACTAGGCTGCAGAGAACAGTCTTGTGTTGGGAAATGTCTCACTTTGGTCAGGTGTCTGTGTCCCCACCTCTTTTTAAACAGTCCTTTATTGGCCCTAAAATGCTACTGGCCCATTTGTCATCTTCTGCTGCCACTGTTCTTTGTTTGTCTGTCACTTACATGACATAAAATTTCTAAAAATAATCTGAAGTAATCTTTACACATGATCTCATCAAGCTTTTGCTGCTCAGGATTAAGTGTTATAACAATGGTATGAACACAGCTCAAAGAGGCTGACCATCCCTCCCTCCAGCTGCCGCACAATGCTCCCCAGATGGGTTTGTGGGTGAAGGTAACCTGCCTTTAGCATTAGAGGGGACAGGATTGCAGAGGAATGGTCTTTTGCATTTTGCAATTACATACCAAATAAAGGACTTGTGTAAGGATACTAAGGCTTCAGGAGTGAAGGAAGCTACTGCAATCCAGATCTCCCATGTTGGCCAGTGTTTCATATGCAAGATTTTCTCATTTCTCTAGCTAAATATCTATTCACTTCAGAAATTAATTCCCTTTCTACGTGTTTAAGATGAAAAAGGTAAATTACACTGTCTGTCTGCATTCTGGCTTTCATGGACATGAGGAAGAATTGAACCAGCACTGGCTGGAACAAAGCACAGTGCAGCTGGGGTTTGATGGCTTCAGCCTGCAGACTTGAAGGGCATCCATTACTGCTGCCATGGTAGAATTCCCAATGGCCTCCATCCTTTAGGTGCTTTAAGGGGGTTTGCAGTGTTGTTAGTCATCATTGAAACTCATGGCCACCTCTTCTTCCCCAAACTGTTGTATAAGCCCATCAGGTGATGAGTTTGGTTAAAATCTTCACCACGAACCCCAGAGACTCTTCTCTTCATTGGTGTGTGGTGGTTGGAAAGAATGTGGATCAGCAAAAGGCTTCAGCTGAGCTCAGCAAAAGCAATCTCTGCACATAATCTCAAAGCTGGTTTTGCAACTAAGGTTCTCAAGAATGAGTATATAAATAAGTAAATCACTGATAAATTGAGTAATGCAACAAATCCTCAAATTTACCAGTTTGGTACAGTTGTTGCGTTTTTTTGTTCCCCCCTCCCCCCCCCCCCCCTTTTTTTTTTTTTTTTTGTTATAGAGCACATTTTTCTGACTTAGCCTTCTTTACTAGCAGTTTCTGATCCAAGGAACAGTTAAGGAATCGAAAACCCCCACTTCTTGTCCATAAATGTTTCACATTGTTATGGAGGTAATACATTAGGTAGGAGACAGTTAGGTCTCTGGTTTTACCCGGCACTGTAAAGGCTTTGCTGCAGACAGCTGACAGATGAAAAAGGAACTAAAAGTTTTCTGTGGAGAGAAAAAGAAAATTAGATGGATGATTCTGTGAGATTAAAAACACAGGCAAATAGTTCAAGGAGATTAAGAACTGCATCTCACCTGTTGTCTTTATGAGATGACACTTTAGTGTACAATTTACAGAAGACAGGTGAGATTTTCAAAATGTACTAAAAAATGCTAAGATAGATTCTGGGCATGGTGTTTATTAGTAGAAGATGTCAATACATCTGTAGGAAAAGATGGGAATGACCTCCTCTCAGACTGCGATATGCGTTGTGAGCATAACCCTGCTTCATTAAAAATGTAGTTTTGTAGGTTTCCTATAGGAAGCTGCTGCATTTTATACAGAGTTTCCTTTATGGTTTATGAGCCAGACAGACTGGCTTAAAGTCATAACCCTGTTAATGGATTTCTGTCAGCCTGCATAACCCCTGCACACATAACTCTAAGTGCAACCATTGTTATCCAGCCATTGACTACTATATTTCACTGTTTTTTGCAAAATAATGTAGAGAGAATTGCCTTGCTGTAAAGGATCTCTACTGCTTTAAGGAATGGCTCTCAATGGAGGAAAACACTCAGAAGGGGATTTACAAGCCAGGGCTGATGTCGCTAAGTCTTCCTGAATGCAACAGGCTGCCCAGCCTGCACCAGGACCCCAGTGCCTGTGCCCACATCCCTTTCTTTGGTAAGGTGGCACATGCTTCCCATTGTTTGGAGAACTGTGCTCTTGGTGAGGGAGGGGGGAAAGATCTGATCCATAACTTACAACTAAAGGAAAGGGTGATGGTGGCTATACTCCTACCAGTGCCTGTGGATAGAACTGTGACAGCTTCATTGGCTGCTTGCCTGTCACATCCAACTAGTGTGAGGAAAAAAAATCCCTTAAGTAAATAAAGCCTAGCTCTTTATTGAGAAGGTCATAACAATCTCATTGCCAAAATCAGTCTTAATGATGGCAAAATTGCCATTCAGGTGCCACTGCAAAGAAGCAAGCTGCTTAAGCACTGGTGGGAGGGAACTTTTTCCCATAGTATGCTCCTGAGATAGCACCCAGTTATGTCATATCCTGGACAACCGCTCCTTACGTCAAGTATTGTCTTTTTACAGATTTTACGAATGAGAATATAACCAGTAAGTAGACTTCTCCAGGCTCTATGTTTCTAGCGATGGGCATGATGTTCTTTGCTGAGGATGCAGCTTGCACAGCATTTTTGTGTTTTGTTCTGGTCCTAGCTGGATGGATTCAGGTTATTACCAAGGAATGCCTGAGTTTCCACATCCAAGGTATGGGGAAACACATTCTCATCTCTACAGAGCCTGGCAAGAAAGTAGAATGGTAACTGCTGAAGGCTGTTAGAGAGGCATGGTGCTTTTAGGTGGTACCCTCCCTTTCAGCTGTTTTCCCTTCTTTCTACCCATTCATTCTAGGTTTGCTTTACCCATATTTAGTATTTTTGATACATCCCAGCCTTCTGTGCTGTTACTGATACTGCCATGGTTACCTACATCAAGCTGGCCTTGCACTTTGCTCCAATCAGCTCTGAATTATGTCTGTTTCTCGTGTTACCCTCAAAGACCAGTGATGAGATCCAGCTACCCCCCACAGTGCTGCTGTGACTTCAGTCAGCCTCCTGCCCTGCTGCTGGTCCTGGTTGAAACATGCAAATACAGCTTTTCCAACTGACATGCAACTGCAGTTTTAAAACTCAGCCACTGAACTTGACCGATTGAAGAAGGAAAAACCTCACTCCTGCCATGCTTCTCATCAGGCGAGGTCTGCAAATCTGGTGTGGCAGGCACCTTCTGCATGGAGGGAGAAAGTGAAAAAGTGAAACTGAGAGTTTCATGGAATTTACTTTCCTGGGAAGGACTTGGCTCTACATTGCCACCCAACCCCCAGGCACCAAGTGCTGTATACCTGGAGACAAGTTCTTTAGTGCCCCATGGGCATTCAAGCATCATGCCTAATGCTTACAGCCCACAGCAGCAGCCATCCCCTCCCTGGGGAAGGGAGCAAAAGGGACAAATGCCAGCAAATGAGTGGTGCAGTCACGGGCTGGTTTCAGCCCATTGGTTTGCAAGTTCAGGACATGGTCTTTCTCTCCTTTGTAAATGTATCACCTTTTTGTCAGCTTTCACAGTATTTTCCCAGAGTGGCATTGCACAGGTGTACACTATTGGGTCATGAATCAGAAGATGTAACAGCAACATTCTTGTGATATTTCCCCCTCTTTTTTACTTTGGATGCACTGTTATGTGCACAAAGATTTGGGAGCATAAATGTAACCATTTGCTAGCTTGTCCATCAAAGTTATTCATTAAACTCAGTTGGACCACCTTTGTTATTCCCTCTGTCCTCATTGTAGCAAAACTATGTACAACAGCACCTGCATTTTCCAAGGACTCAGAGGTTCTTCTTGAATGTTGCTGCTGTCCCTAAACCTCTCCACATTGCTCCTTGAAGGTGTTACAACAAAGTTTATGTCAGATCTGTGCAAAATTTGTTCTCATATTGGATACTAGCTGAGTCATGAGGCAGGTTTCAGGCACTGCTTTGCCTTTGAATGTGAGACATTTAAAAATGATGGGCTCAGATAAACAGCTGTGTACTAGGGCAGCTTTAGAAGATTTTACCCCCCAGAAGAGGGTGTAGGTGCTGGCCATGTGGGGGTTGTTAGCTTGTTGCAGATGTGAGGCATAACATGGTAATTTATGTATCAGTAAAAGGAGTCCAAGTCTGAGCATTTTACTTTGTGTTCGTGATGGGTTAAGTGTGCTCATGAAATTAATGGTCACTGCTTTACTGAGGTGTTTGGATGCCCTGGGCTATGGGAACACATGTTGGAAACCATAGGCTTTTCCCAAACATTCAATCTAAGAAGACAAGCCAGAGGCAGGGAGGAGGTATACCAGTATGGGAATTTATGAATCTCAGCTCTCTGTTATTGTCCCAGGAATTTGGATGTCTTCCTGCTAGGGCCCCTGTAAGAGTGCAGGCTGGAAATCATGCAATTGTTGCTGCAATTTGCTTTCTGTCTTGGCATAGCATGGATGGCTTCACTGTGGTTGTGCTCTGCGCTGCCAGTGTGGAAGGGCTGTGAACTGGGTAAATGCAGCACAGCCATCACAGGTGCACGGCCTGTTTCCTCAATCTGAAAGAGCTACAGTTCCCTCTTTGGAGTTTTACCAGATTTGATCTTATGTGTTGATCTCAAAATCCATTTGCGTGCCAACAGGAGGCTAAGCAGTTCCCTGCCTGCAGTTGCCTGGTCCTTATGTGCACTTCAGATATGTTGCTGATTGCCACGTGCTCTTATGTAATGACATGAAGTATATTTCTGTGAGTCCCTGCTGCTGACATGGTCTGAGATGCTTGACCCCCATATTTGTTTTTTTTCCCCAGGGACTTGCTACACCGGCAATGGACAGTTTTACCACGGCTGGGCCAACATCACTGTCTCTGGCATTCCCTGCCAGAAGTGGAGTGACCAGGTGCGCATCAGTGTGAGACCTACTGAACGGAGACCCATGCTCAAGGTCTGCTTCTCCTAAGACTTTCCCAGAGCTGGGCAGCCCAGTTCCAGTGGAAGGGCTGAGCAGCAGATAGGTTGCTTTCATTCTTGAGTTCACTGGTGCTTCACATCCTCTTCATATTTCAGTCTGCAAGTTCCCCTTTCTGTGGCAGAACGTGTTCTCTGTTATTCTGGCAGGCCACTGAAAGGCTGTTTTACCTCAACCTTTCTTTGCTCCTTTGTTTTGTTTGGTTTTGTTTTGCTAATACCAGCAGGAAAAAAATTATACTGAAACAATAATCCAATTTGTTTCCTTCCTCAAGGCTCCCCATTTGCACAGGAGGACTCCTCAAGTTTTCCCTGAGCTGTCTGATGCTGAGAATTACTGCCGCAATCCAGGTGGTGAGAAGGACCGTCCCTGGTGCTACACAAAAGACCCATCCGTGACCTGGGAATACTGCAATGTGTCTCCCTGTGGAGATGGTAGGCAACTACAGTTTATGATTTCTGTCACTGTTGTCTGGGGCCATGCAAAGCATTTACATCATGACCACACCAGTTTGTCCCATGTTCAGGATTCAGTCAGTCCTGGTTCTTCGCATAGATTCACTCAGCACCTTTAACCAGAAGATGTAAGATGCACCTTAAATGACTATGAAGATAGGCAAATTGAGCTCCTTACCCCATATTATGTTAAAGCCAAATGATAAAATCAAATTTCCTGTGGTATTGTGAAAAACGGGTTTGCCACACTGTGTTTTGAGGACAAGGTAAGGTTTGGGGCTATTTTCCAAGGTTGTTTTTCTTCTGGCAATTTTTTTCAATAACAAAAAACCAAACCTAACTAAAAACAAATCTGGAAAAGATATCTTTTCTCTGTGATGTTGGACTTAAGTCTTTCTGTTATTTATTTTCCAAGGAATAGAATAATTTTTGAAAAGTATTTAATCCAAGATGCACAGTTTCTGGACAGCAGTGTTTGGAAGTAAGACAATAATGCTTGCAGAGAGCAGGGCTGCTGTTTAGCTGGCCTTAAAAATAATGATTTCAGTTTCTTTCTGTTCTCAGTCATTTCATGTGCAGATAGATTTTCTGCAGTGTCTCAGAAAGTACCCAGCAGGTGTCTACATTAATATTATTATTTTTTTAATTATACAGCTGAATGTATTTTACACTCATTTGCCATATTTGCCCCGTAAGGTCACCAAGACACAAATTGCTGGAGGCAAGTGGATATTTCAGGAAAGTATCACTGTGTACTTACTTGGTATTACACTCCTCACTGAAGATTCCTTTCAGGACACATGATACATTGTGGTCCACATTGCAGATCATTGATCTTTCCCACTGCAGACATTACTATATTTGAATACTGTTGAGACCATCATATGTGAGTTCCTATCTGTGTATCTTGCAAACATTCCTTACCAGCTCAATGGGAACCGTGTCTTGGTCTTTGCCAATCCTGAGTTTTTGTATTTGGTAAGCAAAACAGGTTTTGCTTCCTGCAAACCAGGCTTCCCTAAGTATGGTCCACTCATGCAATCATCTGGTTGTATCTGTGATGTCAGTAATTCTCAGGACATCATAGAACCATGGAATCAATTAGGTTGGAAAAGACCTCTAAGATCATCAAGTCCAACCATTACCCCAGGACTTCCAAGTTCATCTCTAAACCATGTCACTGAGGGCCTCATCTACACTTTTTTTAATGCTTCCTGGGACGGTGATTCCACCACTGCCCTGGGCAGCCTGTTCCAATGCCTGAGCACCTTTCAGTGAAGAATTTTTTTCTAATATCCAATTTAAACCTCTCCAGTCACAGCTCAAGGCTATTTCCTCTTGTCCTAGCACTTGTTATTTGGGAGAAGAGACGGACCATTTCCTCTCTCCATCCTCCCTTCATGTATCTGTAGAGAGTGATAAGATCCCACCTGAGCCTTCCCTTCTCCAGACTAAACAACCCAGTTTCTTCAGCTGCTCCTCATCAGACTTGTGCTGCAGGCCCTTCACCACTATCATTACCCTTGTCTGGGCCCTTTTCAGCAGCTCAATGTCTCTTTGTAGTGAGGGGATCAGAGCTGAATGCAGGATTCAAGATGCGGCCTCACCAGTGCTGAGTGCAGGGGGATGATCACTGCCCTGGTCCTGCTGGCCACACTATTGCTGATACAGGCCAGGATGCTGTTGGGCTTCTTGGCTGCCTGGGCACAAGCTGGCTCATGTTCAGCCAGATGTCAGCCAGCACCCCCAGCTCTCTTATTAGGTTGTCTCCATGAATACCTCTTAAAAAAAGTCCTATAAACTGGCAGAAGCATAACCTTTTGGTTTTGTTTGCATTACAGCATCATTAGCACTAGGAACAAGAAAACCAAATGGAGAGACTCCAAATCTGCCACCTCCTCTTCCATTTTCCCCTACATACTCCATGACTGTTATCATCTCAATCATCTCCAGCTTTGCCTTGGTCATGATCCTCAGCATTGTGACCTTGGTTTGCTGCCGCCAGCGAAAGCAGTGGAAAAACAAAAAAAGGTAAACCTGAGGACTTGAGGCAACAAATACTGCTTTGAAAGAGGGCTTGTCTATTTCTGAGAGCATAGTCCCATTAATGCCTGTTAGGTGGGAGCAGTCCTCCCTTTGCCTATGACAGCCCAGTGCAAGCCCTGGTTAGTCCCTGTGGCCTAGTGGCTATTTTTGGGACATGGCATGATATCTTGCTGTAAGACTTTCAACAGCCCTGCTGCACCTCCCTTTTCCATCCTGGAAGAAACCAGCCTGGAGAAGATGCAGATAGATAGGTATCTGCTGGTTGAGGGCTATGCACATACTGACTGGAAACTGCTCCATCATTTCAGAGAGTCAGAGACACCAACGCTCACGACTTTGCCCTCTGAACTCCTTCTGGACCGGCTGCATCCCAACCCGATGTACCAAAGGACACCCCTTCTCCTCAATCCAAAATTGCTCAGCCTGGAATACCCCAGGAATAATATTGAATATGTAAGAGATATTGGGGAAGGAGCATTTGGGAGAGTCTTCCAGGCAAGGTAAGTGGCTTGGGTGTGAGTCTTCATCTGGAGGTACCAGGGAAGAATTTGCAATCAGGCAACTGCTTTATCTGGGCACTGGAAATGATTCGTTCATTCATTCTCTCAAACCAAGATCAAATGCATGTGTACCAAATCATACACTCAAGCTTAAGTTACTGTTTCTCTTGTCCATTGCTTTGTGTGATTTGCTAAACTTTTGTCACAAATGACTCTTTTGTTCTCTCTAGTAGATATAATGTTCTACTTGAATACGAAAGTGTGGTGTAAAAACTTGGCTAAATTTATCACCACTCTTTTTTGCCAAAAGTATTGCTTCTGACATGTGATTTATTGTGAAATCCTTGCATTTCCCACTCAGTGTGTTGTGTCCTCTGTTATAAAGCCAACACTGGCCAGTAACTACCACAGAGGGCAATGTGTCATGCTCCAGTTAGGTCCTGACCCAGTTTCAATTTGATTCAATGGCAAAACCAAAACAAACCAAAAATCCCCTAAAAACCCAACCCACTTAGGCCAATTTTTCATGTGTGTGTGAGCGTCCCCTTTTAGTTGCTCAATATTCTTGGAATTTGCAGCTATTGTTGCCTGTTTTAAATTTAAGGTATTAGATGAGATCCCAGTTCTGTTAAATCTCATGGGTGGTGAGGTCATGCACTTCTTCAAATGTGAAAAATATTTAATTGAAAAACCCAGCGATAAACCTAGTCCTGCCTGGACTGAGGTGGTTGGAGGGTGTCCTGTTAACCTGGGCAGTGTCCGTAATTTCTGCAGAACAGTTTTTGGTCAGTACTAGGTGCCTTGGGAAATTCCATCCCCAAATTCCTGGAAGTGGACAGACTGTCCAGTTCTATGTTTATTTAGGACAGTTTTCTTTGTCTTGTACTGTTAACAAATCTGGGATGTGGCTGATTTTGTAGCATATCTGGAATTGTGTATGATGCCCTCAAAAGAACAGGGGAGTGGCAGAGTCCCACCACAGACCAAGACCTGCCTGGTGGAACTGCTCCCATTGACTTCAAAGTCAAAGGACTGTCCTTGAAAAAAGCAGTCATAATTACAGATGCTTTTAATGTTTATGATTATGCCGTTGATGTACCTGCTAGGAAATGAGCTATGCTCGTGTTAAATGAATTAAAGAGCAGGGAAAGATTTTCATTGGCTGGGATGGATTTTTTTTCTTATGAAGGGATGCCTTTTTTCTAATGGAATAAATGCAGGCACGCTTTTCTTTAACACAGAAGAATAACACACCAAAAAAGTTTGAAGGGTGTGCAGTGGAAGAATCACAGATGCTGAGCCTGTAATTGATTGCTAGCCTGGATGGCAAAGATGAATATATCTCATCTTGAAAAGAGAGCAAAGCTGTAGAAACCACTTCACAGCTGAGCTTGGGTCACTGCCTGTGAGCTGGCAGAGGGGTACAGGGCAGCCCTCATCCCAGCCACAGCATAGCACTCAGGATGCTGTGTGGAGTGTCACCTTTCCACTGGCATGGCTGGGGTCCTCACCACACTGTGGGTGCACAAGTGGTCTTCCTACCAAGTGCTGCTTCAGCTCTGTGCTGGGAACTTCAGGATAATTTAAGTGTTGCACAGACCTTTCTGAGCTGGAAATGATTCTCACTCACATTGAACAGGACCTCTCAAAGGGTGTTCAATGTCACTAAAGCTGGGTTAAGCAAGTGCTAAAGTGGTGTAAACACCTTTGATGTGGATTTCATCCACCCCAGTGCTGCAATCTCTTTTAATTAAACTTTTTGCTATTGACAGTGGAACAGGGAGAAAAAGAGAAGGGAATAAAAAATAAGCAGCACATCTTCCTAGCCAGCATTTGCAAAGTGGATTGTACCACACTACCATGCCCTAAAAAAACCCTGCTCTCTGTGGCTCAGGAAAGGAACCACAGAAAGATTTCTTCTGAGGGGCTTCCTTATTCATATCTCTAACAGAAGTCACTCCAAGGCCTTGTACTTCCAGGGAACAGTTAGGCCACTGGCGTTTCTGTGCAGCACTGGCATATCAGTGCAGACTGCTGGCCCAGTAGCACCAGCTGTGCATTCCAGCAGGTTAGTGAAGTTATTACAACTCAAATTGATTGCCTTCCCATCTCAGATGGATAAAATGTACTTGTCTACATGTGTTAAATGGACATCTTGAGCTAAGTTTAGTAACCCTTTTACTTCTCCTGTTCTCATGTTTCTCCCTCTCCTGTAAACACAGGTCTCTGCATGGTGCCAACGACATCTTTGCCAGTTGGCTTGCTGTGAGTCCTGATTCAGTGTTTACTCTTGGGTCAAGCAACATGTTAGGACAGGAAGAGTTAGGCGATCATTTACTAGCATCTCCTGAAAAGCTGCTGTCTTCACTGGAGGCAGCATCACACAGAAAGGATGAGGAAGTAACCAGATATCCTTCAAATAAGATTTAGGATCTAGCTCAGACTGACACATGATGGCCAACTCAGGATCATTTGCTTCAGGGAGGACCATGCTGGCACCACACACTACCAGAGCACCAGCTCTGTACAGTTCAACTCAGACCAGTGTGCAAGTTTTTTCCCAGAGATGGAGTTGCATGGTCCAGGCTAAGATTGCCAAAAGGCCTTGACATGGGGTTTTGCTAGCAGGCCAGTAGACCCTCACTGCAAAGACACAGCTCATCATCTCTGCAAGAAGCAAGGCTGTCGTTGAGGTCAGAGGTTCTCTGACAAGTGTCTCCCTGTGTTCTTTCCAAGTGCAAAGGGTGTTTCTTTGATCTGCTTTCTCAAATATAGCTGAAAACCAGTGTGGATGTTAATACAAAATACAGTCAACAAAAGGAGCCCCTGCTAATTAAGAGCACTCTCCTGACCACATATGAATTTCTCCAAAGAACAGGGTAAAGACAGGTCTGCATCAGCCCCAGTAAATGTTATTTGCATCATTTACTTATCTAACAGAAGCTACCCAGCTATAATACTGATGAAGATGGGGGACAGGACACAGTCTCAAATACAGGTTCAAGCTTCTCCTGTTTTTTTTACTGCTCTTGAAGGAAAACCTGATTGAAACTTAGTCAGGCACCCTCTGAAAGTAGGCTCAGAGTGAAATACCTGGTTGCACTTCTGCTTAGTTCTTTGAATGGCAGGTACCTAAAAGCCAAATGTTGCCAGTGTTGCACAAATCATTGATGGTGAAGGTGAGGACAGCCGCTGTCTGTCCTGTGCACAGTGGATATTTCTTCTAAGCATTTAGATAATCATGAGAGAGGAAACCCAAGGTAATTTCTTTTAATGATGCCTAGCTTTGTGAGAAATTTACCTATTTTGTAGAAAGCACTCCATGTTCCACCCTGCTGTCAGAATTCTCCTGGTTAATTTCAGAAGCAGTGCCTTCCTCTTGTTCCTTTGCAGATGTGCCCCTATCTGTTTTTCAAACACTGTATTTTGGGCATTAAATAGTTCTCTGCAAAAACTGCAGAGTTTGTCCTTGTTCCAGATCAGTGTGAATTTCCTAAGAACTGGGCTGAATCAGCACACATTACCAAGGGTGAAATTACTTGCTGTTGCGTAAAGGCCCGTTAAAAGGCTTTGAGCAGCTTAATCTCACTTAAGTTACATTTAAGTTAGTTTACATTACGGTATTTCAGTGAAGGGTAGATGGATGGGTGTACTTCAGGCTTTAGCCTGGAGTGAGTTTCTCTCTCCAAAGCATGGAAGGTGAAGCTGTGCCTGCCTTTGCTTTGGCACTGCACTAGATCTGCTAGCCAGTGATGAGCTGTAATCTAAAATGAGGCTGTTAGGAGGAGATAAAGGCCCTTCTATTTTTACTTTTAAATACTCTACTGGTTTCTTTAGGCTGTTGCTGCTGACTTTCTACAGTACTGATATTAGACAGCAGCTAGTAGGTGCTGGTACTTCTCCCCTCCTCCTGGACTGGAAACTTGCTGCCAGCACTGAGGGAAAAAAACTCAAGGCATTTTGCTATAACGGAGGCAGTAGCAGACAAGTGTGGAGCCTGCTCCTCTGCTCCAGCACACCAGACCTCCTCACCCTAGTGTCTCAACTGCGATCTGGCCACCTGTGAAATTCCTTTCTGGATGGGCACCCCACCATCTTCTGACATTTGACATTTACAGCATCCAAGTGCAACTGTTGCAACTACCATATGTCTCAAGCAGATGAAAAGGAAACTGGAAGTTTGCTTGGGAAATCGGAACCTTGTCTTGGGGCCACTGAGCAGTAAAATAACCTGGCATTTGAGCAATGGGAGGGCAGCCGGGCTGGCGTAGTAACATGACACCTAAATGGGCACAACTCTCCGTGGGATCTGGCCAGATGCATGTAAGGAACGTGTTCTAACTGCAGGACTCTTGGGAAGAATTTGCATGGGCAACAAAATGCATGTCTGAAATTTGATGCATATTTGAAGAGTAGGAAGTTGCTCTTCTTTGGCAACAGCTACCTTGAAATCTTTGGCAAGCCCATGTAATTAAACTTTGAGGGTGCATTGACCTTTGGATAAGAAACCAAAATGAGTCTGTAATTGCTCTAAGTCAGGAAGCTGTGTTTCCTACAGATTTGCCTCTCTAAGCTCTAGCTGAATGTTCAATCGTGTCTTATTCAGGCGTTACCTTGTTCTTCAGACAGGGAACAAGTATGCTTTGTCCCTTCTGGCCTGTCACCTGTTTCCACAAGACTTCCAGAAACGTAACTATTTCCTATACCTCAGCTCCACCATATTAAATTCAGCTGAAATTAGCTAATGGTTTATATCATGTTGAATTACAGGCATACACACAAATAGAACAGTGGCAAAAGGCTATTTTCCTTACAAACTCAGGGAAACATATTTACTGTAATTGTTACTTTCACTCTAATAGTAGTCAGATGTACCAATGCCACTGTGGTGCCAGGTATGGGACAAGACACAGTGAAGAGGCTTTTTCAACATTTTCATATAAACCAGGTTTATTTTAAACTCTGGTATGTTCAGTCATTACACCGTTATTATTAGTGAATTATTTGGAATAATAAGTCCATTCTGCCTTCCATGAAGTTTCCAACCCCGGAAGAGGCTATTGCTTACCAGCCTGTTAGTTACTTAACTGTTTACTAGGAATGATAAAGAGCCTGTAAGCAGAAAGAGCAGTGATAAAAAGGAGCTGTATTGGATTTAGTCTCCCCTGAACTAAACTAAATGTCTCTGTACCATGCAATGCAGGCATACTCAAGAGATGAAGATGGTCTTTCACATGTCTTCAGTCAGTGCTGGGGCCTTCCACCCTTTTTTTCTTTTTTTTCTTCTATCATCCTATCCTTTCGCACCAGAAGCAGAGCCTACATTTAGTGTGCATGCATCCATTACTGATGCTTTCCTTTCTGTCTTCTTGCAGGGCACCAGGGCTGCTGCCATACGAGCCTTTCACAATGGTGGCAGTGAAAATGCTGAAGGAGGAAGCATCTGCAGACATGCAGGCTGACTTTCAGAGGGAGGCAGCCCTAATGGCAGAGTTTGACAATCCAAATATTGTCAAGCTTTTAGGTATCTGGATAAGGCACCCATATACAGTGTACCACCTTCTGCAAATCTGTTATGGGGTTGTTGGGGTGCAGGGGTGAACACGCATTCAGTACTGGTGAGCTTTTCTGTGTGCCACTGCATTCTCTGCTAACTTTTCCACCAGAACAAGTCTCAAAATGTAGGTCTGATGCTGTTGCCTTAACAGGACAGTGCATTGCAAAAAAACCTTCTTGTCCTGCACTGAGTATTTTCTTGATAATCTTGTTGCCTAGCTCTGCTTCCAGTTTTTTAACACTGGCACGTGTCTTCAGGGAAAGCACAAGCTCCCTGGAGCTGTGATCTACTTTATGGGTACTTAAAAAAAGCCAGGCACAACTCCAGTTAGTTTTATGGGTCCCACTTACTATTGTGATGTCTGAACAGTCACCAGCATTGAAAAAATACCAAACTGAAACAAATAAACAAGAAAAGCCAGCCGCAAAAATGGTCTCTTCCTTCCCTCCCCTCTCCAACTGAAAGGAAACCTTGGTTTATTGGGTTTTTTAGAAAGTCTCAATGTTGCAGCTTGGCTAATAGCGCACTGTTCTCTGAAGAAAGCTGCTTACCAAATTTTATTTCAGTAAATTTTCAGGTTTTGAGAGAAGTAGGTGTTGCTAGCCACCTTCACCTGGCAATCCTGCTCTAAATTATTGTATGCAGACCTGATCCCTGCAAACAGGAAGCTGAGATCCTAATTTATTTCAATAGGAAGCTGCAGAAAATTTGGAAATAGATAAATCCCAGGTTTGGGAAAGCTGGGTTGATACAAGTGCTTTAGCTACAGAAATGAAAAGCAGGAAATACCCAAACTGAAATAAACATTATATTTACTGTCAATACACTTTAGGTCAGTAAAGGGAGAACGTACAGGAACAAACTAGCTTCAGATCATGGGGATGTGGAGAAAAGTCGTGTTTTTGAAGGCAGCTTAGATGACAAAGCTCTCGCATACACTTCTCATGCTTGTCAGATCTTTATTTTATCACACTGGGAACAGCCATCTGTTTCCTCAACGTTTCAAGTGTTAGGTCATCAATGAGAAGTTCAGAGTTCACAGATTCAGCAATTGCTAAATAATGGCCCTAAGAAAGCAAAACACATACATTTGAAATGCTGGGTATTGCTTGTTGGCAACTTAATAATAGGCATGCAAAAATTTTTGCCATGTCATTGTATGCTCAATAAAAACAGTGCCAGTGGGGTCCTGTATTGATGCTGGCCCCCAGTAAAACTGGTGTAGGTCAAGCATGTGCCCGTCAGGAGGACTAAACTGTGTGTATCAGATGTGGCAAATCTCTCCTTTCTGATGTCTGTTTTTAATTTGTCTTTCTTTCCTTTTTGAGTATTTGTCATGACAAAAGGCATTTCTAGAACCAGTATTTTTTGCATGAGCTTATGAGCAGAAGAAGTTGTAGTGGGAGTGTCTTTGCATTTCAAGTATCCCAGTGAACCCTTGAACATACCCCTTCTGCTTACTCCTGAAGTCTTCCCACATATGTGTAGCCCCTAGACACATATAAGTACAGTAATTACAACAAACAAAAGAATCAAAAAAAAATACCTTAATCAGAACTACAAAGGTTACTTCCTGAAAGTTTTTCCTTCCAGTTGTACCTGGGAAGAGGCAGTATTTCTGTTAAGCAGGACTGGCTCTTAACTGAACATAGCTCCAAAAGAATATCTTTTTCCTGGGTTTCCAGAAATACCAGGCAACTGCATGTCTTGTTAGCATCTCCCATGGAGCTCAGAATTAGATACCTGGTGAAGGAACTTCAGAGACTCAAAGGGATACATGCATTCTTGATGGTATTTGCATGCTTCTCCTTTCTCTCTTCCCCTTCATGCACTGTTGAAAGTCTCCCCTTTCTGTAAGTATTTATGTATATTTTTGTTTTGCACAACAGAACCCAAATGACCTCTGTGGTGCATCTATCTTCTTCTAGGTGTTTGTGCTGTTGGGAAACCGATGTGCCTGCTGTTTGAGTACATGGCCTATGGGGATCTAAATGAGTACCTGCGTGACCGCTCACCCCGCAACCTCTGCAGCCTGGTGCATGGGAACCTGGATGAGCAGATCTGCTTCCCCAACCCCCTTGCGTTGTGCTGCACCAGCCAACTCTGCATTGCCAAGCAGGTGGCTGCCGGCATGGCGTACCTCTCTGAGCGCAAGTTTGTCCACCGGGATTTGGCTACCAGGAACTGCCTGGTGGGGGAAAACATGGTTGTAAAAATAGCTGATTTTGGTCTCTCAAGGAACATGTATTCAGCTGACTATTACAAGGCAAATGAGAATGATGCCATCCCCATCCGCTGGATGCCCCCTGAATCCATTTTCTACAACCGCTACACTACAGAGTCTGATGTGTGGGCCTACGGGGTGGTGCTGTGGGAGATCTTCTCCTATGGCATGCAGCCCTACTACGGGATGGCTCACGAGGAGGTCATCTACTACGTGAGGGATGGGAATGTCCTCTCTTGCCCAGACAATTGTCCCCTGGAGCTCTACAACCTGATGCGCCTCTGCTGGAGCAAGCTACCCTCTGACCGGCCAGGCTTTGCCAGCATCCACCGCATCTTGGAGCGCATGTATGAGAAGGCTGTGGAAACCCTATCGATCTGAGGGATGTGCCCTGTGTCCACCCATCCAGACTGACTCAGGCCGGCCCATGGGCTTGAGAATGGTAGCTTGACACAAAACTGCAGTTCAGGGGGAGGAGAAACAGATTGTTCCTCTGCCAATCAGGAAGTGTGGACTGCATTCTCCTGCAGTGGGCCATACTTCCCTGGGTGGGACTGTCCCCTCCAAGTGACAGGACTGACCCCTGGCCATCAAGCTTGGACTCTTTGAGTTGGTGAGGGTGCTGGCCATACTATCTCAGTACCTATATTAGGCATTCCCAGCAGTGCAGAATTCCTCAGGGAAAGCAAATCAACGTTTTGCTGGTGGCACCTCCCTGCTTAACAGGTCCCTTCAAGTCCTTCTGTATTTAAGCTCTCTGCTTTTACATTTTCCTTTCCTTTCTCATATGTTTTCGTATTATTTAAGGAAAAAAAAAAAGAGAAAAAAAAGGAAAGATTGCAGACTGCAATCTTTTTGGGGATACTGTTTATTTTATTTTATTTTGGGGATACTATTTTATTTTTTTGCATACTCACTTCCTTTTGTAGAAAAAGGATGTTTCTGAAACCATAGGCTACTTTCTTTTTCTTTATAACTTCCACCTCCTTTTGACACTTGTGAACGTAACATTGGCAGAGTCAAAACAGGAACCCGCAGGACTACTGTCAGCCATCTGCATCTCATGTTACACGGACAGGCAAAATCCTGTCAAGCGTGGAGCCTTACATTTTGAAAAGTGGGAAATCCACAGTGAGGTTCATTTGATACTAATAGCTCACACAAAATCTTGCCTCAAGCATTGCAGCCCATCTTTTCTGCCTTCCTCTGCAGCAAAGCCATTTGGTGCTAAGGGAGAAATTCATCTCAAGGGCCTAGTCCTGTACCTGGTAGTTTTCTGAGGTGCATATATTTGCCTCTTCCTGCAGTATGGTCCCCAGCGAGCTGAAAGCAGGGAGAAATTCAGCCCTTCTTGCAGAAATGTGGCAGGTTATGTTACTTATTTCTCTCTGTTTCCTTTCCAATCTTTCCCTCAGGTTTCTGGTTTTCTTTTCCCGATAGCAGCCTCTAACACCTGTAAGCCCCACTGCAATGTTTGCTGGCCACCTCGCAGTCTTCAGCATTAAATTCTGCTAGGTTTTGTCAGCCACCTGGCTGTTTATCCTTCCCTACCATGGCAGGGATGGGAAGGCAGGCCTGGAGTGATGGGAGGTGAGCTGAATCCCCAGCTGAGCAAAGGTGCCTGCAGCCTCTGCTGAGCTGAGCCCCAGTGCACAGCCTAGCAGTGGCTCCATCTCTGTAACAGAGGGTGCCTGTTCAAAAGCCTTGCAGTGCTCGCAGCAGCAGGGGTTTTATAACTCTCTTTAGAGAGGGAAGGTTCAGACCTTGTATGTTGGTGTTGGTGTGGGTCAAGGTACTCAGTATCTCCTCCTAACCTGGAAAGTATCTCACACCAAGTAAAGACGCAAGAACAAGTTGTAAAACGCTCACCATGTGAACAAACACACCCATTTACAGTCCAAAGGACAGTCTGCCTTCTAGGATCTTGGCACTGGCTCCAGTGATTCACTCTCCATTTCTCCCAGCTAGACTACTTTGAAACCATGATCATGGTTTTCTTCTTGTTTTCATGTGGGTTGAAGTTAGATGCCTCTAATGTCACATGAAATGAAGTTTCTCTCACTTCCTTTGTGAAAGGACTCCTACAAATTCAGAAGGGTAGACCTTTTCACTGCACTGTCCTAGCCCAAAGCTTTCTCTTGGAGACCCCATCTTCACATCAACATGGACCTGCAGTTATAATTGAGTGGAAAATTCAGTTTTCCTTTTGCAGCATTTCAGCCTTTGCATTATAAGCATGTACTGAAATGTGTGGTAGCGAGTGACTGCAGGCCAGGATGGAAAATGAGTTTTAAGAGGAAAGAGATCATTTCAAGATTGACTGACAGAGAAGCATTCTGCAGCTTGCTCTCCAAGGATGATAATCACTTCTGCGTTGTGATCCAGCAGGAGGGCTTAGCACCTAAATGGTCATGTCCTTTGAGAATTAAATGGTAGATAGCCCTTCTGCTGCCTTAGCATGTAGTTAGATTTTACCCTCAGACTTTCTTCCTATTGTACAATTTTCAGCTTGCGAAAAGCTGAAGGTTGAAATATTTTTGGGATTTGCCTTCTTTCACAGATTTATTTTCTCCTCTTTTTGTCTGAGGCTTCTACTTTCTTTAATATATGTTACACAGTGTGCTACTACAGAGACTTAGACTTTCTGTGTAGCTATCACATAACTCAAATTATTTTGAATGGGAGCAAATGAAGGGATTGTGAGAGAGTAGGAAAGAAAGAAAAAATATTTCTCAAAAAGTTGTTTGGAAACAAAAATATTTATTAGTCTCTAATTTGAATTTATAATTCATGCAGAAAGAGGATCAACTGAAAAAGAGCATTTCTAGTGCTTCGGTGGTAGTGGTTTCCACTGATGAAGGCAGAGGGAGCCTTGCAGTCAGTGGCACTGGATGAGAACCCTGAGAATAAGAGGATATTCAGCACATCTGATGTACCCATTCTCTCTGGTGCTCTGCCTAGAGCATTTGCAGTACATATACAGCTTTATCTTGTATGACATATTGTGAAATCAGATAAGCCAAGCAGCACAGAAATCCTTCATGTTCATCCTCTGAGTCTATTTAAGCAGTTTAATTTACAATGCATGTTAAAAGCATAAATCCCATAATTGGTCGGACACTGTCTGCACCATGATCAAATTTGGTCTAGAGAAATTTCCTCTCAAACACATTGTGACTGAACTGTCTGGTCTCATTTTCCAGGGGTATATACTGACAATTATTCTGTGATTGTTACACATTTCACAAATGATGGCTTTGAAAAGCATCCCAAGCAGAGATGTACATTTCTTATTATTCCAATCTGTGCAAGTCCTTGTGTGAAATATTTTATAAATAAAGGGATATCAGAAAAGGATAATATTAATTCTGATCTCCCTGTTCTCTTCCTTGTTTAGCACTGGATTTGTTTCTGAAAAGAGATGCATTTGGTTTTATTAAACCAGCCTTATTACAGTTTTAATATCTGAATGGCTATACTGTAGGCTATTGCTGTTTAAAGTTAGCCTATTGAGTGTACTCAAAGGCATGTTGTTTTGATGACTTAAACTGGGTACTATAGGAACACATTAAGGGACTACAGACAGAATGAGGCACTTCAGAAGAAGCAGCTGGTCAGATTGCTCTGGAGGAGGCTATTTTGCGGGATGGTGTCCAGGTCAGAGTGGGAGATCACTGTGCTCTCAGCAGGACGGGTCCTGTCCTGACACTAAAGATGCAAGGAGCAGTGAAGGTAGGATGTTTTTGCAGCAGCTTGGGTAGGAGTCCCTTAACCACGTTTCCACTTAATGTGAAAGCTGTGTCACATAGATAAGAACGACATTTGCCTCCCTCCTAATTTATGCTGGCATTTGTGTCTGGATCCTGATCTCACAAGTGGATATGCTGGAAAATAAAGTGTGGTATAGAATCAAAAGGGAATTGAGTTAGCTGTCTGCAGAACACAGCCAAGAAAAAGTTTGTCACTGATTGGTTTATCTAAAAAGTCATAACTCCTCTTTCTGCACGTGTTTCTTGAGCACGAACTCATTCAGTACATCTACGGGAATTTTAACTATTTAAAAATTAATTGCAAATATTTGACAAGCAGAACTGGGTAGTAAAACCAAACTTCCCGACTGAAACAGGGAGGCAAACCATGAAACACATTCTTTGGTTTTTGTTTAGTGTGTTGTGTTTTTTTTTGTTTGTTTGTTTTTAACCCTTGTGTTCAAATACAATGTAAAATATTTTCTGCAAATAGTCTTGCTTGGAATCTTAGAAAAGAATAAGTGTTTTGTAGATGTTGTCCTCACTCAGAAAGTCAATCATGAACTAGGAAAAGAGTTACTTCTTGTCCTTTAAATCATATTAAAAAATTTGTCTGTTACATGCCAAGTTTTTTGAAGGTGCAAGGGGACATGGGACCCTCATTCCCATCACAAAACCAAGTGTTTTTTAAATCCTTAGAGAGACAGTTTTTAGCTTAATCTAAAAGGTTGACCCAAGGACAGAGCCTGTTGTCTTCAGCAGTGCAATCAACACCAGGGTCCCCTCCCTCCAAACTTGTTCTGAGATCCCCTGCACTGGCCAGCACAAGCTGATGTCTGCAGCACCAGGAGTTACCCTGAGTACTTTGGGTAGTTCAGCAGTAATGATGGACACCCTGAGTGAAGCAATGAGAGTAACATGTGGCTGGGGACAGGAGAAGCATGTAATGGGTTATTTCATTTTCCTCGGCTTTTGCGTTCTTGCGAGTGCACAACGCCTGTGGGGTATTTTGTGTGTGTATGGAAATGGACAGGGTGAGGAAGCTCACTTTGGGTGTGAGGAGAAAGGTTTCAGTCAGCTCTCTGCAAATTTCTTGTTATGTCTTTCAAAAACTTCTCTTCACCCATTTCCATTCTGTTTAAAACTTCTCATCTTCAGCTGGATGTAGTAACATCTCTCCTCCTCAGCCAAAACCTGAGGTCTTAAGATGCCTTTGCAAAGTCTCTGACATGGCAGGGACATGGGAGCTGCTGCCCCTCTCTGCTGCTGGTGTGGAGCTCTGAAGTGAATGTGAAACTGCTTTTTCACATTTCATAAAAAACTGAAAGCAGCCAGTTGTTCTCAAATGCAGGACTAGGATCTTTTTCTTCTAACCAAGAAAGGAAAAAGCGAAGAAAAAAGACAAATTCTGACAATTTACTGATTCCACTGAAGATATGGAACCTGCTGTAATAATGTCATGGATGATTTTAAATTGCTTAACTTTAAGAGAAAGTTCAAATTCATTCACCTGAAAATCACTAGAAACTCATTTTTTTATATATTCTTGATGTATGTAGCCGAGAGCATTTCTGAGAGGCAGCTCTCTGTGCTAGGGTACAGCAGCCATCTGTCAACTATATAAAGTGTAATATCTGAGGACATCAAAGCTGCCCTTAAAACCAGTACCTACAATTTTTTTTTCAGTAAGGCAGTAGCCTGCAGTGAAGGTTGTACTTTATACCACTGACATATTTCTGTGCCAATACAGCATCTTCTAATGTCCCACAAATTTAAGATTAAGTAAATAGGAGTTTCATCAACACCTGATAGAAAGGATGTTTTATGACAGATTTGGACTATCATAAAATCAATTAATTAATTGATTGATTACATTTATTAAAGAAATGTGGGGGTTTTTGTCTGCTGGGATGCTTTATGTCATGTGGCATTTACAGGCTGGTGTGTTTAACTCTGAGATAACCACACTATACATTTCTGCTAGGCATGACGTCACATGTTGAGGCACTTGAGTGTTCATCTGCCCTCCCCCATGGATCTTATGTAAAAAAGATGTTATGTCTTGGGAGTTTATATAGACCAGCAAACTCTAATGTAAACAAACAACTTAATGGAAGAGGGGATGGGTGCAGAAACGAGGAGTGTCAGATGTATGAATGAATGGGGGTTATTCACTCTGTGGATGTTGAGCTCATGCTGTGCTAAATTTAACTTCTTATTTAAAGTGGTGCTAACTTCACAGCAGTGACACAGGAGAACAGGAGGGCTTTGCATGGAAAGAGCAGCAGGGAATGGGGCAGTCCTCGATGGAGGAGCATGCCATTTTCCCAAGGGATGCAACACCAGGCATGCTTGCTGCCATGCTGAATTTACTTGGATTTGACTGGGATTTACTCCCAGTGCCTTTGCTATCATTTCTCCTGTTCTGAAGCATAGTGAGCTGTCTTGGTGTTCCAGGACCCTGAACTTCCCACACCTTGCACTCTTCTGAAGGAAAGCAGTGGGACAGCCCTGCTTCCTCTCCTACCCTTTCATCTGAGAGCAGGCCCTAGGCAGGTGCATGTCTGCAGAGCAGGACAATGCCAACAAACAAGGTGCATGTTTTCATAAATCCTGTGGTGACAAAGAGCTGTTGGATGTGTGGCCCCTATTCAGGTCGGCAGTACCCTTGCCCCAGGCAGGTCCTGAGAGTGTGATAAAGCCGCAAGTCTCCAGGGGCTGGGAGGCTGTGCCATGCTTAGAAAGAGCTCTGGGTGAGTACTGTACAAAATGTTCAGATCAAAACCTCCAGCAATGCAAAGACGCTTGCGTTTGAGTGTCATTACTCGCCCTGACAAGGTTTGCTAAGGGGATCTGCAAGCTGTTAGGCTGCTGCTCGGCTCCATTTCAAGAAAAACTGGCCAGATTTATAGCTTGGCATTGGTAGTACATCGTGGTTCACAGCTGGCAACTGGCAGGGGAATGGACAAGACGACTTGGTATCAGTATGTCTTGTATGTGAGAACTTCCAAGTGAAGCAAAGCATGCTAATGATCTGTCCTCTCATCAATCTAGGGTGTGACAAATTGCGAAACACTCTCTGGGCACCAGGTGGCACCTGCCTAGGCAACGCAATAAAGGTTTCGGCCAATCTATTTTGCTGTGTAATACTGCACGTGCAGACACGACTCTAAGATAATTTAACACTGTGCTGAACAGGGTTGCTGTCTCTTTTGCAGACGAGGAGCGCTATTTCCCCGAGTGTGCAGGGCAGCAGAGTATTGGATTTGGCTTGCATGAGATAAATCCTGTCAATGAAAAGGACACACTGCCTTTTTGGAAACATACCCTGACTCAGCAAGACTTACACAAATATTTTTCTTGGCCAGCTACCATACAGTCAAGTAGCTGCTACTACACATTTGCCCTTTTATACCACTCCAGACAAAGGATTATCTGTTAGCAAGAAGATCTTAAAAATAACTTGAGCTAAAATGTTAGATTAAAATCTTACATACGAGATAAAAGTATCTCTGTCTACAATAAGAAATATGCACAGTTCATCCTTTTGGGACTCTGAGATCCTCTGGCTTCTCTGGCAATTGTTCTAACTATACTCAGAGTTTAGTGGGATTGATAATTATTCACTGTTTCTGCCAACACAGGAATGAAGGGGCCTCCAGTGAACTTAACAACAAGGAAGCAAAAAGACTTTCACAGGACATAGTTATATTCACAGGAGGCTACAGATGCCAAAGTATAAAAAAAAAAAAAAATAAGAAAAATAAAGGGATTGCACAAATTCACATGGGGACAGGGAGGCCCCCCAAATTTTCATTAAATTTGATGGTTTCAATGCCCTGACAGTGCTGTTTTCTGGAAGCTTTTAGAGGACCACTGGGCAAAACCTTACTTTATGGATATAAGTGTGACCTCATCTGCTGCTTTTCTTAAAATATCTTCGGGCTACAGCTGGAGTCAGGACACCAAATGACCAACCGTCTGATGCCTGATTTACTGTGTCTACTGTGAAATTCACCTGCAAAGGGGCCTGGGTTATAAAATCTGGGCTCAGATCACAGACGTCTCCTACCTGAATGATATTTGGTTCATCCAAACTTGACATAAGGCATGTAACTGGACAAAAAAATGTTAACATTCTGTTTTCATGTGCAGTGTTTTAGTGTCTCTTGGATAATGCTGTAACAACTTCTGAACGAACATCTATGCATCATTCAATGGGCAAATGCCTCTGCAGGGCAAAGGGATCTGAAACACTCTTCCTGGTGTAACTTTAATTGTTGCCACCCACTGACTTGTGTCAATGATTTTTGAAGATTTCACTGTATTTTCCAGCTGACAAAGACACAGCAGTAGTAAGAACTGAATGGAAATAACAGGGAGGCATAACGAAATATAGACTAGGGGATACAGAGCAAGGAGCCAAGCTCATCCTGGAGAGGCAACTGCTAGAGCCCAGGGCTAAAGTGTAGTGACTGCACTGCAATGGCAGACTCCTGCATTGTGGTCCCACTGTGCCAGCTGGGATCGCAAACAGCCTTTTTCTAAATTAAAATAAAAAAAACTTGCATTTGAACACTCACCTACGAGATAGCCTTAGGAAAAAGCTGAATGTACATCCCACTGGTTTCTGGAGCCCAGTTGTATCCCTAAGGCTAACCGTGCATTGAACTGATTTGGTACACTAGCATCTCAGGGTCAAGTAATTTTCTTTGTACAGATTTGGCAATGCCATTATTTATAAAACCCCAACACATCACTGTCACCAGCATTTCTTAGCAAGTCCTCTTTCTATTCAGTCACTACCAGCTATAAGTCCCCCAGCATCAAATGATTGTGGCCAAATGCTGTTCTTTCAGTTCCAAACCCTGAAACCATTGACCTAAGCAGCTGGCTGCCTTGTCTCCCCTGGGCAGGCCTTTTTCCAGAGAAATACATGATTCATCTGCAGATGGCTCCCTGGATCAGCAGGCAGCTCCACCCACAGCCAAGGAAACTGGCAATACCAGTGCTTGCTGCCCCGGCAAGGACACAAACCCCAGCACCAGGACAGATGTTGCATTTCAAGAAGCCTCTTCTCTTTCGTTTTAGACTCAATGCTTGGTTGAGTAGTAGGAAGAAGAATGGCTTGTGGGCACACCATTTTTATGGTGAAACCAGTCTGCTGCAAATCCACCTTGCAGACACTGTGATACTGCAGGACGATATCCATAAGGCACTCCAGCACGGGTGTGACTACTTTTGGGATGGCTTTTCTGTCCTCCTGAAGAGCACAGTTTGTCTTGGACAAGCAGCAGCAAGTTGTGTTGATGCTGTTACCAAGTAACAGGCATGGTGGGATACAGTAGGGATGATTTCTTGATCTGCTCCATTTCCTGGGGAAGGAAGTGCGGCAGCAGTGCGAGACTCATCCTTCACCCTTTCCCTGCGTAGTCAGTGCTGCTAGCTGTCCCTTGAAGTCCGACTTCTCTTGATTTTGGAGCCAGCAGGAGAAGTTGGCTTGCTCAGACCATGCTTGAAAATGCCACTCTCGTGGCTGACAGTGAGGTTTTTGTAATGTCGGTGATTATGCAAGGCAAAGATTTATATCCTCTATGCTGATGTGAATCCACACAGTTTTGATCATGCAACACAGCTTTTGAGTTGCTGCATGTTCCTGTTAGAGTTATATGGATAACCTGCACGTGACCTCCCCTGGCAGCCTTCAGCATGTAAGTAGAGATCTCCTGGTGACAAATTTATGCTCAGATCCAAGCAGTTTAGCAAATTCCAGTTACAGAAATTTTTGGCAAGTTGGGAATCCAAATAGCCCAATGTTGCCTCTGAAATATCTTCCTGGGGGATGCACGCTTTTCATGGCAGATGGACAACGAAAACTTCCTCTTTCCCTTTTGGCTGAGACAAAATGACAGGAGGGCATTGAATATCCCCTGCCTCCCCAGTGCTTGTGACACAGTGCTCACCACTACAGTAGAAGGAGACATAAACCACCTTGCCTAGGTCAGGTACTCATTACCGAAACTTGCAGTGGTGGGAAGGGGGTGCTGTAGCCCATGGATTTAATCAAGCAAACTGTCAGCCCCAGGACTTAATCGAAGGTTGGTCCTAGGACAAACAGAATTATAGTACCAGCCTCATGGGAGACCCAGCAGAGAAGAGGTCCTGGGCTATTGAGACACTTTACCCTTACTTTCACCTAGCACAGGTCTAACCTGAACAAGCTATTGGGTGGCCTTAGGGCCCGCAATGTTCAGTGAAACATGGATTTGCCTAAACCCCATTTTCCTAATTCTGTCCGAACAGAGGCATCAAACATACACCCACAGTAGCATGATGGAAATTTTTCGAGACCCACCACAGCCAACTCATTATTTGAGGTTCATACAAAATGGGATAGTCTGTCTGCTGGTGAGCAAAGAGAAACTCTCCACTTCTATTGTGAATGGGTCGGGTTCAAGCTAGTAATTAATCCCTGTTGTGTACTTTGTGTGAGCTGCTGAGAGCTGCTCCTGCGGAGCCAATAGGTGAAAACACTTAACAGAGCTTGCCATAGGGGTGTGTGCAGTTTATCCCTTCCTGAGCACAGAAGTTCAGTGTTTGACACAGAGACTTGCCCATAAACATCTGACTAGGAACCAAAAACTCATTACCAAACAAACAGGATAGCTCTCTGAAATGTGCTCAGCCATGGTCTTCACCCTGCTCCTGCTTTTTATTTTTCTTCCCTCTACCTTGGGTAAAATGCAAACAAAAATAGGGTACATGTCATTAAAACTATCTATTATACTTAGCATAATGGGGTCTGATCCAGCTTTCATTCAAGCCACTTGAACAATTTCTACTGACCTCACTTTGGAGATGGCTACAATCCACAGTGAACTGTAGTTGAGTTAAACACAAAACCAACCATTCAGAAAGCAATGAGGAGTGCCACAGTGGCTGTTTTTCACCTGGGGTTGGCATCCTTGGGGATGTGAGACAAGAAGTGTGCCTGAAGTTTTCTGGGAGTAGGTATTTCACAAAGAAACAGGCCCTTTTATGGGCTCCTTCTTCCAGGAATGAGCCAGCTTCTTCCCCAGAAGTACTGTATTAAATCCGTTAGAGTCAATGTGTGCTAAAAGAGTATTTGGGAAGCTGTCTCGGAGGCAGAAGGTGAAGACCCCTGTCGCTTTCTTTCATTTCTATGTATATCACTTTAATGCCTGTTGGAACTGGCTGTTCCCTGGCTTTCTCTGACAAAGCAGTGACAAATTTCTGCAGGTGTCCCTGGGGCACAAAGCTGTTTGATGAATAAGGGACAAAATTAATACTGTTGCAGACTTGGAAGCGATTTGGACCACACAGGTTGCAACATTATTAAGAATGCCCCTGCCGGGGCACCTTTGTGCAATCTCCAATTCAGTGTTATTTCCTTGAAGGGAAGAGAAGAGGGGTCAGGGGGATCAACTCATCAGCTTTCACACTGACTGTCCAAACTTTTCACAGTCCTGGCTAATGGAGACCTTGTCCCCTCTCCTCCCTAAAATCCTGAGAAAACAAGGCAATAACTCTTCTGACTCAATGCCTCCTCAGGCTGCTTTGCTCTCCTCCCTCCAATTATTGCAAATTACGGACAAGATAAGGCTAAGCATTGCACTCATTAGCATTGAGGTTTGTGGAGGCTAAAACGTGCGCAGTCACTCCTCGCGGCATATAAAGCTACAGGTTGCATTGTTTATCAGTGGAAACGCAGAAAGTTAGAAACTCATGGAGGGGAAAATGATCCAAATGGAAATCACCTGTGGCACCCCATATGCAATTAAGAAATGCCAGGAAGAAATAAGTTTCTCTAAAAAAACCTAAAACTCCAAACAAACACACACAAGCAAAACAAACACATCTGGCTTGTGCAGGGGAGTGAGCAGGGTCGCCCATGAGAGAGCCACGCAGATGTAAGGAGTAAAGGGATGGGAAAATGGTAACAGGTTTGTGGAAGTCAGATGCCTTGCAGAGGTGTGTGTCTATTCTTTAAGGGATGCTGCCCTGACAGGGTATGATGCACAGTCAACTTGCAGCTGCAGACTATCCTGCCACAAGGGAAAAGACAGTGCAGCACATTTTTCTGGGAGGAGAATGAAATCAGAAGAGCCAGAAAAGCAAATGTCATGGAGTAGGAGCTGACAGAATGTCATTTACCAGTTCCAGTTCAGTTGTTCTTGCGCACCCTGTGTGAGAGGCAAAACTGACTCTCAGCTAGATGATAACTGTTTCCAGGAGGGGAACCATAAAGGTTTACAGCTTTTATTTCGTGCTTTGTTTCTGGACCACAGTTTTCTTTTCCAGCCACACATTCTGCGTGCCTGTATGTGTACTCGCAAGCTTGAAGCAATATCTGCCAACTAGAGCAGACTCGGGCCACACGCAGCATCTGTGGGCTCGTACAAATAACAGCCGTTGCTTTTTGGGGGCAGAGAATTAGCTCATAAATATTTACAAGACTGTCAGTTACTGGGATGGATGGCTGCTGGCAAGACAGTTCTGACCAGAACATGAGCGAGGGGGCTTCAGCATGCCTGACTATAATCTACTCTGGTAATTGCCCAGCAAAATCATTTTGGAGCACAAGGAAAGCAGTTTCTCTCCATTTCATGAATGAAGCAACAACATACATTGAAGGAGGGCTGCAAAATCCAGCACTGCTCAAAATGTGACCCTTGAGAATGCATTTTTCAATCCATACTTAAGTATGCCTCTCTTTTAGAGGGCCTAAATAGCTTCTCCCCATACCCTCATGTGTTGTAGGAAATCAGCTTAATCACTACCCATGGCCCCAGGTCATACAGCCTTGGCCCCACTCTGGCCAGAGCCCATGGGAGGGACCCAAAGGTCACCCTGGTGTCCTGACTCATTGCCTGCTTCCTTTTACACAATTTTATTGTGTAAAATATCTCCAAGCATGGCACAGTGTTTTGAACAATAGTACTTCAGTAATCCAAGGGATAGAAAGAAAAAGATGAACCACAGTGGTTATGCGAGAGACTACAGCATGTGAAGAAATGAGAAAGCTGGCACAGGTCACCTAACTTTTCCTGATCCAATCCCTATGAGATACCCACAGAATGCAAAGGTCTGGGAGTGTGGGCTGGAGTGATCTGCAGGAAATCAGTGGCAGGACTGAGAGAGACTCGGAGCTCCTGGTTTGGTCAGAAGTTCACGGTTTTGTTAGATGTGGAAGAGCCTGAGGCCTGAGGGTAATGCATGGAGCAAAAGTTCGTTGCTCCATTTTCAGTTGTTTCTCTCCTCCTTTTCTTCCTTATTGTGCCTTTTGACCCAGCATGTGGTGTTGGCTTAGGCCTTGTTCTGACCGGCTTACTTTGGAATACCTTTCTTCGGCAATGCTCCATGTATAACCCTGGAGCACATATAGATTAAATCGTGGGATCAGGTCTTGAAGGCAAGATTTCTTGGAGAGAGGTTGCTTCTTACTCTGTGTTTTTCCAATACTCATCTTAATGGAGTTGTGATCCCAGACAAGTCTGGGCATGGAAGTCATGCAACAATGGTATGAATGCAGCAGCCTCTTGGTGTTTATTATCCACTAGGCACTCACTGTTGAATAACTATGTGTCTTAAGCCATGTCTCATGTTCAAGTAGTGTTTTGGCCTGTACTTCTGCATATTTTTGGGTCTGTGTAGAAAGACTCTCTAGTCCTGCCCTTTTTGCTGGTTGGTTGGGTTTTCAGAGTTAGCTACCTTAAAAAGTGAGAATCGAAGCAGCTTTGTTAAGTTTCTTTGTGTCTCTTGCAAGGCACAGATACTCAAGGTGCGGGACATCTTTTCAGGTGTGCTGGGAACAAGGGACCCTGCCAGCAGAGGCTGAAAATCCTGAGTCTTACTTGATTTATACTGCCACATCCACCCTGGGGAGTTTGTGAAGCTTCACTGTGCTTCCTCAGGCAGCCTATGAAGAGCAGCCCAGATGCTGGGTGCTTCAGTGATCACCTGAAACACTCTGATGTCCAGCAAGATGAGGTGAGAGGGATGCTTGGTGTCTCCAGGGTGTCCAGTGCAGCAAGAACAGTCAGCCACTGCATGAGATTTTTGCCAAAGATGCCAATAACGCACGTGATCCTGCCCATGCTGCCTAGCCCTGGGGCAACTCACAAGTAGCCTGGAACCATCAACGCTGCTGTTCTACCAGATGCTGCACAGGTGAGCATCTGCAGGGCAGAGTCCCAACAGCTGGAGTGATGGCATGTAGTTCCCTATCTGCCATGCCATCAATTTCTCCAGCCTGTATGTGAGTCCTGAGGGCGTGTCAGCCCCTTGCTTCTCCACTGAAATCTCCATTTCAAAAGCTGGTTGCACCCTCTGCATCCTCTGATGTGGTGATAAATTATAGAGACTGTTCTGTGGGAGGTCAGGAGTCTTCAGGTGGGAAAGGGATGATGTTGGATGAGGAAACAGACTCTAGCACGTTCTTCTCACAGCTCTTGATTTGCCTTTTGCTATAAAACATGAACAATGGGGGACTAATGGGCTACAAATTTGACAACTGATTTTGGAGATGAATTTAAAAGTGGGAAAAAATAATGGAAAATAATCAAGTTATGATTAAAAAGCTGAAAATCTTTTACAAAACTCAATGCCACAGTATGCAAGGACTCACGAGGGTGTTACTCTTTCTTTGCTGAGGGACAGCTAAAAAAATACCACCATTTCTTATGGGGACTCAGGCAGGTGTAGAACAGCAGGCTTCTTTCCAGTGTCTTCTGCATTTGCAGTGTTCTTGCAAGGCAGAGAAAGATAAAAACATATGTATGAAGGATAAAACTAAAAGAGAAAAGAACTGAAGAGTCATGGTGAAAGTAACAGGTATTTTGCAAAATTAAGGAATATCTGTAAGCAAAAGATTCACTTTCTTGAAGAAATTCAGCCTAATTTCACTCCTGTGCCAGGACCTACAACAAAACAATTAGGGCAAAGCTGGATTTATTAAAGGGCTCTGGGACTACTAGAGGCTTTTCTAATACATTTTCATGTTTGTCTCAGTCACGTGTAAATAAAAGGCTCTTCTGAAAGCAAGAGAAAGCTGTATAATTCAACCTGACCACTACATTATACTTTGAAATATCAACTTTTCTTTATCACTGGCCTCAATTCTACTGCCCTTCACTGCTCAGCAAAGCAGAGATGCCTTTTCTCTTTCACCCCTGTGCTTAGATTCTTTGCTGGAGCAGTACAGCGCCTGAACTCAATGGCTGAAGCTGACCTTCTCAGGGACTGCTGTGACACCTGGCTCTGGGGAATCCATCAGGACTTTCCCCACCAGCTTTTGCGGAGTGAAGAATTCACTGCAGCAACCATGGGAACCATTCAGCATGTGAGGGATCAAGTTCTTGAGTAGAAAATGGGAGCTGAAACGTGGCTCTCTGCCCATCTGGTTCCAAAGTGCTCCCAGGAAGCTTTTGTGCAGCCTTTGGCCAGATCTCTGCTTTCTCTCCAGCAAAGCAGTAGGACCATGAACCTGTTGGCAATATTATGTCCCAATAATATGGCAATATTATGCATTATTTGCAAATGCTTCCCTGCCCAGTCTCTAGAGGAGGAATACCTGCTGCAGAGTGAACTTACAGCTTTCACAGGACACAGCAATTTTCAGGAACTACTATATATTCTATTAAAGTTTGTATTTATACCAGTTTAGTTTTATTAAAGGGCTTTAAGAAAGACAGGGTAGAGGTAAGAGTCCTTAAAAGACAATCTGGTGTCACTGAAGCCTTACTCCTATCTGCAGCAGTAACTTGCACTGATTTCCCAGAACAGAATAAACCAGGAAATAGCTGGTCTTCAGCCAGTGTTTTCCATAATTAAGTCATATCTACATAATACAGAAGCACTGTAGGATTTGTTTAAGAAATATGATCTCCCAAGGTCTGTGCTGTGTTTTTGAAACACATTACCTTTGCAGGTGACCAGCTGTGTGTATGCAATTCAGACAGCATCCTGCTTTGTCAGCGGGCAAAAACTCAGGAACATGTATGTCCCCCGCACACTTTCATTCGTATGTGTCAAGTTCTTCCCAACTCCTTCATTGAAGATGCCATAGAAATATCCAGCTCAGCTCCTGATTCATGTGGGAAAGAAATGCTCACCTAAAACCAAAGACATATTTTCCTGCATCATTCAGTGCAAAAAAGAAGTGCTTCTCCCTGCCTGACACATAATACACTGGAGCTCCTGCAGGCACCACTTCGAGAAGCACAAGGCCTTGCAGTACTTGGTCAGCAGGTCCCAGATGTGCCATGATGTAAGAGGAGGGTCACAGCATCTGAGACAAGACATGCCTTGAACAGTGGGGACAATGTCTTTTATGCAGAGGACGTACATCTCCCAGAGGGGAATACGTATTGTTTTTCCTGCCACAGAAAATGGAAGCTATTACAAAGCTTCGACTGCTGAGCTGCTTGCGCTTGCAGCCCTGGACACCCTCCATTCCCCTGCTCCCCAGCCGCGGGGCAGGGGAGGCTTGCGAATAAACTATTAAACAATATTGTTGGGAGAAATTTTCCAGGAGTTCTGTAAAATATTGTGGTCAGCTGAAAACAAAACAAGCCCCGATCCCTGGCAGGAGATGTTCAGGATGTTGGAGGATTGAACCTGGGCTGAGCCAAAGTAAATTGCAATGAACAACAATAAATCAGCAACCTCCATGATAAACAACGGTTTCCGTCAGTTTACCCACTTCTGTGGTGTTACTGCTTTGGTGTCCATGTCCCGAAGAAAACATTTTGTCAGAGACCAGAGGTCAAAAAAAATTCTTCAAAAGTAATGGACACCTCTTCACCCCTCAAAGTGCTCAGGACCACACACTACTGCAAGCTACAGGCATGCCTCCAAAGAGGGGAGAGGAAAGCTTCAGCGATGCTGCTAACTGCTGACTTAAAAGCTTTTCTGCAATTACCTTAAGAAAACACTAATAAATGCCCTATCATCTGCAAGCTGCAGAGTGAGATTGCCTGAAGCCAGTACTTGAGGAGATCCCTCTTCACTGCTTCATAACAAACCCCAGCAATGCAAGGGCAAAGACAGTCTGTCCATAAGCAAGTCTGTGACTAATGGTATGAGCTGGGTGAGGGAGAGTCTTCTATCTGACACTGCAGACTACCACACCATTGACGCAGGCTAGAGCAATGAACTCAGTTTAAAAGCACAGATTGGGGTTTTCAGGGCCACTTGCAAAACCTGATCACCTAGCTTTCTGCAGACTACCAGGTATCTGAGTGAGCAGGGATTCCTTTGGGAAGAGCACAGAGCATCTGAAAAAGCAACCCAAAGTAAGCTCCCCATCTAGTTTCAAACACAAGGCTCTTAGTTAATTCAAATGTTTAAGTCTTAAAGTTTGCATCCCGTATTCCTGGGATAGATACTAGCATTTGTCCAAGCCCAGACATGAGCTGTGAACTTTCCAGTACCTGAAAGGAAAATGCTAGAATACCTGGAGGAGGGGCAACCAGCAGGCAAAAGTGCCTTAAAGCTATCGTTCTTAACTATTCATGACTTTAAATGCAGTGTCAGGAGCAGTAGATGTTAGACTCTAGAATTGTTGCTAAGGTTTGTTACCAAAACAGTACATTTAATCCTGGGTCTTCCAAAAATATGGAGTGTAGCAAGCTTGGCTTTTGTTGCTTAAAGGCTGTGCTCCCACATTAAACCTCCAAAATTTAATCCCAGGTTCAGTTGTAGGGTTTTGATGCTAAGTTTCACATCACAGTTTTTTAGTGACTCTGTGTATTCCCTCACTTGGTTCTTGAATATCTCATGGTACACATAAACTGTCACAGAACGATTCATTACACATGAAGAGTCATGTCAGAGCACCCACCAATATGAAAACACAAAAAGCTGGAGAATGAGGTTGCCAAAGATCACCCCAAAAGTTGACATAACTGCTTTTGGACAGAACAGGAAAAGAACAGGAGCTCACATTTATTTTCTTGTCAGAGGATTAAGTGAATCAGAAATACTATTAAATTTGCATCAAACTTTAAAATGCTAAGTGATTTTAAAAGAGGCAATTACATCTCACACTTAAATCCAACAAATTGCTGTCTTTATATTAAACAGTTTTGTTAAAATGAAACAAAATGTGAAAAACAGCAGGCATGAAAGAAATTGTTAGGCTACCACAGAAAATCTTGAGGAGCTGAAAATTTGCTCTTTCCAGAAATGTACATAAACGGCTGTGCTTAATGCCTGATGTGTATGATATCTGTCTTCATGCAAACTAGCAGTATCATAGAAAGCTACTCTCTCGTATTGCTTCATTCCATCAATTTCTAGTCTTAGCCATAAGCAAAGCTAGAAAATTAAGAGGGGGAAAAGAAGAAACTATTTTTGTTCCTGAATGTAGTGCAAATCTGGAGAAGCTGAAAATATTGGTGCAGTGCCAGGAGGAACCTCATTTCAGCAAAAGAACTGGCCCAGACCTGACTTTAAGGGCATCAAGCCCAGTTCTGTTGCCACTTAAAAAGTAAGTGTCTAATCTTTGCCAAGTGCGAACAGGCAAATTCATGGCAGGAGAACTGAGATAGGTGAAAAATAGCAGGATGCATTCCTGGTGAAAATAGAAAATGGTTGAAAGTCTGTGCACATATACAAACAAATATCTTCCTTTTTCTCTTCTCTGTCTTGCCTAAGGCTAAAATAACACAATGATCCAAGTAACAAATGGATCCTTGCTCTGTCTTTCAGTGGCAAAAAGACACAGACATCCATTATCCAGAAGGCCTGACTTAAAGTGATAGGGGAGGCAGCAAAGCCAGCCAGGGACGGTTTTTGAAGGCTCTGTTACAAAATAATAAGATGAATGTATTAAGCAGCTTGGGAAACTTTGCAATTGGCAAACTCCACACAGGAACTTACCACATGTTTTCCAAGAAAAAAACAATCAAAATACACATATCTCCCCTTACAAAAGCCAGCAGCTTTATTCCTGCCTGGCTGCGTTGCACCAAGCCTGCATGGGAATGAGCCACCGCCATCATTCTGCTCGCTTCATTTTGCACTGTGCTTTCTTATGAACAATGCAAAAAATGAAACGAGAGGGAAAGTGAAATCCAGAGATAAAGGAGAGGAAAGATATGGAGAATTAATGGAGCAGAAAGATGCTGAAAAGCTGAATGGCAGGGCTGTGCTGTTCCACTAGGCTCTGAAATATGACAAATGGCTTAAGATCTCTACTGTTTTATTACAGGCAGATCCATGCAAGAGTTGGATCATCTGTCCTGGGCAGCTAGGTGCTTTATACTCCTTGGTCTTGTCAGTACAAAGAACTTCCCCTCATCAAGTTTCCTCCTGTTGCTTTTGCAGCTGTAGTTCAATTTCTGACATCAAGAGAAAACATGCTACTGCACCACATTTAACCATGGTGCCCATTAGATCTCCACACAGAAGATTTAGGAAATAGGTTGTTGGCCAAATCCCAGCTTTCACAAGACATAAGTCACAACAGGCTATATCATTTGCCTGCTGATTTGGATGCATTTGGATGGAGTGGCATATATAGTGAAGGAGGCTAGAGGAGAGAAAGCATTACAATTTCCAAGCTCTCCAAGCCCTGGAAAGCTTTACTGAGAAAAAGCCAACTGGAAACAAAAGAGGCCATCAAAACCCAGCATGGAAGATAATGGTCTCATGTATCCCCATGGTTTCCAAGTGCTGGTACATTAGAAGCCTGTGAAGACTGAAGGGTGATACTTTCCTACTTTGGGCTGGGAAGAACTGGCAGGGACAGAGTGAAGCCAGCCTGCCAGAGGCTCATTTTTCAAGGTCTGGATGCACAGACTGCCCAGCTGTGGATCACGAGTGACACGCAGTGGAGAGGTCCGTGAGCAGAGAGGGGATGAAAGGCAGAGCACAGCTGGAAAAAACTGTACCATGCCTCATGCTGAACTTGAGTAAAACCACACTGTGCAACTGCAAGACCACTCCTCAGCGATACCCCCATCCAGTGCTCCTGAACTTTCACGCTAGGGACTGTAGGCAAATGAAACAGTTTCATGCAAGGGACTGTAGATAAAACAAAAGGGGGAAAAAAACCAACCAAGAGGAATTTCAGCTGAGCAAAAGTAGCGTAATAATGCAGGAGCTCCTCTCTTCAGCCTACCGTTGAACACAAGACGAGCCTGAGAAAAACAGTCCCTTGCATCTGCCACAAAAAGCCCCCAGAATACCTCTACTCCCACACTGCAGCCCAAGTCCAAGCTTTTGCTGCTAACTCCTCCCTTGCCACAGTGGGTCTCTGAAGGTTCTTCGTGGCCAGCTGCATCCTTGCTGTTCTGCGGTGCTAATTCAAGATTGTTAAAAAATTGCAATGTGCCCAGCTCTTTGTATTAAAAAAAGGAAATCAGTTTACCCCCAAACACCTCCTCATGAGCTTTCCATGGAGTGTTTTCTAATAATCTGAACTGGTGTGCAGAAAATCTGGTTTCCTGATTGTGTGCTGGGGTTTTTCATAGCTTCATGAGCCAAGCTGTTAAAACTGCCCTGTTGCTTTCTTTTATGCTCTTTCCTTCTGCAAAGATGTACAGGCTGCTTTTACTTTACTGCAGAAGAGTAATGACAAGGTTTACTAAGTTAGTCAGAGTACAGATGCTTTTTGCTGGGGCAGGGCAGGTGGTTTTGTCATCTGGGGGAGAATGTATTTGCTCCTGCCTCTGCGTCTGACAGACTTGGTGCCTCATCCATCCTGGCTCTGTCTTCTGCATTGCAACTGGCTGAAAACATCTACTTGCTATCTCCCCACAAATATGCTGCCAATTTTCTCCTTCTTAATGGAAAAACAAATAAATAAATGAATGAATGAAAATCCTCTTTTAGAATAACGGGGGTTGTGAGACAGATTCCTTGATCAGTGTAAGTTGTACTTTCCCTGGAGAACAGCTCCTTTGAAGTCAGTGAATTGTGCCATGAGCTCCAAGTAAGTAGAGGCAGGAACTGCTTGCTGCAAAACAGGAAGTTTTGCAGATGAAGAAGGTTTAGAAATTAAATGTAGGTCGTAGTTTTCATTGAGGCTTATGTACAATTAACTTACCAAAGGCTATTAATTAGTGCTTAATAGATTGCCTTAGTGACTGGCAATCAACTTTTAAGGAGCCCAAAGGGCAGTGAGTTGCTTCTAGCCATCAGTTACTTGAAATCCATCAGGATGGATGATGAACTTGAAACACATGAAACAGTTAAAATCTTGCATTAACCTATAATAAACCTTTTCCTGCAGAACTTTCATGTAAGTTATGATGGAAGCAGCCCTGCAACGCATAGTGCCCTTCCGATCCTATCTGGATAGATATTTCAAGTGTCCTGCAGAATGGACCTATGCCACTAGCATGACATAGGATAAGATGACCTGCCTTTCCAGTAATATTCTCCAGGATAGTACCTCAGATATCAGGAACTGAGGAGTGACTTTAATGGGACTGTGCTGATTTATAGGAGTTGTGGTTCTAGCACTGTAGCAGTTTTTCAATAAAAGTAATGGGGGTTATTACTAAACTTGCTAATGATTTCTTAAAATTTTGACTTCATATGGCTGCAAGAAGTGACTTGGTATGATGTCATTCAGGTTTTTTTCCTTCTTTAGAGTAACTTTAGGAACGATTTTTCATCTTTGCATATGGTTGTACCACTGTGATAAAATGTGATAAAATTCCCATACCAGACCTTCACTTGGAAAATTTATTTCTGACTAAAGGCCTGTGTGACTAGCCAAAATTCCTCCCAGAATAGTTTTGTGGAAAACAGTTGCCAGCTCAGAGAGTTTTGATTCATTAACTTGACTGCTGATAGGAAGTGGGTTGGGAATAGGCTTGAATGAACTGTATAAAGTAACCCCCAAACTTTCCATATTGTTTGAAAAGTCCTTGTGTGCACACAGCCAACCTTCTTCTGCCTGGGGCTGCAGGAGTGACTCTATACCTGCAACAATGCTGATCCAAGGCTCCTCATCCAGGTCACACTTACTTGTTCATTCAGTCCCACCAAAACCAGAACAACCAGCTGTCACAGATGACCAGATGAAACAAGTCCCATAAATGGCAATATATATATATATATATATATATATATATATATATATATACATAGCCATTTACACAGATATCTCTTCTGTTGCTGCTGCTTCTTTGTTAATGGCATACAGCTACAGAAAGGGAAGATTATGAAATAGAAAAGGGAGAAATTCTGATGTGCATGAAGAAAATGAACTGACTGAAAAAAGGGGGAAAATGGTCAGGAAATACACATCTATCATGCATCCTCTCGAACTCATGTTAACTGCTCCCCACAGTCCTGACTTTGTTTTATTCCAGAAAGATATTTCAAGTTGTGGAATCCAGAGAGCATCAGAAATCATCTTGCCTGATTCATATATTCACTGCTCCAGTAGACAGTTTTATAATTGAATCAGAATCCTTGGAGGAGTAACTGTATATTTGTCCAAAAGCATTTTAAAGGGCTTAGGAATGGAGTGAGGCAGAACTTTATATGTGACACTCCAGACCACCAAGTACTCAGCTCATGAGTTTGGTGCGCCATTTCTCTGACAGCAGACTTCTTCCCTTGCTTTAACACTCTAACACGCAAGAAAAGGCACACAGGAGCCTCTCAGATATTTCTTTCTGTAGGTGGGCAAGATTCCCAGAGGTGCCAAGGGGCTCTCTGTAAAATTAGGAGTTTGTGGTGCTGGGTGCTGCAGAAGCATGCAGGAAAGAAGGTATTTTTGCCCCGCATCTGTGACAACATGTGACAGATGGGGGAAACAAGAGGGCAGGGAGAGAGAGGAGGGAGCAAGAAAGCAATATAAACAAATTTTCAAGTGCAGCTTTTTGGACAGAAAGAGATGATGCTGAGACTGCATGTTTCCAAGGAATTATGCTTGGGACATCCAGAGCTACAGTTTAAAGCTTCTTTCACAAGACTAAGAGGTGAACTCAGAATGGAGAGAGGTACACCTTAGATGGTAGTCCTGAAAGACAGGAACATTGGGTATTGTTTCATCTTCAGGTCCTGCTGTTGCAAATAGTGTGATCCAGAAATGGAAGAAATTTACTAATGGTAAGAAACCTGAAGGAGCAGGTAGCATAACATATAGCAGAACTGACTAGCAGAGCATTACTGAGCCAGGAAGTGCTTGGGAGATGCGAAAATTAAAGAGAGGTGGGGAGAAGGTGAGGCAGGTGACAGAAGGACCCTGTTATGTGGCAACACAGCTGAAGCAATCAGCATCTCCAGCTGGTGGAAGAAGAATTCTCATCTGTTTTTGAGGAGGACACTTTGCTTCTGCAATGGTCAAACTACCTTTTAGCTGTCTTGATTTTCTTCCAGGCAGTTAGATTTTTCCAGATCACCTCTAGACTTTTATGGGAGGAAAGGTCACTTAATAACATCCCTTCTTGCAATAATCCATCCCACAAGAATTTCCAATAATCCCTAGCCATTGCATTGCTGAAATATTGATTTTCCAGCTGTGGGAGGAGATTTGTTAAGGCAAGCAGCCCCATATCCTGGGATAGCTTTTTACAGTCCAGCCTACATGTCTATTGTGCTTTGCACAGCTTCTTCAGAAGCACATGTTTTGATTCACTTTAAGATAATTTAGGATAGACTAGATGATTAATCTGCCTGTTCTGGACATAGAATTAAGATAAGCAACGCTAATAGATTTCCAGATTCCCATTTCACCACAGAGATACAACAGCTGTGCATGAAGAGATCCTCCTGCAACAGCACACACTGTTTAGACTGTTCCTCCCAGGTCCACAGTCATTACCATTCCAGGGTGCTGGCATTCAGACGTGAGCTCTGGAAAGTGCTTTGTGTCCCTGTGGGATGCAAAGTCTGCACTGTGGAAGACTGTGACATTTTTTGCTTGCAGTATTCATGGCATTAATGTTTCTTTTTTTCCTCTCAGATGCTCTGGGACAGATGTGTGCCAGCCTTTCTCCCTCTTTTGTCCACCACTTGGTCAGGTTTCAGCTGGGATTACAAGCGTTTCCTGGCCACTGGTGTTTGGGTTGTGTCAGCACAGGCATTAAAAGCTATGTCCACCCCACAGTAACCAATGAATGATACTTAAAACAGAAGGAAAAAAAGAAAAAAGTCATTGTGCTGCATCTGTTTTCCTCTGCTGTAGTGGAAATTGGCATTACTTCTAGGGAAACACTACTGACATGCTGTTTCCATGCTTTGCATGGCAGCCTTTGTATTAACGGCTTGCAGAAAAGGTTGGACCTTTGGCCTTATACAAAAATATAAGCCCTCTAGTTCTTCCTGCATGGCACAGATTAGTATGGCCACAGCCTCCAGGCATAGCCCTGCCACAGACCGTGGCATGACAGAGCCAGAGCAAGGTGTATCTGGCTGGTGTGGTCCAAGAGCCCCCTCCTTGGGCAGAGGAATCAGCTGCTGGGGACACAGCATCCAACCAGCTGTACCACATCTCCAGTGCTTCCACCCCCAGGGGCATCAGGAGTCCTGTGAACAGTGGCTCCTAGAAATGCTGCCTCTGGGTCACCTGTACCAGTGTATGAGCCTTCCAGCTCTCCATTCAGTGTCAGTTTCAGAGACAGGGAAGTGTCAAGTTTCGCGGAAAAGACTCCTCTTGAACCATGAGGAAGTTGTTTTAAACAACTGTATGAGGAAGACATTTACCGGTGTGCAGTGTGCGCGCTGGGTTGGAATACCCAAGGCAATAGTTCTCAAACCACTTTGTGGTGACACCACTCCCTGAATCAGACAGAAAACCCTCTGTCCATGTGGGCTCTGTTTTCTGATTCCATTTCCTCTTTACAGATCCTACTCTTCCTTTTTCCAACAATTTCTCCCTTCCTGCTGTCAATGCCTCTCCGTGCTGTGAATGTTGTCACACCATCCTGTTCTTAGAATCATCATTCAGCTCATTTCTAGTCTTCCCACATCAGCTACTAGTGCTCATTCACAAAATAATAGGAAATGCAGTCAGCATTTGTAACAATTCTGCCCTAGCGCATGATGGATCATTTCTGCAAAGACCTCCAGCAGCCCATCCTCATTCAACTGTGTTATTTCTGTGCACTCTTACAGAGTTTGCTGTTTGCTGCTTCAGAGTTTGCTAACACTGAGCGGTCACAGAGCCTCTCTGGCTCCTCAGCTCTCCTGCTGCAGCTGGAGATGGGAGAGGCACTTTCTGGGATTTGGATGTGCTGGTGATATACTGGGCCCTGCCTTGCAATTCCCAGAAATAATCCTTGGAGGTAAAAAATGCTAGGTATTTTCTAAAGGCAGCCCTCTCTTCATGCCTGGAGCTGTGAGCATTTCCCAGCTGTTTAAAAACATCCCTTTCAGCCAACAAAACATATGCCAAAAGCATCCTTCAACTGGTCTTCTATACATTCCCAAAGCTTTCCACCCTCCACACCACCCTGTGACCTGTTTATTATGAACTTCACAGTACAGTGAGGATTTTTGCACAGGGGAGTGAGTCATCCCTCAGCAGATGTACGAACTTCGCAAACACCTCTTGAGAGCAATCCAACATAGAGCCAAATTGGAGGCTTTTTTTGAGCAGGTGAAGGAGGGAATTACAGGCCAAACACTGCTTCCATATTCCCGGTTGTCCTCCTTTTCACTTTTATTTTGGATGTCAACTTACTCTCTGAGAGAGAAATATCCTAAAGAAATCACTTTGTCTACCAGTGTAAAATTTGTTGTAGCTGGGTAGCCAGCTACGTAGTAGGTAAAACCAGTGAATATCAAACTAAATGGTAATTAGTTTTATTCTCAGAAGAACAAAGTTTTATTCTAAGAACAATGGATAGTGAAACACCTCTAAAGAATTGAAAGATACATGCATTTCAACAGTTAGCTTCCAAGAGCATGAGTTTCTAAATGTTCATAATGTTTAAAAGGAGCTGCAGGAAAAACAGGTTATTCTGCTTACTTTGAAACCTATCTTTGATTATATGAACAATCCCCCTGTCTCTTGACAATGTTGCTGTCGTGCTGCTGGGGCTCCAAGCATTCACACTTACTTGCTTCTTCAGGGAGGATAATGTCCCAGGGACAGGCATTTTAAGATATTATGTATTCTCAATGCAAGTTTAGCTCCCCCTGGAAAAAGTGTAGTAGCAATGACTAGGTTTTGATTTTGTTTTTGTAGATGTACATCTGGAGTTGCTTTTCTGATTGCAATAGCATCATCTGGCATTTACAGAGAAATGAGACAAGATCATGACTGTATAGATGACAGTAACACCACATTCTGTATCTCAACTTGTGTGGTTCTGAAAACAGTTTAATTGATCTATTTCAATAAGAATTTAACGCTATTAATCTGCAAAAATGGATTTTTCCAGTGTATGCTGCTTGCAGATCTGTGCAACCTAGTTAATGATCTTATTGCAGAAGTAGTTCCCAGTAACGTATTGAACACTGCAGCAAACCTGAGAGCCACTTCATGAAAGAATAATGTTGTTTCCTTCCCAGGAATAGTCACTGGCCTATCTGAAGAGCACTTGTGTGCTCTAATGGACAAATGCTCTCATGAAATGGACACAAACGTTTGGCAATGTGCATTCCAGTTAAACCTCTGGCATGGTGCTTTCTTTTCTGCCTCCAAGGAGAAATCCAAGGAAAGGTATAGGCATCCTGAGCATCCCACCCTGAGATATGCTGCTGTGCAGTGTGGAAAGCTCTGTGCTGGCTTTAGTCCCTGGGACCATTGCTGAGAGTGATGCTCCCCTTCGTGGCAGGAATGTTCCCAGCCAAACCTCTCTGAAACCATCAGGATTTCATTTCCATCACTTTCAGTGGGCTGGGAGAAGGCAGCAGACCACTGAACTCCATGATTTTTCAAAACAACTTCAAATGAGAAGGCTTGCACGTGCCCTGAGAATATCAACACTCTGTAACTTCAGTTATTCTCTAAGCAAGTCCCTCCAACGGCACCAACTTTGTGACTTTTGGATGCCATATTCCCATTCAGTTATTCTTGCACTTGCAGGGGAAAATCCATGTCACCTTTCTTTCTCTCTCTCCACAGAGACATAAGCACTCTGCTGTAAGTCTGATTTTGAGCTTCTCTAGTACCTTCCTTTAGCTTGGCTGAACTCAGTTGTTGCAACAGAAGTCAGCAGGAGAGTGTCAGGATGATTGTTTCAGCAAAACATGGCTATGGCCATGGCCTTGGCTCTAGTGAGGGAAGCCAGGATCACATTTCCACCCATCACAGTAAGGAGGAAAGAACTAAGCCCAACCAAACTCAACACAACAGGAAACAGAGGGGCTGGCTGCTGGATGACTTGGGCCATCCAGCAAGCTGGCAGCTGGCCCACAGAGGGTCAGTTCAACACGGTCACTGGAGCCCTCCTCCTCCTGGATTGGATATTTTGTCTTGCTACTTATGAATGAAATCTCTTAGTTACTCCTGAGGAATTACCATGCATGAAAGGACCATAGAACCAGGAGAGAAAACAAGGCAAAATGGACAGGAAAAACCAGGTCATATTTTTTCATAGGGTGTTATGGATTCATGCTGCCGTCCAACAGCCATCTCACCCGCTAGTGAGTTTGGTGCTGTAGGTTCCAGCCAAGATCCTCCATAATGGATCTCTTGTCAAGTCAGTCTGCTCTAACAAATGCTGCTCTGTACTGCAGTCATATTTCGGAGCTAAATGGCTCTGCTCCTTGTTTTTTAGGCAGAGTCCATTCCTCCCCTCCTCTCAAGCACCGCAGGCTCTCCTTTAAACAGCACTCCACAGGTCCACATGCTCCCACTGATTTTCCATACCCCCCCTTAGGAGCTGTAAGGGTCTGGGTTTGCTTAAATGATAAACCTGCTGACTAATTCAAGCTCTCCAGGCTTTCAGGAAATACAGCCATTTCCTGCTGGACAATACTTCAGCATCCTATGTTTCAGCAAGATCTTTGATGGCTTCCTCATCTCCAGTCCTGAAGAAAATCAGGCCTAGCAGTTCCATTAGTTTTCTGGTTGTGGTTCAGCAAAGCTTAGCTGCAAGGAGTTTTTCAACTTTACGTTTAATCCATGACATTTACCTTTTTCTACATTACTTCTCATGGTTTATCGTCACTGAACATATATTTTGCTTAGTATTTTCATTACTAATTTCTGGTGTCCAACTGCATTCTGATGTAATTCTCTTTCTCTGCTTTCCTGTCCAAACTCCTCTCCAAGAATGAGGTAAGCACATTACTAACCAGCTCACGCCTGAGTTGACAGAGAGTCAGCTGGATGACTGAGTTACTCAACTAGGGGACTCTTGAGTCCTGTACCAGAAATGGCCTAATTTCCTGGTGGAAATGCTGTCCCATTTCTTGCTCTAGGTTCTGCAGAAATACACTGCAAAGAGGTATTCCCCAAACTGTGGAATTCACAGTGGAAAGGAAGCAAAGAGAATAAACCTTTTATTATCCCTACTAAAATAAAAAACTTAGATACTGAGGGGAAATTGTGTAGTCATATACAGTTTGTGACAGAGCCAAACATCATTTCTAACTCTGGACTCTTGGCTGTACCCAGGTGGCTGTATTTCTTCTTTCTTTTTAAATATTCCTTGCATTTGTTGTCTGTGTGCTGGGTCTTTTGGTTAGAGGCAGGACCAGAAGGGAAGATATGGAGTGGTACAGACAGCAGACCTCTGCATCATATCATGCAGTGGCCATGTGCATGGGCACTGAGTCCTATGAGTAGGGCACCCACCGGGACCACAGCCATAGCCTTTCTTAACACAGTGCTCTGCTACCAACTGCAGCAAATGGGCTGGGGATGGTTAGGGAAGAAGGAGGAGGCAGAAGCCCACCAGCCTGGCGGCGTGATTGTAAAGGCTCATGTAGCTTTATTGATGAACGATTCTTTGATGTATGACTGGATATGCTTTGTTTTTCATTGTATGCTTTACTTGCACACAGTGTCAACTAATGAAATCATGGTTTTCTTTATTAAAATCACACATATGTCACTGTTAGTTCATAGCAAACAACATGGCTTCATAGTAAATTTATACACTGTGTAATATTTTTCCACTCTTAATGAAAAACACACAGTTTTGTTTGGCCCATCTCCAGACTTTTCAGTTATGGAGTTACTCTCTGAAGGTGGAAGCATGTGGGAGGTTGCTTTAAGCAGTGCAGCAGCACTGCTAGCAAAGCCACTTACTCTGAATATTGGCTGCTCTTTCACTTTATTAGGATGAAGAGTAATATTTTCAAAAGTGTCTGAGCTATTTAGGAGTCCTTGGCCTACACCAGAAAAATTTCATTGGTGCATGATGGACTAGATATGATGTTTTCCTTTCAATGGTTGCACCTTCATACAGTAATACAAAGCACTGGAAAAAGATGTCTTTTACTAGTGCAGTTTATTTAGTTCCTGAACCAGATCAACCTGGACTGGCACAGGCAATGCTAGACTAGAACAGACGATAGTCAGATGATAATGGACAATGTCTCTTCCATTGTACTCAGCAAAATGAGTGCACCCACATTTGTGAGTGACTTAGGACACTTGGGAAGAAAAGTCCTTTTGACTTTCAGCCGAAGTATTCTACCAAAACTTAATGCTTCTTCAGCCACGCGAATTCTTTGGGGAAATGTTAGCTTTTGCAAGCAAAGGGACAGAGCACTAACATTAAAAAATAAGCAAATCTGTGCTACAAAGGCTTTCTTTCATACCACTGTGCACTGGAAAATGAGTAGAAAAAGCAGGAACTGGAATTTTGCATAGCTGACCTAGATGTTTTTTCTTACATCACTGTCTGGTGTCTGCTCACTAGTGAAACATCAAGCTTGGCTACAGCTGTGCTGCAGGAAATTTCCAAAATACTCATCAAATGCCAGAGAGAAAGAAAATACCAAATCCTGCTGCAACATGTGGGATGCATGCATTCTTCTGGTAGTATCTGCAGTGGGATGGATTCTGCTGCCATAGCTCATCCTCACAGCCAGGCAATACAAGCCAGAAGCGCACACTGGCTGGGAGCCACTGGAGAGGCAGTGGCTGTTAGGCTGTCAGTTTTTCCACGTTCCTGGGAGGACCCACTCATATCAACAAAGCCATATATGTTCTTTGACATGTCCTTCTTGGCTGAGTTACAGCCATGGAGTATGAGTAAAAGCCAGGGCTGAGCTCACTGTGGAGCACTGCAATTGACATCTCCTGACAGCCACCCTTAAAGTCTAGTTGCAGACAAAATTTACATCCTCTTTTTCTGGGACAGGTCTGCAATCAATCATGATAATTCACATTAAAGGCTCCTTATATACCTATCATTCCTTCCATCCCAATTAGTGGTGTTCTGCTGTAACCCAACAGAGATGTCACCTCTTCACAAAATGCTGAAGGCAGGAAAGAGGATAGCCCAGCATAGCTCCATTTCATAGCCTGCCTGTGCTGACTTCTCCCCGGCCCCTTTGGTCCCTGCATCCCTCTGCTGATATAGCCATAGCTGGGCAGGAACTGGGGAGGCGTGAACAAAACCTCCCCTACCACATCCCCTTGCTGAGCTCACTGGGCACAGGTCAGACTCAGCAGATGAGGAGTAGGGAGTATTCAAGGAGAGGGAAGTATTCAAGGACTGCAATCCTTACATAGCAGCCAGGTTTACATGGCTTGTTTAAAAAGGGAAGCTGTCATCTAGGGATGTTGATAAGAAAACTTGACATTTCTCCTTTTACAGCTGCTCTTTGTGCTTTTCCAGGATTTTAGAGCATTCACTCAGGTTCAGGGTGTGTTCTGCTTAGAAAAAAATAAAGTAACGCTTCCCAGTGTCTGTCAGTTTTCTGCACAGAAATATAAAATGACAATAAAAACCCACACCATTTAAAGTGAAATTCTTCTAATCCAGCAAGTTTTCATGGAGTTTGTCTTAACAAAATGATTGTCTGTATCGCAATTGTGTTTTATTTGTGCAGTTAGAATAAGTCATTAAATATGCCTGGTGTTCCCTGACCAAAATAGACATCACAGCATAGACACTAAGTATGTGTCCAGCTGATGAGAAAAGAGGTTCTGACAGTCAAGGGCCCCAGTTCCCACTTTACTTTCCTGCATGCTCCCTCTGGTAGATTAGGCATGGATGTCTCATGCTTTTAACCACATGGACTTAAAGCAGGATTTCCACTTCATAAAAAATTTGCAGGTTTTTTTCTTTAGCCCCTTTTTTTTTTACCCCTGAGCTATTTTTTGAGGCATGATCACCCACAAGGAGGGCTGGTGCTTCTGAAGCACCGGCACCTGCCATTTCCCCTCTGTTGTGGGTCTATGTGAGCTTGATGTCTGATGCCCAAGCCCAGCTGACCCCTCCCTGGCATCAGGCCACCCTCCCTTGCAGGCATGTGCCAAATAGCCAAGAACCCATCTGCCTAACCCCTAGCTCCTGCACATGGGGTCTTAGAACAGCCTCTCCTCCCCCAAGATGTGGAAGACATCTCTCTTTTTTCCTGGCCAAAGAAGGAAGAGGGCATGGCATGCCAGGTCGCTGTTTGGTACAGTGCTGCTGTCACTGCCACTGCCTGTGAGTGCACAACCCTATGGCCAATGATCTGGAAAGTCTCAGTTTGCTTCTGTACCCCAGTGTGCTGGGTACTTGATAAAACCAGAGGGATGCCTCCACTTGGAGATCTGAGGTAAAATAAGTGATATGGGTAGGGGAAAAGAGCCATGCTTAAAAGTAATACCAAGAACCAGACTTCAGCAGATATTCAGAGAAGCCTGATTTCACCTTCTCTTCCTCAGGCATGGGATGGGAGCCTTTGTCCTCCTGTTTTTTCCTCCTCCTCTTCCTTGTCCATTGGCCACCTCCAAATTAAGTAGTTGGCACTGTCAAGCTTGGGGCCCAGGAGCGCACACGGCATTGCTGACACCAGTGGGTCAGTGCAAGCCCCTGCTGGCCAGAGCTGCACCAGTCCTGAGCCCTCTGACAGACCCTCTCCTCCTTCTGCCCCTGTGCCAGTCCCAGGTTGAGCACTACTCATCCCACCATTGTTTCCACAGGTGAGCAAGTCCATGGACAGGAGTTTACATGTCTGAACAGTAGGAGAAAGGACAGATGACCTGAAGACTAAACAACAGTTCATCCCTAAGCATGCTCATGCAAAGATGTAGGAGCGATGTTTCAAATGTAGAAGGAATATCTGTAATTTTTTCAAACCCTTAGCCCAGTCCAGCTCAAGAAAGTCTGTTTTCCTGATGTGCCTTTTTAAGAAGTGTCATAAGAACAGCCAGCTTGCCTGCAGTTATTGCTTTAGCTGCAAGAACATATGTACGATATTGGTAGCTCCCTTGACACAAAAATTTCTGAACAAAATAATTGTCACTTGCTAGCATCTAGCTGTCGCTCAAAATCCGACCTTAATGTGAGTAAACAGGAGAAGGGTTTGGAAGGCAACAGCAGCTGGACTAGCTCAAACCAGGCACATTTTTGAATGACTCTCTAGAACTAAGGAGTGTTCACATATTTTGAAAAAGCAAGGCTGCAAAGAGACACTTGAGGACAAGAAGAATGCACAAACTTCAAAATCTGTGGCAGGGCAAGCATTTAAATACCCAGATATTATGAGCCTTGGAAAAACAGAGAAGTGAAATGAAAAAATGTCAGTCCTTGAAGCATCCTTCAATCTTTTAGTGGTAAAACACTATTTATATAAAAAACAATTTAATTTTGTGTTGAGTGTGGGTGGGAAAAGGAAAGGCTTCTCCTTGTTTCAGTTGGCCTTTTGAGCTCTTGATAAATGAAATACACCTAAAACAACAAAGTCTTCCATCAGACAATTAAAAAAAAAATAAATTACTTAGGTTGGAAAATACCTTTAAGACGATTAAATCCAACTGTCAACCTAGCCCTGCAAATTCCACCACTAAAACATGTCCTTCTTTTCAAATATCCAACCTAAATGTCCCCTGACATAGCTTGAGGCTGTTTCTTCTTGTCCTATCACTTGTTATGTGAAAGAGGACAATGAACCCCACCTCACTCCATCTTCCTCTCAGGTAGTTGCAGAGAGTGATAGGGTCCCCCCTGCGCCTTCTCTACTCCAGACTAATCAGCCTCAGTTCCCTGAGCTGTTCCTATCACACTTGTGCTCCAGACCCTTCACCAGCTTCGTTGGCCTTCTCTGGACCTGCTCCAGGACCTCGATGTCTTTCTTGTAGTGAGGGTCCCAGAGCTGGACACAGGATTTGAGGCACGGCCTCACCAGTGCCCAGTACAGGGGGATGATCACTGCCCTGGTCTTGCTGCCACACTATTGCTGACATGGGCCAGGATGCTGTTGGCCTTCTTGGCTGCCTGGGCACAAGCTGGCTTATGTTCAGCTCCATCAGTCAACACCCTCAGGTCCTTTTCTGCCAAGCAGCTCTCCAGCCAATCTTCCCTAAGCCTGGAGCCTTGCATGGAGTTGTTGTGGACCAAATGCAAGACCCGGCACTTTACCTTATTGAACCTCATACAACTGGCCACAGCCCATTGAACCAGCTTGTCCAGATCCCTCTGCAGAGCCTTCCTATCCTCTAGCAGGTCAACATTCCTGCCCAACTCGGTGTCATCTGCAAACTTACTGAGGGTACATTTTATCCCCTCCTCTATCTCATTGATAAAGACCTTAAACCGAACTGTCTCCAGTACTGAGCCTTGGGGATCATCACTTGTGATTGGGCACCAACTGGATTTAACACCATTCCTACTTACACCCCAGGAAATAACAAAGAAACCTTTATCTGTGGTAGAAAACACCTGGTGTTTACCTTGCTGCTTGATTCAGAGATAGCTTTGGCTACTTGGAAGAGGCACAGAGAAAAGCAGTACAAATGAGGAACAGGAAAGGGTCTTTGGAGGGGCGGCAAGAAAATCCAGCAAGAAGTTGAGCATGCAATGACTAGTGGAGTGAGGAGCAGATCCATAAGCATGGGAAGGCTTAGCAATTAAGAAGAGTAAGGCATTAGACAGAAGTGGAAGAGGCCGATTCACACCTGCTCCTGCTGGGACCAGCTCACCTGCAGCAGTCCTATTCTCCCTGTCACACTTGGCCAGAAGGGGCAGATCTCAATAGGCACAAAGCAGGTTGGGGAGGCTGGCCTATATGATGCTAGGGAGTGTGTTGTGGGCTCTGGCCATCTTCATCCCAAACATCCTGGCTCTCCAAGCTCCTGCTCTGAATGTTGCCTACTGCGTGCTGAGGCTGTGTCCTGCACTGCTGCACGTGTTGTGTATTTAATGCTAACAGATCATCATGTAAACAGTCTGACTTTGCCAACAAATGGTGATCCAGGGCTTAGAACAAAAAATCCCAGAGGCATTGCAGCATGTTTTCACGAAGGGTGATTTATTTAGCAATTGTGTATTTTGGCTTTTTGTTCGCTATGTCCAGCAATCCATCTCTGTGGGGCTGCTTTACATTACACATGCCATGTCACGGAAGGCACCAGGGTACTAAACATGAATCATCAGGTTTTGGGGAGAGTTAAAAATCGAACTCTTCCTTTTTTATGTTTTTGCACTTAGTAATACCCGGAGTGATCAGTAGTGCAATTTTATCTTAGGAATGTCAACTTTATTTTCTGTTATTTTGCTGAAGCAGATGTTGGTCTCTCTCAGTATATAAGTCAGTAACTTCCCTAATGAAAAGCAGGTAGTTAATTGACCCTTTACCTAATACCTGCTTTCTTCGAAATGTGAAATACGAATTAGCATAGAGTCTTATGCTAGCTATCCTCAAACAGCATTGAAATAATAATATTTTTCTTTTTTCCTTTTGGCTCTTCCTCCTTGCTATGGTTTTGCAAATCTGTGTGTGTACACATTCATTCCTATGTATAAGCCAACCAGCTTTGGTTTAGTAAATGTATGACCTTCTGTGGTTGAATTGAAACTGGGGACATCATCTAGAACAAACATGCTCATGCACATCAAAAAGGGAAAAGAGAATGGAAAAGAGAAGGGGAGAGAGAAAGGAAGTAATAGGGAGAGGGAAAAGAATCAGCAGGTGCTCTGTGCAGGAAAACTTTTCTACACACTAAAGGAGGTCTGAGGTTAAATGGTGCAAGTGTGGACTTGAAAGGAAGATGAACAGCTAGGAATATGGAACAGAACTGATCAAGTGATTTACTGGAAATAACCTCCCCCTTCATTGCCCCTGTGTTTCAGCCCTATGCTGTCGCCTGGAACAGATCAGCCCATGCTCCCCCCACACTCCCTAGAACCACTTTTTGAATAATTCCCCTCCACATCCAAAATACCAGCTCTCAGGATGAAGAGTATTTTTGCACACTCTGTATTACACATGCTAAATACTTTATTGTACTAGAAACAACCTCTAAACATTTACAGTAAGTGCACATAATAGCAATTTTTTTTTTTGCTAAACCTCATTGGTTCTCTCCATACTTGTGATGTATAAACATGGTTTTGTTTAAACAGGGAAACAAATGAACAGATTCCCAAGTCCCCCACATACACTTTGGTTATCAGAATTTTATCACAGGCAAATGGGAACATTTCATGGAGGCTTTTGTTAATAAAATGCTGGCAGCTTATCAGCAGGTTGCATTTCAATATACCACAGAAGACAACAGCATAGTTTAATATCCCTGTTTGTTTTTGTTGTTTATCAACCTCTTTTCTCCTTGATAAGACTTAGAAAACCAGAGCTAGGTAAACACATTTCTTGAAAATCCTCTAAAAGAAAACAAGAGGAAAGAAAAGAGCACTTTTTCTTGAGGGGTTATGTCTGGACAGGTGCTAGAATTGATACTCTTTAAGGTATCTGTCTATCGGAAGTGACCTTTCCAACCAAATGGTAAAGCCTGGGCAATTTGGTTGGACAAATGAGATTGCATTTACAAATCCCCTCCATACAGACACGGTGTATAGCACAGACTGATGGCTAATGGCAGGAACTGATCACAAAGGACTTGCAATCGCATATTGCTCAACAGGAAAGCCCTTAAGAGAACCAGAAAGGAAAAGCCTGTATTCAGGTTATGTTACTTCTGCAGCAGGTACAAAAGAACCAGTCTGCTAAGGCTGACCTCTGCCAGCTCCCTCCCATCTCAGTCAGAAGGGACCCAAAGGAATTACAGGCACAATGGGATGGGGTCATGCCTCAGCAGGCAATCAATGAAAAAGCTCTTAGTTGGTCTGCCCTTTCTCCTTGTGCCAGCTATCTTCTGAGTTATCTGCCCAGCTTTGAGCATCCCAGTTAGCAGCCAGCCTGGAGCTACCAACAGATCTCAGAGATGGAGCAAAAAAGAGGTTGACAATACAGCGTGCGTCAAGCACAGAACATGTTTACAACTTTTCATGTAAATGCTGTGATTAACAGCTCTGTGGACCGATTGGTTGCTCAGCCTCTCTAAGTGTGACAGAAACAGGGAGTTAAAATTCCACTTAATAATCCTTCACTCAAAGGCAATCTTTTCAATTAGTTTTCAGACTTGTGCTGCCACTGGGAAAACAAAGTAGGAAAACCACATTTTCTTTGACCTGCAAATGATTTCATTAAGCATACTCCTTTTAATACACAGCTTCCTACCACTACAATTGCTGAAACAAACACCATTACTTCTGAACTTCAAGAGCATTTACTTGGACCAGAGGCAGCCAGCAACAGAAGAATTTTAATGACTGTGGGAGGATTGTTGGTATTTTAAGAACCCTTCTAAAACCTTCTGAAGGATTTGAGATAAGTAAAAATAAGTGGAGCAATTTTTTTTTCCCTAAGTACTTTGCACCATGTTTTCACATAGCAGAAGTGGGTTCTACAACTGCGCAATGAAGACAGGCAAAAGTTGGAAAAAATCTGAGATGAAACCAAGTGGCATGGGAACCACTCTAAAGAAGACAGCCAACGAATCCTTCCATTCCAAGCTCTGGTTTTTATTCTCTTTGCTCACAGCAGCTTTAATTTCATTAGCTTGCAAAGTAACACAATCCACAGATCAGATTTCTCAAGGATATAGGGAGATCATGACAACAAAACACAGCACTAATTAGATTTTTAAGCAGCAGCCACATGCTCAGTGAGTTCTAGTGGAATTGTATAAGCAACATTTGCACCCTGTTGCCTTTGACCTTAAGGAATTGCACTTCACCTTTCAGAAGAAAAAGCCACCTACTGCCAGAAGTGCTCCTGGATTAATCTACCCAATGACTGATATTTAGCTGCTGTTAGATAGTTCAAAATGTCCAGCTTTTTGAACTGTTGAGTGCCTCCTTGGAGAAGGTCTGATTGATGTACCTGGGCAGTGACTAACTCCTGTCATAATTACAATGAGAAAAGAAATGCCTGCCCTCTGGACCCAATCCCCTGTCACACACCTGCTTTAAGATTATTCCCCCATGACTTCTTCAAAACCACCACACTTTCAACACAGTGAACGAGGGTGAAGGATTTGCTGCTATTTCTTAGCATCATCCTCCCACCCATCCAGGAAAGATTCAATCAAGAGCATGCAAACAGCAGTAAAACGGACACTTGGAAAGGGCATCCCCAAAAATAAAGTGTCTACGATATCCTTCTTTTATGGAGAAGATGGGGACAGGAAAAAGTGCTCTTCCTGGATCCAGGGAAGAAGGCAACTCCAAGCGTTCTTGAGAAAAGGAAATTGTTTTTCAGTTGGATGTGCCCTCTCTTTGGAGGCACTCTCACCCTCTCTTCTGCTTAACTGCACTAGATGAAACATCACAGAAGCACTAAGAATAATTTATGAGTGGCTTAGCAAAGAGATAATTTTAAATGAAAAAGTTCATCCAACCTGTTCTTCTCTTTTGCAGTACAGTTATGTGGATAAAAAAAAAAAAAATCAAAATTTACATTCACTTGCTCTAAAATGCAGTCGGAAAAAAGAGCTGTTTTGGACAAAGCAAGTGCAACATTCAATATCTTGGTCAACTGACAGATAATGTTGAGTTTATCCTCTCTGTCCACTTGATTTTCCACAGTGTCCACACAAATTTGGCTTGACAGTACAGGTGAATTTCAGTTTCACTGAGAACAGTGGCAAAACTCTCATGTTATTCAATGCAGACAGGTTTTGCTCACTTGCTTCCCCCCCCCTCCCTCCCCCGCAAGGAATTGCCTTTTCCAAGTGATTTTATACTTGGAAATCTAAGTATATCTTCCAAGCGAGAGATGCTAAAAATTCTGCTTTTTCCTGGGCTTATACTCTCCCCTCCATTCTTTCCCTGCCCAAATGGGAATATATTGTCCCTTGTGTTACATTCCAGTACAGTACATAGACGGATATACCTCTGATAATTTTTGTGAGTTTTTTTGTGGTTTTGTATTTATTTTTTTTTAAGTTTTTCTTGTGGTTTTTTGTGGTATTGTTTTTGTTTTGGTGGGTTTTGTGTTTTTTCTTTTTTGTGCGTTTTTTTCTGTTTTTTTTTCCCTTTTTTATGTCATTCTTTTTTTTTTTTTTTTTTAGGGTTTTTTGTTTTGTTTTTTGTTATAGAGGCACATTACAATGATGAAAATGGCCCCAGGACTTTACTGTTGATATATTTTATACTGTTAGGAGAACACAGAGTTTCCTAGAGAAAGGTGCCAAGTTTTTCATTATCAAGGTCTCATCTTCGTCCATATTTACACCTGTGTGATTGATGTCACTGACTCTTGGTAACCGAGATTCACACAACTGATATTTCTCTTTAAAATACACATATGTGAAAAAATCCATCTGTTAGCTCAGCTAGTCTTAACAATATCCATGCATGGCTATTACATGTAGCACAGTCCTGTCATTTGCAAGAGATGACTACCTACTTTATCTTGACTTTATAAAATACAAAATACAATCGTATACATCAAAAAATCCTTCTGCGTTCTGCCATGGACAAGAAAAATGTTCCAATGCCATAAATATCGTTTTTTAAATTCTGCCAACCTGACTGTACCCCTTTAAGAGCCTTATGGATGTGCCCTACTTTAAGAACTTGACCATGAAAAACTTGGGACCCCTTACATGTTACACATTCCATAACGCACTTCAAAGAAGAACATTAAATACCTTGTGACTAGAGTACTGTTTATTTCATAATCTAAACAAACACTGCAATACAGTCTATACTTTTCTACTTGCAGACTTTACAACAATTTTTTTAATTAAAACAATCTGCATACACACAGAACATGCATGCTTTCTAACATCAGTAATGAAGGTAAGAAGAGTCAGTTTTCATCATCTTCCTGTTGCCTGTACTAGAAAAATTACTTCTGTTTTCACTGTAGTTATGGCAGTGTGGCTAATGACGCAAAGACTAGAGCACAGTTTTAATCCCTGCACAGAAAATTTTCATCACAAGCATGCTGATGGTGATAAATATTACATGTCTATTAAATGATAGGCATACTTTAATCCCCTTTACTCCCTTTATAAAAGACTAAGTGGCTACATGTAAATGCAGTGAAGCAGATATAAGCTTAATTAATCAGGGTTGATTCAGACTGGCACCAAGATGCAGCAAAGTCCGACAAAGTCTCAGCGAGGCTCTCCATGGGCTACTGATGACCTCCGCCACAAGGCATCTGCCTTCTGCTTTTTGAAAGTGGAAACCAAAAGCCTTGCAGCAAGGACAGTCCTGCAGACAAGACAGACTGCACCGGTGTGTGGAGCTTCCAGGAAGAGAAATACTTCTAGTCCATTAGTGTCTGAGAAAACCTTGTGAGTGGGTTACCTTGCCCCAGGCCGTGCATCCATCCCGCTCCACATAATCCCCCACTGCTCTTCATCGGCCATGTGGCTGTCTGTGGTTTTACACCACTGAGTGGTCGTTACTGTGCACGCCTGCCAAGATGGTGTGGTTGAGCGAGGACGCAGAGCGGTCTGAGCCTTCAGTGGGGCCATTGGCATTCTCACTGCGTTGGCAGCAGAGGATCTGCTTGAAGGTTGCGCTCATCTCCTTGTCCCGGTAGGAGTAGATGATGGGGTTCATGGCGGAGTTGAACTCTGCCAGGAGCAGGAAGAATTTTTCGTATGCCAGGACGTTGCACTGGGGACAGCAAACATCAAGGAGCAGCAAGACTAATCCTGGGGTCCAGCAGATAATGAAAGCACCTAGGAAGACAAAGAGTGGACAAAACACAACATAACCCATAAATATACTAATGCACCAACACTATGAGAAAACACTATGAGAACCATCCAACTGGAAATGGCAATGGTTAATTTTTTCTTTCAAAAGTATTGTTCCCACACTATTTCTTCACTGACCTGATGAGAGGGATGCCTTTCAAAGATCTGTAAATAGTTACGGGCAGCACATCAAAAGAGAAAGGCATTCTCCCCCTCCTGACACCATCTGAAACACTGCTTGGCAAATCCATTTGCACTTAAAATTGATAATGAGGAACATTTTTTCCATTTAGCTAGAGACCTCTGACTAATCAATCCCTTGATCAGGAGAAATGATGCTGCAATTTACTTCTCAAACTAATAACAACAAAGAAAACCTTTCTATGAGTGCTGTGACTGAAGCATCAGTAATAGAAAAAGAGTGGTGCAGGCAACAATTCTCAAGAAAAAGAAAGCCTGGGTCTTGTTAATCCATTTCAGCCCTATTATGTAATGGAAAGTCCTAAACACACATCCTTCTTGCACTGAAATGCCATCCTTCACCAGATCTACTTCTTTTCTTAGTCTCTATTCAATAGAAATTCAGACACTCCTCAGGCTTCAATAGCGTAAATGCCGAAGAGCCCTACCCTGATTAAAATGCTTCCCCCTCTTTTCTCTGCTTTGCAAAGCTCTGAGGGGAATAAAGCCCAGAATAAAATTCAACGTTCAATGCAGAAATGAAAGCTTTTCGCTTTAGTGAGAGTACTGAGTTAAAGGATGCTTGCTCCTTGAAAGGTTAAAGAGGTTCTAAACATACTGGGAAAGCCCTTACACCAAATTGTATTTGTCAGAGCGAAGACAGGGCTCCTGAGATTTTCCAGGCTTGACTTGACATGCTTGACTGAGGTGGAAACCAAAGTCTTGTCATCAGTGGTCAGGTTTAGCAGACGCAGCAGCAATAAGGGCTTCCCAGCACTACCCAGTGAGGATTGTTTTCAGACAGGTTCTCCTGTCACTGTGGTATTTATTTGCTAACATATTGCCTCTATTTTTATTACAGTGATGCTCTCTGCAGATCTAGCAGCTCACTACTGTCAGTCTCCGCAGCACACAGACTTTTTGCTGTGCCTGCCAAGAAGGTGCCAGCTATTTCCAGCTTGAGCAGTGCCAGCTGTAAGCTGTGCAGACACCTTTCTATTTGGATGTCAAACCCACCTAGATTAAACAGAATGTTTTTTGAAGGGCTTTGCAAACACTCAGGATGTGCCAGGCTACAGACACTGGTTACCAACCAGGCAACCACACATATGCTTTTTTTGTACCAAAAAGCATCCCTAAACTGAGCTTGCTTGCAACTAGTGGTGCCACAGTGCCACTCAATGCCTATTGCTTTGCAGACCAACAAAGCTTGCAAAGGAGAAGATGGGAGGCGAAGTGCCAGCTGCCACTACAAAGCACCAATGGCGTTAGCCAAATGACTTTGTTAGGGGCTGGCAGCAATTTTGCAGCATAGGGATGAAACTCTCCCACACCGAGGTGGCATCAAACACATGAATCCACTTCATAGCTTTTGTCTGCTGCTCTTTCAGATTACAACTGTCCTAGAAAAGAGTATTTGAAACTCACGCAAAGGACCATGATCTTTTGTCCTTTCTTTGTACCTGCTCCCAGGTAGTAGAAAACTGCATCTCTTTATTTGCAGAACTGTTCACATTGATAGAGAGGCTGTCTTCTGCACAGAACAGCTCTGCTGAGCTGTTTTCCGCAGAAACCAAGCCAATTTTTCAAATTCAGCTACTCACTGCTGGAACTGAGCATGTTGTGTTCAAACTCCTAGCTAGAGAGGCAGCAGTGGACTTTGATCCAGCTTGAGCATGTGTCCTGGGTTCAGCAGTAGCAGTCATGTTTCCCCTTTGTGGTAGCTGGTGCAGTGCTGTGTTTTGACTTCCAGCCTGGGAACAGTGCTGGTGATACCGATGTTTTCGGTTGTTGCTAAGTGATGTTTACCCTGACCAAGGACTTTGTGAGACTCATGCTCTGCCAGGGAGGAGGGGAAGCCGGGAGGAAGCAGAGACAGGGTGCCCGACCCAGGCTAGCCAAGGAGGTATTCCATACCACAGCATGTCATGCCCGGGGTGGGGGGGTAACTGGGAGTTACCTGGAAGGACACGGGCTTCCGGGTGGGACTCGTTTCTTGGCCGGTGGTATTGTATTCTCTTCCCTTGTTATTTTCCCTTATCATTGTTGTCGTTGGTGGTAGCGGTGGTGATTTGTTTTGTACATTGGTTGCTGGACTGTTCTTGTCTCAACCCATGGGAGTTGCACTCTTTCGATCCTCTTCCCCATTCCTCCGGGAGTGGGGAAGGGGAAAGCCCTGGGGGGAAGGGGGGAGAGCCCTCGATTCCTCTCTACCCAGCACCACTCACTGGGAGTGAGTGAACAAGCTGTCTGGCTAGGGTTTAAACCATGACAGCATGTAATTTCTTCATTACAGGCTGCTTTGGGGGAACAACATCAGAGACAGGAACACTGCAAGTCATGGGATCTACAGTCAAGGACAAAAGATGATGACAGCATCCTCACCAGGCCTGTAGCAGAGAAGTCCAATGTGGGAACAATGGAGCTGACAGGAAAGCTCTCATAGTGTTGTTTAAAGTTGCAATTGAAAGCTTCCAATTTTCCAACATTTTTTTTTTTCCCATTCCAGATCTGTTGTTGAGAAACTAAGTATGCCAAACAGAACATTCTGTTGCTATCATTTTTGGGTATGTTGAAAGCAGCAACGACAAGAAGCAGTACAGTGAGGCAGGTAGCCATTTGTCCCTGAGAAAGCCCCAAAGTCTTCGGCAAAAGTTCATATGCAGCCCACTGTACTGAACACTGGTCTTGGGTGGAGTTTCTAAGCCATTCTGGGCTCCTCAGTATCACAAATAGGTCCAATAACCTATGCGCTGAGGCTTGATGTGGCTGCACTCAAGAAAAGGACTGCGGTTGAGCAAAGGACAAACACAATGGGTTGTCTTCCCACCCAGCTCTGGAAGCAAATCGAAGTCACTATTCTGCAAGTTGTCACCCTGCTGCTCATGCCAGGCCTGGAACTGGGTCAGTGATGCGTTGTCAGCCAGGGAGTGGAGGGGAGAAGAAATTCCCAGCGCCAAGCTACAGACCTGCTCTGGTAATGTAGGCTTTCAGCTGCCTTGGTCCGCAGCTACAGGCCAGGCTGACTGTTCAACCTGTTTCCTCCATGCAGCAGCAGTGGCAGCAGAGGAGTACATGGCAGCAGAGGAGCACACAGCACCCAGGACTGCACCTCTGTGCAAACAGGGCTAGCTTCAAGCGTCTGAACAGACGGCTCATTTGTTATTGGGAAATAAAAGCCATTGAAGCCAGCCCCATTTAATCTAGCGGGTTTTGTTTTCCTTTAGCCCCTGGGATTTTCCTAGCAAAACTTCCCACCATGGTCCTCCAGCTTATTAAGTTAAGCGTTTGCAAATGCTGACAAAACAATGCCTTGTGTTTTCTCACTTGTTATTTAACTGTCCGTACCCTGGAAAACACTGGAAAGCATCACTTACGGTAAGGGCATATTTGAGCTAGGTACAATGCAAGGAACATTAAAATGTCAGGCTCCTGTTACGTCAAATTTAAGAAACATTATCTGTTAAACATGGAATTACTTCTCTGGAAGGAAAAAAAAAGCCTTCTTTTTCTTCTTACTTGGAGTACTTGTCAAAGAAAAGTGATACTAGCTGCAAGTGAGGTTAAATTCCTCCCTTTCCAGAAATTTGTTGTGCACTGATTTCACCAAGAATGAAGATCTAAAAATATCACATCTAATAAAAGAGTGAGATCCAAAAGCTCTCTGCTGCCATATACTGAAAAGCCTTAAGCATACACCAAACTCTTGATGTATTTTTCTGCCTACGAACAGAACTGAGAGCAGCCTGAAGTACAGTGTGAGTAATTTCCAGGTGCATCTTAACATTTTACAGGCTTTGGTTAAACCCGTGTTAAAATGACATACAAAGCAGATTTACTGCATGCAATGAATCAATCTGCTCAGCTTCATGGATATGACATTGTCATGCCATGGCACTAGGAGACATCAACATGCATGAATAAAATCACAGACGGTATGCCCTTGGGTGGCTGAAGAGCACTGTTGCCTAGACAGATAAATAGCACCTCAGGGTGACACTTCCAATCCTGGTAATCCTTAGAGGTGCTGGCACTGCATGAAGCTGACCAAACTGTTCAATCACAGAGAGGAACATCCCTGTGGTGTATGGCCAAGGTCTGCCTTGTGTGTCTGGCAGGACAGGGCTGTTTGAAGAATCAGGCTACGAGACAGTAAAGTCTGAAGGAATGAGAGAAATCACACTGCATTTTTTAAAAACATTTAAGGATACAAGAAGAGAGGGGTCTCTATAAACTGAGAAGCATGTTTTACAGCAGGAAACCTTTCTAGCACGCTTTTACATCAGGAGTTACAGTAAAACAGTCATGACACTAATCTCGTTTTCTGTTGCTGTGTGATAACTCTCACCCAGGTCTGAAACCCCAGCTCCTTGTGCACAGTCTGTTTTGCTGCACTGTGGTCAAAGTGCACTGGGGGCTTTCTAATGACTATGATATAACTACATTGCCTCTGTCCTTATCTGATGCAGCAGTGGGGATTATATTTCCATGGAAGCTGGATTCTTGAGAACTCCTCGGGTAAGCATGGCATGGCCTCACAGCAAGGTTTGACTGCAAGGGAGTAAAAACTGTTGTAGGCAGTAGGCATACGAAACCAGCCATGATAAATCACAACAAAGTAAGCAACAAAAAACAGCAGCAGAAAAGAAGCTACATGAGAATGAACACTGATAAACTAGTTGCTCATTACTAGGATACCACACTAGATGGCTACTCATGAAACTTCTCATGTTAGTTCATGAAACTTCTTATGTTAGTAGATGAATTTTCTAAGCAAGCACTTTTTATTTGCTGTTGCTGCCTTCTGCCTTGGACAGCGTAAGTCTGCATTTATTCCATTAACTTCTGTTTTCCTCTAACTCACAACAGTAAAGTAAAATAAGCACTTCTGCTCCTGCAAGTCACACACAGTTGTCCCTCAGAGGCTCTGGTGGGATGCAGCTCTTGTCAGTGCACACCTATTCTGAAACACCCCTTTCCTCCTGCCTAACCATAATGTATCCCTTTTGTGTGCCCTCTTCCACCCATCTTGGGTATAGACCTAGACTTTACTGATTTCTGACATGGCCTCATGCTCACCCTGCAAAATCCTCACACAGAGAACTCTATGGAGGGGAAAAATATGGAACAAGCTAGTTTTTCCATAGAAAAGAGAGAAGGGGGAAAAAGATCTCTCTTGTGTTTGCAGTTTTGTTAAGATTACAGACAGTAAAGCACCATGATATAAAAGACAGAAAAGACCCACTCCAGCTGAACTTCAGGGACATTTATGTTCTGCCACAGTTGCCCAGCTCTCCTTGTCCACCTGCTGTCCTCTCCAAATCCCCTCCTGTTCTCAGAGTGACACTTGTGATAGGTGGCTACACTATCTATTCCACTGGGACAATGGGGACCAAGACAGGAAAGGACACTGAGCATCACTGCCAGTTACCAACAAGGAGAAGAGTTTTGCCACACTTTCTGTAGGCTGAAACCAATGCTATGGAGAGGTGATTTATTTAACAAAACCATAGCCAAGAATTTTCCATGTCCCAGTACAACCCTACACTCAGGAGGGAAAGCAACTTGCTAAGCTAGCTGTGGAGCTGCCACACAACTGCATTTCTTTGTGCCTTAGACATCTGAAAGCTGTATCAATAATCCTCATCACATTGTGTATTATCTCATGCATAGCATGACTAGAGATATGTACTGCATGAAATAGTGCTTATTTATAACTATGTATTGTTTTCCACAGATACAAATATTGAAGAATGAAATCTAAACTGCATGCTGAATTACATATTCAAAAGTTCCATGAAGATAATTTATTACACTGTAAACTTATAAAGTGTAGGAGCAGTTCTGACATAATTTCCCCAAATTTTGCCACAACATTGGTACAATACAACTTACAGTTCTTGGTGGATGAAAACACAGTTGTTGCTGGTTTTTGTAGTTTCTGCTGGAAACAGTCAACATTGGTTTAATTCCACCCATAGAATTTTTACGTGCAAAAATATGACTACCACATATGGACCAGATCAACAAACGTAAAATAATCTTATGCTAAATATGGAAAATTCTTCATAACCTTCAGATACAAGAGGCTTACCGCTCCACCCACAGACTTCAAAAGGTTTGGGGAGGATGACAGTGAAAGACCGTCCTTGAAAAATACCTGAGGCAGGGGAGAGCAGCATGCCAGTAACAATGGCCTTGCTGAAAAGGGTGTTATAAAACCTCCTTCACTTACTTAAGGTGCCTTTACTTAAGGAAGATGTATGAATTTTGAATAAGAGATTCGTAGCACACTCCTGCAGGTTCTGACTGAGTGTAAAATGCTGCTTTCTCTGACATGGACCTGGGAGACTTTGATGCAATGGCCTCTTTGGGTTTCAAGTCAAAAATTTCTCTTGTGGGACTCTGTGTGAAAGGAAGGGGGTATATCTCCACCAGTGTAAAACAGGTAACGATAAACAAAGCAAAGCTAAGTAAGACCTACATTCATATTCATCCAACAGCATCTTACATGTACTTCTTGTAAGAAGATTTGGAGCAAGATGGTTGAAGCTAGTAACAGAAAATACACAACTAGGGGGGTACAAGGGAGGAGCTGGGTGATAGGACCTAAGAGCCTGTCTTCCACAACACTAAATGTGTCCTATCCCCAGGGACCCTTGCTCGTCTCCCATAAGCTGAACAGCTCTGAATGTGCAGGTTATAAAATCCTGACCTCAGCTTTTCCAAGTATTTGTACTCCGCATGAAAAGTTGACAGGTTTGCCAGATTTTTCAGTCTACTGCAGCCATGGTTTGCAAAGGCATTTTAAAATAAACTGTTTCTGCTAGTACTGCATCCATTCCCCAATTTCCTACCTTCTCAACAGCTGTATGCACATGCACACTCGAACCTTTTCCTGAATCCTGTTCTGGGATTTGGAGCTGTTGAGTTGGGTCAGACTTTGCACAAAATAATGGCTGGATCATGTAGGAACAGAGGAATCATGTCTTGCTCCAAAATATATTTCCCCTTCCCAGCAGGAATACAGTATGTGTATACTTCAAACATCTGACTTCACTTCTGAACTCCTGTGCAGAGAATTTATTTGGTGTTTAAGGCATGGCTAACTTTTTCAGCAAATCACCTCATCTCTGAGGAACCTGACTGCTTCCCTCCTGAACCATTTATCTGGTCTAAAACATGCTAATGGCTTAACATGAAAGCTTCCTTGGGGCTCCGCCTGTGCTCTCTAGCTGGGCTGGGAGGAACAGCAAACCTTGTCCACAAAGGTCTGCTCTTCCCTTTAATCCTCATCAGCTTCTTTCCCTTCAGAAAGAATAAAATAAAGGAAAAAACTGTTCCTAAATAGACATCCAGTCTTGACCACAACTGACACTCCTGCTGGCATACAGACTCATTTGCTACAGGCTGGTCTCTGTGCTCTCTGTTCCCTTTTAATGCTTGCATCACTGCATTGCTCCTGTAAATTCACCATTTCAATACTTACGTCTACAAATTCCTCTGTGACATCTTTAGGTCAAAGCCCTCCTTTTAAACAAGACATGCTTTGGCATCTACACTTTCATGTAGGGCCAACTAAAGATACACCTGACCCACCACAGTGTTTCACAGGGTGCTGAAACAACCATTAGCCAATAACACCATTGGCACCACTGCTGTAGTCACACGGCTGCTGTCTCTGAGCATGGAGATGCTCAGATAGAAAACAGCTGTGGTCGGTGGGGCTATGTCTACAGCCATCACACCGTCCTGCTTCTCAAGGTGGCTGATGGCTTTGGTCTTCTCTTCCTACTTCAGTTTGCATACTGAAGATGAGACACAGTTTAAAGAGATGTAGATAATGATGAGGAGGTTTCCCTCACAAATGGCAGCCATGGGAGTCCTCATGAGCTCACTCCCTGCAGCACTTTGTGCTCACTGCCACTAGGTGTTAGCTGCCAAGGGCTGAAGGCAGGGTATGCTGGCAGCCTCCTGGCTTTCCTTCTGGAGGTCCTACCTGCTGGGTGTCTTCCCACCTCGACCCTAGATGGCCTTTCCTCAGAGCCTGGCACCAGCTGTGGATATTTCAGAAACCGCACGGGTCTCCAAGCCCCTGCATATGTCTGTAGTATCGGAAGCTTTTGAAACAGCAACAGAGAGAAACATCTGAGGAGGAATGGTAATGAAACAAAACAAACTGAAGAGGCATCAGCAAGCCATGAAAACTGACCTGTTTTATTTCATGGGTGCTTGTTAAACGCTACCCCAGGTTAACACTTGCTTGGTGTCATTCTCTGCCTGCTGCTTGCAGCCCTGCAAAATGAGTTCATTGGTCTCAGGCCTGCTGATCCAGCTGTCTTCAAACATTCCTTGGCTGACATCTCTGAAGTGCTAATGCAAATGGAGACCAGGATTGTTTTTCAACTGACACCTGCAAACCAAGGTGTTCGAATACCTCTTTATTTTAAACATAGGGTTGTTGTGGTTTTAAAAAACACCTTACAAAGACAACATGTGCAAACTGCTCTCCAAAAAGAAAAGCAAAAGCTTGAGCCACGGTAGTTTTTCTGCATCCATTTGAATCTCTCAGATTAAAAGGCTGTTAAAGAAAAATGGAATTTGCCACTAACGCCGAGACCAGGAAAAAGACAGTGCTGTGCCCACCATCCCCCGCAAAAGAAGAAACTGAGCCTTTTATCTATAAAAAGCATTTTAGACAAAACCAGGAAGTCATTAAATGCCAACAGTCAGGATTCCAACTGACTTCTAAATTCATAAAGATATGTGAAGCTAATCTCTGAATAAAAGCCTGGCTGTTGCCAGAGCAGTCTTGAGTATTTATCTCTGGGTAAAGACAAACAGGAGTCCCTGTGGAATTTTGCTGTTGCCAAAATGCTGAGACAAAGAAGAAATTTTGGTGTCTTTTTCAATTTCCAGGCATTCTAGATGAGCCTTTATACTCTGTTATGGTCACAAATGCTGCAACAGTCCCAAATTACTGGTGGTAGCTCGGCTGGAAAAGGAGCAGAATAGCCCAGCTGATAAAGGCTGGCTCATGGTACTTGTTTCCCCTGGGTCATGGTGACACAGGACAAAAGAAAGTAGGCAGCAGAAGTCTGGGGAGAATTAGAAGCAAGAAACTGCCTTTCAGTGTGCACCTAGCAACCTACTTGAATCCTCTAGTCCAAACTCTGCCAGGCTCTTTTTTACAGGCTCTGATTGCTCATGGTCATGACTTGGGGTGTGAGGTGGGGGACGGACCCATCCCTGAGTGGCAAGAGGACCCCATCCTAGGGGTCTGGGAGAGGCTTTCAGGTTCGGGATGTTTGGCAGCTAAAGGGCAACCAGGTCTGGTGGCAACGTGAACATGCCTACGCAAGCGTGAAAGCTCACTGCAAGATGTCATCTGAGGCAGGAGCAGTCCAGCTGGCACCCTGAAGGCAGGGCTCACAAACTGGACTCTGTTTTGCCTGCCTCCGCAAGGGTATATTTAGCATGCTTGGGACTTGGGTGCTTCACTGCTTCTCTAGTACCTTCAGTTTTCAATCACAGAAAAATTGTTCACATTGAAAAAGCTAGTTTTGCCCAGTTTTCGTTTGGAAATCCATACACCCATGCGGTACCTTGGTACTTTCCCAGGGAAGGTCACAATGCTACACTGAAACAATACAATTTGTTTAGCAGATTTCAAACAACTTTGGTATAAGAGATTGTTTAATTGTATTTTCTTTTGTTGTTAGGGACATTAAGTGTTACTGGTATTATGCTTGGATAAGCTCCAGTTGCAACATGAGTTTCCAAATGAAGCATGGGTGGATGCAATTTAATATGCAAAGGACTGCTTTGATTCTTACACAAGATGAAACTAATAATACTAGAAGAAAAATACTAGACTCTATCTGCTTCCCTAGAGGAGGAAAAACTGTTTCTCCTGTGCTAGTAGCAGACTGTGAATAGGAAAAAGTGTTACTACAACACAGAGATACTTAGAATGACTGTATTCTATACCAGGTCTACGTCAACAGCTAGCTGGTTAAGCTGTCGCAGACACCTCTCAAGCGAACTGCATCAAGACAGTTACACAAAACAGTTTTAAGAAGCACAATCCACCGTGCAAGCTGTGCTCCTCTGGGAAAACAGAGCACGAGCTCCACAGTGATGTGTACAACAGGGGAAGGGCCCTCTTGGTTAAAGGAATGTCACTCTAGAATAAATCTTCAGTCTCTCTTTTTAGATATGTTAGGATAGCCTCCTTCGCAGCAAAGCCTTCTACTCCTCATCTGAATGTTAACAAATGAAAATACTGCCTTAAAGCAGAAGCAGCCTTGGACAGACTCTACACAAACAAGTACAGTAGGGTAAGTCTCCTGTATACCTCATCACTCAAGCACTGTCAAGGCCATATGGTCCTTGCTCAGGCTATCAGTGACACAGTGAGTCTACACAGTGAGGCATCTACAAATAGCAATGATAAAACAGAGTGATAGCAGACAGACGTGGCATTGCAGTTCACAAGACAAGCAGAGTGAAGAGCCACCGAAATTTTGCTTTTGATAAGCATATACTGACAGTTCATGAGAAGGGTGAATTCCAGGTTTTAGCACTTAATTCTATATGTACTCATTTAAATCTGTCTATATGAGGGTGATAACTTGGGCAGAAAACACAGCTTTTGGTCTGTGTTTCCGCACTGAAGATGAGAAACGGTTTAAAAAGATGCAGCTAGCTCTTGATTCTCACAGATGCCTCTGAATTCTCTCAGAATACCTAATTTTCCCTGTCTAGACAAGATGACATCACCCTGTAACTTAAACCTCAGGTGTCAGGAAGAATGAAAGATTAGTATTTTATCAACTTCTATGATGCCAGTCTCTGGATTCATTAAAATATAATCATGCAGAAAGAAGCACTGCAACAGTGTACATTGGGTACTTTTTCCCCGTGAGAAGGGTGTTTACTGTCCTGCAGCATATAATTTTACTGTGGGAATGACAATATTTCCCATACTTAAAATAGGAAAGACAGTGAACAAGTCTGGAAATATTTCATTGCTGGTAGTAAATACCTAAATTCCAGTGGCTGCTTCTCTGTGATTGCCTTTGTATTTACTGCTACAGGATCTATACTGATTTAAAGTCCTCAGGCAAACACAGAAGACAGCACTGATACAATTTAGCCTTTATTTCAACTCATAGCTTCAAGAATCACGCTGCCAAACCACACATTATACTGGGCGAAACAGGTGTGTCTTCAGCTAGCCCTTTCTCATCAGTACACAGTTGTGGAAAACCCTGGGAACACAGCTATTGTGTGAGTGATGCTTTACACAGTTCTGGTTTATATCATTAGGTGAGGACAAGCAGGCAAAAAACAAAGAAGGGCAAAAATTCAGAATGCATTAAGACACCCTCAGCACTACAAACAAGGGAATCCCAATGTCATCCACTTAAAGGGTTAGCTATTAAAACTGTTTCTGGGTTAGGTGAGTGATGCGTCCTCTCAGTACGACTGAGTTTTCCCTCAATTTCATGCATTTGGTTCAGCATACTGAACTGATCCTGATGTTTCAGCTGGTATTTGGGAACAGCGCTCTACCTCTGACAGTCTGCTGTAGTGTTCTAAATTTTACCCCTGCTAAGCAAAGTATGACATCTAGAAGTGTCCAAGAATAGTGCTTGCACTGTCCTAGTGCCACATCCTGAGTCACTGTGGCTTGAAGTGCCACATCCTGAGTCACTGTGGCTTGAAGATTTCTATATAAACAGCCTCTGAAACCACAAAATAAGAGAACTATCATGCTATTTTGAAGGTTGATCAATTTGCATGTTTCTGAGGATGTTTCTTTGATCTCTGGCACACACTTTGCTCCAGTATACCCCAAAAGGCCATGGATTTTTGACTATGATAAAAAGGAACAATAATAATGAAATAAAGACAGGAAAAAATGCACTAAGTCTTCTCATTCGCTTCATTTACTCCCACCTATTCATGAAAGGGCAGCTGTATTGCAGCTGAATACTGAAGTACTTTCAACACCCAAACTGAGCTGATTCCCAGCCACCTACATCTCTTTCTGGGGTGCTCATGAGAAATGCCAGACAAAAGGGACCAGCAGGTCGAAGGAGGTGATCCTGCCCCTTTACTCTACTCTTGTGAGACCTCACCTGGAGCATTGTGTACAGTTCTGGTGTCCTCAACATAAAAAGAACATGGAACTGTTGGAACAAGTCCAGAGAAGGGCCACGAGGATGATCAGGGGACTGGAGCACCTCCCATATGAAGACAGGCTGAGAAAGTTGGGGCTGTTCAGCCTGGAGAAGAGAAGGCTGCGTGGACACCTCATAGAAGCCTTCCAGTATCTGAAGGGGGCCTATAGGGATGCTGGGGAAGGACTTTCATTAGGGACTGTAGTGACAGGACAAGGGGTAACGGGTTCAAACTTAAACAGGGGAAGTTTAGATTGGATATAAGGAGGAAATTCTTTCCTGTTAGGGTGGTGAGGCACTGGAATGGGTTGCCCAGGGAGGCTGCAAATGCTCCATCATTGGCAGTGTTCAAGACCAGGCTGGACGAGGCCTTGGGTGATATGGTTTAGTGTGAGGTGTCCCTCCCATGGCAGGGGGGTTGGAACTAGATGATCTTAAGGTCCTTTCCAACCCTAACCATTCTATGATTCTATAAATCCAGTCCCTATTTACCAAACAAGGAAGGAAGAGGCATTAACATTGCTGCTTTCTCTGTAGCATGTCTCAGCTTTGTCCTGGGTCTTCTGCTGCTGGGCATGAGCGAGCCGTCTCCATTCCCACTGAAATCCTGGCCTCTCTAATGAGACTGACAAAGACCACACTAATTATTTTCTACTGTCACCTGTCTTCAGGCCCAGAGGTAAAGCCAACTCATCTCTCAGACAGAGAAGGCACGCTGCCGCCTAGGCAGAGCTTGCGGCCACGCTCATGCAAGCTCTCCCCATGGACCTGCTGGGCAGCATGCTGCTTCTGCAGGGCAGGAACGTGAAAATACTTCCTTTGCTCACCCTCTGCTTGACAGGGACTTCAGCCCTCAAGGGATAAGGGATTTAAATGCCGCACAATGTAATATATTTAGCAGTTGAAAATGAAACCATCTAGAAGTTTTCAAAATACAAAACATAACTTAAACAATTCTCTGAGATGCAGACCGAGCTATCTAGTAATAACTAATGTCGCTAATATGTACAGCAGGGCAGTACTTCACTTTTTAAAAGAGGTGCTAATAACAGTTCCACCAGATGTGGCAGATCAGCTACGTACAGTGGGGGCCACACCAATGCCTGCCAGAGGCAGAAGATAACTGTGAAAAGCACTTGTTTCACACTTAGCCTAAGACTGCATCCACAGAATGACAAAGCACTGCCATTCAAAAAGCAAGCCCAATTTGTTCTGCATGCTCTGATGGCCCTCGGATCCATCTAATCCCCTCTGATTGATCCTGCACACTATGCCCACCAGTCACATCTGCACAGCGTGATGCTCTGACCACTCCATGGTAACAGGTTCTAGATGTCTCCTTAAAGAAAGGGGACAGCATATAAGCAGGGAGCCAGCTGTCAAAGAAATTGTCAGCCTACTGACTTTCAGAAGCCGTTGTAAAAACAAACATTTGCAAATGGTGTAGCTGCACTGAAAGCAGGCCTTAAAAACAAAAACAAAATTCTCCTCCACACTCTCTCCATGGAAAACAAGAAGTTTCTGCACCATTATCAGTCCTCAAAAGAAGTTTTTAGTACATCTAGGCCATCTACTGTATTGCATCATTTTGCTTTAAACAATGAAGGCTTGTAATCATGGGCACAGGTTATGAAATAGAAAGCTTACCTAGCAGAACATCAGCTACTGTGCCCCAGTGAAAGGGGAACTGAAGGACCAAGACTGCTACCGAACCATAAAGGCAACTTTCAGCCTGAGATCTGCAGTTCACCTATGAGGCTGAGGGGCAGCAAACTGACAGACTAGCAAAAGGGGTGAAACAGAGCTGTGATCATTAAACAAGACACCTCCATGTTCCTGCTGCCAGCTTCTGAATTGCTCCACTGTAAAAACCCTACAGCACCAAGCAGCCAGGTTGTGCCCACCAGCATTACTCAACGGCACCAGCACATGTCCAGGAGGTGAAACCTGGGGCCACTTGAAATATGTTTTATTTCAGTGCTGGCAAATTAAAGCACCCACGCTGAAAACTCCTCCTCCGGAACACACACAAAATAGTGCCTGCAGGATCATTCAGATGTGTTAATTCATCACTTTTCACAGTAGTTTAAATCAGATTACTTTGGGGCAGCCTTCCAGTATCTGAAGGGGGTCTATAGGGATGCTGGGCAGGGACTCTTCATTAAGGACTTTAGTGATAGGACAAGGGGTAACGGGTTCAAACTTAAACAGGGGAAGTTTAAATTGGATATAAGGAGGAAGGTTGTGAATGCTTCATCCCTGGCAGTGTTCAAGACCAGGCTGGACGAAGACTTGGGTGATATGATTTAGTGTGAGGTGTCCCTGCCGATGGCAGGGGGGGTTGGAACTTGATGATCTTAAGGTCCTTTCCAACCCTAACTATTCTGTGATTCTATGATTCTGTGAGACACACTGATATATGAGTTTGCCAGATTCGTGCAGTTGTTTTTTTAGCAGATATCTGTGGATTTGCGCCTAAAGCAGAAGGGAAGCTGCATGAAATAAACTGAGACCTTTAAGGAAAAGGCCCTTCACTGAGGAATGTTTAGGTTAAAAAAAAAACACAACACAATTAGTACATTGTAAGCAAAGTGCTTGCAAAATCCTTCAGTAATTGCTTCCAAGAAGTACTTCTGCTGCTGTAAGTGAAACACGGAGCTTCTTTTCTTTTTTTTATTCAGAAAAAAAAAATAACCCCCCGAACTATTTAGCAATACACTGAAGAAGCCAGTCAGAGGTGACCTCATTTTTTTAAAGATGTTTTAAAAATTAAAGGAATATTGAGGCAACACTGAGGTGAACTCCAACACAGCAGCAGTGTGTAGGGGATGTGCATAAAGCGGAAGCCCCGATGCAAACTCAGATTAGGTTTTGCTGGACTTCATTTCAAGCTACTTGCCAGCTTCTCACCAGTTTTCCACAGCCTCAGAAGAGTGGCCGTAACACAGGCAGGCTAGCAAAGCTAGGGATGAATGTAGCAAGGCAGACAGGCCATATCTGTGCTGTAAGAAAAGTCCATGCCTTCAGCTGCTTGTCTTTACTAAGCAGGCTTTGCAGCCAGGGGATTTACCAGTGCTGTGCCTCAAACAATACATAGCCAAACCAACCAGCAAAACAAGCTTCAGATTTGCTGGCTTCTTTTTTTTGCTGCTCTATTGCCCATCGCTGTGAGTGTCCACTGACATCAATGCTTTGTATGTTACTGCAATTTGGTATACATAACATTCATAACAGGACAAAAATGAAGGAAAAAAAAAAAGGTGCCTCTAATGGATTCACAGCCTGGGTGTTCCTCACTTCCTCCTCCTTATTCTCCATCACAGAATAATACCTGCATTCATCAGGCTTACTTTGGGCAGGAGTTCAGGGTGGATGGGAGAGGGTTGCATGCAGAGATCTTCCAGGATTCAGTTGTGGCTGTCAAACACTGCTGCTAGAAACACATCTAAGCTTGAATGTTGCTGCAATGAAAGCATTTTGAGTGAAAAATTCAGTCATTTATAGTAGATGGTGCAGGGCGCAGGCAGGAACAAATACATCAGAAAGCAAGGAAATGAGTTTGTTTGTGAAATGTGGTACACACTGTCAGGAGGCTTTACGATAAGGAACAAGACGACCACATACAGTACAATGAGCACAGGGAAAGGCAAGGCAGAGGAAGTATATCAATGCCTGCAACAGCATTACATATCACTGCAACAGATGCGTGTAAATATTTACACATGCGATTTAAAACTTAATCTTTTCCCCAGAAATATTCTATCGACACGTGTAAAACAGATTAAAGGAGACAATCCCGGAAGTTGTTTAGAGCAGAAGAGGGCCACATGAGGCCTGTCAGTTCATCCTCTTCTCTAGCTGCACTTTTTGAATTTCATGACACTATAGAAAGCTGTCCCATTAAGCTGGCATCACAAGAACATGAGCTGTCTCCTTCCTGTGCTGAATAACTAGCAGCACAAACTTGCTGATAAAACCCTTCCCTGCCACAATTCTTAGCTAATTTTTCTGGGAACACTCATACTTAATCTGTAAGATGCTAAACAGGGAGGAATGGTACTAATGTCTCTCTCTGGCTTATTTAGCACTGCATTGCTTTTCAGAAGCACAGTGTTATCACATGGCATTTGTTTGTGTTGCCTGGCTTCAAGGACATTTAACTGGTAATTTTTTGTTTTGAGGAGTGGTGAAAACAAAAACACTGGTGTACCTCCATGGCAGGGGAAGTGACAGGCCTCTCTGGGAGACCTTGCTGGAAGATGCCCGAAACGGACCTGAAGAAGCCAGAGCAGCCTAGACTTTTGGCTTCCTCAGAGAAAAGGTCCAAGAACTTCACAGTGGTCCCCCAGGGAGACCTGGAAGGACCAGTAATGCTCCCTGGTATCACAGAATTGCCAGAGAGCCCAAAACCTCACTCATCAGAGGCAGTCTCAAGCCCTAACCCAGCCTGTGTCCCCCATCCATCTGCTGGGGTTCAGAGGCAACTGCTATGACCAGAATTCGAGGACTTATCTTCCCAGTGCAGATCCACCCCTTACACAAATGTTGTTTTTTTCACAAGCATTTGTAATAGCTCAGAGACAGGTCATGTGGCAGTTCCTGCCAGTGCATCACGTGCAGACCAAAGGCATGTTTATCAGCTCTTGAGCACCTATGAACTCTGAGCACGTCCTGAAGCCAGAGCTGACGCTGCCCCAACGAGGGCAGCTGTAGTCACAGCAATGATGGGTGCCCTGGGAAAACCTCACACCAAGAGCACAAATTGCAATATGTGCCTTTTAATCTCAAATGATGAAAATAATACAAGTCCCTCTCCATCTAAAGAAAGAACAATTCATACATGGAATGAGCTACGAAATAATTAAATATTTCCAGATATTTCTGTTACTGATATCTCTCATGCTGGTTCAGGAAGTCACTGAACCTATAGCTGGCCTAGCAACTTTTCTGTCACAGCTCTTCAAAAAGCTGGCAATGCACCTGCCTTTTCCGAGCACTTTGTGTTTTATTTTCCTGGGGTATTTAAAGGTGTTTAAAGAAAGAAAATGCATTTCCAAGCATGTAGATTTTTTTTTTTTTTTTGAAGTGGTCAGTCCATGTCATGAAAGTAGAGGAGATGGTTTCAAGATGTGGCAACATACATCTCTTATTATCAGAGATTTCAGCACACACAGAACTCTACCATATCACACTATTGCAAAATGCTGCCTGCAAAATTGCATACATACAGTTTGATAGGCAGTTATATCTGTATCTACTGTCTTTTCAATGCACTCTACTAAGATTACTTTTTTAACAACAACAAAAATTTAACTCTAAAACAGTAGCAGAAGCCTTCTGCTTGGGCTGACTTTTTTGGTTTGTTGTGGTTTCTGCTTTCTTACATACATCTGAAGAGATGCATGATGAAATTGCTGCATCTTACAGATATTTTCTCTGTCCCGTTTGAAAGCACCCAGGACAGGATGTCAAAGCTTCTCTAAGAAAACCTCTGACAAGTATATTTTCTTTAGCTATTTTTTTGGTATTTTGAGGGGGATCTGCACTCAGCAATGCAATATGCACTGGAGACATCCTGTAACTGACACTTTACAAGATTCCTGCTCCTCTATGAGTCAAGGGTAATTCTTGATAGTCAGCCTAACGGATGCAGGATATCACTTCAAAAAATCTGGGAGCAGATCACACTGTTTCAAAGTGAAGTGTGAAGGCACAAAGCTTATGAACAGATTACGCTCAGAGTTCAATACATTTTGTCACCATTTTTTAAAGTCAGGGCCAGGTTTTAAAGTCTGATTCATGCCCCTGCTAAGATTACACCAACACTTGCAGTGAAATCCTAGTGTTAACACAGCCAAATGCAGAACTTGCGCTTCAGCCAGCTCTGGATCCAGCTTTTGCCACTTGTTTTCAATTGAGAAGGAGATGTCAGAAATTTGAGGCACTGTCATATGCACTGTAACTGGAAAATTGCTGTGTCTTGGCTGAACATACCTCCCAAAGGGAAATACTCAAAAAGGCACAAGTTCTTTCTCACTCAAGCCTTGACTTGTCCATATTTCTGTAGAATCTACTTCTTCAGTTACTGGTGCTCAATCAGGTCCTGAGGTTAGGAACTAGAAGTGTCTGACAACTAGCTTAAATCAAAATAAAATAATTAAAAAAATATGGTTTTGGTGTTGGGCTTCTCAGAGCACTAAGGAGGGGTGATAGCCTCCCTAGAATGAGCAAAACTTTGGGGAACCTGGAAAAAACATGTATCCTTTGCAACTCTAACCACTGCCACATAGGAGGATATGCCCCTGCCCTGCTTTTTCTGTGGGCTCTGCTGGACGCAGAGGGAGCTACTTGAGGCAAGAAACACCCAAAATCTAAGCAGCAACAGTAAAATGAGCTGTGCTGTACCCCCCACGCCCTTAGACCTTCCCATTGTGGGGAAGCTGTGAAGCAAACCCAGCTCTGCAGCCAAAGTACTCAATACTCCTCCCACTGAGGTAGTTCTGTTCTCAGAGAGATAAATCAGCAAGAGGGCTCAATGGGAATATTTAATTGTACTATTTTCCAAACCTTCCAAGGAAAAAGTTTTAAAGTTCCATATCCAAAATTAATGGGGGAATTTTATTTATTTATCTTTAATTCTTAGCAACTCAAAGTTTCTAGGGAATTCAGAATTTCTTCTGAATGTAAGCAACTTGCAGATGTACTGCAGAGTATGTAACAGGCAATTTCAGCAAAATAAAAAACACAAACCAAAAATCCAATCCTGAAACATTTCAGAAACTAGAAAAAAAATTAAACAATTCAGCAAAAGCATAGTGAATTGAGAGCTCCCTGTTAATTAAATCATGTTTGCTTGTAAAATCAACATCCATATCCACGAAAGAAATGTCAAAGGTTACCAGTAACCAATGTGTATTACCAGTAAACAAACAGTTATTTTAGACTACTCTTATGGTTTAAATGCATCTATTTTTAATTCACCCTGGAGAAAACATGGTATTGTCACTGTCAGGGTAAAAATTCAGCACATGCTTCTTCCATTTCACTGCCTGGTTCCAAAAACTCAGGAAAAAAAAATTTATTTGCTTTTCTTCTGAGAGTAAATCTCCGTACATGGGTTATTTATGCCTGTAACAACAGCTTGAAGGAACACTGCTACACTTTGTTTTCTGGAAATATGCCTGGAATTGCTTTTCTCTGCCAAGCCACAAGCCAAGAGAGCCCATCAGCCCAGTCCTTCTCAGAGACACCTGAGATGGGACCACCACTGGCCCTGCAACAACCCCCAACAGTTCACACTGCCACAACCCATCCTGGAGGCTGGGCTGGCTTGTGGAGATGCTGCTCCTGCCTGCCAGCTGATAGGGGCAAGGCCACAGAGATAAAGTTATAAATAAAGGGAGTGAAGAGACGGGAACAGAGGGAGCAGAGGAAGGGTGGGTGAAGAATCAACAAATTTAAATAAAAGGACAATCTCCTGGGAAAGAGCATCAATCACTACTGTGTTCTCTGGAACGCGTGTAAAAGGTCACATCTCTTGACTGCATATGGCTTTGTGCACACCTCTCACTTGATGGGGCAGGTATGGCCAGTGCTGCCTATCTGAAAGCCTGCTGCTCTTTAACACTCCACACAGGAGCACATCGTGAATGCAGCACTCGGGTTATTTGATGGATTAATAGACTGGAAGCTGAAGTGTTCATCTAAAGAGTGCTGTTAATTATTGCCAGTTAACTAGTTTCCTTTGTTTGTTTATTGAAATTGACCCCTCCTCACTCTAGACTGAACTAAGCCAAGCTTTTCTGCTGCAAAGACACAACTCCTTTCATACAGCATACTAGCTAATGCAGCCAAGGATTTGATGCTGATTATTCTCACTGAATAACCAGTGATGTTGATTATTCTCATTTTTAATCCTCATGGTCTACAGAAGTCATATTAATCAGCAGCCTCCCTGGGGATGGGAAAGGTGTGAGCTGCAGAAACCTAAGCAGAAGGGACTAGAGTCATCTGCCGGATTAACAGCTCTCTCCAGGAGTCTCTGTCTTCGCTTTTCACCTGAGGCCGAGAGGGTTTTTCAAGAGAGATCTCATTAAGCCCAAGGCAAGCCCGAGTAAGAAAAGGAAGAAACCATTTCATGTCTTCAGGATTAATCCTGCAGATCACCCTACACTCTGGCACCAGAACAAAACTAGAGTGAGCAAAAGTCAATTTCCTTCATTTCCTGTTTTGCTGTGTTAGGTAACAAGCATGCATACTGCAATAATAACAAAAATGTTTCGATCTCTGAGGAACAATGAATACATTCCACTACTGTATACTACAAAAGATACTTCCAAAAGACACACTGTTAATATAAATTCATAAATCATCATGGAACACTCACACAAGTTCCAGAAACTATGCCAAGCATTATAAGATATGCCAATTTTTCCTGTATTTCACAAGGTACACCGTGGATGAGCTTCAGTGACCATCTCCTCCACCCTCAGCTAACAGTGAGAGTTAGCTCCTTTTCTCCAATATGAATTACTTATCCATTAGCTTCAGAACAAGAATTTTAGTCAGCACATTTTGTGGGAAATGATTCTTCAGTTTTCTAGATGCCACTTGGTAAACACTGGCCAATAAAAAAAGGTAAACACTTTGCAACTGCATACTTAAATTAACCTTACGGGTAGTCAACCTCCAAAACAAAATATATCAAATAAAATTCAAGCAATTTACTATTCACCTTGCCTGGATAGAAATCTTTACTTCCTGCTTCCAAGACACAACCTTGTAATACTTTTTAATTTTTTTTTAGCCTTTAATGCTTGTGCACCACCCTACCACATCCATCCTGCGCATTAAAATGGGAAATCCTTTCAGTAACCTACTGGCGCTGTGTAGCTTCTAGTAGTACAACCTACATTTCTGGTAATTTCTGGCTGAAGTCAGAAAGCCAGGTTGAAACCCTTTTTAAAAAAGTATCTTCCATGGCCCTGAAAGGTACAACCATCTCAATAAAAAAACCTCTTTCCTTTCAACACTCACAACTGCAACGGAGGTTAACCTAAAGGTTTCATTTGCAGCTAGTGCAGTTACCAAATGAAGATTATGCCTTTAACACGGCATACGCTTGCGAGCCTACAGCAAAGGAGTAGCTGACCATGAAGTTTACAATGGGTGCTATTCTGAAATTACATAAAACCCCTTCATATCCAGCTAACAAACCATATGCCTGAAGTAAAGCAGTAGATGCAGAAATCAAGGCTTAAGTCTGAGCTATCTAAAATGTGGAGCATGACCTCTCCATCTCCTTCACAGATAGTAATGATGATTAAGAAATTTCTATCTCACATGAAGGATGAGACTGAAACACCTGAGGATGTCAGCAGGACTGTACGATACTACACTGACCTCTTTCCTTAAGTTAGAAGAACAGCTCGTGGTCTCCTCAGACACACTCTGCCATTCTTCCGGGGAGCAGGAATGGCAAAGTTTTGAAGTTGCAAGCTGTTAATATGTGTTTGGAAAGCTCAAAATCTGATTCAAATGAGAACTCCAAGACACTGGATAATGTCAGTAGGAAGCCCAGACAGAGCAAAGGCTTTTGATTCAGAACTGGTATCTGCCTGCATTGGCACTAATTCAGAAATCACTCACTGTATACTAAAAATACATTACTTTTTAAAGGGTGTAGGGGCAGTTCCCTTCCTATTCTTTTGCTTACATGCAATCTCTTTTCTTCTTTGGGCATATACATGTCAAAGGCAAGAGATCTCCTGGAAAATGAGCTAGTCAGCACTGAATTCCATTTCACTATTAGCCTTCAGAGGAGGAACCAGAACATTGAGTGCCCTGCTGACATGACTTTGAACATCAAGCACTAGCAGACATACTCTGCTGGTCTGCCAACTCAAGACAGTTTTTCTATCACAAATTTCTGTTTTGACCTGTGCAAGCAGGGATTAGAAACACCCACACATCATTCCCACCCTGCTTTCCACAGCATGGTATGAGCAGATGGGAGTTGTATCCATTTCTATTTGCAGAGAAGACATGACTTTACTACTTTAGTCTGTGCCTTTCCCCATTCATGAGGCTTTTCATGGCCTAGTCCCTTTGCCAATTAACTCTGAGCAACAGGCTGTTTTACACATCACTTAAAATTGGTAGTTTCTTACTACGTATTGAAACGGCTGTAATCTGAAGGCAGACACCGCTTAAAGTATGTATCCAAACTCATGGCTATGCTAGTCTTTAACTGTAACTCACCTATACCAAAACTAGACCTTGTAGCACCAGCTGCTAATTAACAGACACAACAGGATTGGCTTTTTAATACTGTTATTTATCAGACTCTCCACCACTCTTCACCCTGCACCCCAGCTGAAGGGACAGATAAAACTGGTCTGTTCCTCAGATGTTCAAGGTTTGAAATGCAACTGTTTGGGTTTTGGTTTCTTTTTTTTTGTAATTATGTAGAAGTTTTTCCTCCCCATTCACGTGAGCTAACCAAAATGCACATGCAGTAGCACTGGCACTGAAGCACATGGAGTGTGAAGGGCACTGTGCCACATGGGAGACCAGCAGATGACATTGGGCCTGTGGTGGTCTGAGATGTTATAATAACTGATTCAAGCTGGGAAAAGGTGAGCACAATTTCCACTGAACCTTTTTCTATGAGCAGGATGCAGTTATGGTAGAAAAATGTCATAAAATGTGTTTATTTTGGTAATTAGCAAAGGTAACCAACTAAAAAAAAATACATAAATCCAACACATCATCAAGGAAATCCAGTTATATATCTAAATGTGCTTGATATCTTCTTGAAGTTTTCAATTTTTGTTTAATGGAAGAAAGAGACAACTATTTTGCATAAATATGCAATCAATTTTTTCTTTTTCTTTCAGCTCTTTTTCTTTCTTTTTTTCCTCTCTACATGCACAGCTTCTGCTTGGAAAATTAATCTCTACGCTACTCCTCACACTTCTAGAAAAGTAAAAGTGGGCACTCAATAGCAACTTCAAACAAGGGAAAATGAGAGTTATCAGTGCCATATGTCAGAAAAAGTTCTTTCTGAGGTTCAATATCAGAAGATGGGAAACAGCTCATAAAACTGCTTTTAGGTGAGCAAGGAAGGTAGTGAGTCCAAGGTCAGAGGAAACGATTTCCATGAAAATAAGATAAGTGCAGGGAGCTTGGCAGCTTTTTGTGCTTGTAATAGCTAAATTCCCTTCATCTTCTTCAGGCGATGACAATTTCTTTCATGAAAGAAGATACTTCAAAAATCTTAACTGTCTTTGCATATCTATGGTTACATTAGCAAATTTGTACTTGGGATACAGAGTACTTTAGTAAAGCTGAAAGACCCAAGAAGATAGCTCTTACTCCAACACAATGAAATGGAACAGAATTGCGCTCTCTCACTTGCCTCAAAACTATCTGAAACCTGTTTTTTTTAAAGTAAACTCATAGATTTTAGCACTAACATGAAGGAATTACTATCTCAACCTACTGCAGCACACAGAGGGTGCTCTCCTAACATCAGCCCGCAGCAGCAGATGGCCAGTCCTGTGCAGGTACGTCTGGGACAGTTTTACAAACTGCATTTTCACTTCCCAGCTGCAGAACTTAAGGTCACCCTGGCCATAAACTTCAAAGCACTTATTCCTGACTGCTCAAATACCTCCTGTTTGATAGTGGGCCTGGAAAACAAGTATTTTCACTTACAATATTTCCCCTTGCTCAAGTACTTCATTAAGCAGCACAGACTGATGGACAACACTTCACTTAACAAATGATGTCATAGTTTCTGAAGTCTTGTGACTTTCCATTGCAAGCTCTGAGTCCTTTTGCCTGCTCTCCAGGAAGTGATGGGAAAGGATATGTGTCTACCAGTGGACCCGCCACATATATAAGAAGCACTCTTGGACATAGTAACAGTTTATCCTCCATATGGATTCAAGGAAAATGAATTTCAGAGATTATTTTTAGGCTGAGAAAAGTGGAAAGGTGGCAAAAAGGTTTCTTGATTGAGAACTGCAGAAAGCATGGGAATTTTCTGTTGCTCTTACTGCTTTCAGCTTTAAAGAAGGTCATCAAATGTGTAACTGACAGAAACTTATTCAGGGAAGGGCTGAAGGTTAAAAACTAAAAAATAAAAGACCACCTTTGTCTGAAAGAAAAAAGGAAAACAAGCCCACCTGTAAGCTCAGTGACAGCATTCCCAGCTGTATGAAAGGAGAGGAGGAGAGGAGGAGGAGGAGAGGAGGAGGAGGAGGAGGAGAGGAGGAGAAAGAAAGAAAAGGGAAAGAAAGAAAATGGAAAGAAAGAAAAGGGAAAGAAAGAAAAGGGAAAGAAAGAAAAGGGAAAGAAAGAAAAGGGAAAGGAGGGAAGGAGAAGAAAGAAGAGGGAAAGAAAGAAAAGGGAAAGAAAGAAAAGGGGAAGAAGGGAAAGAAAGAAAAGGGAAAGGAGGGAAGGAGGGAAGGAGGGAAGGGGAAGAAAGAAGAGGGAAAGGAAGGGAGGAAGGGAGGAATGGGGGAAAAAAGAGAAAGAAAGAAAAAGAAAGAAAGAAAAAGGAAGAAAGAGAAAGGAAGAAAGAAAAAGGAAGAAAGAAAAAGAAAGAAAGAAAAAGAAAGAAAGAAAAAGAAAGAAAAAGAAAGAAAGGAAAAGAAAGAAAGAAAAAGAAAAAAAGAAAGAAAGAAAAAGAAAGAAAAAGAAAGAAAAAGAAAGAAAAAGAAAGAAAAAGAAAGAAAAAGAAAGAAAAAGAAAGAAAAAGAAAGAAAAAGAAAGAAAAAGAAAGAAAAAGAAAGAAAAAGAAAGAAAAAGAAAGAAAAAGAAAGAAAAAGAAAGAAAAAGAAAGAAAAAGAAAGAAAGAGAAAGAAAGAGAAAGAGAAAGAAAGAGAAAGAAAGAGAAAGAAAGAGAAAGAAAGAGAAAGAAAGAGAAAGAAAAAGAAAGAAAGAAAGAAAAAGAAAGAAAAAAAAGAAAGAGAAAGAAATAAAGAGAAAGAAAGAAAGAGAAAGAAAGAAAGAAAGAGAAAGAAAGAAAGAGGAAGAAAGAAAGAGAAAGAAAGAAAGAGAAAGAAAGAAAGAGAAAGAAAGAAAGAGAAAGAAAGAAAGAAAAAGCAGGAAAGAAAAAGCAGGAAAGAAAAAAAAAGAAAATAGGCCTTTTCCTTGAACATGCTTTTCATACGTAGATTTAAGAGGGAGGCACAAAAGCTGCTGTCTGAAAGCTATTACTCACTGCTGACCATTTCCCACCCCAGTGACCGACTGCTGTACCTCAGATGTCTCAGTTAAGCTTTGATGTTAAGAGCCATTAGCTTTATTGAAACTATAAAGGTAAAAATAATTTGCATTTAAATTTGTATTCTTCTGTTTTTACAGATTACCCCAGAAAAACAGACAACCCAGAATACTTACTCACACTGCTCATGTGCAATGAAGCAATGCACAAGAAGGAGCAACACTTTTCTCTCACAAAAGTCTCTTGTTCTCAGTGTTTTCCACTGGTGGAAACAAATGATTGTTCAGTGCTTCACTGAATGCAGTTTTACAATGTGACAAGTTAACAACTGGCATTTTTGTTCACATAGTTTCTCAAGCTGAGGTCTAGCTGAAAGTTTGTATTAGTGAGCTGTTTTCACCGAAACATGGAACGGACAAATGGTATCTCAAAGATGAAAACACAAGCCAGAGGCTGCACATAACCACAGATGTTCCAGACTGCAAATGCGTTTCTTTAATGGTTACCAAGGATGTATCAGTTTTAGCTGAGGATGCAAGAAATTTAAATCAGAAAATCAGTGAAGAAATTAAGCAAAACATTTAGAACCAAACTCCTCATGTAACTATGTGCTTTCTAGAGGACAAAAATGTTACCTCACAAGCAGCCATTTTGTAAAAGCATTACTGTTGCCTCTTCTAAAGGATGGATTCCCGTCTCCTGTTCCAAAACATTCAGCTTAAAAAGAGTAACATCAGTATGCCTTGGTCATGCGCTGACATTTTACATGTAAGTCTTCCTGCCCACACTGATTTTCAAATGTTTTCCTTGGTAACAGTTTCTACCCTGAGCCTTCAGCTTTCTCAGAGTTTACCATGAGTCTGTTCTGGGGCAAATGCCCCACAATATATCCCCACATTCACTATTTTGGGGAAGCCCAAGTTGATGAGTACTCACACACGGCCATAGCACTGCTAAATGGAGTCAGATGGCAGAGCAAGATGTGGTACTAACTCACTGGTTCAGCGAGGATTTTCACTAAGTGAATTTCACTCCTTAGCCAGCAGTTTGTTATTTCACCTGGATCCAACAGAAAAGGTTGGATTCTATTAGTTGCGGTAAGATAAGGGTGTGACTTCCAAATCCTATTATACATAAAGAATGAAAACCAATTCCCTTGGCCTTGTTGAGAAGAATAGCTATTTTTGACATTGCAATTCATTTTTAGACACCTTCTGGAAACGAGAGACAACCTATGCAAGGAATTAGATTTTTTTTTATTTTTTTTTAATTATTTTTTAATCAGAAGCTGAATATGAGCGCAAACCAAGAACTTCTGGATGTTTATCCCACTCTGGCCATTCTCAGAAGAATGCAAACAGCTTTCCTTTATTCTTCAAATTTATCTCTTCCCTGAAAAGGTAATAAATTATCCCAAAGCCCAGGAAAGACTTTTATTAAATAAGGCCTCATTTCCATCATCTGTAAAGGAATGGATTTACTAGTGAGATTTTCCCCCTTCAAAAAAAAAAATAAAACCACATTCCTGCCTTGGGAAATGATCTAAGTTCCTCAATGCACAGTTTCAAAGGATCCCAAATAAAAATGAAAAATACTTAATTGAAGGGGGAAAGAGGAGGAAAACTTCCAAATACCTTCCCCGTGGTGAAGCAATGAATCACACACGGATACCTGGAATACTTTATAGAGAAGATATTTACCCAGGGCATATCAGCTTTAGCTGGGGATGCAATAAATTTAATTGGGAAAGCCAGTACAGGTATTAAGTAAAACATTTAGAACAAGACTCCCAATACACCCAGCCACACCCTAGGTTCAGAGAAAGAGTGGCCTGGATCCAGGGCGTCAAAAACTTCTGCTTCAGCAAGGAGAGCTTGCACCGGCTTGCTTTGAAAAAGAAACCTACTTATCAAGTTTATCACACAAACAAACTGACCACAGTGTAATTTCCAGATGCTGTGCTTCCTTATTCTCTTTATCCTCACCAGCCAAGCAGTACTGGGAAGAGATTTCACCTAGGGCTACTAGACAAAATTCAAAAGGATCCACTGGAATTCATTTGCAGAACTACAAATGACAATAAAAACAATCAGTGAGTGAGATTTAGAGAGACAGATTGTAAGAGAGCACACATAGTATTGCTTTTACTAGCTGCATGAAAAAAAAAAACACAAGCAAGAAACATCCTATGGAAGTCCAAAGGGTCTTAAATTTAAGACACACTCCAGTCACTGCATAATTATGTACAGATTACAGTTTAGATCATTAGCAAGTTTCATGCCTCCATTATTTTAACTGAAAGCAGAAACTCATTTTGCTGATAAGGTGTAACTAATTTTTAATAGTTCTTTGTGAAAATTTGTCTCCCTTTTCTAAAACAGTGCTAGGTAATGCATTGTAAGTAGTTACTGAAAGCCCTGAATGTCACCTCCACCCCAAATTGTATGTGTTACTTTCCCCCAGGGAAGCTTCTGAGGAACAATCATGACTTCCATGGATTTCCACTAAGAAAAGAGAAAGAAACCCAAGCCATCAGAAATCCTACAGGCAGAATATATATCTTGTAGGAAAATTTTAATTAAAAAAAAAAAAATCACTTCTTCAGCAAATATTTGATGATACAACTTGGAAGTATTGCCACCACACTGCAGCTCTGAAAACGCTTATTATAAATCTTCCTTCTCCACACAATGGTAACAAGAATTAAACATATAAACTCTATGAGGAACACTCCATCTAGACTACAGTCAGCAGCCATCATTTCCCAGTTTACTGTGGGTTAAATTCACAGCTTATGCCCTTTTAAAATATACTTATCTAAAAACACTGGGACTGCACATAACTGTACCCTGTGTAGAAGAACAGAGAGTCATTGATGCTAAGAGTCGTATTGCCCACACCAGAGTTTATTGCCCTGTTTTTCCGTCAGGACTAAATCAATATACAAGCGACATCACTGTGATGCAGGGGTCAGGCAGGGTTGGTGACTCAGAATGAGCTCCCCGTGCTGGCCACAGGGTAACCCAGTATTTATGACTTCACAGTCCCCCAGTCCCAGAGAAGCAGCTGTGAAATGTGCTGGTCTCATTTGAACTCCAGCCTGATCTCACTGCCCAGCCCAACCCTCTAAGGAAAATGTAATAATGTCAAGGAAAAACCCCAACTGGATGGGACCACAGTTACCTGCTGGAAGGACATCTCCAAGCTTGGACATACTTATTTTCAGTCATCTCAGAGAAAATGCTGCTGAGGAGCTCAGCTCTTCCCACACAAGCAGGACGTCTTGGGGAAGAGGTGAATAGGTGAAGTTCTCTCCTTCTCATCACAGGGCTCACAGTTACATCTTGGCTTCTCCAAAAGACCATTCTTTTGCCTGAATTGCCCGACAAGGCTAATGTTTGCTTTGGCCTACCAGAATAACTTTCTATGGGCAGGAAGGGCTTTCTGAAGTTCAAATGATGCCATAAGCAAGTTCTGTTTAGATAAGATCATCTCAGCTTGGAACCACTTGGTAACTGGTGAAATATAGTTAATAAGGCTTGGGTATATCAAAGCCTTACAATTTGGGGGCTGATGAATATAGGCTATCCCAGTTGACCACCTAACACTGCATGAGGAGTATGGAAATAAAGAAATGCATCTGGCAAAACACAGGGTGCTGTGTAGCACTATTTCAGTCTTTTTATTTTCTACAGAGAATAAAGTGTTATTACTGCATGAGGGGAGGAAGAAGGAAAAGATACAGACTGCACAGCAGAAGACACAGCATAGATGTTGAAAACATCCTTTAAAAAGTATGCCCCTCCAGACCTTTTTTTTTGATCTTGGAATGAAATATTGCATATCAATCCATCACCCAGAAAAGGTTAAACTTATCAATAATTAATCACAGCATCATAGAATGGTTTGGGTTGGAAGTGATCTTAAAGATCACCCAGTTCCAATCCCTTGCCATGGGCAGGGACAGCTTTCACTGTGGGGTGGGAACTTTATTTGCTTTAACTATATAGCTACAGCATATGTTGGCACTCACATGCATTAGCATAGTTACTTGCTGCTTTCCATCCCCATTTGGTACCTAGATGTGAACGAAAAACTACAAGAGTATAAAAATAAGCTTCTCATGCAATTCATAACTGCGACAGAAAGAGAAGGCAGCAAAAAAGCTGTTGCTGAGCAGTTCCACCCTGCCAGATGTTTATACTGAACTTCCAGATGTTTTTTCTTGCATTTATTGCTTTGCTACAATAAGTGACTGTCTTCAAACACAGTGAGGCTCCTTTAAATCAAAACAGTTTATACAAAAAGTACCTTCACTTTTTTTTTTTAATCTGTGCCCACATTAGTTTCCAGATCTTACAGAATAAACTACATTCCTCCTTCCAAACAAAGTGGATGGTTTTACAGGCAGGCGGGAAAGTCCTAAGTGTCTGTTTAGTTCCCAGGAACATAAAGGGTAAGCAATCATGAATTCATTGTTTGCTCTCCCTATGTTCTGGGGGTTAGCTGTAGCGCTTGGCTCAACAGGCATGCCTAATTTTGGCCAAACAACATTGAGAACTCGCCCAACACGTAAGGCTAATTGGCAGGACTGGTTAAATACATATGAAAAGGCTTTCCGCTATTACTGTTAAACAAAGTTCAGTTATAAAACCTCAGTATCATAATCTTACAGAGAAGAATGGCCAAAGATGTGTATGGAGCTGTAGGGAAGAGTGTTATCCGCATTGTAAAAACAAGAGCTGACAAATTAAGAATGGGTGTTTAATCAGCATTTAGGCAAGAGAATATACAGGTTAACTCTCCAACACTAATAATCTAATCCGGTAGTTACCTACAAATGCAGGTATATAAGAACCCTTAAAGACCCTAGCCTTTCACAACTTATTCCAGGCCATGGAAATCCAGAGCAGAGCTAAGTTTTTCCAGACCTGAAATCCTTTTTCAGTGCTTTCACTCCTTCTTAAAACAGTAGATATCATCCATTTTTGGGCCAAACCTGCATTTGTTCCAGCCAAATGCATTCAGAGTCTAACATTGACTTCCATCAGGAAATGTTCAGCTTTGTCCTTAAATGTAAGATAATGTGGAGGATGGAAGAGGGGATGCCAAATTTCAGCTCTTGTTGCTGTCTGTTCCCTTGATCGCTCATTTAAATGTAACACATGGTGGTGGTGAAAGGCAAAAGTGTTACTGAGCTACAAGCTGAATCAGACCTGATTTTATGGCTATGTGCCCTATGCTGATCAGTCCTGCTTTAGCCCCTGCGCAGAGGAAAGGCACGCTCTAGAGAAAGAGTTTTATGTTCCTTGTTACTTTCGAAAGATTTCAAAAGCAGCCTTGTTAAAAGAAAAAAGGGCTCAACTATGACATCACTTCCTTCTGTTTAAAATATTTTACCCAAGGAAAAAGAAAAACCCCAAAGGGCATGAAAAAAAAAGAAACAAAAAAAAAATCTGTTCTCTGCTTCTGGCTCGTTCCTCGAATTCAGCATCCCACCCACTTATGGGATGACGCAGTGTGCCAGATCCCGACTGCTCCAGCCAGCGCGTCAAGCAGCCGTAGCCCTCCCCACACAATTACCCCTTGTCAGAGGTGGCTGGCATGCGCCCTGCACATGCTGACAGCATTGCTGCTGCAACAACTGCACCCCTTCAGGGCAGCTCTTCTCCTCTTGCAGCAAGGCAGTAAGGCACCTGGAGGCCAGGCTGTGTTAGGCAGCTAACAAACAAGAAGCTCTTTTGTCAATTTGCTCCCTCTCCTGCCTCCTGAAATGTAGTGTGGATGGAGACAGAGGAAAAGATGAACTTCTGCTTGCAGCAGTGAGGCTTTCTTTGCCTGGGAGCACAGCCAGCAGGACAACTTCAGGAAGAACCATTTATGGAAGTTTAAAAGTCAAACGAACAGTTCATTGCTGCCCAAATCACTAAGGGGTTACTTACAGATGAGCAGCATTCTAACAAAGCTCCTAAGATGAGTACTGCTTCCCTCTACCAATGCTTATAGGTTTACTCAGAGTCCCAGCTTTGTTTTTCCTTGGTTTTCAGGGCACACTTCCTCTCCAAAACGGGTAAGTGGGCTGACACGCACCAGCTCCCTTCCTCACTCAGCTAGGGAGAGGTGGGAGAGGGATCTTGATAACACAAACTGAACCGCTTCCTTTCCCATCTCCACCTCTAGCAGAAAGTTGGTTTCTGCCTCAAATAGCAATGTATTACCCTGATCTTCACCATTAACAGAAGCAGGGAGTCTTTTCTGCTGTGCTATTGGGGTTTATTGATGCAGAAAAAGCCAGATTTCCAGACTGCATGAGATAAATGTTCATCAAATTGCTCCAGGCAGCCTAAGACACCCACCTTTTCTGCCTTTGCCAAAGCTGAAGCAGATAAACTTGCAGCACTGTCTACTGGCTGTGTCTGCAGGAAGGCACTTGGGGAGTATAACACTTGAAATTAAATCTTCTGCTTGTGAAATTTTTAAGCCAGACTTACAAGCAGCCCGCAAGCAATTGCAAAGCACAAGGACACTCACCTGATCAATAGGCTGACTGCACTGCCTACTCCAAGCTGAGGTAACACCTAACCAGCCCTTCAAAGTGATGCTTAGCTTCTTTTTGTTCCCCAAAACAATCTTCCACTGGAAGCATAAATTCAGTAATATCGGACGCCATTTGTCAGCTGATGACAAATAATGAAAATTTCTCGTGGTTCATCTAGCAGTCTGCTTAACACCCTGATGTACAAACATTTAACCTCCCAAAGCCGCTGCGGTTGCCCCCAGGCCCAATTCTTGGCTTCAGGCTATTTTTTTTTTCATTTATTATTAAAACAAACCCAAACAAAACCCAACAAACCAAAAACAAACCCACAGCTCTCTTCCAACCATTTTTATCTTGCAACTGTGTCTCACAGATTGTAAGGAGGTGAAAGCATTGCTGCTTCTTTACACTGTAACCTTCTGACCGACCTCCTTCTACCAAAGAAAACACACTGCTTTGGAGAACAAACAAAACCAATAAACCCCAAAACAAACCCTTTTCAAAATAATACCAAAGTGGGAGATCCAAATACAGGATGAACTGTGTCACAGTCTGGAAGTTCCTATGTTTAATTCAAAACAAATACTACAATGCCTCTCTCTGTAAATGGTACTTTATGCAGATTAGAAAAGATGCTAAACCAAAGTGTGTGCACAACACTGAATGAATAACTGCACCAGTAACAAGAAACATGGTTCTGCCTGAATTCTGAAGAAAGCTTCAATGCGTACTACCTGCAGACCTGAAAAATTCTCACTTCAAATAACCCCAGTGAGGAATCAGGGATATTACTGAACTACATCAGCAGCTAAACTTGAGTCACCTTCAGTTTGGCTAGTGCTACTTAACCTCTGGACTTGTTTCACTGTTTCCAGAACAATACCTTGAAAAAAATAAGGTACTTACAGGGGTTAAAAAAGGGCTACTTCATGTTCCTTGTACACTGTTGCAGCCATACTGGGTAGCCTGTAATCTCCCCTGTGACCTCTGCTCATAAGAGAACAGAGGAGGGTGCAGTCAGTACTTCACCTTACAGCTGCATACACACCTCTAGTCCCCATATATGCTTGGCATGAGCTGCCATGTACAATTTATTCAGTGACTATTTACTCCTTCAGCTCTGTGTTTCACTGGAATAAGCACTGGCCATTTCCCACCCACATTTCTTTTTTTAAAGTTTGAGGCAGTCTTTCACCTCAAAGGAAATACCCCACTGCTGTAGGTAGAGAAAACAAGGATTTAGTTCCAAAAAAGACAACTGCAAAATCTGAATATTCCTTTTGTCCTTAACCTCATTTTGCCTTCTGCAAGGAGGATGATGGAAGTGGGGACGGACAGATTTCCAAACCACCAGGCAGTCAGGAAAGTTTTTACCCACCACTATAGCCTCCCTCCCAAAACTCAAACATTCTTTTCCCAAAGAGGAGAGCAATACATGTAGGAATAAGACTTCTCAATGGCTGAACAGGTTAGTCAACTACACAGCTCCTATTCTGGCTACAAAGCTAAGCACCAGGTCAGACAGCTAGATTTACATTCTTGAACTAAAGTATGAATTGACACTGTGATTCACATCAAATCTCTGCAATTATTCTGCTGTGTTTGTGCAGACATTAACTGCTAGAGAGCACAAGTCAAAACAGAGCAACGGAAATCAAGATGTCAAGAACTGGGGTTAAGTTTTGAGCTTTGCAGACTTTGTACAGGTGCATTTATGGACTACTAGGGTATCTTCATGATGCAGCAGGGTACTAGGATCCCAAGAGACTCGTCTTCTGTGCTGGAAGACCTCATGGGTAAGAACACAGGTTGGGACAAGCAGACAATTGGCACCATCCCTGCCTGCCTTTAACTTACTGTCATCAACGACAAACAGAACAAACTACAAAGAACATCACTGGCCAGTGGTACCCAGTATCTAGGCTGTGCTTTTGCATAAGGAAACTTGAGAGTTCCTGACAAAAACCAAATACAGCCATTTACAAAAAGACACAAATCTTCTGACTCTAAGTGTGCCATGGTATTTGCCTCCTGTTTTCCAAGCGCTGAAGCTTGGGCACCTCCTGAGAAATAAGTTCAAGCACACCAGTGCCTCACATGCTACTTTTCTAAATTAGCAAATTGGTAGATGCTCAGATGTGCCAAACATTATACACCTGAGTAAAATGTACATGCAGTCCTGCTTAACATGTGAGATCTTTTCATCAATACCCTGTAGTCCCTCATTGGTCTTCAGACATGGGAGTACGGCCTGAATGCACAGAACACCTTTTGGGTGGCAAAAAGGAGACAAGAGATACTTCAGAGGAAGACTGAGCCTTCCCTGTACTATCAAAGGTTGCAGCCATTTGGCATGTTCAAAGGCAAAAGGGCAAACACTGCACAGCATAGGATGCTCAACAGGTATTAAACCTGCATTGGTGCAAAATCCCATCACCTTACATCCTGAGGTCCTGAATTTTCATCAGTTTCACATCTAGGGCTAAGTAACCAAGTCTCTTAGACCCTCTTCCATAAATAAGCTTGACAGTCCCAACACAGTAATGAATGCTGGGGGCTCTTATTGCCCCCACCTCTTCTAATGTCTTGCAAACACTACCAACCTCTCACCCTCCCATAAGCTGGACGTGCATTACTTAAATCACCTGATAAACAGAGCGGAGGGAACAGGGAAGGCAAAGTAAACACTTACCAAGCACAATGACGACAGTCTTCAGGAGGCTCATCATGGTGTCCCTATTCCTGCGGGGTCCAGAACTGTGTCTGGACATCCTCATAGTCCTTTGGCGGACGTACCCAAAGATATGAGCATACAGGACGACCATGACCACAAAGGTGACCAGGTTGAAAATAGCCCAAAAGACCAGGTAGGAGTCACTGTAGAGCGGTGCCATGTTGGAGCAGTGAGTGATATCACAAATACAGTTCCATCCAACACTTGGTATGGCGCCCATGACTATGGCCATTGTCCAAATAACAACAATTACGACCACCACTCGCCGGTTGCTCATCCGAGTGTGTAGCTGCATTCGGAAAACTGTAATGTGCCGCTCAATAGCAATGGCCAACAAATTGGCTACAGAGGCCGTCAAGCTAGTGTCAATAAGACCCTGACGGAGAAGCCAGGTGCTTACAGTCAGTCTTCTAGTGTTGGGTCCTGTGTTGAACATTAAGTAAAAGTAGGCCAGTCCTGCAAAAAAGTCCGCGGCGGCTAAGTTGGCCATTAAGTAATAAATAGGGAAGTGGAATCGGCGGTTGACATAAATAGCCACCATGACCAAGAGGTTGGCCAGCATTATGAAGATGCAGACTGTAATCCCCAGTCCCATTACAAGCTTGCTGACAGTATTCCATTCAGTGGCTAGATATTTTCCACTTCGATTATAAAAGAAGGCAATGGTTTCATTGTAGTAGCACTGTGGTTCATTCATGGCTGTGGACTGAAAGAAAAAGGGTAAAAAAAAAAAAGAGAAAAAGAAGAATGACATCAGAACTGAAATATGATTGTCTCCATGGACAAGACATACACAGAGAGTGGGGAGTGGGACAGGAAGGGAACAAGCTTCAGAACAAATTTATTTTTTCAGACTAAGTGGCATTCCACAATTCGCAAACAAATGCTCTGAGGAGTCTACTAACAGCAGCCAGATTAGAAACAACCAGAAATGTTTCCATCTGCTCTGGGAGCTAGCATGATTCCTGATGTAGTCGTAAATTCATAGCAAATGAGCTTCTGGCCAACCAGATGTGCTGAAAAATTCACTTAAAGTGAAAGGCATGCAATTCATAATTAAGAAAAGTTAGCTCTCTTACAGGACACCTTATTTACATTATCAGTGCATAAAACTGTTGTTTGGTTGTACCACTGTGAAGAGCTCTGCAAAAAGGAGGAAAAGCTTACATTTCCCAGTAGGTTTTGACTCATTCAGATCTCCATCAGGGGTATTCCTTCTTGTCCCATCTTCAAAACTGGGAAGGACACCCTAAATTAAGACTGTCAGTGTGTTCTAAAACTAAGAATTGCCAGGGCCTGGGGCTATATCCTTAAAACGTAAAGTACATTTATAAACAATAAAAGAAGCTTGCCACTGTATTTCTATGAGCATTCTTCTTTCTCTATCAGCCACATTTCTGTATTTTGAAATAAATCATGCTTTTAAGTATAATTTGTGTGAACCAATTTATTCCAATTTGAATTGGGAGTGAGGCAATAAATCAGAAGAGTAGTATTTTAATGCTAAAAACATCAAATCTTATTTCTTGTATTAAGTACTGTTACGTATTGTCAGGGAATATGTAAATCATTTTCTTGCAGAGTACTGAGCTGAGCACAGCTATGGGTGCAACAAAGACCCATACTCTAACAGAATGTAGAACTCTCGCATAGAAGTGTTGGCTAACAAAAAAAAAAAGGTTTAGTGAGTTTCCTTCCTCAATTATAATCAATTACTCAAGGTGCAATTCCCAAAAGGCAAACTGTAGGAAGAACCCCTCTGAACAACACCCTGGTTCCTTCTTTAGCATGGCTTAAAATGAGGATGTAATCATAATAATTAAAACCAAAAATGAAACAGAATAAAACCACAGAAAATACACCCACCAAAAAAGCCCTCAAGAAACTAATGTCAAAAAAAGTCTCTTTCTAAAGACACCCATGAGATGTGGCTCTGACACCCTTTTATGGCTGTGAAACTCTATTGACTAAACTTGAAGTTTCACAAGAAGAGGACCAGTTTTAGTAAGAAACAAGTAAGCCCAATGAAAGAACAGATCAACAATACTAAAAGATAAGAATTTCTTCTCATTAAAACATGCAAACAAAAACCCTATGCTTTGGACAGCTCCAATCATTCTGCAGGAAATGCTACACCCAACTTAACCTTTATGTGGAAACAAAAAATGTATAGAATTGGAAAACAGAATTAGTAATTGAACTCAAGCGAAAATAGTATCTGACAAAAATTTCCTTAAAATTATCCAAAGCTATTTCTCTTTCCCTCTGTTTGTCAACACAATTAAACTAATTCCTATGAAGCAATATCCAAAACTTTCACCAATATCCCAAATGCATTACATGACATTTAGATTTATGTTAAGGAAAAAGGTCTTTTCAGAATGATTTTACCTCCAACCTAAACATCGATTAGAAACATTTGCAGACCCAGGATAATAAAAAGCTAGAGTAAATAGTCTTTCTCAGCACAGTGACTATAAAACTTTTATTGTTCCTCTAGGATTCATCAACTCTTAGGTTAGAAACATTTCAGCCTTAATTATTTAAGAATTTTTAAAAGTTCTTCAGTAGGATCTCTCTGTTGCATAGAAAAAATGATTTATAAGGGATAGTTAACAAAGAGAAACCTAGCTACAAGACATCTGGCTTTAATTCTTTGGTTAAAGACCATGTGGTAATAACAGGTCAAGTATAGGAACCCTTAAGGGAGAGAGGAAGTCATATGAATGAATTAGTGGCCCTTATAAAAGCTTGCCAACACCTGCATTAATTATGTGAATGCCCTGCGTTTTTTCTCTCTGTAGGAATATCTACATGCAGTTATACACTCTAATTTAGAGAGGAGGTCAGGACTCCAGGATCTAGTAGACTTTCATGATCCTGAATAAATTCTCTCTTTGTCTATAAATTTATTGATGGAAATTTTTCTTGCAGATGGCTGCTGCCTATACGTAACAATCCCTGATCCACAGTTGCTCTACAGCTACACCTGGCAGAATATAATTTTTAATTCAGAAATTTGAAATGTGGTAAATCTAACTTTTTGTGCGTCTTTGTTTTGCACATCAGCTTAGAATGTGAATTATCCTTCCATTTTGTAATCCTGATTTTATTTTGTAACCCCAGTTTTTATCCCTCAGCTTTTTCACATGAAATCTGACACAGATATGATTAAAAACAAACAGTCTCAATCACAAAAAGCCAAGCCAGGGCTGAACATATGCAATGCACATAAGAACATGTAAAACAGTATAGAGTCTGATTTGTTAAATTTCAAAGCATGACAGCGCTGGAGCAATCTTGGAGGAATAGCATGAGGCTCATTAGCTCCTCTGATTTTGAAGACACAGGAACAAAACACTGTTCACATAAGGGATTTGAGAAGTTTTGTTTTTTAGAGTGTGCTAATCTAAAACCTGGGATTGCCTTTAAAAGATTTTTTTCAGTCCCAAGGGAAAGAACGGCAGCAGAAGAGACTGCTGACAAAAGTTCAAGCAGGGGACTTCCCAGATGATCAGCTTTCTTGCATGCCAATGTATATATTACAGGAAGGTTTTGACCTCCCAGGTCATGAACGTACAAATCCCAAGGCATCACATTTACCCCTACTGCTGCTATCTGACTGGAAAGGCTCAAGCAGCAGGGCAACACAACATATCTCTGAGTACTGAAAGTGTTAACATACCATAATGGGATATGCAAACGGGCAGACCCATCCCTTTCTTCTGGCCCTGCAGGAAAAGGGGCAGGGAAGTTTATATTTTAATTTCCTGAAGTTTCACTCAGTGTGTTTCATTGCCTGGGTAAGCCAGATGTGCAGTGCCCTGAGATTTACCTCATCCATTTAGTATATCTCAACAGAAGTTTAAAACAAACTGAGTTGCAAATTGCCCATGTTAACTAAACCTCTAGGACATGTCTCTGTAGAAAAAGAAAACATCTGAATTATGAACCAGCAAGACACATAAAGCAAAATGGAGTAATAGCAGGCTAAAAGCAAAGCCTCCTCTAATCATGTGAGGTTGACTGAATACTCAAGACATGGCTGTCCCAAACCAAAGAACAAGAAAATCCTGAGTACATGGAGTTAAATCTCTTAATATGATGAGACACAGTAATAACCACAACACAATACACACAGGCCAGGAAATCCCATACCAGGACTTAGTAAATAAAACTCACTCTGCTTCTACTGTCAACACATAGTCATGCTGTAGCCGGAATACCACCTTGTCACTGGCTTTCCAGCTGCTATCTGCTACACTTGTCCTCTTGGCTCCTCCACTCTGGTGGTAAGAAACCATGCCAGTGAGGTGGCAGTGGAGAGACTGGAAGAAAAGCTTGTGTAAGCAATTTGCCAGTGTTTCATCCTTGATTCATCACGCTGCTGCCCCAAGTCTCCATCAGAGCTTGAGGAGTGAGGTGAAGATTTGGATTTAAGGCAAGGAAGAGCTTGCCCATGGGACTTCCTTAGGTAAGCAGCCTCTTATTGTCTTGACCGGAGTGAAGAAGCCACTGTTTGCCTGGAGAGGGAAGGTGAGAGGGGATCTCTGGGTCCTGCCAGCTTGGTGCTGAGTGACAGCCCACCTGGACAGGGCTGTGCATGGAGAGATGCTTAGGGTGTAAAACAAATACCAAGTGATAGATTCTGTCTAAACTAAGCATTTGTTAGCACAAGGTGCCTCAGGGGCAAATGATCAGTTTACAAATCCTGCTGCAATCAGAGTTTGCAGAGATCCCCAGTCCACTTAACAAAAAATATTAAAGAGAAAAGGACCCCCTCCCCTCCGGCATTCATGGGTTCATTTATTTCTCACTGAGAGAAACAGAGAACAGAGCTGAGCATTCTTAGAATACTAAGGTCTGACTTTTACAGAGCTTTTAAGACTTGGAAGCCACAAAAATGATTCCATATCCAAGAAAACTCAAAAAAAAAAAATTAACCCTAAGCTCTCCAAACATAGTCTGCTCCTCTCATTTTTCATTTACTGAACTAACCTCGACACGCTGCTGATTTCTTACTGAGAACACAGACAAGAGATGAAAACCAATTTATCTGGCAAGGAAGGAATACAACCATTTTCCAAACAATGAAATGCCAACTACAAGCCAGAGACCTCAACTTTGCAGGAGTCATGCATTTTGCCTGTGCTCTTCCTAAAGTTTGAGAGACTCTGAGGAGGCTCATGATATCCAAGATGAGTTTTTAATCATCAGGTAGCTACCCTTGGATCCCCAAAACAATATTTATCATTGTCAGTGTCAGCCAGAAATCCAAAAACATTTCAGAAGAAATGCAGACTTGGGAATGGTAGGACTCCCAAACAGGAATAGGTGCCTTAAAGCTTTACATTTACTGCAGCAGCGAATGGAAAAGCAGTAGCACTGCTTTAAGTTTATGTAAATACTCTGAAGTTTACCAACATACCAGGAAGGCTTGAGCTGAAAAACTTTAGGGAACTGCCAACTTCAAAATCCCCAAATAAGGGTACTAATTAAGAAAATCTTTAAAATAAGCATAAGCAAGGAAGTATAGGAATAATTGAATCAATATGTAAATACTTTATCAACCCACAACTGCAAAACTGTGGGCTTTATAAGAGTAAAGTTGTAACAGATGAGAAAAAAATTCCAATTTGCAACAAAAATTTCTCCATTACGTAACGAAAAGCACAAACTATCATTCAAGCTGCAGAATACAAAAGAAACAAGATGTTTAAAAGTAAAGGGGAAAGTCAGTATTTCATTTAAAGATAAAAATAGCAGCTGAAGAGGCATTTCACCAAAATTTAAGACAAAAAAAAAAAGTCACAAAACAAGGGTCCCAATACATTATAGCCTTATGCCTGCTCTGCCTCATATACAGATATAATTTTATCTGTTCAATGAAAGTATGGAACCCTACCACCAAGATACAATGGCTCCATACATACGTTTTTCCAAAATGCATCTCCTAAAATAATAATTCAATGGATTTAAAGAAAACCTTGTATGATGAGATATGGTTTAGTCACAGCAGGCAATTTTTTCATTACACTGAACTCATTTTGCACTTCACATAGCTGAAAAGACTACCAGAAATGGAACCAAGAAGTTATTTGCCTCCTACAGTTTATACCTGGAAAGGGTAACCCAACATATCTAGATACTCAGTGTACCAAAGAAAGAGACCCAGTTACCAGCAACACTGGAAAAAGAAGCTAAACTTCTTTTTAAGCAGAAGTTAAACTGCTGGAAGGTATAATTCTCAAGTGACAGATCCTGTTGGAAATTATGATTATGACCTCCACAGATTGTCTATAAAATCAGGGAGGGTGTTCACCTTAGTGCTTATTCACTGTTGACTACTACAAAGGCAAATTCAAAGATAGCTTCTGTGGGCTAAAAATAGAATGGGTAAGAGAAGAAAGTCCAGCTTACTCTAAAAATACCTTTCTTCTGGAAGATGCCTGGGTTGCTAACTATTAGGTCTGAAATACCATCAACAGATTTTCAGGATAGATAAATCATGAGCCATGCAATTCACTATGTGGACACCAGAGGATTAGTGAAGAGCCATGATGGTCAGGAGCATACTGAAGTGATCCAGCAGGACCCTAGATTACCACCTCTCTGGTTTAAACCTTTTCCACTTTCTACTGCTGTAGAAAGGAAGTGTGCATATACATGCAGTCTCTTTCACTGCATAATTCTGCAAGCAAAAGAAGATATAGGAAATTGAAAAGCTAGAAGAATTAGAAAAAATATCTTGGGAAAGACAAAGAGTGAACCCATCCCTCCAGCAACCTACCCAGTAATTCAGGCACTGCTATACTGTTGCTCCTGTTTCACAGATACAGCATTTTCAGACGAGCTGCATCTCTCACTAGAACTACCTATGTATTCTGACGAATGCTTTCCAGTTCAGGAGGAAATGAAGACTGTTTGAATCAGGGCAGAGTTCTACATCATCACAACCCCCTTTACATTGCTAGGATGACTTAAACACTGATTATCAAAGATTTGTTCCCAGACCACAGAGTACTTCTCTGCTTCCCCATCTCCGCCTTCCAAGCTTATCTCAAAGGGAGGGAATCATTGCAATGTGAAGGTACTGAAAATATAAGGTAATTGGTTTTCCCCCTAAGGGAGATGCAATCAAGCATGTTGAGCCCAAATGTCCCATACAGAGTACAGAAACAGCTTCTTCAAAGCTCTTCAAGCTTCATTTTCTTCTGGAGGCGCTTTCATGACAAGCTGAGCTTCAGAGACTTTAGCCAGACATGGGTATAAGCTCACCTCCTGGCTTTCCAGGAGACACATGAAGGCAATTATATTCCATTATCTAATTTAGTGACTGAAATATAAAAGGTGACTGACACCTTTTATGCCTGCAAAAAACAGCCTGTGTCATGATGTAGTTTTCTCCACTATCTCACCCAGTTCATTCCCTACTGCCTACCTGTCTTATCCTCAACCTGAACATCATAGCCACACATCTGACCTGCTATGAGTCCTTGAAAGCTGCTGTTCAGGACAGACCAAAGAGCCCAGGCCCAGAAAAAGCTTTCTGCAGGGAGGCACAGCACACAGTCCCTTACCTGTGACACTTTAGAAGCCATCAGAGGGAAGAAATAGTAGAGAAAAAGGAAAAAAAAAAATCCACAACTCTAACAAGAGAATTTCTGCTCATAATGAATAGCAACACGCATCCTTTGGGCACAGTTTGGTGATTAGTGAACCAAGCTGGGAATTAATTCTTGGCTCCAGCAGCTGAAAGACTGGCCTTTTATGCTGAAAAGATGTTGCAGGCTATTTGGGCAACTTCCATCTCCAGGGCACACCTTCCATCTCTCCTCACCAAGCAAACCAGGAAAGTGAGCACTTTGGGAGAGTTTAGCCTACAAGAAATATGCTTATTCAAAATTGTGTTCATGAGCATAGCAAATTTCATTTGGGGCTGAAAATGGAGATTTCCAAGTGGGATAAGACTATCCTGTGTTTACCATTGCAAATAATTTTTTTTTTTTGTGAAATATACATCAGACAGTTTGGGCTTCTTTTGCTACATGCACTGCTTTGTGAAATTTATAAACATAATATAGAAAAATCTTTCCTAGGACTCTGGCAACAATGGGTTCTCTGTCAGTAACTTGTTCATACAGTACTATGCAGCTGCTTATAAAGCAGTATTGGTCTATTTTGAACAAAACAAAGACATATTTTGAGGCCCTGGTAATCTCATCTAGTATACCAATTAAAAAAAAAAACAGCATGGTGGTATTTAAGATTCCCTATGATGTCTAACTGGGTGGATGTACTTCTAATTACAAACTGTTTCTACCAGTCTTACCATTTCCATTTGTTCTCTTGTTTACCTTATTTACCACTGCCAGAGGACTGTTTTGTTAAAGAGGTTAATTTGTTTACTTACCTAGAAGGGGAAGAAAAAAAATCCCCACATTTGTCGGCTGCAGAAATTTGGGCACTAAATCTGAAATGCAAAGTGTGTTGAGCTTTGCTGGGGAAAGGGGTTACAACAGCTGTGTCTCCCCCCAGGAGTCTGCTCTCAAGCACCATTATAAAGAGGAAAAAGCTACTGATGATGACCATTCTGCAGCAAGGATAGTTTAAGTCTCTTTCACTCTAATTCAAATAAAAAGAAGGGAAAACAGAGAAGTATTCAATGGCACTAAGTGGGAGAAGTGTTTTTTGGCTCTGGTAACCACACAGCCATGAAAGGCCACTATAATGGAAACTGCTCTGGATTTCTTTTTAAATAGCTGCAAGGCAGTTATTTGAACGTATTCATTTACTTCTAGTATTTGGCTGATAGGATCCACTGCTGGCAAAAGCAAAAAGAGAATGATGAATTTTTGTTGCTTTCTTGTTTTAAGCATTTCTGAAGCACTGTTGAAGTCCCTGGTTCATTAAGCAACTGGAGCTCCTATCATTTCTTCTTCAAAGCTTTTACTGCAGAATTCATCTCACGCCATTCTCAAAGAGAAGATACGAATCACTCCACAGAGCACATTAATCAGTTTAGGTCACCACTTGTTATGTTTCCTTTTTGAAAACAGCAAAATCCTCTGGGATGCTTAATGCTTCTTACAGAATTATTTAACTTTCCACTTACTGCACTAATCAGACCAATCAAGTTTCTATGATATAACTTTGCTTATACATCATTGAGGAATGAAGTTGCCACATGTACCACAAAATATCCCCAACTTAAAAATCAGAAAGTTTTGTTATGTTTTGTTTCCAAGTGCAGCATAGCTTATCTAATCTGAAATCACTAGATTCTGCCTTACAAGAAAACTCCTCTGGAAAAAACTTAAAGCATATTCTGAAAATTTTTATTTTATTGACTTTTTGGACATATTATGAATTATGTCCTAGAACTGTTGTCCATTCCAGATTTCAGTTATGGATAGCTAAATTGCCCTGAAACTTTACTTATCCTTCACATTTAAACATGACCAAGATGCCTTAAATCTGTGCTCTTAATCACCACTTACGTTTGGCAACAGGATGCTGGGGGGAAAGAAGACGGGAGCAGAGAACTTCAAACAGCTCAATGCATAGGAAAGGTATGATTATGAAAAATATGTCGCTTCAGTAGAGGGGTCAGAAACTGCTTTTGGTATTCTTTACCTGTTGACACACTAGCAACAAGAACATTTTAAAATGGTAACGACAATTTCACATCTGGTATCAAGAAGTGACTTTCAAAAACCTTTTCAAAGTCTGAATCTTTTGTTACCTGACTCAGAAGACATATCTTGACAAAGATAAAATTTGCAATTAAATTACCAGTTACTCCCCTCATTGTGGTACCACAATGAGCATCTGTAGGATTCAAACCTAAGGTAAAACCTGTTAGGGTAGGCTTCAGGTCGCAAAAGGCCCTGCTGTGGTCTTTGGAATCCTTCCCTGTGGTAAATAAGCGCCTATTCTTGTTTGCTCTGTGCAGTTAAAGGACCGATGAAGGCAGAGGAATATTTATTACTGAGATGTATACACACATATACATCCATTTCTACAACAAAATAGATATTATTTACTTCTAAAGACTAAACTGAGTGTGAAAGAAACCAAATATCCTGGCAATACTAAACAAAAGCTTAAAGATAAGAGTTTAAAGTATAGAGCAAGATACTTCTTTTGTAACTGAGATGCTACCTAGCTCATGCAGAAGGCATGCAAGGCTACTTCCAAGTTCAAAAAAATCCTTAATACATTAGTTTCTAAATGTCTTCCACAGTACATTGTGGCATCTGCTCACTTTTAAAAGGCAAAATAATGTCCTCCAGAAAAAAAAATAAACCCAAACCAACGTATTTTAATGAACATAGTTTTCTAAACTATACACAAAATTAATCTGTATGTCAACACAAACACTAACAGCAAGCCATGCAGTTCCAGTCTGAAAAGTTCCTTACCTTAGTATTTCCACCTAATGATTTATCTCTTTAGCTATGTCTCTCACTATGTTCTTCCCTTTTAAAAAACCTTCCTTACCCTTAGAAACATACACGTCTCCCAGCAGATTGATTGGAGCTATTACTTCTTTACATAGGACTGAAGACTTAGAGGAATCATCAGATCCACAATAGTTTACTGAAATCTATGGTAATTCATGCATGTATGTAAGTTTGTCTGTATGGGTATCAAATTTTTACAACATGAGGTTGAGAGAATGTTATTTTTCTACCACCATCTCCCACACTGAGTATTGTCTTTCCTTTCTGTTGCTATTTCTTTTTGGCTTCTGAGTCAAATCTCACTGAAGCACAGTCTCTAAAATTCAAGAGTGGAGGGAGAGCTGTCTGGATTACCAGTCAATGACAAGAATTATCCATTCATCTCTAGTCTTTGGTCTAGTGATGCAAGTCTAAGGCTGGATTTATTCAGTAGAAACTCCCTGCAGACACAGGACACATGCATTTATTCACGTGTAAGTAGAACAGAATAGTGACGGGTGATCACCAAAATTGTTTACAAGTGATAACTTTTCTTCCACTCATTCTTGCACCAAAGTTGACCTTATTTTCCCTTCAAGAAGACATTTATCCTAAACAACATTCTTAGATACACAAGTTTTTCATACACAAAGAAGGCTCTGAAGAGAGAACCCATGGGGACAGGGATGCAACTGCCTTTCAGAGTAAAGAAGGTAATGGCCTGAGCGCTTTTCTTCAGAGAGTAAAAAGAGTCTGGCAGCAGTCAGGCAGCCTGGGACACAAGCATACAGAACCCACCTCCTACTCTGCTGTAAAGATAGAAAATCCTTCTCTGACCCTAACAAGGACAGAGAGACAAGACACTTGAAAAGCACAAAAATACTTTTAAAATATACTAGTTCTTCATTTGAAACACAGGAGGAAAAAAAGCACAAAGGAATTTTTCCAAAGCAGATTTTGGATTCAGCTCATTTCACATCACCACCCATTAGTGTACATGATTTATGTAGCTTCACAGGGTCCAGAGATCTCTGAACTACTGCACTTCTCAATGCATATTGCTAAGAGGTGTAGTATCCTGAGCCAAAGAATCTCTAGGAAACAAAAAAAAGGAAAATAAACATTAGCTCTCCAGTTTTCTGTCATTTAACTTAATCAATTTTGGTGCCCTCTTCAGTAAAATATACACCTATAAAACTTCAAATTGTAACAGATACTTGTTTTTTTTATGAAATTCAAGGGACTTTAAAAATGCTTTTCTGAGATATCTCATTTTCCATTTGTAATCTTTACTTCACCAGAAAACGCAAGTATGCATTAAGTATATGGAGAAGAAGAAATCACTTAGGTATTTATACATACCATATCTGAAGCACACACTTTGAATGATGAAGATTAATGTGTTAATAGTTGTAAGTGTATTATTCATTTTATTACTGCTTTTCACTTAGAACTTTGGCTTTTCTGGTAAGAACACTGAAACACATTATGGCCTTCTACTCTGTATTCATTAGGCACAAGAAAAACAAACCATAATGCAGGATCACCTACATGGAGTCAATAAACACCGTATTTTGCCATGTATTTGCTTATACAGCAATGTCGTGTCAAAGCATAATAACATTCATAGCAAACAATGAATGTCTTTAATACAGTATTTCAGGAAAATTTACCTTGATGGCTCAGAAGTGAAACAGGAGAAAAAGCTAGGATTCAATGAAAAAGGTTCAATTAGTTCAGCTGCCAGAATTTCATCATGATCTACTCACCTCAATAACCTCAGGCTGGGACATCATGGAGGATGGCACTAAATCAGTGGGGATATCCATGGTAGCTCAAAATGTCCCTCCTGTCCTTGCACCCCTCCTTTGCAGCTGCAAACAACTGGTAGGAACACAGAAGTCCTTCCTTAGACCCTAGTCATGCTGGCATTTGCTCCTAGTAGGAAGGAAAAAGAGTAATTGTTGAGAATAACAAGCGTACACTGGAATTTGGTCCAGAACAGCAAAACAATTCACTTGACCAAGGAAACTAAAATTCACAGAAACTGAATACAGCAAGAAGGCAATGCACAGACCATGTAAACATTGCAAGGAAAGACAGTCACCTCCACAGCATTGGAATTGTGCTATCTACATTGTTTTGTTTTTTTTAATCTCCCCCCCCCCCCCCCCCCCCCCCAAGAGTACTCATAGATTACTTTTTTTTTTTTCTGGAATTTCGGATACATTTATTTCCTTAACAATTTTTTTTTTTCCTTTCTGCCAGAGAAGCACAGTTTACTGTAAGTGAATATACTGAACTGCTGTGTGATGTCTGACCAGATGATCAACAGAATCAAGTTATTTCCATAACCTGAAGATGGTAAAGATCAGCTTCTGTGTATGTTTGTTTTGTCCAATGAAAAGCAAACAAAACAGGAGAAAACTGGAAATGGCTAAGAAATTAATCCTGTTTAAAAATTCCGTAAGAAGATACTGCATATTTTTCCCCTCAATCAGGCCAGACATACACCACACAACCCACAAATTAGCCATCACAGAAAGGATTCTGGAGACTCATCTAATGCTCTCTTTATCTACCACTTCCTATTCTGAGTCACAAAGGAAAACCTCTCATGCTGAGTGCATTCAGTATCCAACAAATATACCAATAAATGAGCCCAAACCTACCTGGTGTTTTTCAAACTTAGACCATGGTGTAGCCATACAAACAATGCTAGCGACTTTCATGGCCACTGGTTCATTGTTTCAAACACAGCACCTACTTCCCAAGCCAGGAACAGATAAGTGCTGTAGGAAAGTTGTACTCCACAGACTTTTCTGAGTCAGTTGTGGGTTTGTTTTTCTTTTATTTTTGTTCATTTAACTCAGCAGTTGCATGCCACTGTGGAAATTATTCCTCCTTCTTAAAAAGCATCATCTTGAAATGCCTGCTTCCCATTTTAACACATCCCCACATACCTTACGTCACATGCAGCTGCCTCATTTGCCAAGCTCTAGGATCACTTTTTCCATCTTTATACAGCTTTCCTGTGACCCCTATTCTTTCCTACTGATTTCTTGCTAGTAACCTTTCATTTTTTCCACTCCTTGCTCCAAATTTCTACTACTATACTCATGGAGAGGACAGAAAATGGGGATTTAGTATTCCTCTGAGAAAGCCTTCACTGGAAGTCAAAGAACCAAGCTACACATCCTTCAGGCTCCATATTTTCTTTTTCAAAAATAAAGTTTTGTCTGTTGTCTGAAATTCACTGATTGTTCCACTGTGAATAACGGATAAAGGAAACAGTATTAACTTGAAACTACTGCTCTTTTTTGGCTTAGTGAAGCTTTGCTATTTGACCAAGCAAAGTGATTTTCAGTACAATTCCATCAATGACCTCAAGATCCTTAACCAGCACATTTCATCACTGTCTTATGAGCTGTCACAAATGTAACTTAAGTAAGAACTCAGAAGACCTTTGTTTCTGTTCTTCTCAAAACATGCTTAAGAGCAGCAGTGTCACTGCATCTACTTTACAGCAGCTCATTGTTAGTTTTTTTTTAAAGTTTATTCTCTCAATCCTGAAATGCTGCCACTCTTGAAGATGGGGAAGAAGTTATAGATGAATCAGAACTATAGGGGAAAAAAAAGACTATCTAGACCAATACCAGAGGTGTGCTTAGAGTCCTGTTTGCGACATGTAAAAAGGACAGAAAATGATAATTTTTGCTAGGGATCATCACAGACCAGAAGAGTGAAAACTAAGGACAAAGTCCTTAGTTAGCTTTAGTTAGCTCTGTGTACTCCAGGTAGAACACTAACGTCAGAGAAAGCATGACCCCATAAAATCCAATGAGCATTTTTAAGAGATGAGAGGATAAATATGCCTGTACTTATTTTTCACCATCTCTCCAAGAAATAGAAAACACAGGATTAGTAAAAAATCCTAAGCCTACAACCGTTTGACATTTCCCCTTCTGCTCCTAGATACATCTTCAGTGCTTGTATTGCACTGATCCCTCAATTTGGCCAGGAGAAGGAACGTTCTTCTGCATCCACCTTACTTCTCAAACTCCAGAGCCCAACATACACAACGATTAAGACTTTCTGCCAACTAGTTAGGCTCCTAAAAGCATTCCAGCTGAAAACAGGTTGGACAGTACAAAAGGTTTCTCCCCCCTCTCCCAACCCATCTCATCATCTTCAGCAGTAACAAAGTACAGAGGGAACTATGCTTTCACAGCAGTGCAAAAACAAGCCGACTCTATTCAACCAAACAAAGATGGCTCCTAATTTAATACCCATGTGAGTTCGGGGTGCAGCCCTGTCTTTTTCAAGAACTGCAAATAAAGGGAACAGGATCCTCAAATGAACTTTGTGGAAGGGCATTATGACAGAAAAGGTAATCTCTATTAAAAAGAAAGTCTCAAACAAAAGCACAGGAGTGAGATTTTGATGGCTTCCTGCACTACAAACCATTGAAAAAAACTGCTAAATTTGGAAGCAGATCCACATATACCATTTCCAAACACTGCAACTGCAGGTGTCATAGCAAATTCCACTCTGTGAATACTTGACAGATGCTGCTGTCTTTACTGAGTGCATCTAGAGAACTGTAAGCTAGGGAAACATGTTGGATCTGTATGTAAAATTTGCACAACAAAGATAATAGAATCTCTTACCCTCTGCAAAGGTGACTCATATCTACAAAAATATGTTTCACCATAAATTACGACATTCAGAAAGTCATTTATGGTGACACATTGAGTTTTTGTTTGACTGATTAAAAAACCTGACCAGTTGACATTCGGCAGAGTAGCACGTCTCTAACATGTGAAGCAGGGATGCATCCTTACCAAACAAAACATACTGCTCCCTGACATATTGTGATTAAACATCATGATTTCCAGATCAGCTGTCTGTGACCACAGAAATGAAGAACCAAGCAGTTCTGTCATTACTTGAAGTAGTTAGAAGTTCAATCATGTATCATAAAAACATCATCTTGAAAGAACTGCTTCTGGAAAACCCATTACAATGACAAAAAAATATGACCCTTTCTCCTCCTCAGTTCACCATGATCTGCCATTTGGAAGCAATGCAGCAGTATCAACAACTTCTGCATCACTGTGTATCTCATCTGGGCCCACAAGTGCCTCTGCTATGGCATAAGTGCTTGCCCTGACAGGCAAAATGTTTTTTCAGAATCTGTGGCTGTCTGTGTCAGACAATTTCAGGTGTCCTGCGTTGTTGACATCTTTCAGTTTTGGTTTCCTGCACCCCCCTCAGAGCATCTTTTGGTACCACAGCTTGACTTCACAAACTTCTTTCTGGATTACATGACTCAGGGGGTGCTGATTTGGTATGACCTTGAAGCTGTTAAATGTGACTTAGCTAAACAAGACTAAACAGCTCAAGTGAATAAAAGCCTGACATATGGTTACTCAGAGGAAAGATTTAAGTCCTAACTGATCTCAGATGGACAGGACCCATAAACCCGTCAAGGAAAATAAAACATTTGGACAACATGTAAAAAGGCGAGAAAGCAAGAAAAAGATCTCACATAAGGGTTCCACTTCCAGTTATCACTTCAGAGACATTCCAGATTTCATGTGGCATCTTAAGTCTTGACATCCAGAAATAATCATTTGGCATCACTCACTTCCAGCCTTTTTCACTAAACTACAGCTGCTTGTAAGCATTAGTTTGCTCAACAAACAAACAAAAGCATGACCCCACCACAGTAGCCTTAAAAGGCAAAATGGCAAAGGCCATCCAGGGAGGAGTAACAGCATTGACTTGATCTGTCTACCACTTCATTTTACCGCTTACCTAAAGTGGTGGTGGTAACGGATTTTTAGCTACTTACTATTGACTCGTAGAGGTTTTTTTCTGCTCTCCGCTAATCACTTGGTTAATAAAAGAACAACTATGGATACACTTTCTGGCATGTAACGAAATAAACATGAAGGGCAGTAAAAACTGGTTTCAGTTTCATGCTGCTTGTCAAAAAAGAGGCCTTCCTGTTAATCTTTCTTTTACTACAGTGACTGCTAGGAACTACTGAAAAAAAATGGGGTTTTCTTTTGCAAGTTACAGAGCAGTGGATTTTCTTAACAGAAAGATATTACCTCTTCTGAGTCCTTATATTATTTTAGCTAAGGTCTTTACAACCTCTAGTGTTGCCACTTTGAATACTGCAAATGCAATTCACTAGCTTGTGACTGTTGAAAAAGTTATTTAATAGAGACTCTTCAAACACTGAAACTTCTCTTAACAAAGTTTATAATTAAAAAAAAAAATAAAATATCATGAAAACCCCAGGATGGGTCAACATCCTTTTTGCAGGTTAGCAGAGGTACAACTGTGAAACAACAGCCCCAGCACACTGGCAAAGGGCAAACCATGCTGCAGAAATGCAGATAAGAAACTTTTGTTTTTTTCTGAAATTGCAAGGCAATCCAAACTCTAATGTCAGTGTTGAGTTCTCTGAAACAGTTTCAGCAAGCCTTTTCATAAACACTCTTTAGTTATTTTATTTATTTATTTATTAATTATTCATTATTCAGTTCACTATTGGTTAAAATGAAGGGAAAAGCCACACGTCAGCTCCCTGTCCTGTCACCTCAGGACTTGCCTTCTCTTTCCTCACATGTCACATCTGGACTGCTGTTTCAGCAAACATCTTGTTTTCTGTCAGGGAGCAGACTGCTGATTGTTGACGTGAGCTTGGTATGTGGTATCTTATAACAAATAAATGTGCCAAATGAGCTGCATAAAGCATGTGAAAATTTACTGGATGACCCACCAAAGCATAAGGACAAGCTGAACTAAGTGGTTATGATCTCCAGAATCTGTATTTCCTCCCAGTTATGTCCTTTCTCTCTGTTCCAGGGTACATTCTGTCTGCAAATGTAGATAAACTCCTGCACACTGTGTTAACTTGCTCAACAATTAAAAGAGCTGCAACAAGTTAATAGCTGTGATTCAGTACTGACTGAAAGAAGCAGAAAAGAAATAAAAGAGATTTCCAAGCAGATCTCAGCAGATGCACTAATACAGTTTGGAAGGTAGCGCAAAATTAACTGTCAAATCTTGTTGACAGCATGTGTATTTTAATACACACATTTTCCTGCACAAATTCTACAGTTTGGCTGGTGTCAGCCTGGCTCTTGACACCCCTCTTCAGAAAGCACGATAAAGGCTGCCATCACATCCATTGCCTATTACTATAGCAATAAGTACTGGAATAGATCTATATGGAATGGATCTATATGGAATAGTACATGGTAGTGATTAAGCAGGTTTAATAGCAGTGAACCTCAAATTACACTGATGGATTTGGAAATTATTTTGTCAATAGCATGGAAGAAAATTATCTACTTCTGATATCAAAGGGGCAGACGGGAACACTGGCTGGGTTGTACCACTGTTCATATATACCCCTGGAGAAGGAAGTGGATGCAATTCTCCAGCATGCCTTCACACCAACTACCAACAAATTGCACAAGTTACCTATTATTACTGCACATGCAATACCACCCTTCAGCTGTACCAGTGAAGACCAGTTATGCAAACATGCCTCCTGCCAAAGCCTTCATGTCTGCTGCTTCTAGTCACTGGACAGACTGCTCTAAAGAGCAATGGAGTCATACCATCTCACCCATTTGGTAGCTCTTCATAAGAATAATTTCACTGTGAAAATGGATTCATGAGGTTTTAGTAAGGGGTTGTGGAAACCTGGAAAGGGAGTACCAGATGAAGGGACAGCATCATTCTATTTACTGTGCTGGCTGTACCACTGTTCCCTGGAAACAGCCACTGCTGGTAAAACTAGACATTTCCTGAGTCCAGATTCACTGTCTAGCAAATACATTTTACTGGAGTTTGCTAGCATATGGAAAGCTTCAGACATAACAGTAGGAAATCTCTACCTTGGAAGTATTTAAAAAAAAAAAAAAAAGAAAAAAACCCAACAAACCTTACAAAACTAAAAACACGCCCACAACCCAGAGTAAAACATACTTGATGGTCTCTGCCCTCTCCCACTAGCAAGACTGAGTATCACAAAGCTTACAACTAACCCTAATAAAACAGCTTATCTTGTAACAACCCCCCCTTCTTTTTTAAACAGTCTGAGCACTTGAGACTTTGACAACCAAAAAACAACAAAAACTTCCCCAAGTTCGGATTTAACCCAGCCACTGAACACATCAAAGCAGATGCTGTCTACACAACTTCTGTTCCAACTTCAGAGAGACAATATCGTAAACAACTCTCTTGGAAATGACTCAGTGTCACAGAGATACACCACAGAATCAGGGATTTTATTATTGCTATGGTTCCACATAACGCGTCTGCTTCTATGTTCATATGATGCCTACTTTGGTTGCTCTTTGTCAGCCAACGCATGCATTCCATGTAACATACAGTGCAAACACCTTTTAGCCACTAATAGCATCAAAAGTAGGACAGCAGTGTGCTTAGCTATTAACACCTTGCAGATTGCTTTACTGATAACAACAGCTGGCCAGATCATTTGGCTTTTACTTAAGCCAAATCAAATCAAAATACCACAAACACCAACTTGCTTAGCCACCTGAAAAGCATCTTAAAAACTCCCGATAAATAAGGAATAAAACAGGTAACTTAATGAGACCATTTAATAATACAGAAGTCCAAAAGCATAATATTAAAGTTTAAAAAAAAAAAAAAAATCAAATTAATCTTTCCCACTTTACCTTCTTCCTTCAACCAGCTCACACCTGTACAACTCAAACATTTTTAAGAGGTGCTCCAGGGAAGTTTGCAACTTCCTGAAGCTAAAAGAAACTTACAGTTTCCACTGCTAAGTCTTCACTCTTAGGAGCACATCAGAGCTGCTAGTCTTCCTTATGTAAGGAAAAAGAGATGAAATTTACAGCAATAATCTGAGGCTAGAAAGAACATTCTTGCAACACAAATTTAAGACATTTCCCTCACATTCAGTAGGACTCTTCCACAACACAATAATCAACAGAGGATCTCTAATCTACTACTTGCATTCACAGCACAGCCTCTGCTTAAAAAAAAAAAAAAAAAAGCTAAAAAAAACTAGAAAAAATTACATCAGTCAAACCTGTCTGAATAGGAGCTCTGTGGATAATCAGGGAAAGATCATTATTCTGGCCTCAGTAATTAAGAGTACTACAAAACCCATGCTAAATCTTCCCATGACAGAATACAGCCCCAAAGGAGTTCAGCAAAGACATGTCAGGTGGAGCCTCCTTACCCCAGTTAAACAGTTTCATGAACTTTGCAGAGGCAGTGTTGTGTGGAACTGTCTCTTCGTCCCTTCTTCCCCACTGCAAGATTAAGAAAACAATCAGTCACCTTATTCATTTACCACACATAGAGCTTATTTACAACAATAAAATAGGACCACTGTGGAGTGGCAAGCCCTCCAAGAAATCATCTGCTTGCACAGAGACCACATGGGTCAGGAGAGACATCTTCCTAGTCATCCCACCAGGGCAAGATCAGAGACCCCACCCATCCCACCAAAAAGCAGATCAATTGGATTATACAAAAGAAAAAAAAAACAACAAACAAACACCTCTATTCACAGATTTTCAATGGAAAAGAAAAAAAGAACAAATAGTGTGCTACCCTGAAGCATTTATCTTGCAGGGAAATCTTTTCCATGTGCCACTCAATTTTGCCTCATATCCTTTTTGAGGATGACAAAAGCAGGCTGACCACAGTTATGCAGCACTGGGCTCCAACAAAGGGCAGACAGTTCAAGTGTCTATTTAACCTATTCATGTCTGCCTTTCTCCTTTACCTACTCTGATGTTTATCCCCAAAAGGATAAACATTATTGGATATATCATTTGGATATTTAACTGTGACTACAATGAAGGTTCTTCAGTGAGAAGATAATTCCCAAAATTATGAGCTGTTCATTCTTTCTGGTATTGTTTTGGCTTGGGGTTGTGTTTTTTGTTGCTTGGGATTTTAGACTTCTTTTTGTTTGTTTGCTTGTTGGGGGCATGGTTTGTTTTGGGTTTTTTTGTTGCTGCTGTTCACTTATTTTTTTCTGACAAACCAAGAGTCTGAACCTGTGCCCATGAAATTCAAAAGCATTTTGTTGATGAATTCAATGGCAGACAAGGAAGGCAGGAGGACTCTTACCTCCCCGAGCATTTGCTACAGATCCAACCCTGCTGAATGCAGAAAGTCCTGATGCCGTTCTTTCTGCAACATGTACCCATGCAATTTCCTCTTGTTGATTACTCATGGCAAGAGGTATTTGAGGAGACTATGTTGGCAGTGTTGATGGAAGCTGAATGGATTCTCTTTGGCCCATCATGACACTTCTTTATAGACTAATGGAAATGACCAAGAATATCTTGAAGGGAAAATAACGAACATCTTCCCTCATCTGTGTCAGTGGTAGCAAGATGCTCACTTTAAAAGGTCTTTTCTAAGGCATGTAAGCATCACATCATGAAGGCAGGTAACTAAACATTGCCATATCTGATTAAAAATAATTTTTCTTGACCTTTCTAGTCTTGCTTCCAAAACAATTAACTTCTTTCCCTCAGGACATTCTAGGGGATTCATATCTTAACTATAATATATGCTAACAGAAGAAAATCCCACATTTTAATAATAAGCAGAAAACATATTTAGAAAAGACAAACCTACAGTATTTGACATTGTAACATGTGAAACCATGAAAACTCTCATGCTAAGTCATGCAAATTATGGTACAAATTGTACCAGTTAGCCAGCAGGCTAACCCACAAGGCATGCAGCAGCACAAAAACAAAGAGGCATCATTTTCTATTCAAATCTCAACATTATTGTTTATAGTGTCACTACTGTGCTGTCCACATATTAATCATGCTCCTTTTCCCCATTAAACACAGGGTACTTTTTCTCTCTCTGTTATACACTGAAGGACTCAACATCCTATTTACCCTCAAGAAAAAAGAGAAGCAAGAAACTTCCATTTGGTTTGTGTACTAGTCCTTTTTAATTATTTCTTTACTTCTCTGACCTAGCTCAGTTTGCATCTAGTGCAATTCTCTCACTTGCTTTGCCTCTTTTCCCAATTATTTCCATATTGTATCTATTCCACTCCCATCTCTAGGGCAGCATTTTATTGGGGTGTATTTAAATCCAAAAATGATACTTCATCTTCTCTTGAAGTCTACTGCTTCTCTCAAAAGCTTTCTGAGCTCTGTCTGAAAAATCTGAATTGCTTCAGTTTTAAAGCCAACGTATCAGATTATCTTCCCATTATCATCCTAAACCTCTAGACTTACTTCAAGCATTATCTATCAGAAATGTAGCTTCTCTAATGACATCCATCAATGCTTGTTTGTTAAGGGTTGCGTAGAGATGATCCCTGCTTTTCTACTCAGCAAGTCTGGAGAGCCTCTTCCCCCTCTTGTTTAGTGAAATGAGTGAGCTTCTGCCTTAATGCAAGGGGTTCTGGGTGGTACATGAATGTTTCTTGAGATGTATCGGGAGCTTCTGCAATGAAATGATCAGGTTGGCATAGGATAAAATAACCTTTAATTGCTTTAAAGCATCTGTACTAACCACAGTACCAGGCTCAAGAAACAACTGCGGGAGCAGTTCCACTGTTTTTTTTTCAAATTACTGGGTACTGGAACAGTAAGATATCCCTGAAAGTGTATTTCTAATGTTCTAAGTAAAAACAAATGAACCAGGAAGGCTCCAGAGTAATAATTCATGCCATCATCCAATGTCAACATTATTTTACTACTCTGAACTTCAAGAAAGAATCACCAGAAAATAGAAGAAAAATACAGCTAGACACAGACTGCTGGAAAATAATACCAGTCTGCTCAGGCTTATGTAAACAAGTAACTACAATGTGGATGGTCTCTCATAGCACAAGCACAAGGAAGCTGCTGTCATATGACAATGTTTTCATAATCTGCACTTTCATCGTAATGACTTCTAAAGTACCAAATATTTCTAAAATAAGTCATTTTGAAATAGTTTCTGAAACTCTTTTAAAATGGCTTATTTCTAACGACGAGCATTAAATTTGAAGAGGTTAACTAGCAGGGAGAAAAGTTCAAAGTCACCATGGATAGCTCATCCCTTCAGATGCATCATTAGCTGTTGCCAGCATTGTGAGTGCATGTGCATGTTTAAAAGAAACAAATGTGCATGCTTTTGTCCTGCTCCATTATAAGTAACAGCAACAACAAATAAAACAAGCAAGGAGCTGCTCATTAAAATTATTCTGAATGCTGGAATTGCAAGGAGTGGTTTTCACAACAGATAGCCAATGCAGACACATTGCCTTCCACTGGTAGTTGACAGAATTTAACTTGGCGCATTCTCATCACTATTTTGCTTACTAACTGGTATCATTAAAGAAGACAATAGCAATACATAAAGTCACTTCTATCAAGGTATAAATCACCATATAAAATACCAGGATGATATCCAGCTATGACTCCTCGAGAGGAAAGACAGAAAGAACTTATCTTCTCAACAACTTACAAACAGACATTTAATATTTACTTCCAAGAAGAAAAAACAAAGTGATATAGTTAGACACTTCCAAGGATCAGCAACAGAGACTCCATTTGCTAACTCTACCTTTTGTTTAGACCTCAGAAAATAAGTAGTATGCTGGCATTCTTCTGAAACAAGTTTGTATTTAAACATTCAGGCACTATCCTTTTCACTAGATAAAAAACATCTGGATGATAACAGAATGTCACAATTCTCTAAACAGCTTTCGGGGGGCCAGCATTAAAGCAAATACTTCTTTTCCCTCCCCAGATCCATGAAACAGATGTTCAATCTTCAGACAGAATGAACCACTACAAAATACAATAATGTGGAAATGATGAAGCCAAGGAAGTCCATAATTAAGCATGCCAAACCCCAAATTACAAATGTACCATCCTAATATAGCCCTACATGGACCCTGACCAATGGTGCACAAACAGGAGTTTAATTAAGTTTATCTGAAATAGAAATTTGTCAACCACCCCCCACAAAAAAATTACACTGAAGACTGCAAGGCATCAGCTTAACATGGTTCAGGCCAGCGACAATGCAGACACAGTAACTGTTTACCAACCCCTCAAACTAGAAATAACAGTCATGCTGCTTCAGAAATATTTTTGTAACATCTGCATCAGTTCAGCTGACTGTTCTCCAGGCAATTTCTGCAGTGCTGTATTTTGCATAGTTGAGCTGAATGAAGTTTGAAAGAATTTAGAATTGACAGTAAGAAAGAATTATCTTAATGACAGGGTTTAAATTCGCTGTTCTCACGTCACTGCTTTTTCCCAAGGCCACAAACAAACTTACCTAACGGACAGCAGTGACCCAGAAATAAGATTTTACCTTTGATCTTGCCTTGTTGGAGAGTAAGCCAACCCAGTAGCTCAAAACAACAAAAATCCTAATGTTGACAAATGAATGGTAATTGCTTCTTGCCCACCATGTCAGTCCCTGGTGTACTCGGGACAATCACCCAGAATTTGTGAGTCTATGCTATAAAATCAGGGCTGGCTACTAGTTTCTTGGCAGAGATTGAAAGGGCTTCCTTATCTCCATAGTCTGAACCATATTCCCCACCATCTAAAGCATCCCAACTCAAACAGTTGGGGATTTTGAGGAACAACATTTAAGGATAATCAGGAAGTAACACACTCCCCAACACATCCTGGGAGCAGCAGCAGCAGCTGTCAGTAGTGCTTAGCAAGAGAGCTCCACTGGAGTACTGGGTTTTGGCCTCAGGTAGCTCATGCTGATCATTCCATGAATTCAAGATTTATAAACGCAAAGCAGTTCTGAAATATGCCCTGAAAGGACACAGATGAAGAAAACACTGAGATTTCACCACCTTTCTCTCTGACCCTTCCCTACTCAATTATCAGGTGAAGTTTAATAAAACTTGAGCTGCTGCCTATCTGAATAAGCAGGTAAACACAGGGGATTAGCATGCAGCTTGGCTAATTCACTTTAAGAATTTACTTGGATTAACTCTAAATTGTGTTTAGCAGACAAGCTTTTAGTGCATACAAGAGGTCACATGAATTAAGTAGGCTGTTGTAAATTCACACCATACTTCAGTGATTACTCAGCTTCTCTGATTAGGTCCCCAGCATACATACCACCCAACGGAGACTACAAATACTTCTATGAGAATATTTGGGAGATACCAAGGATTCAAGTGGAAAATTAAAAGCCATGAGGCAGAATGCAGTCAGTGTTAAAAACAGAATAACAACAACAACAACAAAATCTAACACATACAATGACAGAAACGCTGGTGCTCAAGCACTACTTAAATGCATTGCTGCTTTTCAGATACGCTCCTTTTGCCCATCTTTTAAAGAGCAAGAAAGAAGAAAAAACAATCATATTGGAGAAAAATGCAACTGAATAGTAATGGACTCTTAAAAAATAAGAAAAAGTAGTAGCCTGCCTCAAACTCTCCCCTTGGAACTCAGTGCACATTAGCATGGATACAAGCATTAAATGCACACACACTTCAAAGCCTCTTTAAGACAGTTTGTAACGAAAGAATAAGCCATAAACCATTACTTGGGAACCACTAAGATCTTTCTTTTGCAGCTATACAAATAAACTAAGCTGTGCAAAGGATTCAGGCCACAAAAGGAGAATGTACTGAAATCCACCCACAAACTAGATTTTTTAGGCATCCCACAATTGCAATCCACCAGCTGTGTCCACAACACCAAAGCTGAAGGCCCATGCAGTGCTCCTGTGACCCCCACTTAAGCATGCTGGGTCTGATTTGCAGTCTCTCCCACTGCTGAGCTGCCTCTCCTAGGCTGGCCAACTTTAGAGTCACCATTTACTCCTCTCTTGTGGGACTTCACCCGGAGTGCTGTGTTCAGCTCTGGGGCACCCAGTACAAGAGGGATGTGGTGGAGCTGTTGGAGCAAGTCCAAAGGAGGTCGCAAAGATGATCAGGGGACTGGAGCACCTCTGCTTTGGAGACAGGCTGAGATAGTTGGGCTAGTTCAGCGTGGAGAAGGCTCAGGGGAGGCCTGATATCAACCCTCTAGGAACTAAGAGCAGCCTACAAGAAAGCTGGAGAGGGACTTTTTATACACATGTGTAGTGATAGGACAAGGGGGGGATGGCTGAAAAGAGAGTGTTTTTAGGTTAGGTATAAGGACTATGAAAATGGTGAGGCACTGGCACAGGTTGCCCAGAGAAACTGGGGCTGCCCCATCCCTGGCAGTGCTCAAGGCCAGGTTGAATGTGGCTTTGAGCAACCTGGTGTAGTGAAAGGTGCTCCTGGCCACGGCAGAGGGAGTTGGAACCAGATGAGCTTTCAGGTTCCCTTCCATCCCAAACCATTCTATTATTGTATGATTCTGTACAAACATGTGGCACAGCACACTGGCAGAACTGATACTGGTTTTGATAAAACCAATGCCTGCTACTTGGTGAGCTGCTGTGTAAGCCCATTGCTGGGTCCTGACTCCCTTGGGTCCCACAGCAGCCTCCTTCCAAGAATGTTCCACTTAACCCAGCAGTCAATATTGCCAGCTGGAAAGAGTAAAGCAATTTAACCAAATCCTCAAAGTTTTCCAGTATAGCTATACTGGCATCCCCCTCTAGTGGAGGCACAGCTTATACCAGCAAGAGTCCCCACTGCAGGGTCCCACAGGGGAAGTTGTTCAAACCACAAGTGGTATGGTCACAGGGAGGTGTGGGGCACTGAATGACTTCTGACACAACTCCAGGAGGCAGCTGCAGAGCAGCTTCACATTTGAGTTTGCTACCAACTGAGAAATATCCCCTTATCCTGGTAACTCCAAGGAAAGTGAGTATTTTCTCTCCCTTTTTTTTCCACACGCCTGTCAATGTCAAAGCATGATGAAGCAGGATGCATCTTGAACGCCAAAGCCTTTCCTGCAGTTTTGTGCCACTCTCCTGAAGAAAAAAAGCAACCACTTTCCCACAATAATCATATCAAGAGTCCCCTCACAGAGCCTTCATAGCACATTAGGAAAAATTTAAAAACAACTGAAAAAACTGTAAACAAGTCTCTCAATCAGAACTTTGTCATTAAAATCTGGGCAACTGGCTTCATAAGAAACTCTGTGGAGATGCAGAGGTTGGAAATATGCAGGACCATGGCAGAAGTGTTTGTTCAGCCATACTAGTTTTAAGACATTTATGTGTTCTACAGCCACGTAATTCCCTCCTGTCACTGGGTTGTCATCACCTTGCACAACTCTCCCCGTGTTTTTTTCTGTAGGCTGAACCTCTTGTATGAGAAACATACCATGCTTGTTGGAGAACCAGGCACTAAGCCATGTTATTCCTACCAACTGTTTTCAAAATTTCAATAATTCTAGAGCCCTATTTTAAGCCTATTCACTAATTACCAGAGTTGCTTTGATCATAGTAATAACCTAAAGTCTCAGTCAGCTTCCAGTCTCCCTTGCATAGGCTATTTGAACTAGGACACTACAACTGCTGTAAACAAGAAGCTGAGAGACCAGTGAAGCAAAGAGATGAATTTGGAAAAGTCTTACCTAATTTGCAAGGTTACTGTATGGGGAAACACACTGCTCTGAGATGAAGTTTTCATCAGTTCCATCCAAAGCTTTAGAAAAAGCAAAATGAACCTCATGTGTTGCCAGCCACATCAGGACAGCTCTGAAAGCCCTAAGCAGAAACCATGCTCAGGGCAAGTCAAAGGCATCCTCACTCATTTCCACAACTCTCCATATCTGCCACATTTTAGGAGGGAGAATAAGCAAAAGGAAAGACAACTAAACTTGATAGGCATTTATAACAGTATCTTTCAAGTACAAGATGTCACATTTAAGATGTTATTCTTTGAACATTAGACACGGTAACCAAAAGAAAACAGAACCCACCAAGAAAGTCCGTAAGTACCTGATGCAGGCATGGGAATCAAAGGAATACTGTGTCTTGACCACAATAATTACTGCCACAGTTCTTCCCAGTGGAAAGCCCATTCTTCTAGGAGCAAGGTGACCTGACACAGTTGTTTCCTTGATATATTTACCTGCAGTCTTCCACTGAGGTCTCCTGTGTTCAGTCAGCCAGTTGAGGGCCAGCAGCTGTAGCTGGTGCTACTACTCAACAGTTTGCTTTGCCTTTGCCCAAAGCAGCAGGAGAGCGGAGGTGCTCACCACCCAGCAGGCTGCAGCGCCACAAGCTGAAGGAATGGTGACTGCCACACCGGCAGCATCCCCAGCGCCAGGAAGAGCCCTTCCACCTTGTCTGCCACCAGCAAATCTGATTCAGAAATGAGCAGCAGACAAGCTTGGCCTTTGTCTGCATCAGCCTCCCAGTGACACCTACAGCCTGGTTGGGGATGGGAAAAGGAAGACATGTTGCTCTTCTCACACCTCAGCTACGCAGCACCAACCCATTCCCTCTCTCAGCCACCAGCAGCAGCTCAAGGCTTCGGGACACCATCCTGCAGGTGAGATGTCCACAACGGGTCAAAAGCAGATTGTGCTATCCACAACTAAACATTTAGTGAAATCCAGCAGCTATGGAACCTCTACAAATGCCCTACAGCAACAAACAAATCAACACTTGCCATGTTTGCAAGGTACATAGCCAATTTCCTCCTTAGAGATTAGCAGTCTCTCTTTTTTCCTTCAAATACCAACCTGAAGTATAACCACCTAAAATACAGATGACCTGTACATCATCTCCCTTGACTTCTCAGTTACCAGGAAGTCTTTGCTGGAGCTTGTGTTAAGCTCAGTGCTCCTAAATAATCACCTACCCATCCAAAGAAGAGAAAAAATTCTCTATGCAGTTAAATACTCATCCAACACATCTTTTTATTTAATTTGAATAAAGCTGCAGCTGACTTCTTCACAATCAAAAAAAGGATACTGCTATAGTTATACATACATTTTTCCATCCAGGCTGAAAACAATCATCCCCAAATGGCCAAAGAATTTCTAAGAACAGTCTATATAAACTGCTCCCATAAATAATGTACTGGCACTATTTCATATTTGACATACACACCCTAAAAAGAGGGGAAGGAGAGAGGGAAAAGGGCTTACAATGAAAACCAGTTTGCATTTCATTTGCCAGATTTTTACCACTCTTAAAATCTCCAGCATTTTGTACAGAAAGATGTTGCCTTTGATGGCAATCCAGTGCTTCTTTGATGGCTTCTGCAAGCACTGCAGTATGCAATACATTTTGGAGCTGGCAAAGAAATGGATGTACTGTCTAGAGAGTGCCTGTGAAATTCACCCTACTCAGAAGGTCACTGTGGCATGTAAATTCCTAGAGAAAAGGCTAAATGGTGTGTAGGTCTCATGCTGGAATATTACAGAGAGTTGAAGTTCATTGTATCAACTATCAAGCTCATCACCATTTTTTCCAGCAGTTTCATAAAGCCACGTCAGGAGATGTTTGCCTGCTATTCACAGTAGAAGCAAAAGCAGAAAAACAGTATTAGGCTTGCATACTTGGCACCTTTGTATTTTTAAATAGAAGGTTAAAGCAACTCCAAATGATGTCTTTCAAGTTAAACTAATTTAAAACAAAAATAATCCAGTTGGCACAAAACTGTAATGAAGTTCTCACCAATACAGTACCTGTGCCCCCCCAACATGTTTCCTCCTAAAATAGATACAGCCTTCCCACTTTCACAACTGGAAGCACTTCTTTTGCTACCAATCCACACTACTTACCACCACCTCAGCAGCAGACTACACTGCGATCTGCAGGTGAGAATTGGCAAGGGGCAACACTTACCTTCTGTTTCCCAGTAGCAACAACTGCCAGGTCCTCATCCAACTCCACCAGCAATAATCTTCAAGCATTTGGAAAGCAGAACACTTTCCACATGCACCAGTGGAGGACACCCTGCAGGCTATTCGTTGCAGGAGTGGCCTGAGGAGGAGGGATGCAGCTCCTCCCACCCCAGCAGTGCTGCTGGCAGGGACACACATGCCTTAGCCAGACTCCTTGAACCAGAGAAGCCATGCACATCTGTGGCTGGCTTCATCTGCCAGAAGGAGAGCAAGAAGGTTCATTTTCTTTTAAAGAAGAAATGTTTCTTTACCTGGGGGTGTATGTGCCAGCTCTCACCTGATGTGCACTAACATTATTGCCTACATGATGTGGGTCAAGAAGGAGCCAGATCCAGTAGGAAGGAGATGCAGGACTGAGAAAAATGTGTTTAACAAATTACTCCAGTCTGTGCCTGTCAGAAAATTCTGGAGAGTATGCAGTGATCCAAGCAAGGCTATTGTTCCTCTATAGAGAAATGCAATGCCTTAGGCACCTCAAAAGGTCTTTTTCAAGAGCTCATTAGAAAAAAGCAATGATCACAGAGTTGCTGTGTGGGATACGGATGCGTGTATACTACCCAAACTGGCATTAAATAGCCTCTTTTCCTTACTGGTGCGAAATATTGCACAAATGAAAACCACATTTTCAAGAATAAGAGGCACCAGTCATTAAAAAATGAAAATTGATCCTAGAATGCAACCATCAGCCAAGCCATGACCAAGACTTTTCAAACCAGGTGTGCTGCTAATCAGCTTGAGCGCGGGAGAAGGCAGTCAAGAAACAGCAATAGATGAGAGGAGGAGACATCCTGATATACAAAGGCAGACACTTGTCAGAATTCTCCTCTATCTTCAAAAATCAAAACAAGGCACCTGATCTGCTTCAGATGTTCAATTTCATTTGCTTCAATATGCTAATTCGGTATAAGAATACACACAGGTAATGGTTCTACTTGTTTTAAAGTAACAAAGCTTGAAAGATAAATGAAGAAAACCAAAAGTCCCCTGAAATGTAAGCAGAACAGCAGATCTTATTCCCTCAATAGAGCTTTCACCTGTCCAGGGAATAATTTTGTCTTCTACCAAAGCAACATATCAGCAATGCACCTGATCCAAAGCTGCTCATGCTGGTACAGATTTTGCCATTGACATCTATGTGCCATGAATGAAGCCTTAAGATTCTGAGTTAGCTGTGAAGGAAATTCAAGAGCAAACACTGAATATGTAAGTTCAGCCCTAATGTTGCACAACTGAGAAGCGTCACATTTCTACAGCATCACCACACAACACATGGAAAAGCGAAGTCAAACACACACATGGAATGCTACATAATCACTACCAGCTTAAGCCATTACCACCTCAATTATCATTAAATTTTAAGATTTCAAATGAGTTCTTACCTGAAGAGAAAGCAACCTGAGAGAAAAGAACAGAGGAAGAAAAAAAAGAAAAAAAGAAAAAAGCAAATATTTTTTTCAGCTATTAGCACTGCCTTTTGATAACTTCTGTGCGTTAATATTTTAATACAACCACACTGTTTACTTTTTTAGAAGTTTGTTTGCTCTTCTTTTCATACTACTACACTGTACAAAAGAATAATACTCATTGTTAGGGAAGAAGCAGTGAAATACATGATAAAATACTGTTTGCTTTATGCTCCTTTCAGTAAAACACTTGTATGTGTCTTCTCCCTGGCTTTATTTGTAGAGGCTGCAGTTCAAATAACCCATTTAGATGGTAAACTGACCTGAAGTGTCCCTTAAATTACATACACTTTCCTTTATGAAATGGAAGAAATCCTCCAAATGTAACAACTTCCAGTTTTGGAATGGAAAGGACAACAACCTCACAGTACAACCTGTTCCCATTCTCAAATTTCTAGGTGTCCGTGGACATCACCAAGATCAAGAGCAATGTATGTGAGAGCTCCTCAGGCAGCCCTGTTGACAACAGAACTGCTTTCGGTTTTCCTCTGTGCCCATACACTAAAGAAGCCCCATGCAAAGCAATCGACAAGGTAACAACAATCAGCAAGTGCTGGCAGGTCACCACCTAGAGGTGCTCAGAGACAGGACTTCTGGAGGAGGAAGCTTACCTCTAGGAGCTGATGCACAAAACTGCTGGGTAGTCAAAGGTAAAATGGTGGTAACCTCCCAAAGACAAAAGCTACTCAGAATTAATATTTTTGTTTAAGCCTCTGAATATTGACAAAGCAAGCTCAATATGGAGAGGCTACTGAGAAACAATTAACTATTCATTAAGATGTTACTAATGTCTCATCAAAGCAATGTTAAGTCCCACCTAAGTTTCAGCTCCAGAGCAAAACACTTTCTTAAACACTCCCTCCTGGATTCCCACATGGTTCCACTGTGTGACACCTACTACAAGACCAAGTTAAAGACAGATTTTTATTTTTCCCATTTCTTAGCAGAGAAGGAATGATATTTTAGTTGCTACAGTCTTCCACAGCTACTGATGAAAACCATGCAGCCATAAGTATCTTTGCACACAATTGTAAGATCTTCTGTTACTTGCTCATTGTATTCATGTATTATAGCTAGGTGCTCAGTATAGCATTACTTCAATTTTGCATTTCCCATATGCTGTGTCTCAAAAGCTGTTTAACCATTCTACTCTCAGTATTTGGAAGAGGGGAGGAAAAAGAAAGCAGGCACCAGTCAGTATTTTCCTCTCTCCAGCCAGCACCATTTCTAGTAACTTCTGAGAACAAGGTTTATAGCAGCCAAGGGTCTAATTAGTGCAACCTATAATAGAGAGTGATAAGGACAACACTATACTGAGCATGAAACAGTGTTTCCCAGCATTCCTAAATAACACTTCCTTAGTTATTTGCTTCTGAAAATCCAGAACAACCACAGTTCATGTACAACTCCACAGGATGAGACAGTGTCAATCTTTTCTGGTGAAAGACAGAGACAATCTTTTCTGGAGAAAGACAACATCTGATTTTGTGTAGTTAATATTTAATAAAAACAACAGTAGAACACACGCCTATCAAGTCGCCTTGTAAATTCGAGTGCATATCAGTTAAGGAGAAGCACACGGCACGCCTACAGCCGACATTAGCAAGCTGCAGGACAGAAGTGCACTTACGCCTGTGCACACAGAGCACCACTTCACCACTGAAATTGCCAGAACACATTATTTTAGTACTACCGTATACCCCATTCTCGCACAAGAGTAACAGGCTACATGGCACGCAGTCCTGGCTGCCAAATTGAAACCTGATTCTCAGACCTGAGAGTGACTCATTTTAGACCAAATGGTACTACACACCAACTCTGACTTAGCATGCAAGAGGCTTTCTTTGAAAAGATAGTTGCAGCAGTTTTTCACAGTGCAGGACTGTGGCTACCCCAATCCCCCAAAACTTCGAGGGCACAGCTTGCCTACAAGGACTCCTGCAAGCTATTCAGCCTTGACTCTCCAAAAAAGCCCCAAAACTACAGCAAAGGAGGAAAAAAAAAAAAAAATAAACCACCCCCCCAAAAAAAAAACCAAACAAAACCAACAAACAAACAAAACAAAACAAAACGAAAAAAGGAAAACGGAAAAGGAAGGAGGGATTTGAGCAGCTTCTCATTTATTCACAGACAACTGAAATCAGAAAGGTGTGAGCTGTTTCACAGAGAAACTCCACCAAAAAAAAAAAGTTTAGACATTGCAACAGCTTTCTGATAAAGGGTTATGCAGAAATCTTTTCCCCTCATTTCCATAGGAAGAAGGGTTTGGGGGGTGGTTCCCATTGTAGAACTGTTTAAAAAGAACATGCAGAAAGGAATGAAAGGAAAAACTTGGTCCCTCCGGTTCCACCTCTCTCTTCTCACTTCAGTTTGCTAATGGCTTTTGTCCGAAAGCATCCACCCTGCTCCCCACTCTCCCGGTCTCTCCCTAATACTCCATACCTTGTCCTAGCCATTCATCCCCTCCCTGTCCTTTGCCTTTGTGAACCCCACAGATACAGGGACATAGTTCCCATCTGACTTTAGCAGGGAATTCGTCCGGAGGACTGAGGAAGTCAGGAGAGAGGTGGCAACCATTTTTTTAGGTAGGACATTTTCCACTGCCCTAATTTGGTGTATGTAAATCCAAAGAGTCTTCACGGAAGAGGAATTAAATAAATAAATCAAGTTAAAAATCAGGACAGCCCCTGAGTGAGCGAACACTGGCAGTACTGTTAGCGTCCCTTAATCAAACAAGTGTCCATCACTTACTCCACGCCAGCCTCGGAGATGCTAGTCCTGGAGGCACAGCTGCCTGACCCGACGCCAGCAGCCCGTTAAAGCCCGTCTCTAACGCGTCCTCTGCCGGACCCCCGCCGCTGCGCCTCCCCCTTACCCTGCCGCGCACCCGTCAAACTTCGCACCACTGTCCAAAATACTGAAGAAACCGCCGAAAAAAGGAAGGGATAAAAGACGCCATGGACACAGACCCCGCGGGGAGAGAGCAGCGGGCAGCTTCCCGCAGGCGGGACACCTCACCTCACCTCCCTCCCTCCCGCCCCCCCCCCGCCCCGCCCCGTCCCGTCCCATCCTTTCCGCGGGGCGCTTACCTGCGGGCGCTGCGCGGGGTTCCGCGGGCGCGGATGGAGGGAGGGAGGGACGGAGGGACCGCGGCGCCGCCGCCGGCGCGCACAGAGGGAGGGATGAGGGGGGAGGGGGCAGGGACGGGAGGGAACGAGGGAGGGTGGGAGGGAGGGAGGGAGGAAGGACGGGCTCCCTCCTCCCCGTTGCGCCCGCCTCCGCCGGGCTGGGGCCCAGGTGCGCCCCGGTCCGCCCCGGCGGGCCGCGCTCCTACCCCGCTGCAGACGCAGGGGGAGGAGAGCGGCGCGCAGGGCGCGGTGAGCTGCGGCATCCCGCTCTGCTCTCGGCTGCCCGGCTGCTAGCGGAGCCCGGCCCGTGGAGAAGGGTACCTCGAGGAAGGGCGGTGTGGGACTTCGGGGCAAGGGCTGCCCGGCACTGGTGTGCAGTTGGATCTGGAGCAAACAGTTCTCTCGTGAGAGTCTTCCGACCTCCTGCTGATGTCGGCAAAGACAGTTCGGCAGGCACAGTTACAGGAAGCATCAGTCCGTAGGCTCACCGAACCCGTATAGTTGTAAAGAGGCAGGGTTGCACAGTGGATACTTTTCCAGACTTAGAAGAGTTATATTATTATACAAAACCTGGTTCAAATTACTTCTTCCCCCAGTCCCCCACCTCCCGCCAGCTGCTCTCAGTTCTTAACTTTGGAATAAGCTGATTTAGTTGGATTGCAGGAGCATCTAGAGGCCGCTTTTGCATGTGCATGCGTCAAGTGAAAAGACAGTGTATGCTGTTCCGCGCTTAAGTGTTCAGTAGCTGAAATGGCTAGGTGCTTCAACCCCCTGGAGAGATTTCTAGAGAGATTGCTTACAGCTAGGCAAGCCAGCAATGCCTCCAGTAGTACAAAAAAACCGTAATGAAAGACAAAGCCCATTTAAAATACTCATAAGCCTCCCAGGGAACCAGAAAGCAGCAGATACAGTTCTCCTCAAGTCAGATATTCACTTGTGTGCCATCAACAGTAGTGACACTGGCTTCCACAGTTACTGACCATATCTGCTGTATCACAGGTATTGTTACTAGAAGGGTTTTCAGCTTTAGTGTGAGCAGTCAAATACTTTTTTTGTGTGTATGTATCAAAAATGGTTATGTATGTATGTATACATGTTTCAAGAAGACAGATATTTTGTCCCCACACAATACTTGTCCTTGGTTTTTGACTCAGCCCTGTGATATAGCACAGTGACTAGGCTTCAACATGCTGAAAAGTCTTGTTAATTATTAAGCAGGCCATCAACTTTGGAAAATGTTCTATTTCATACCTGGTTTCAAATTAAGCTACCACATGCTTTCAAGGGTAACCAAGAAACATGTTCTCTTACAAGCTCTAATACTTGGTTAAACATCCATACACCAAGTACTGTGATAGGTCTTGATAGCTTTCTGCCTGTGCACAGGCTGCATCAGGTTGAAGACCAACTTCGGGTTTAATGCAGCACGCTCAAACTGCACCGGTGCCCTCCCCTGGTGGCAGAAATAGGGTGACTTGCACGACCTGCTGGTTGAAAAGCCAGTCTTCAGAATGTAGAATTTATTGCTATGGCAATATGCTTTGCTTATGTAGCTTCATCATAAGCAGATTTTACACAGCTTCTTCGGGCAGGAACTGACCGCCCATGTCCACAGTTCCTGTCCTTGCTCTGCCAGTTGCTCAGATATCACTGTAACAATTTATAAATAATATATATATAAATTATAAATAATTTATAAATTACCAAAGCTTCAAGGAAAGGATGAGCTGAAAGGACTTATGTCTCCATGGTGATATCTACTACCTCAAGCATGCAGGAGCATGTTTCAGAGGGATGGTGCAGGAATTAAGACATTTGGTGGGAAGAGCTATTGCATCTGCAAATTGGTAATTACCACTACCTAGCTTCTGTAAAAACATCTCACCTAGCATGGTTACTCAGGTTGGCTGGTTAGGACCATCTCAGTGGTGACTGTAGCTACTGATGACTGAAGGAAAATAGCAGTCCTGTGCTCATGAGGAAAGGCTGATCTGTGCATGAGATGGAATTTTATGACAGCAAAATTATGACACACGTTAAAAAAAAAAAATCCCAGTATTTCTGAGTCCACCTTCAGAGAACTGATGCAGTTAGAGCAGCAATACTGTTTTCAGTTGCTTTGATTTCTGTTAGTGACTTCAGACATGCTTGCTCAGCCCTGAAACTATGAAGTCACTTCTCATTTCTTCAAGGCCAATGTAATTAATTCTCAGTCCTCTTTTCTTGCTCTAACTAGGAAATACAGGGAATCTTTAGTAAATCCTAGAAAAAGGCAAATATTGAGGGTCTAGGGAAGATCACATGTCTGATATAGTTTAATGAATGTAACTTCTATGAGACTTGGCTGTGCTGCTCCATTGTCTGAAACGTGTTTAAGTAATCACACACAGATGTAGCAGATCGCATTAGATGGGGAAGTAGTTTTCACATCCTTCAGTCTGGAAAAACGTCTGTTTCCAGAACAAGCCACATAAGTTCCATGTGCTCAATTTTGTGAATCGATTCAAATCATACGTATGCTTAACATGTACGCACATTGATATATTTATATTTAGTTCTCAGTGTTCATACAGTTTCAACCGAGTGTCTGTAAGATTAGTCATACAGACACAGAAAAGTTAATTCCTCTTCAGTCTGGGAAAGTACCTCTGGTGTTTTTAATAAAAAAAAGCTCAAGGAATTCGCAATTAAGATGTCTCTTCACTCTGTCACTTCTCTATGCAGCGTACTGTGGTGTTCTTTTGCCAATGGATAATTTCATTTTGGACTGGAAATGTGCCGAATCTTTCAGTGCAGTAGATGCTTTGAAGGAGCTGTTAGATGAGACCACAATTAATAGTACCTTGGGAGGGGGAAGTGTCAAGCTTCAGCATTATCTGAGATAGGAATAATTAGAGAACTTGAAAAGTGTCTTCAGTGTACGTACATTTGTTATTGATCATTATTAAGTACGTTCCAGTTTCCTAAAATAACACCGGCCATAGTCCATTGTTAAAGCACGTGCTACATTACTAAGAACAGCTCCAGCAATGCATGCAGAATAAGCACTTTCTGGAGTCTGGCTTGTTACTCATCTATTATATACAGACTACCCGAAGCCCAGTGCTCACATGTAGGGGATCTGTTCAGACCAGGATGCAGAGGAATTTGAACAAATAACAGCATTACCCACAATCAGAAAACACACTGTTCTCTGGAGCAACTTCAGACATATCAGAAGTCCCACAGACAGAAATCAGCCTTTTCCATAAAGCCACAGCTTTGTTTGTTGCAGTGTTTCTGCCCTCATTCAGTCTCCTCTCTCCTCCTGTTGTGTATTTACAGCAGCAGCGCATGATGTCCTATGAGCCATGAACTCCTCCAAAACCTGGAAAGCTCTCAACGTAGAAAGCATCTTTTTTCATTCAGACCCTCTTTCCCTGTGACTTGGCCTCATGCTGCTCGGACCTGTGTTTGTCCTAATCCTTCTGCAGCGTAGCTGGTTGCTGAAAAGCTAACATGACTACTACCCCTTACAATCCCGGCTTTGGCTTTTCATGCCTTTCTGCCTTAGTCCCTAACAGCAGGGCTGCAAGTCCATGATTGAAGGAAAAGTAGGAGCCCACAGGTGCCTGAACATATTCAGGGTTAGGGATGTGCCCACAAAAGCAGAGGAGATGGTTGTTTCCCATAGGCTCCATGGCAAAATCTGAGTCAGAACAGGCTGTTTAGAGCAGCTTAATGCCAGAAACGAGAGCAGCATCTGCTCAAGTGACCATCATGCTGGCTCTTTGTGAAAGGGCCTCTGGCTTTTTCCTGGCACTTGCATAGTCTGTGTTGCCCTGAAGTGGTTGCACCAGGATTTGTAAGATGCTTCAGGCAAGTTATTGTCAGAAGTGCAAAGGAGCTCAATGCATGAGTGGCAAACCCAGTAATAATTCATATGGGACCATAAGACTCAGCTTTATTGTTCATAATCTTGTGACTCATGTAGCATCAGGCACTGGAGCATACAGCTGACAGCTGTGTGAAGCATATAGCGCTGGTTTGGAGAAGGGCATAGGGGCAGGAGGCTGCCTTTTAGGATGGGAGGCCAGGAAGCTGGCTGTCACAGCTTCACCACTGTGGGGATGAGACACAATTAGGAGGAGCTGGAGTTCTGGGGTAAGGACAGAGATGGGGGCGGCTGCAGGTTCCATGTGGGGGAAGCAGCAGGGGGCTGCCGGCGATGTATGTCTCAAGTGGGAGAGAAACAGCCCCATGTGGCATCTGTCCTTTGGCTCCGAGGTGTGCCTGGGCAGGTGCCTGGCGCTGGGTCACCACTGCTCTTTGGGGAATTTGTGCATTTACACAAGATGCCTAAAAGCCCTAGCAGCCACTTGTACACTGCTGATCCATCAGCATTTTGTTTTCCAGTTTCTCTAAGAAACAGCACATGTTTGTAGGTGTTGATGAAAAACTACATGGAGCATGTTGCTCTGATTTGTCTCTTCAGCAAGCATAGGGCCTCAGTCTGCCATGAAAGAACTGAAATCCCCCTTCTCATGAGGGCACAGTGAGACAAGGGAAAGCTTTACCCTCAACAAGCACAGCAGGAGCCAGTGGATTCACTGCTTTAGCACACTTCTCTAGCACCTGTCCCTCTGGCTCCGAGGGGTGCAGTGAATATAAAATCCTGCCCTGATATTGCTATCTAGCAGCATCTAAAATATTTTATCTACCCTGTAAGTGCCCTTTCACCTGGAGCTGAATGATATTTTTCCTCTAATAAATTGAATGTCATACTTCTTTACAGCATAAATTCTGCTGGATACCTCTGTACTGTATATAACTTTGCACTTTCAGTTTGGTCTGCTCATATGTCAGATCTTTGAAGAGTTTCTGGAGCTATTATTTGAGAAAAATCAGTAATGGCAAGTGAAAGCCTCCATCCTACATTAGAATTACATTTCATTTGAATGACAATATTACCATCAGTTTCTAAGTTAGTTTCATTGACATATAATTTTCCCATTTCTCTCTCTTCCAAAGCTTTGGCATCATGAACCACTAGAACTTTTCCAAGAGGTGCTGTGTCCACAGTGGGATGCAGGACACACATGCCAGTGAAGGAGAAGTGGTCTAGGACTGAGGTTTAACAGAACAAAACTGAAAAAAGGCCCCATCCAAAACACAAAATAGAACCTGTAATGTTAGCTGAACAGTAAAGAATTTGAATATATTTAGGTAATGAAACTCTTGGTTGAAGGTAAGATTGGGTCATTTCTGTCTGCACAGTGACAGCCCCAATGTAGAACATATGAATGCCAGGCAGCTGGAACTGTTCCATTAATGAACCAATGCTTTCATTCTTCTGAATTTGATTCTGTAGCTTTTTGCTTATAATGATTTGATTGCACCATTAAAAACCTTCAATAACCTCCTGATAAATTATTCAGTCCTCAGAATACAAAAGAGAAGATGTCTCTCAACCTCCACTTTCCATTGGCCTTAAAAAGGACCTGCAAGTGTGCAACATCTCTGGCAGTCAGTCTGATGAATGCATTTCATGCTGTTTTCTCAGTGCTCCCATTTACCTAATGTATGCAGGACCCACGCACAATATATTCTTCTAAGGCACAGGAAAATTCAGTGCAAGTGACAATCCGTTAGTCAATGGGGCTATCCAGTGATGAATATTGAGGACGAAAAAGAATCATAGGTGTGTGCATACAGGGAGAAGTTCCTTCTAGATATGTGAAAATACAGGAACAATATCAGGCACTGGAAGCTACACTCTTCTCCCAGAGTGCACACCTCCTTCAATAAATATAATACCTATTACAGTAATCTTCCTGGTCTTAGGTTTAATGAACAGTCTAGGAATCAATTTCTTGTGTATGTTGCCACAGGCACATTCATTTTCCTGGCTTACACGCCTCCTCTGTAAACTTGCCCTCAGCTCCCACGTTCAACTCCAACACTGGCGGCATCTCCACCGTGGCTCTGCAGCCACCCTTTGTCACAGACCTGGTGTAGTTCAGTGACAAACCTCTGTCCTCTGTGGTTTGTCTCTGATGCCCAAGTCTGAACAGAGCTCATGGACAGGGAGCCTGGAAAATAAAATTCAAAAATAAATCCTAAATATTAGGCTAGCAGCAAGCAAAGGCTTCCTACCAAATCTAGGCTTCTGCTGTACACCTACTTTTGAAATGCTGGAACAGCTCCAGAACTGAAGCGAAGTCTCTTGTTTCTTCTTTTACTTCTATTTTAGTTCTTTTAAGGTTGTACTTATTAAGCAAGCTAAAAATACAGTAAAATAAAATAAGGAAAATGAGGGGAAAGAAGTAGAGAAGTGTGGATTCAGACTGCTCACAAGACCTTTGGAGACAAGCTCTGCTTTCTTCTGTTCCCTGGGGCCTTTGTGTTCCCTTTTTTAACCTAGCTCCCACAAATTTCCCTTGGTGTTGGTGGGGATTAATTATCAGCTAAAGTTATATAGAAGTTACACAGCTTTTTGGGGGCAGGGTCACACAGGGGCAGAAGCAGAGGTCAGGTGGCAGAGGGAGATTTTGGCGTCCGTTCTCTGTCCATCCTCCTTAGCATGAATGCAGGAGTACAAAGGCAAGCTGTGATGGGGAGAGGCAGGGATATCAGTATCAGAGCTGGCAGCCCTTTTTTCTAGGCACCCCTTTTACTTCATCAGGACACAGATGGGTGCTCTGTGTGATTTTCTCCTTCTTGACTTGAGCATTGTGTCTCAGGGTTATCTCCAACCTGGAAACCAGGCTGTAAGGATGGGATTTACCCCACCATCTCATTCCCCATTCCAGTTGGGTCACTGTGGGCTATCTATGACCCAGCCCACAGGCCTTGGGTGTACACGGGAGCTGTGGTAAGCCCTCGTGTGTCTTTCTGGCATAGGGGGAGAGGGCAGTCTTGGACATCCCAGATGGGAACATACATAGGTTTGGTTCAGTTCCCTGCTAAGGAAAGAGTGAGCCAATGTGATGGAGACACCTCAAGGCTTTGCCCACCTCCACGGGACCAAAGCCTGCATAATCCAGAAACCCAGCTGCTGCACCCTTGCAAGTGCTCTGCTGGCAGTCTGCCACAACACCACTTTCTGATCAGGCTGATGCTGCGCTCTCAGTGAAATGGTAAAATGCAGGCTGCTGCTGCACTCTCCACCTCGTGCAGGAACAGAGGAAAGACTTGGGGTCAGCTCAGCCTCATTAGTTAATAATTGAAGGCCTGGCTGCCTGCTACTATCTGTTGCCATTCAGGTTTGAATCACTGCTTGTGTTTACAAACCGCACGTAATATTCGCAGCATTTGTTTGCAAATGTGCCTGTAGTTCCTTTGTGCTGCCTTCACAGGGCAGAGAGAGTAAGGGCTACAATGAAAACCAAGTAGTAAGCTATTTGTTTCGTGCCAGCAGAGCAGAGGGGGAACAGACCCCTTGACCTTGTTAGCTAAAGCCACTTTAAACATGATGAAAGTCTAACCCCTATTTTTAACAGACAAGCGCACCTTCCCTGATATCACATCTGCTTTTTCGAGCAGCTGCCAGAAGCTGGCTGGCTCGGACTGTGGTTTTCAAAGATTTCTGGGTGCCCAGATCTCATTTATTTTAGTATGAAGCTGTCCAAAATGCAGAAAGAGGTATGGTAATTTCCATGGTAACTCTTTGGAGACATGCTTGCCCTGATACTGACCTCCTCGATGCTAAGAGAAACCAGAAGTAGCTCCAGTTCTGACTTTTGAGCTGTGTCATAAACCAAACATGGGGCCACATCATATTTTGTTTTATTAATTTTTGATTTCAGGAATGAAAAGCCTCCCAGGCAGGGCAGAGCAGAGTCACCCAAGCACAGGCAAGGAGGAGGCTTAGGAGGGTGTACAGCTCTGAGGGAACACCAGCCTGTGGAAGACTCTGTGCTGGGGCAGTGGAATCAGAAGTGAAAAAAGCAAGCAAACAGCCAGCAATGGATCAGCCCAGTCCCCTATGCCACCAAGGGGCTGAATTTGTGTGGAAAAGAGAGCAAAAAAAGGATGAAAGAGAGGTGTCAGGGGCAAATCTGAGGTGTTTCTCCAAGTGTTTATTTTTTTTTATTTCTCAATACCAGAATCAGTAACTAGAAGATTGTTAATTGGCAAGAAATGAAATTGGTTGAAATTTCTTCATATGAACCTCTCTTTTATTGGCCTGTGACAGAAAGATGCTTTCTGGTAGGCAGAAGAATACAGGTTGCTGATTCCTATAGTTTTGTTGATGGAAGTAATGCATGCCAGATTGTTCAGGACTGGCAATACCTTAATTTAAGTGCTTCCTCTATGTGACTTAAGATCTTCAAGCCAAGAGTATGCAGATGTTTTTATAGGAAAAGAAACCCATGCTTTATCAGTCAACAATTTTTCACACAAAGGATGAGTATCTAAGGCAATGTCCATGGCAGCTATTACACTTAAGGTCAGACTTGATTACTTTTCCCTGAGCCTTCTGACACCTCAGTGCAGTGAAAACAGCTGGCCTGATTCTCTATCAGCCTAGGCAAGAAAGATCTTGCCTTCCAGAAGCAATAACTGTGTTAAATGAAGGGAAAAAAAGTGTGCTGCATTACAGGAGGAAGGCACTGACCTTTCCAGGGGTTAACAGGCAATGCACAAAATGGAGATTTTTTTTTGTTCATTAGGAGGAAACATGAGACTGTAGTTAGAAACAGGCCATACTGTATGGTTTTGCCTGCTACTGCTATTCAACACAGTAGAATAGAGGAAGGGACCCACTAGTTTGGGGACTGAATAAACAACTGGAAATTTAACGAGTGATCAAAATAAGCGCTATTTTTTCCCCCATAGGAGTCTGAAGAATGACTTGCAATTGGGTGTTTGAGCTTAAAATTAGTTGAATAATGGCAATTATAAATAAGAAAGTTGCGGTTTTTGTGTTTTTTTTTTTTTTTTAGTTATTTGGTAGCATAGGTAATGAAAAGGAGCATACACCATTGAGATATATCGCTAGGTGGATGCAGCAATAAGAGGCATGTAAGCATACCACCTGAGACTGATCTGTTCAAACTGTTCTGGAGCCTGTTCATAGAAGACCTTGAGCCAATATTCAGCCTCCGTCTCACCAGCTCTGCATGAAGGCCAAAATAAAGACTTTTTCTTTCTTTCAGGTAGGTCCATACACCTGATGAAGGCTAACGGGAACTGCAGAAGCATTTGCCATGCAGGAAGGTGGAGTTAGAACACTGCTAAAATGTTTGACCAGAAATCTAAATAGATACATTGAAATTATTTGGTTTCGGTTTTTGTTTTTCTGTTTTTTTTTTCCTCTCAACAAAAACTCTCATGAAAGTTGTAAAATGCTGAGTTTGATCAGAAAGAAGTAGGTCAGGGTTCAAAGCTGTTCAGCCTTATATACTGGGAGCTTTATTGCTAAATTGCACATGCTTGCAGTCACATACTTAGGCTACTTAAAGAAGAGGCTTTTAAAATCTGGCTGGTTTGGACTATTTTTCTGCTGAAGACCGTAAAGTTTTTGCTAGTCAAGATGAACTTCTTAAGCCAAGGGTTTGACACAACTTCTTGGTCATAGGAATTACTCCTGACTCAGGTTGTGTAATGCTTGAATTGCTGGAAACAGAAATGTCGCTGTGACTCTTTCGATTCAGCTGGCACCTACGGGACAAGATTCATAGCCTGAAAAAGACCAGAAATCCACCTCCTTTTCAGAAAAAATCTCCAGGTACCGTTTTTGAGGCACTTGCTTTATGGTCACAGATCCATCATTGCAGCAGTGTATCTCACTTTCTGAAATACAGTAAAAAATATTTGTGTTTGAAAAGACCAGATTGTAAGGACAAGAAAGAAGGATTTCTTTTATGTGAATGCCAAGAATCAATCTTTCTTCTTCAAGGAACATTCAAGGATTATGAACAAGTGGATAAGCTGAGTGAAATCCACTCCTCACCCTGGCTTCTTCCCGGTGAGGGTAAATGCAGGCGCATAGCAGAGAATCTTCTTGCAACTCGTGTACAGTGAATATACATGGTCCTGTAAGCACTGAGTAACTAAAGTTACCTACTCTGTGGAAAAATCCTGTGGCAAAGTGTTTGAAAACCCTATTTATGAGAGGACTTTTGTCAGTAGAGTCTCTACATTTTAAATAACAATCTGTATAATGTACTAAGTAAGCCTTTTAAATACCATGATTTATGACACCTTCATGAACTTTGCTAGGATAGCTTTTGAATTTGTTGCATTAGGGCATATGTTGTCAGCCAAACACTTCTGGATCCTATTATTCTCTTTTGCGATTTGAACTGTGACCTGTTCTTTGCCCCTAGTGTGATTAAGCTGAGCTTTTATTTACCGCAGTAAGTGAAAGATTGTGTTTTGTGGAGATGTAATACCTAACAAGAAGACGTCCATGAAGTCATTCATAGAGTAACACACCTGACTTCTGTGAACTCCAGAAATCAGCTGCTGCCCCAAAATACACAGGTTGTGTACGCAATGATGAGTTAATTTCAGATTGCGGTCAAAGACAAGTGTCAGTGTCAGGAAAGGGTGTAAGTTAAGTGGCTTTACATGAAGTGGTCCACACCACTGTATGATACCTGTGTAGCTTAGCCTGTCTTATGGTTGAAATCAGGATAGTCTGGGACTCTCATTATCATTTGGGGGGAATGTGACACAACAGAATCACTCATCTTTAAAGCAGGAATACGTCCTTATATTTAAGCACATCTGTGGGAAGCCTAGAGCACTGCACTCCTTGTGACTCAAAGCAGGTGGTTTCCAGGTGCTCTTTTGGTCAGTCAGTCAAGCAGCAATAGTGAGCAGTGCTGCTCCTCAAATTGCAACCGTCGTTGCACTGCTCATTCAGCAGAACAAATACTCCCTGGGTTGAAGTTTAAGAATAAAAGACAGCAGGAATCCCCCATCCTGCTTCTTACTGAGTCAGGAGCTTAGGCTTTGTTATGTCAAAGATTTCTTCGCTTTACATTGCTGAATAACGCTCTGGGTACAAGAAATAGCAGATTTTCTCTTGGGGTAAGGATGCTCCCTGTACAGAGCAGGAAGAGCTTCTTTCAGCATCCTTAGTATCATGAGGATATGCCTCTCTGTCTCTCATCCCATTTTAATTTCCACTCTGCCTCCCAGAGTCTACCAAGACCAAGAAATATGCTTCCCTCCTAGCCACATACGGATTTTGTCTGGAGCAGAATTATCTTCAGATGGATAACGATGGGTTGGTTGCCTGTAAAAAAAAATCTGTCTTCTAAAATAATCACCATCCTTAGAAACTTCCACCAAGTGGGAGTGATGAAAATAAGGCCAGAGGGAAAAGAACTGGAGGATGAGAGTAGCACATACAGCTCTGTGGTCAATCTGTGAGCTGGGCACCTGCTGTAATCCAGACCAGCTCCCAGGATTTCTGGAGGAGATCAGTGTCAGAAGTTTCAAGGAGGGTGAAACAGAGAACAGAGTCCCTCAGGGTATGGGGTACAGAGGGGACCTTTGAAAAAAAATCTGAAATTAATCTCTGCATTCAAAAAAAAAAAAAAAATTCCTTTTACTCTCTTTTCAGATGCTCCATTTAAAAGCGTTAGTACAAAACTTGGTGAAAGCAGTAGCAGGGATTGCAAACTCTTTGGGGCAGAGAGCGGTTTTCAACAGTCTCTAGCAGAATGAAACACAATTTCTGAGTGGAACCTTGGAGTTTTATAGTTAAAAAGAAGGAAAAAAAGAAAACCCCACCAAACCAGCAGAAATGCAGCCCATACACTGCCGCCCCATACATCTTGGTCTGTTGGAAGCTTGTGACTCCTGGGTTTGAGTTTCAAAAGGTATAAAAGCTACATTGGCATCGAGTATCATTGTTACTAACCACATGCCTTACTACCCACTCTTTTTGATGCAGATGTTGTCCTGGTTTCACTTAAGCTCTGTATAAATCTAGATTTCACTGCTGTAATGTCACAGACATGAATTAGAGCTCCTGGATGACATCAGAGCCATGACACTTGCCTCACTTTGCTAAGTGGCAGTGGAAATGTCACATGTGGCTTTCATGCAGGAGACAACATGAGTGGTACAGGAGCATGGAATAATGGTGTGAAACAGGGGCCTTTATGACAAAAGGAGGCCGATCTCCAACAACAAAACAAAGCCCATGCTGGAATTTTAAAACAATCATGTCACAGCTTAGAGCCTCTCTCTAAAAGCTCCACCCACCGCTGTGGCAGACTTGATGGCTTGTGGGTGGCACAGCTGTAAAAAAGCCAGGAAACCATCAAATAAGCACAGCTGTAACCCATAAAGTCACCCTTCTGCCCTGCAGCATATCTAAAACCAGCCTGATTTTAAATGTCCCTCCTCTTCTTGTTCACAAAGCACATGAGATACAGACAGCTTGGGACTGTGGACTGGGAACACCGAAGATGCAAACCTGGTTAACAAACCCTCTTCTAACTTCACTGTCATCAGTTTGACTGCCTCCATTCAGAAAAAACTATGCTAACGAGATGCACTTAACTGAATTACACAGAGTGAAAAAGCAGGACATAGAGCAGAAGTTTTGGAAGGCTGTATCATGTTCTGAGAAACAGAAAGCAGAAATTGACAAACACACAGGAAGAAACCGGAACTTTTTGAAGACATATATCTACCATAATAAAATAATAATAAAAAGCCTTTTGTCTGCAATATTGTCCCATAGGTTTCATTGTTGCCCCTTGCAAACAACATTATCTGGACAACAGAAAAACATTCCATTTAGTCCAATGACTGTGGCTGTGGCTGTCTCCATCTTACAGTTATCTATATGCTAAAGAAATAATAGGGAAGCATAGATGAATTGTACATTAAAAAAAAAACAAAAAACAACAACAACAACAAAAAACAAATAAAAGTTTGCCCTGTACATGAAAACCTCCCCTTAAGATGAATATTTTAAAACCAAGCATATTTGTCTTTCATTTTCATAAAGACTAGGGTTGTCAGTGATGTAATAAATTTGCAAAAGAGCCGTCCATCTCTCCTGTGGGCAGTAAAAGACATGTTTGTTCTATAGTCAGGACTGATTTTAGATTTTACGTTAAGACTTTATCAACACATAATTAGTGTATCTGAGCATTTTAGTGAAGAAACACAGACTAGCATTCAAAATTTGAGGTGACTGCTTGAAGCAGAAATACACACACACATATTCATCCTCCTCATTTGGGTTTCTTCTTTTCAAAGTACATATAGACACTGACTTCCTTGGTCTCTTCATCTGTCTACTGAAATATAAGAGTCAGATTAGGCAGTGTAGAAGACTTGTAAGCCAAGCCTGGTAAACATCTTTAGCATACTGAATATCATATGTAATATGTTCTTCAGGGTGGTTTACAGGCAAGACCACCTTCTTGTGGCTTTGAGAGGTGTACCCATGACAGAAACAGGTAGTACTGATGTTGCCAGAATGGAGCATCATCAGCCCAAGTAGTAAAGTCATCATTGCTTTACCATAAATAAATGCATAACTAATTGAAAAAAAAAAAAAAAAGGGCATAACAATGTTAAAGAGTTTGTGTCTACTTAGAAAAAACACCAGGAAGTAAGTATGCTTTGTTTAAGCTGTGCAGCACTGGCCTTGTGCTGAAGTGACTGGTAGATCATACGAAAGTTCTTAGGATTCATGGCTACCCAAGGTTTGTGTCTTGCTCATCTGCTTGCTTACCTTTCACTGCATCCTAGTCAGAGACAACTGTACCACCAGATCCACCAGTGTCCTCTTGCACATTGGTGGATCTGCAAATTGCTTCTACTGCAGCAGCATCTCCTGTTCTCTCTCTGCTTCCCAGGTTCCACTCATGGGGATCAGAACTGTATTGTGCCAGGTATCTATATGCCTAAACAGAAATTCATAGTTTCTACAGCTTGCAATCTTGATAAGCAAAATCTGCAGAGAGTAGAAGGGGATGAAGAGTTATATTCTTCATTTAGAAATGAGGGATTTAGTGATTTTCTCAAAGTTGTGCCTGTAATTGCTGTCACAGCTGAGGACTGAAAACAGGACTGTGGAGCTCCGAAGTGCCAGAACAAAGAAACCGGGCTTGTGCAAAATTTGTTTGGCTCTAATTAAGGGAAATTAAGAAATACCTTATAAAAGAGATTGGAAGGTTTTAGGTTTGATATGTATCAAAACATGCACAACTAAAATCACTCCTTTCTCAAACCCACATTCCATGTACAGACACACATGAAGATGAATTCAGAGTTCAAGTGGGTGAAGTTTGGTTTATTCCCCTGGAGCTGTGCCTGTTTACATGCGGCTGATCTAGAGGTATTATGTCTCTGACAATGTACTCCATTAAGATTTCTGTACATATGTCTCTGCACCACAATCCAACTGTTGTCTATTACTCTGTTATTCAGTTGTTTAAACTTTTCACCTTCCTGCTGAGTTCCTAATGGAACAGATTCCTAATGCTCTGGTTTCTGGTTTCTGGTGTTGGGGTTTTTTTTTTTATTATTATTATTTTTAAAGGTTTGCACAGATTGTCCAGCACTTTGAGCAAAGGCTTTAGGAATATATATATAACAGTGGGACCAATCCTTTTGTCCTTCCTCATTCTGAGGTTCCTCTTCTGGTTGCAAGAGCAGAATCTGCCGAGCAAGACACTACTCAGTGCAAATAAAGTTGGCAGGAGGAGCCATTAAGCAGAAACAGAACTCTTGTCCTTCAGCCAGAAGGCATTATAATTTCTGTGACAAAGGAGATCGTGTTGCGCTGTTGTTCCTACAGTCACAATAAGAGGAACAGTCAGTTCTCAGAAATATGTGATTTTATTTTAAGCAGTTTTGCATGGTAGAGAGAGCTGAGCTCATACAGCAGCTAGGGTCCTGCAAAGGAAATCAGAAAAAAACCTTGAAGGTTGGATCCTCTTGCCCCTTTGGTCTTTAAAAATATAGCTGGAGGGGGCTGGGAGTAGCACACCTGCCAGCTGTGTCTGTGTGAGGATTTCACCCGCATAGGTCAGTTTGAAATTAACCTCCAAAAACATCTCCACATGACACAGCCATGGAAAATGCTTAATGAGATGCTTCAGGTATCAATATTCAGAATTACCCTAAATTACACCTTCTTGTACCTACAATATGAAGGGCACTAACTTTACCTGCTAGGCACAATGACGAAGCAGGTGCTAGCAGATTTGTGCTGTGCTAACCACCTGCTTAGACTGAAAGTAAGGGAAACACTTTGATGACCTCAACTTTTCTTCTCAAACAGGATCGAAAACTTTTGAGATGGGACGGGGGAAACACCATGGAAAATGCAGAGCAGATATAGTGACATAAGGCAGAGCATGTACTGGAAAAAAGAAAGGCATTGCTGCAAGAAACGCCTGCTTTACTGAGGAATGGATTTGAGAGGAAGGAGAAAATGAACACTGTAAGAGTAACTGACATTATCCAGGGACAACAAAATTCAAGCTGCATGTGAAACAACTCAATATTGACCCTGTGAGCAAGAACTGGAGAAGCTGAGTGATGTGGAAAACGTTTCAGGTAAGAAAAGCACTGCAGTGAAAACTCCTGTAGAGCTTACTGAAAAACTGGAGGTGGGGGGGAGGAGGAAGGGGAAGTGCCGGGAAGCACTAAAGAGCAGGGAAAAACAGTGCAAAAATCGTAAGGGAAGACCTAATGATTGAAGCATAAAGTGCAGTAAAGCAGGGAAATGCAGAGTCTTCTGCCAGATTACAAGCTGCAGAAGAAGAAATGGGCCAGTCAAAAGGAAAAGTGTGCAACATCCTCAGATTTGGGCAGAACAACACAGAAAAGATTAAAAAAAAACCCAAAACAACAAATAAACATATAAAGCAAAAGGCACAAAACTTCCAAACAGAGTTAGTTCCACCTTAAAACAGCATCAAATGAAATATGGGAACTTAGCCAAGATATCCTTAATATCACTCCAATAGAAATGTGAGAAATACAAGCTGCAATTGAGAAGATGAAAAACAATAGAGCAGCAGTCAAAAAAGTCCTAGCAGTAAAGCTAAGGATATGTGACATCCACCATTAAAACAACAGTGGCAAAGCTAGGCAGCAATGCCCGAGAAAGAAAAGAAAATCCTCCAGCACACTGGCAACAAAATATTCTTGTCAAAATGCCCCAAAATGAAATTGCAGGAACCATGATGTCTGGAAATGAGTTATGAGCTGTATTTAATCTGAACAGTTTTTCTGAAGTGCTGCACCCCATAGGGTAAAAGGAGCAGTGGATGGGAAGTTTTTGGGATTGGATATAGGTTCAGCCCTTTGTAGACCAGGCATATTCACTCAGCCCATTTTTGATGTATACAGAACAGATTACTGGCTTTCAGAGCTCCCAAAATAGCTTGAAGAAATCTTTGCTATGGAGTGTCTTTTGGTCCTAGAGAAGCTTGGCTGCTGTTATTAATAACAATAATATGAAGTGCTGTATCGAAGAAAGAGTAAGCAGTGATTTGGCATGAATGCACAAAATGTGCCTGCATTTCCCTTCCACTGATATTAGGACCTGCCGTAGATGGACCATGAATGTGTGCACTGACACACCTCTTGCCAAGATCATTGAGACTTCATTGCTGACATGCTACTGAACGACACCTCCAGGGAGTGACAAATAAAAGTATGAACAAGTGCTTAGAAACTGGCTTCTCAGTAGACTACATCAAGAAGATAAAAGTTTTACCTGAGTAGTACCGTAGAAGCACACAGAAATATGTGAAGTTAAGAACAGGAAAGACACCTGCAGTATTTACTCAGCTTAACTTCACAGTCTCCCAAGGCGCAAGGAAAGGAGGTGTTTAGGAGAAACCTTTAAGAAGAATTTTTCCCAGGGAGGACACATACCTGACCTTATCTTCAGAAGAGACAGATTCAGCAATTAAGGAGTAAGCAAAGCTAAAGACACAAGTTCACACACTGAGCACCACCTGCCTCTCCACTTGTGAGAGCGTAAATGTCCCCAGATACAGCTCATTGCCACAATGTGTCACAGCATTCGAGTTCTCCAAGTTCTCAGAAGAAGAAAGAAAGCCTAGCAATTTGTGTAGTTGCTTGAAGCACATGCACCCTACATAGATGGTTCTTTGGAAGATATAAAAATAACCATAACAAAATTTCCAGCCTTCCTGTCCAGGCGATAGAATACAGTTGTTATGCCATGGCTGTGACCTGTGATCACACCTATTTCTTATGCTCAACCCAACTAGTAGTTTCCTGAAGAGTGTAAACCACTGTGCAGCCTCAAATTGACTGTGCTGCACGTATGCAGAAATAAGTTCCTGAATGCTTTGAAAAGCCTTTTGGAAAAGCTGGGGCAGACTACCACCAAAATAAAGTGCAAGTTACCTCTATGCACCTGACAGCAGGTTGGATGCATTTATGTCAAGGCAGCAACACACTCTAAGTTGCTACCTGTGCAGGGAGTCATGTAACTCCTCCTTATTCACGTGGCAGACCCATTTTCTGCTTATAAAATATTACCCAATCGAAATGAGACTTAAATTGCAGCTATTTTTATTGACTGTGTTGTCTGCATTAATCTGTCAGAAACAACGGGAGTCTGATTCTTCTCCTAGAGGACACTCTCATAAACACACCTCCCTGATTTCTTCACAAGCAACTGACAGGTTGGTCACTTGTGATGCAATGTCTTTGCACACATCCCACTCCTTTTCTCATCCATTTTGCAAGGCAGCATTTTGAGTGATTTTTTGGTAATTCCTCAGAGCAGATATGGGATGTGATGCTCAGCTTCTCATATTAATTTTGCAACATATTAATTTTGCAGTTGCTTCTGCGGACCAGGGTAGTTAACTCCTTATCAACACACAAGCATTTTTAGCAGGGTCTATAGTTCTAGGGAGAGGTTATCTCAACCCTTCTGCTGGTGCTGCTTGCCACTGGAGGTCTAAGTCAGTTGCAGGTTTTGATTCTTGCAGAGTTTGCAGAGTTTGACTCAAGGATACAAGACTCCACTGCCTTCTCCAATATGGACAGGAAACATTTACAGATGCTCCCAGTAGAGTCTTCAAAGGGTGAGGCAGGAAAACACATGGTGAACATGTGGATTTCTGGGGGAGTGGTTCTGCTGTGCTGGATGTTTTTCTTCTGTCAGCTTGCTGTGATACAGACAGCAGACCCTGTGGGAATAGTGGGGCCACGCATAGGAGTGCAAGCTTTGCTTGTGCTGAAGCAACTAGCAAAGCTGCCATTGCAGCCATTTGTATTGCCAACAGCTATAAGCCACCGTTTGGCTTTAGTGGGACAGACACAGCATCACAAGGAAAGGCGAGAAAGTTTTCTAATGAACATTTCCTTGGCCTTCAGTTTTGTTACTTTGTGGAAGCTGATGCAGCTGAGGGAGAAAGAAAGGGAACTCCTGCTTTGCTGCACTGCTTTTTGCCAAGGACTAATTATCAGTTATACACTGCAGTTCTATAACTGATTATCCCAAAGTTAATTAAATCCTTGCAGTCCTTAGAACCCCAAGCAGTTGGATTGCCATATTTAACCATTGTATTTAATCAGTCAGTAACGGAAGGAAACTCTTATTTAGACAGAATATGGTCTAAATTGCTCAGCCGCTCCTTGTATCTTCCAATACAGTTTCTCAAAGGAAAAAGCTCTTTTCCAGTTTGCAAGCAGAAGTCATTTAAATATCCTTTCTGCTTGTCTTTCATGCAGACAGAACCACAGGAGTCCATGCTTTTTGCCACTCATGACTCTGCACTTAATGTAGTATGTACACAGAATTATTTTATGTCTCTGCCTCATCCTGTGCTTGAAGAAGCAAGCTGTTCCTTTGTTTCTTCCTTGATCTTCAGCTCAAAGAGCAAAGCTTTACCTACTGCATGCATGCAGAACTATTATGTACTTACATGACCTCAACTGCTTCTGCACAACAAAATTTCACAAGGAAACTTTGTGCAATGACTGAATTGAAACAAGATTCCAAGCCACCAGGAAAATGTGAAAACTACCCAAGTGCCCTAGCAGTGTTTTCTACACTCAGTCAAAAACTAGGAAGGTTAGGAAGAGTCTGTGAGTTGCTAGTATGAAGAACGGTTGTACCCAGCAAAGTGCTGCATGTCCTTCTTTATGATGTGTCATTTTCCACCAGCAAAGAAGCCATTGTTTTTAGTTCCTTTCATCAGCTAAGAAGGATAGTATTTTAAAGAGCATATGTTTTAGCCAAAATTGTCTCAGTGCTCTCAGAAGTGAGAAGAGGAAAACAAGCCCAATTTTTTTCATGCACAAAACGTTAGAAGTCTGTTTCTCTGGATATTGTTTGTCTCAATGATGCAGTCACTTTGGTATGAATCTGATTGATTTCATGAGCAAAGTAACAAAATATGGGCTAATGCACGCTACTTCTATTGTGCAGCAACGTAGAGAAAATAATTGAAGACGGCTCCTCCTCAGTTACCCCGGGTGGCTCTTGAGTGCCGGCTAGAATAAAAGCCAACAAACAATTATAATTTTGTCACTAAGCATCCAGCCATCACTCTAAATTCAGACCAGAAACAGATCAGGGAGGAATGGGGGTGACAAGTTTTCAATGTTGCAGAGTAAAACCACAGTCCAAGCAAAGAAATGATGTGATAATCTTCAGACTGATTCCTCGGCAGGGAACAAGATGCCTTGTTGGAACTGTGATATCCTGATATATTGCATGTGGTCAGAACATTTTTGAAATACTGAGACAATCAGAGATACATGCAAATAAAACAGCGGAGAAGACTTGTGCCACGCAGGAGGGTCATGAGTAAAAGTGAGCTGTATGCCATCAGCACTGAATTATGAGCAGGTCAGAGGTAACGAGTGTAACAAATCACAGTTCCACAAATGCTTTTCGTGCCATTTAACGTCCCCCATAGTTCAGTGAGGACATAAAGCAGTTTCAGAACAGGTGAATGCTGAAGTTTTCCTACTGATTTCAGCACAGATTTGAATGGACTGGAGTAATCTGCAGCCTCAACACGTTTGAGTTGTGTTTGAAAAAGCACAAAAGAATCCAGATGCTTAATGGATCCTTTAAGTCTGTGCAATTGGGATGATGCACACAAATCATTCCGTGCTGGGCTTTTCTAAAAGGCAAATTTGTCTGGAAGCACCAATTGCTCCTCTCTCATAAAAACTACCCCTTCCCTGTCTTCATATCTCTATCTTGAAGTTACTCAAAAGATTATGAAAAAACTGGGAGAATTCCTGATTTCCAGCATGGGATGTCTCTCCTTTGAGTACATTTGATTTCTTCTTCCTATTATAAGTCCAAATGCCTCTTTATTTCCCTGGGTCCTTTTCCTCCAATTTTAATTTAAAGTCTTCCAGAGGTAGGCTAGGAGCATGTAATTGCAGCCTCTATCTAAGAAATGCTTCAGATAGAGAGTGCTGAGAAAACTGTTAGTATGAAAATAATAACTTCACCAATATATACGCTCAATCTAAAACTGAGCAGCTTCATGACTAACATATTCTAGAATCTCCCTTCACTCCCTATTTAGCCCTAAAATTTGTAGCCAGAGTTTCAGTCACATTGGGTGCTTTTGCAAAACAAACCAAAACCAAAACAAAAAAAAAAACAAACCAAAAAAACCCCAAACAAACAAAACAAAAAAGACCCCACCCCCCATCAAACACCCCCCCCCCAAAACCCCCCAAACAAACAAACAAACCAACCAACCAAACAAAACAAAACAAAAACAAAACAAAACAAAAAAAACAAAACCCTGAAAAAAACCTGACGGGTTTTTATTTAGAAAATAAAAATCTGCTTCATTCAAATTGCCGTTTTTGTATGCCACAAGCCTTTTCAACAGAAATCATTTCTACAGAGTCAACCCCCCTTTAGACTAGTCTAGGCTCAAGTTGGTACAGAGATAAACTATCAGTGAATGTTTCCTTAAATTGTAGATATGACCCCTCTTATCACAGAATCATACAATCACAGAATAGTTAGGGTTGGAAAAGACCTTAAGATCATCCAGTTCCAATCCCCCTGCCATTGGCAGGGACACCTCACACTAAACCATGTCGCCCAAGGCTCTGTCCAACCTAGCTGTGAACACTGCCAGGGATGGAGCATTTATCACTTCTTTGGGCAACCTGTTCCAGTGCCTCACCACCCTCACAGTAAAGAACTCCTCATATCTAATCTAAACTTCCCCTGTTTAAGTTTAAACCCATTACCCCTTGTCCTTTTACTACAGTCCCTGATGAAGTGCCCTCTCCAGCATCCTTGTAAGCCCCCTTCAGATACTGGAAGGCTGCTATGAGGTCTCCACACAGCCTTCTTTTCTCCAGGCTGACCAGCCTGATCTCCTAATCTCTAGAAAAAAGTTTTCCCTCAGTGCCAAGAAAAAATTACTCTGAAGATCCAGCTCACATTCCCCATGTAATCAAGAGGAGAAAAATTTTCAACAACAAAAACTATCAATTGTATCAAATAAAGGCATTAGTTATAGAGTATAGGTCAGTTTCATGATGCTAATATTGATAAGGGGTTAAACCTTCCACTTTTTGATGGAGAAAAACAGTGAGAGAAGACAGTGAGAGAGTAGCTTCAGGAATTTAAAATTTTGGGGGTTTAACCTACTGTGTCATATGGTAAAGGACACAGTTGCTTGCAGAATCGTTTAAAGTATGTAACCCAGTGAAAAATTAAGGTCTTTGCGTGTTTGATACCACTGCTTTCAAGAAGGATCTCGATAAGTTGTTGCAGTCACATTACACTGAAAGGTTGAAGAACAAGCACAGAAGAAATGCAAAACTTTTGGGTCAAAATAGAAGGTTGTATGAAAGAGCGTGCTGGAGTCTGCTCTGGCTTCCCTCCATTTAAAAATGCAGGTACCGATAATCTCCACTCATACAAACCATACAGATGAATCTCTAAGCATTCCTATCTTCTAGCATACCTGTAGCTATACTGTATGTTAAAGACACCTTGCTTTTCCTTTCATTTAACCCACAAAATAACCAAGCAGGCTTTCAGAGAAGTGCAGTGGAGCTTCCATGTCTTAGCTAAATGTAAATGAAGGTAAGGTAAACTTTTGCAGTCACAGACTGGCAGAGAAGCAACTGAAAACCTTTTGCTCTGAAAATTGTGTGCAGACACATCATAACCATCTTAATGTTTGCTTTGGAGTAGGAAGACAGTTTTAGGGAATGTAAAACATATACTAAGTAATTTAGGAATTTTGTCTCTTTTTTCCATTATAAAGGTATGTAGCATTTTACATTATTGAAGATGTGCTTCACTGAGGCCAAGTTTGGTCCTCGTGGACTTAGGCACCACCATCCCTTGACTACAGTTTAAAAGTAGTCCTTCAAGTCCTAGAGAAGCTGTGTGGGGAGTTCTTTCTGCGGAATACGGAATGTGTCCATGGGATGTCAACAGTAATCTATGCATCTAAGACATGTTATTTAAAAGAAAATTTTGCTGCTTTGTGAGTTTTGACTTTCTGGAATCCCTCATGGCAAATAGCCCGTTCTCAGATGTAAACACACCATCCTGGCAGCTGCCAAAGCTTAACCTTGTGGCTTTTTTTCGAACACCTTCTTTACTTTTTTATAACTCAAATGTAAAATCAGATTCAAACTTAGGATGCCAAGAAACAGCTTACTCTAAATGTAACTTGAGGACTAGTAAACAAAATGAGTTTGGCAGAATAATTTGTTCTCCATAGTTCACTTTTATCCCAAACTTTAGCTGATCTAAGGGTCTCCTTCCCATGACATGCTTACTGTTGTTATTCTGCTTCTTCTCCAATACACCTAGACTAGACTTAGCTGGGTGATATGCAGTGGAATTGTATTTCTGTCTCTTGGAAGCTAAAACCCACTGTCCTGAGTTCACTGATTGCTCCTCATTGCTGCCATAGTTCTTTAGATCCTACTGTACCAGATCAAAACATTAGTCCCAAGCTCAGCATTGTGTGGGTTGAAGTGGTATCCTGCAGAATGAAGTTTCCAACTGTCCTCCTTTAAGGAACTTCAAGCCAGAGGTCTGCGTTTACAGTGGGCTATACTTGAAATACCACTCATAATTTAGACTTCTGTTTTATTGCACTCTTGCTCCAACCCTATCCTTGGGTGAAGAGTAGATTTAGGAACCTCCTGGGGAAGGTTTTCCTAATTTTGTCACTAAGAAGTCCTGTGGCTATTGTCCCTTTCCTAAATTAGTCTGGAGTCTGCTTTCCCCTGGCAAACATTTCTCAAGCATGAACCCAAGCCCCAGTACCTTGTTTAGGCTCAGACTTGCCCCAGTGAAACCCATAAAATGACATTCCCAATTTTATCATCAGCAAAGCAAACAGCTGTTGACCTAAATTTACTCAGGGCAGCTCAGAATGTCACAGTGACTACACCCGCTTGCTTCAGCTTCACTGGCTCTAATGCTTATCTTAACCCCTGTCAATATTCATAAACAGAAAACAGAAGTTTCTCAGAAACTTTAGGGAAGAAATCTACTGTCCTACATTTTCTGGTGTGAGGTTTTTTTGGGGAACTCAAAATGCCATTGTTACTATTTGTCTTTACCTTTGTTTTAAAGAAAAATTTTTCTCAATGAAACATTACTAATTACCAGAATGAGACTCAGCATTTTTCCTAGGGGCACACTTTTACCACAGAAAATCTCTACTGATTTCCCATTGGTTTGGGGTTTATTTGTTGTTATTGTTGCATTCAGTAGATTTTAATACAGTGAAAACTTAAACATAAATGAAGGTAAGATAAAAATTTAAAGAATATGCTACCAGCTCAAAACAGTGGTTCAAGTAACCCAGTTTTTGGTTTTGAGCAGTGGCACAACTGGGGGGAACATACAAGCCTCGCCCCACTTTGCAGCCCACTTCCCTTGTACTACTATCCCGACGTATTTGCATGTGTTGGGGATGTTTGAAAGCCCTTTCCTATGTCCACTGGTAGACCTGTCATTTGAGAATTTTCCCTAACCCCTTTTGGAAACTTTCCTGTTGTTTCCATTTAAGGAACTTTTACATTTTTTCAGATGTCTAAGTTTTCCCTTGGAAAGCTCCTTAACTTCTGCAGACTGTGAACTGTGAAGGGCTTGGTTTGCTTTGTTTTCTTTTTGAGTTGTGGCACACAATTTACATTGGCTTCTAACACAGTATTTTTAAAAAGCTCAGTCTGCTGTTCTTATATTTTACTGACTTAAATGTTTTCATTTGCTTTACAGTTTGATTCATTTTCCACACAGTTTCTTTCTTGAAATTGAGCCGCTACATAGTACATTTATTTGGCAAACTCTCTTCTGCTATAATGTTAAACCTAATTCTGAACCTTTCAAATGGAGTTCCTACTATAGCTCCTAATTTTGTTATTGTAAGACCTAAGATTACTCTCCTGAGCTTATGCTATGAAGTCTGACTGGCATGCTGATTGCTGCTTCCTGAGCTCCGTTCCTAAATTAAGCTTGTTCTAGAGCCAAAGATACAGTGTGGAACAAAACTTTTAATTTTCTTCATTGCACAATCTAGCAGCTGTTCTCATAAACTTAATGTGGGTCTGCTTTGCAGTGGCACACTTACTATTTCTCTACAACCCCAACCTTTGCAAGCTGCAAACTAATCTTCCAGCCATACCCTAAGTAATGACATCCTCATTATTTCACTGAGAAACCTAATGTTGCCTATCCCAGAAATATGCTGTGATTTGCTTTAAAAGAACTGATTTTGAAAGGCCCTAGGAAAGACATATCTGTGTTTACCCCAATCAATATTTGTGGTTTGTACTTATCCTCACCAAATGTAATTTTGTTCTGTGGTCATTCGTAGCTGGGCAGCTTTTCTTGTTCCTCAGCCTCCTGGCTGCTATTTACATTCCTTGTAGAACAACAATCCTTATTTTCTCACTGATAAACCTCATGGATACACTCCTCAGTACACCGAAGGTCATTTACGCAGTGGCAGTCTAAATCTCATTGTACAGCTTCTGCTTTATTTAGCTGTAAACATATTGCTTTGTCCATAAAAACTGCTTTTGTGGAGATAACTCATGCAACAGGTTTTCTAATTTTTATTTTTTTTTTAAATCTTTAGGTATTACTACATCTAAAACTGCATTTGATTTGCTTACCAGCTGCCCACTTAGTTTGATCCAGACATGCTGTACTTTAGTGGCATTGTGCTCATGGGTGAGGGCCATTCCTTTTGTGACTCTCACTTCTTTGGTTTTCCGTGTGTACAGAACCTGACCACCTAGTGGATTTATCCTCCTACAGTATGAGGAGGTCCTACACTGCTGTGTTGAGACTTGAGTCACTTTCATACAGTTACACAGGAAATTTGTGCCAGCACAAGTTATTAATCCCTATTCTCTAGATCTAGGCACCTCCTATCTTGGACAAATGAACTCCCTTGAGCGACTTTCAGGGACAGCCAGCAGAAGGGACCCTGGTAGTACTGTGCCTTGCAAATTTGTGTCCAGGCATGGAGGAAGGACCTTAAAGAAGCAACTTTCCCATGTGATTTTGTTGCTCTTTACCCAGTGCTTTTATGTGGCAATCCACCCACCAATTGCAGCTGGAGCTGGTTCTGCAGTCAGCAGAACTGTCCCTGTCGCAGCACCCAGTGAACCGTTACCATGAGCACAGCAATGGTATCTCTGGAGCTGCTGCTGATTATGCCTTATGGTCTCATTTGGTAGCAGATTGCTATGGCTAAAATCAGCAGTTTCGAGTGGTGAAAGCTTAAAGTGAATTTCTCCTTCGGTTTATTAGCTGGTACTAACACAGCAGTTCAACAGCTGAAATGAAGCATTATTGTGACTGAAGTATTACCAATATGGCAAGTAGAAAAGTGTATACGATTAACCTCAGTTATCTTTTCCTGCTTGACATTCAGTACTACTGGGATCAGGGAAGCAGCTATCTGCTTTGTGCTGTGCTGTGCCAAATAATGCCTTAAAAGAACATAAGCTAGCACCACTCCTGACACCTCTGTTGACTTTTCCAGTAGCAACTAGGGAAATTTGCCTACATGTGAAGTAAAAATAACTCGGTACTTCCAGGAAGCAAATCCTCTGGCATCACTGCTGTATGTACGTGCATGTATGTACATGGGATTACAGGGAATGGAATGGGATGACCCCTCAGCTCTGCTGGACAAGTCACAGCATTCCTGGAAACACAAGTGTATTCTTGAATGCACACACATGTACCTATGTACACAAGGCAGGACATTCACAACATGCACATTCAAACAAAACAAAAGTACAGCCAACAGTCACATAGTGAACAACCCGTTTTCCATGGAGTTAGAACTCTGAGCTAAGAAGTGATGTCACATGTCAAAGAGTATTTTAGTGCTTTGTCCCCTCTTTTTAGGTAGGGGTATGGCTTTTGGTACTGTATATATCTAAGTAAACTGTGGCCATTCATGTATTTGTCAGTCTCTTTGAGGCAAGATTTCCCTTAAGACTTTCAGCTCAGCTGACCTGTCTGAAGCACTGTGACCTCTGTCACCACAGGGGCTGAAAGCCTTTATGCCTGTAATGTTACTCAACTCACAAACTCTCATGCACTTGAACAATGCCACTGCCTCTCCTGCACAAGCAAGAGCAGGAGTACTGGGGTGTAAAATCCCTGCTTAAGTCCACTGCAGGCCAGCACCTTGTCCATGTACAGTCCAAGTGTCATCTTCTGTAGGTACTGCATGGAGACTCAGGACCACTGCATAGCATGGAGTGGCTGAGCATGCATCAGGTCAGGTTTTGTTGCTGTGGCCAAGCCTGGGATGGAATGGAATTGAGAGGTACTTTGTTGAAAAAAATGACAAAGGGTTGATTGATAGATATTTCTTTTTCTCTTGTTACCGGGTATATTCATGAAGTAAGAAAGAACTGCATGCTGGCAAGGCTGGCTTTGGGGATAGAAGAGGAGCTCTTTGCAGTTCAAGACCTATAAAACCCCTTTATCTCTGTTTGGTTTTTTTTTTCTTTTTTTTTTTTTCTTTTTTCCTCCTGCTATATTCTTTTTCTATCATCACAGCTTCAAGATATTATTAATAATAAAATGCGTAAGGAAAACTTAATGTCCTTCCAAACAAGATAGCAGTTGAAGGAAAAGTCCTACATCATCCAGCTCCAGTGTGAGATTTCAGACTGAGCATCCTCTTTTTCCTGAAGCTCTGGGTTCCTCTGGAGTCTGGGGAGTCCAGAATTTGTTTAGAAAACAAGTGAGTTTAGCTCATAACAAGGAAGCCATACTATATTTACAGTCAGACACAACAGCCACGACTGAAAGGCTGGAAACCCCTACAGTGAGGGGCCTGACTGCTGCTTTCAACATGTCATTTAAAAACATTCTTTGTTGATTTTGTAGCTTTTGGCTACATATTCAAAACACAGTCAGATGAAAAAAAAAGGAAACTGAATAAAAAGTGAAAAATGTCTGATGGGACTTATGCTCTTTCCCTTTCATGCTTTACTCCTGGCTAACAGGACTAACTCACAAAGCATTTGGTACCCTTGCTGCTGTGGACACTAAGACTTATTCCAATGTCAAACTGCCCCTAGGACAGTCCTGACACAAAATCCTGATGTGTAAGGACTGTCCTAGGAAAAATTTGTCACTGGAATAGCTCTTTATGTCTTTGTCTAGGCATCCTGACACATCACTATAGCTGTTTTGCTAATGCAATAATCCTAATTTGTTCCAAACTGGAATCCTCCTCTTAATCCTATTAATTTACTCCTCACTTCTTGTCATTATTGTAGTCAGAAACCTTCAGGTTTGCAGTAGTAGGGCTTCCTTACTCCTCATATCCTATCATTTCTTCGGCTGCATGAAATGTGAATGTTATTTCATCTGTCTCCTTCAAATACCATGGCAACCCTACTAACAGAACGATAATGGATAAATGAAAAAAAAAAAAAAAAAAAAAATTCTGTTACTGGATCCAAAAAAAAAAAAAAAAATCAGAAGAAAAGCAGCTTATGTGTTTTTTTTTTTAAATGAAGACTTGTAGATGCCCAGTCCTGTAGTTATCTTCCACTGGTTGGTTGGTGAAAAGGCACAAATCCACGTACACAGCCAGAAAAAAAATACACAAAAGCACACAAATACACAAAAGCACACGTATTAAGCATGAAACCATGCTGTGATGGTTTTTGTCTATTCCACCAGGTTTTCTTTGGTAGGTTCTAGACTGTGGCATTTTTGAGTCTTAATGCTGTGTGGTACTTCAATGAGCTGTTCTGCAGAGCTGTTGCCAGCTTATACTCTTGTAAATAACTTTCTGAAATAGTGGAGAGCTAGTTAAAATTAAAATCACATGTCTTTCCAGTTGTGGCCTTTAAATGAGGATAAAGGCATTCCCAAATCACATTAAAGGATCCCTGTGGTATTTCAGACATCTTGAGGTTGCTGTCATCAAGCCTGTCCCTACTAAAGATCACTCCAGCACTGTTAAGAAGCTAATCCTTACAGTTGTCATTACTGCAGTACTAATTGTCCTAGGAAGTGGGCAGTCACAATGAAAGTGAGAGCTCTCTCTTGCTCCTGAAAGCCTGAAACAACAGGCTGCTTTCCAGTACACAACCTATGCTGGCAGCCTCCTAAAGGCAGGTAGGCAGTCTACAGCTGTAGTAGCAAATCCTGGTGGACTCCCTCCTTGGGCGGACACTGGCATGGATCTGTCTTCAGGAAAAAGCCCAGAAGATGTGTGAAATCCATCTGCAGGAACAGAAAAGCTAGGGAGCAGGTAGCACAACTCAAGTGTGAACTGTGGACAGACCAGCTTGGCCCATGGTATGAGCCTTGGAAGTAAATATGCATGGAATATTAAGTGTATCAAACTTATAAACAGTCACCACAGAGGAAGGAAGGCTTTGAGTCCAGTAGATAGAGACACATGATTTCATGCAAATCTCTCCTTTAGCCACCTACCATGGATTCTTTAGATTTTCTCAGACTGTATATGCCTATTTCACATTTCCGAATGTGCTAGCATCATCTGGTAAACCATGTGCCATATTATTTGCTTACTAACACCAGAGAACAAAAATTGCTTTCATTTGCAATGAAAATGAATTATGACCAAGGAATTGCTCATGGTTATTGCAAGGCCTCTGGGGAGTTCCCACCTCTTCCCCCCCACCTATGCTGCAGCATGAGATTTTGCACCACTCCAGGCAGCTTTATACATCTGAGCTCTCAAGGGCTTGGGTGACACTAGTTGTTATTGTTTTCTGTATGAATTGCTTCTATGGCCCATCTTCTCAGGGCAGGCACACTTACAGCAGCAACCTTGAAATCACCACAGTGCAGAACAGCAGAAAAAAAAGAGTTAGTCAATGTGGGCAAATTGTTTCTTCCCACTCACCACTGACTGCTTGACCTGTTGGGAGGAGAAGCAGTTTTCCTGGTAAAACTGGAGGCTGCACTCACTGAGAGCTATAAGCCGTGGGTAAGGATGGAGGGTGTGTGATGTGAGGAAGCTGTGCCTCCCCTTCATTTCCGTGCATTGCCCTTTCAAATAGGTAAATGTACCCAGGGCTACAGGTCCACAAAATGTTTCAGAAGAGGCAGTCCTCAGGATGAACTCCACTGCCAATCAAGCTTGTCAGGAATATGCTTTTGGCTCTAGAAACACAACCAAAGGACAATCTCTGTCCCAGTCTTCCTTCCAAAGTATCTTGTTGAACCATGGTTTCCCTCTTTATTTGTAAGGGTAATAGCTGCTATTGGTACTCAGTGAGTAGCTGTGTGTGTGCAAGTAACAAAAAGCTATTGTAAATGTAAAGAAATAAGAATTTTTATTGAAGGGTGTGATGCTTCCTCCTTATTTTCCCCAAGGAGCCCACTATATATTACGAAACAGGAAGATGTTCCTTTTTGTTTATTTTTTTAGACACCAGTCTACATTTCAGGTTGGTTTTTTTTTTTTCCTCTTCCTGAATGAAGACATTTTCTTGCCCCAGCTGCTAGAAGTATTCAGTTAAGGATTTTCTAATTAGCCACCATTACCACAGCTAAATGGATCCGATTAAGACTTTCACAAAATTAAAGTTGCAAAGCAAATGCATTGGTTAGTCTTTCATTCCATATTTTGCCAAGCCTGAGCAAGAAGGATCTGTTGTGAAAGGAAGCTTGCAAGGCTTCTTTGCAAGGTCACAGGGAAGATAAAACCAAAGGCCACAGAGATTACACACAATATTATGAAAAACAACCAAACTTTTAAAGTGTGATGCTTAACCTTTAGGAATTTAAATTACTCATGTTTTTGAGTTTTGGAGCTGTAAACTTACTTACAAGTTGCATATTTCTCTTTGTGCATATTTTCCAACCAGATTACAGTAGACGGTTTCTTCAGGGAACAGGATCAGAGAACTAGCTACCTTATGAGGATCTTGGGCCTCTCTGAGGCCATCAGCTATCCCTGGGAGATAGGAATAGCATCTTCAGTGGGGCTATTTTATCGTTGTTGGTGCAAAACTGACAGGCAGGATGTGATAGCAAAGATACATTAGAAAGAGGTTCCATGGGGAAAGGAGAGGAAAAAGAAAGGTTTCCAAATACAGTATGTTCCTAAACTAGAGTTTCTCACATATGTATTGTAACTTCACTTTCTAGGAGGTGTCATTTCCATGAAAATGCTTGTGTTCCTGTATCACCCTTTTTGCACCTACACTATTTTTCAAAATATAATTCCCTCTTTGTTTCCTGAGTCTTTCCATGATCTAGATGCTACGTACTGGCAGCCCTCAAGGACGGCATGGAACAGTGTGTTGTGTAGTCTCTATAATGGCATTAAGTCTAAGAAATTAAAAGTACTAAGCATAATGCGAAATGTACTTTTTTAAAAAATGGCTTTTCACATCTCTGGAAACAAGAAACCATACAGCTGAGAGGGGCTTGAGTGACAAGGGTCAAGTTCAAACTGAGACCACTATATCCCCAAAGGCTGGTGGTGTTTGGATGCAGAATTTTTGATTAGAGCATTGCTACTGCAGTGAACTTTGAATTTGGCTTCATATACAACATTGATCTCTCTCAAATCTCCTTTGGATGTGAAATCTTGGTCTGGGTCCATCTCTATTGAGCAGCTTTGGCAAAACCGAAGCACATCAGACTTGTGCTTGGTGAACTTTGTGTCGACTTCTGCCCTCTACTGGAAACAAAGCCGGTGGCACCTATACACTGACGCCAAACTCCAAACGCAGTGCTGCCAGAAAAAGATTTGCTCGCACACACACATAGGTGACACCAACTATTTTCTGCTTTTGTGACTGCTGAATAGTTTCACCTCTAAACCCACCATTTTGGGTGATAATACAGGAACTGAACTAGCCTGTGAAAATGTAAGTCTGAAGCACTTGCAAATACTGTGAAGATTTTAGGGGGAAAGAATAAAAACCCCACATCACATGGTGACATTTTTACATTCTCTGGTGCAGTGTAAATTTGTTTGTTCTGGCCCTAAATAAGAGGTGTGGCAGTCATATGTGGGCCACTGAAGCAAGTACCTAGCCCTTCCTACCAGGTGACATTCAGGAGACAGCTATCACAGGCTTTGCAGCGATTGCCAGATTCCATTTCAGTTATGGGCATCATTAGATGGCTATACTGGGTTGTGGGTATGTCAGCCTGGTTGCAAACAGGAGACAGTGGTTTGTTTGAGAGCGCTGGGAAAAAGAGAAGTTTTCTGCTCAGGAAAAACTAACTGTGAGAATGCAGGTGAAAGGATGAATGATATTATAGTTAGACAACATGAGTGAATGGGGCTGTTACAGAGAGAATAAACTTCTTGCCAATTTCTGCAAGGGCACTACCAAGGTAAGGAGATCATCTACAGACGCAAAGCTGCTGTTGCTGAGAGCTACCTACAGCTCTCTCTCTTGCATTGTCCTATTTGTGAGTGTTTCCCCACTGCCACTCACATTGAGATACATAGGTAGAATTTGGCATAGGGATATTGCAGCAGATGAGGCAAGCTACTAAAATACTATGACAGTGGTGGAGGGCTCATTTGAGCTGATTAAAGAACACAATGGGATGAAGTGAGGCAAACTTTGGCCTCTTCAGGAACCTGCTTAGTAAGGTTCCATGGGGTACAGCCCTAGAGGGCAGGGGGGCCCAAGACCATTGGTTGATATTCAAGGATCATCTGCTACAAACTCAGGAGTGTTGTGTCCAGACTAGAAGGAAGTGCAGCAGGAGGGCCAGGAGACCTCCTTGGATGGATAAGGAGCTCCTGAGGAAAATTAGAAGGTAAAAAGAGGCTCATAAAAGGTGGAAGCAAGGACAGGCGGCCTGGGAAGAACACAGGGATGTTGTCCAGGAAGCTAGGGACCAGGTTAGGAAAGCTAAGGCCCAGTTAGAATTAAACTTCGCTAGGGATGTTAAAGATAACAGGAAGGGATTCTATAGGTATGTAGTGAATAAAAGACAGACTAGGGACAACGTAGGCCCACTCAGGAAGCTCTCAGGAGCACTGGCTACACAGGATTTGGAGAAGGCTGAGGTTCTGAATGACTTCTTTGCCTGTCTTCACTGGCAAAGGCTCTGACCACACCACCCAAGCCTTGGAAGGCAGAAGCAGAACTGTGAGAATGAAGACCCTAGGCCCACCATAGGAAAGGATCTGGCTCGAGACCATCTTAAAAACCTAAACGTACACAAGTCCATAGGACCTGATGAAATCCATCTGCAGGTCCTGAAGGAGCTGGCAAATGAATTTGGGAAGCCACTGTCCATCATATTTGAGAAATCATGGCAGCCAGGTGAAGTTCCCGATGACTGGAAAAAGGGAAATATAACCCCCATTTTCAAGAAGGGGAAAATGGATGACCGGGGGAACTACAGACCAGTCAGTCTCACCTCTGTGCCTGGCAAAATCTTGGAGCAGATTCTCCTAGAAGGCATGCTAAGCCGCACAAAAAACAACAAGGTGCTTGGTGACAGCCAGCATGGCTTCACTAAGGGGAAATCCTGCCTGACCAATTTGGTGGCCTTCTATGGTGGGGCTACGGAACTGATGGACAGGGGTAGAGCAGTTTATCTACTTTGCACAAGTCCATCTACCTGGACTTTTGCAAAACGTTCGACGCTGTCCCACATTACGTCCTTGTCTCTAAATTAGAAAGACATCAATTTGATAGGTGGACCACTAAGTGGATAAAGAACTGGCTGGCTGGCCGCACACAAGAGTTGTGGTCAATGGCTCAATGTCCAGCTGGAGACCAGTAACGAGTGGTGTCCCTCAGGGATCGGTGTTGGGACCTGTCTTGTTCAACATCTTTGTCGCTGACATGGACAGTGGGATTGAGTGTGCCCTCAGCAAATTTGCCGATGACACCAAGCTGTGTGGTTTGGTTGATACGCTGGAGAGAAGAAATGCCACTCAGAGGGACCTCGACACGCTTGTGAGATGGGCTGATGCCAACCTCACGAAGTTTAACCATGCCAAGTGCAAGGTCCTACACCTGGGTAGGGGCAATCCCAGGCACAGCTACAGGTTGGGCAGAGAAAAGATTCAGAGCAGCCCTGTGGAGGAGGACTTGGGGGTGTTGGTTGATGAGAAAATGAACATGAGCCGTGTTCAGTGTGCGCTCACAGCCTAGAAGGCCAAAAGTATCCTGGGCTGCATCAAAAGGAGTGTGACCAGCAGGTCGAAGGAGGTGATCCTGCCCCTCTACTCTGCTCTTGTGAGACCTCACCTGGAGTATTGTGTGCAGTTCTGGTGTCCTCAACATAGAAAGGACATGGAACTGTTGGAACAAGTCCAGAGAAGGGCCACGAGGATGATCAGGGGACTGGAGCACCTCCCGTATGAAGACAGGCTGAGAAAGTTGGGGCTGTTCAGCCTAGAGAAGAGAAGGCTTCTTGGAGACCTCATAGCAGCCTTCCAGTATCTGAAGGGGTGCTATAGGGATGCTGGGGAGGGACTCTTCATTAGGGACTGTAGTGACAGGACAAGGGGTAACGGGTTAAAACTTAAACAGGGGAAGTTTAGACTGGATATAAGGAAGAAATTCTCTACTGTAAGGGTGGTGAGGCACTGGAATGGGTTGCTCAGGGATGTTGTGAACGCTCCATCCCTGGAAGTGTTCAAAGCCAGGTTGGACGAAGCCTTGGGTGATATGGTTTAGTGTGAGGTGTCCCTGCCCATGGCAGGGGGGGTTGGAACTTGATGATCTTAAGGTCCTTTCCAGCCCTAACTGTTCTATGGTTCTATGAGTCTAAATTCTCTAATGAAGGTTATGAAAGTATTGTATAGTGCAATACATCCTGGTAGCCTAGTAAACTCAAGAGGAAATGTCAGTCTCTTTCAAGACCTCCCTGATTCCACCTCTGTTTTGACCATTAAAGGATTTTGCATTATTGGAAATAGAAAAATAGAATGGTTTTGGTTGGAAGGGACATTAAAGATCACCTAGTTCCAACCCACCCTGTGGCAGGCAGGGACATCTTCCGCTAGACTAGGTTGCTCGTCTTTTCTTGTGCCATTTCTCTCCCAACAGGCTTAGGAAGCATCATACACTCAGAGCAAGAGTGTCTGATCCAAGAGCAAGTATTCACTGGAAGCAAAACTGTCCCAGTCTAAACAGCTGCTGTATGAGTGAACAGCTGTAATACACTTTCTTATTAGGCTTCAAGTCAACATTATTGTTATTTACATATATGATATTTGCCCTGATAAGAATGCAGAATAAGAATGTAGATAAGAATTTTCTTCCCAAACAGAAGAAAACAGCATGGTTTTGTATCTGACAGTCTGAGTCGGTATTTTGGGGGTTCTCTAGAGCCTTAGGGATTTCTGGTTGAGTAATGTATCCTTTCTTCCACAAACTACAAGGTTTCCCCATTTTGTTGTCTAAAGAGAAACAAGGCTCAGCTTGCCTTTTCTGCTTTGTGGATCCTCACATTTCCTTCTATCAGCCTTTTCAGAGCTGAATTCCCCTGTAGGGAGAGTTACGAATTTCAAAGCAATGGTTAATCTTCATGAAGCTTCACAAATGGTGTCACATAGCATTTACTCTAAACATCTTCAGCATCATCAGGCCAGTACTTCTGGCTTTCTGGTTTGGGTTTTGATGCTTGTAGGTTTAAAATCTTTCTAGGAAGAAGCTTTAGGTTTCCTAAGCTGGTAGCAGAATACCTGTCGAAGCTGATGTCTGCAGTAAGTAGCCTGGTGGAAGTAGGGAGCAGGCAAGCTGTTGAGATGACTGGGAAAGCTTCAAGCTTGACAGAAACCCACAGCATACTTTCCAGAAGCAAAACCCCAATAAAATCTCACTGGCTTCCCAGTCTGACCTTTATTCCTCTGCAAGCAGCATAAAATACAGGGGAGAAGGTGAATCTGCCTACCACTGCCTGCAGAGGTATCCTACAGTTTTAATGATGTTGATGAGGAGGAGACCCGGCTTGGAGTCACACTCTGAGTTGTTTGCAGTATCAAGCTGTGGTTCAGGAGTTTCGTGCATCATGGCTTCACTTCAAGTAGTGTGCTCTCATCATTTGCAGTTGTGTCAAACGCCTTATGAGGGCTATAATTTTTTCCATGTTCCCAAGGAGGGAGGAAAGTGACTGCATTACTACACCCAGACACAGCTTCACCACATCTATTAAATGTGAACAAGGGAACAGCATAGTTTGTATGAAACACTAGGATAGTTTCTCTTTGTCCCCCCACTTAAGGGCATTGAGAGCATGTGCATGTTTCACAGACCAACACAGGGTGTGTGCCCAAAACACCGGTTCTCAGTCACTCCCCAAGCTGCTGAGCTTTTTTAGCTTTTGCTCCCCTCAGTTTAGCTGCTGCATCACAGTCTAATGTTGACGCAAGTGTCAGCTTATCCCTGAAGAGGTGACACTGCCTTGTTTAACTTCAACTTATTTCACTTTATCTAGAACAAGCATTTTCTTTGCCACTTTCTTTTTTCTCTCTCTTCCATCTACACCCTATCCCAAAAAGCACTGGTGAGAGATTCATTTCCAGCTGTGCAAGAAAAGAAAGAGAGCAAAACAATTCACAGTGCAGCCAAATTTCAACTGAAAGATGACACTGCATTTAGTGAGCTGTAAATGCAGATGAAATGTTGCCCTTTTACTAAAGAATGGGGAAAAAGTACATCTCTCAACATGAGTAAAGACAGCTGCAATATCATGAATTTAACAGTATTTTGCATTATAGTATGAAAAAATGCTTAGCTCAAGATCCAGAAGACAAAGGGTCTGAAGCAGGAGGAAACTGCCCCCCAGTTCTGCAAAGACCACTTCATTCTGGATTGACTCCTGAGAAAGAACTCTTTGCATTGGAGTTAGAAGAAAACCAGTCTTACACAGATGGGATTCATGCAACAATGACCCAGGAAACAGCAGTGTCACAATAGAAGGGAGCTAGTGGAAAAGTGTATTCTGTTCATGAACAAGATTTCTCACCTTCTTCTCACCTTTTGACAGCCTCATCCTATTATTCCTGGATCTCATCCCATTGCTTTGCAGGGTCCTCCATACCACTGAGGTATGGAGACATCTCCATAACCCTGATGCAGGAAGTATTCATCATTTTCTATGCAGATATCACTGTGTAAGTGCAGGCAGGCCTGCATGACCACAGTTTGGCTGAGTGCGAAAGCCAGTGGACGGCCTTACCACACCAGCTCTGAAGGCGACCTTGCCTTCGGCCAGGAATCCCTCCTGTCTATAGGGACTTATCTACAACTCTGCTTCCAGACTGACTTCTTTGTCTGTAAGACAGCATCAGTTCCCAGAAAACTGCACGTGGCTGTGCCTGAAATACCAAGAGTGTGACTGTCTCAGGGATTTGCTGCTCTCATGCTGTGCTCTAGCTGTGCTTTCATGGCAGATGACATCAGCAGCAGTCCTCAAGCCCAGCATATAATATTCTCAAAGCAATACAGAAACTAATTAATTCCAAGTGTGTTCCTAATTTCCTGACACAGCTCATATCTGCCTTTACTTTTGCACATGCAGAAACCAAGCCTTCTTCTTTCTCCTCATCCTAAGTGGTCTTGAAGTAAGCAACATTAAATAAACATGCAAGGTTGTATGTATTTCCTTCAGACTGCATGGGGGTTGTGCAACATGGATCTCATTAAGATCAAATGGGCTATGGGAATAGCAAACCTGGCATTGAGTAATAAAATAATCATGATAGTCCTTGTGTAAGCCAAAGCTTTCAGAGGAATTTATCACCAAATTCAACATTCCAAAAAGTGTCCTTGAATTTTGCACGTGGAACTAGAGCACTTTATCAATTTCACACTTTAACTATCATATGCTAAATACAAACTAATAGAGGCACCAAAACCCACAGCACATTAGTTTTGAAACTATTTGATTGAAACTTAACAGAGTCAATAAGAAGCCTTTACAGAAAATTCAGCAGTTCTTACATCACATCCTAAAAAACAATCCCAATCAAGAATACATCCTTTTTAGAGCTTATTTTAGATCCAAGTCTATTTGAACCACTTTTCTTAAGGAAAGCTACATATCTCACAAAAGCATTACATTGATTTTCATACAGTATGAAATACATTTGGTTAAATTGGTGTAATTTCACAACAAGTACAATGGTGCACTATGACCCTGAGCTCATTGTCCATCATCACAAATGGTAAGTTTGCCACCTTTTGTGTAGCAAAATACTCAGCTGTGAGCCTCTCTCTGCCCATGAAGTTGTTTTTTTAACTCCACAGACAGCTGTAGAGCAAGACCATGTATTGCTGCTGCCACTGTAGCCTTTTTAAAGACACGCAGCAGTGTGCTAAAGTGGTTAATAAATTAGCTCTAAAATTCAGGTTGAAAATGGAAAGAGAAATATCAAGTTGACATGGATGCTGGTTTTTTTTTCTGTGATTTTTCCATTTGACAGTTGTATTTCTCTTGCTTATCCTGTGTCTTATTGAGCTGTTTGCTCAAGGCTATATTGAACAAATGGACCTGAATAAAGCTTCAGGAAATGCATTTTCCTGGGGTTTCTATTGTTCACAGTAGTGGGAAAAGATTAAAAATGTGAGGGAAGTGAATGCTACAGGGTTAGCAACTGTAAAATAAAGAGTACCAAAAGTTGTTCAGGATGTTTTCTCCTAAGCTGAATCAAGTCATCCTGAGGCTCTCGTGATGGATTTGGGGTATTTTAGAATGATGACTACTGCAGGAGGTCAGATGGGGTGGCACTTGAAAAATCTGGGGAGACTAAGGGAACAGATCAACTGATAACTTGCTTTACCTGCCCTCTAGTGTCCCTGCTTGTTTTCATTCAGTTAAGAGGGTCTTTTCTGTGAGGCTACAGTATATTCCTATACAGCTCAGACTACACAATATGCGTTTTGTGGGTTCAGTCTGCAAAGATGCTTTGAGTCACCCAGCCTGAAGGCTGTATTTTTTTCCTGCAATTTTAAGGGGCTTTTGATGTTGTGATCAGCACCAGGAAGTATCGATAGAGTCTTCTATGTAAATCATGCAGTTAAAGATTCCTTTACAGCTTTTGGGTTCAAACACACATTTTCCAGCTTCCACAGTCACAATGCCTCCAGGTCAGCTGTGAATTAGGTGAATTCCCTCAAGCTATTAGCTGCAGCTCTTCCAAGCAATTAATGGGGAGGAGGGAAGAGATGCTTTCCAGATTCCTGGTGTGAGGTAAGAGTTGGCTTCTTTGCTTTTCAGTGCAGAAATGGCTGGAGAGGTACACACCCACACAAGCCTTGGTTAAGTGACGTGAAGTGAGGACTCTGGCCAAGGGAACAGCCTGTTGCACAATTTACGCCATGCCACTTCAGCACTAATGAAAGAAATGGAGGGGTTTTGTATGAGGCTGAGACCAGGCTGCTTCCAAGAAAGGCAGCATGCATTGTTGGCAGCCAGATGCTTCCGTGGAGAAGGTGTGAAGGCTCCAGTGACAAGACACCAGTTTCTAGGGAACTGCTATAATCATCTATTTATTTATTTATTTATTTGTTTATTTATTAGTCCCAGGCTTTTGTGACATGATGGGCAATATAATTTGCCAAGGGCTTGTTCTGTTACAGGGGTACTCCTGGTCTGGGGTTTTCCTTTTTCAAAGTGTCAGAAATGACTTGGCTTTAGTAGGAAATTACCACTGAGCGCAGAAAGGTCTGCTCCCATGACTGGGACTATTACTCATTAGAATGATAAAGAGTAACCCCAGACACTAAAGGCTTCTGTGTGAGCTGAAGAATGTCTCTCTCAGTTCCACTGTATTTAGCAATACATTGGGAAAAAAAATACTGGCAAATGTTTTAGCTACATGACACAGCCCAAAATCACATCCTTCATACCCACGCAGGTGTTATAACACCTGTTGTCTTCAGAAAGGTCATGTGTCAGCCCTGAAGAGGACTACCACTGATTACTCATTTATGAAATGATTCATCCAAAGGACTGATGTGAAGAAATATTGGGAGCTGTCACCTGTCCATCTGGAAGTGTGACCTCCCTACTGGTTTCAAGTCAGTCAGCAGCAATGATCTAAACATCTGAGGGACAGGAAAGCACAAAGCATAACTGGAGATTAAACTGGTAATAACAGTGAAAACATGGCAAATATTTTTGGGCATTTGGGGTACAGTGGGGCACAAATTTGAAAAACAATTCAATGCATTCAAAAATTCAAGGCAAGTGATCTCCAAGGTTTCATCACACTTTCTACGCTTACATTATTTTTTATTCCCAAACCACTATTTTATGAAACCCTGAAACAGTTATTATACACTACATTAACTTATGTTCAGTCTTCCATGAGTGCAATCAAGCCCTAGGCTATGCTGTATAATAAACTTTGGCTGGGCGTATTCCTTCCTCCTTTCCATTTTTTGCTGATGCTAAAATTTTTTGTTTTCTTTCCCTGAAATCTTATTATTTTTAATTAAAATAAACAGTTTCACTGTATCCTTTCTTAAATAAAGCAGAATATCAAAAGAATGCTTGAGCAATTACTTTAATTCACTTCCTTATAAAACCTCCATTGTAGTTGGAACATGCTTTAAGCTGCTTCTAAAATTCCTGTCTAGTGCTTTCCCCTCGAACATTTTGCTCTATTTCCTTCCCTGTTTCCTTCCTCAAGAGCTATCAGGCAGACTTTTAAAGTCTCAGTCTAATGCAGATGAGATATCTTGGTGTCTCAGGGGAGGACTGCACATTATCGTCAACATTCTGCCATTGTGCTGGAGCACACCTGCAACATAAAGTACCTAAGGGATATCTTATGGTGGGACATGTCATAGAGGTGACACCAGGCTGAAGATTTTTCCTCTCATTCAGCATCAAAAGGCTTCTGACATAAATCTTTTAGATCAACAAAGATAGTCTCCAGATTTTCTTCAAAGGAAAAGACATGCTGCAAGGCACCACAGACAATATGCCTAAGTCAATACAGCCTACGTCAAAATACACCTACATCAATATAGGCTACGTCAGCCTGGCAGATGCTTTTAATGACTTCATTGGCATTACTCATGTCCAGTCTCCATTTCTTGGCACTATAATTAATTCAGCAGTAACACTTAAGTCCCATGTCAGCATCTCCTGTTTTTTTGACCACTGTTTCCAATAACACACTTTTTGATGTAAGCACTTTGCAAACTCCTGTACTCCAGTTTCGTATCATTTTCCATGGTTTCATAATTTGTTGCAGGGAAAATAAGGACAGACCACAATGATATTGAAAAGATATTTAGGTCATCTAGCAATGATCATAATTGGTTTGTTTCACCCCTTGCTAGATTGCCGATAGTATTCGCGGGCCTCTACCCTTCTATAACTCAAACACCTTTTGCTTTTTTAATAAGTATGGAAGTATTATATCCAAGACATACACAGATTTGGTCTTTGCTAACTGTTCCCATCCTACAAGTGAAACACCCAAAAGCAACAGAGAAATTCTAAAATGTTAGGCAGTTCATTTGCAAGTGATATAAAAGCCCAATGTAAATAAATAAGAAATATTTAAGGGAAAACAGAGATGATACAAAAATATCCTGACTTTAGGTGGCCATGGAATTTAATGTTGATGAATGTTTTTGCTAAGTTCACAAGCAGCATCTGACTTGGGTCAAACAGTCTTCTTGTTGGACACATAGCTTATGGTCTTTCCAAAGCATAAGCATAAGCTCCTGTTTGCATTGTTGAAATGAAAAAACAGAACCAATTAGATGTGGCTTGGTGTTTACAAAGCTTCCTCAGGGGATTTTGTGCTTATCTAAAACAGAATTTGAGCTGAAACTCATAAGAAACCTGAACAGGTAGGAATCATAACACTGAAGTAATTGCTGATTGTAACCTGCTGAAAATGCCAAGGACAGATATTTTTGAAGCTATTAGCAGTGTTCAACTGAGGTATAAATCTGCATCACTGAAAGATTTGTCTAGAAGTTCCCTGAGATTTCTGAATAGGTGTTGTAACATTAAGGACTCTGATAATACCATAAAATTCTAGAGAAATCTGCACACTAGTTATGCTTCTTCATTATACCCTGAAATAGCTTCTACAGACACTGAGTAAGCAGCTAAAAAAATAAGAGGTCATAATAGTGAGCTACTGATTGAAGTGACGAGTCACCTTCACAGAATGCCTGGCAGGATGCAACCCTGCAAACAGACCAACTCTGGAAAACCTCATGGTTTATACTCTGGGTAACTGCAAGCATTTCATGGTGCTAACCACAACTTTGTGGCCTCAGAGGCAGACAAGCTCTCACTCTCCAACTCTGAAACGATCTACAGGTCCCTCGTCCAGTCCTGGCAAAAGAGGAACCCAACCTGGTGTTCAAGAGCTGCCTAGGCTCACTGTGCTCTCCTCTGTTTAGACAAGGCAATGCTGGCCAACTTTCCCTCCTCCTGCTTCCTAGCTGCAGCTCAGGTTGCCTCCACTCCTGGGCATTTCACCCCACTTCCCTCAGACTGGGGGTTTCTCTCCACCTTTCCAAGATGTAGGGTTTCACCCACACCAGCTGTACCCTCACTTGCTTTAAAACCCTTGGCCATTTTCAACACCCTCTAAAAGCCCCAAGAAGTCACTGCAGCATCACAGTACCTTTAATACTAAGTGCTGAAACCACATTTTCCTTCCTACTGCTTCTAAGGGACCCTCTGTCAGCTTATCTAGATCCCCTGTTCCTGGGGCTGGCTTCACCTCTCAATTTTTTGAATCACAGAATCATGGAATGGTTTGGGTTGAAAGGGACCTTAAAGATCATCTAGTTCCAAACCTCCAGCAATAAACAGGAACATCTTCCACTGGACCAGGTTGCTCAAAGCTCTGTCCAACCTGGCCTTGAAGGCTGTCAGGGAGCTGTCTTCCTAGCTAACTAGGGAGAATGTGCATTACTCTATTTTTCTTCTTAAAGCTGTGTTAAAAATATCAACAAAATACCGCCTTCCCCACTTCAGAAATGATGGTCTAGAGTCTCTGTGTCCTCTCCCAGGCATTAAGGGTCCTATAACCTTATTGACATCGCCCAGTGTCACAGACACAAAATGTGGAAATAGGTTCATTAAATTAAATTCCACAGATATTTAGCATCCAGTCTGCAGTTCCTGTTGCAGACATACAGAAAGGTTTGTGTGCCTGTCTCCTGATCTTTTTTTGGGTCAGTACAGGATCAGTTCGTCTAATAGGAGGTAACATCCCTCCCAGTAAACCTTGCATTCTTAATCATCAGCAAAGTCATGCTGAGGTAACACACACTTAACAGCAATGGATAGAAACACACATGATTTTGTGAAAGAGAGCTGACCAGTGGGACATGGCATGCATATGTTTAATATATGTGGGAATGTACTGAACAGCCAGAAGGAACAACATTAATTTTCTTTTGTCTCACATACAAAAATGAAGATCTTTCAGACGTAAGATACAGATTTATGGATGGCTAGCTTGAATTTGGCATTGGACAGAGAGAGTCAGTAGAAGATGGGAGAATCCCTTTTCAAAAATTAATGAGTTGAAAAATTTCTTTGACATTGTTTTCACAATGGAAAAAATTAATGTCCATTTTACATCTACATGTTTTTTCCTGTATCATTTCTTATGTTTGAAACAGAATACTGATTTTGATAGTCCACAGCCATAAAAATTGCCAAGTCTGAGAGCAAAAAAGTAGCACAGAAAGGAAAAAAATAGCAGGAGGATTTGCAAGATAAGAAAAATAAGAAAAAAAGGAAGTTTTCTGCCCTGGCAGATGGTAAATAAGCTAAAGAACAGCAGAGCAATAACAATCCTTTCTTCTGCTTTTACAAAACTTTGGTATTTTTTTCCCCCTGGAAGCTTCAGATGCCTTGGGAGGCTCCTGACAGCCTCCCCAGGGAATGGATCAGTCAGGCTCAAGTGTCTGAGCTCTGCAAACACACCCACATCTAGCTTTCCCTGTAAGAGACTTTTGCAGTAGACAGAGATCACACATGAGCTTAATAATGGACAGGCATATTTTATGCATCATCATTATTCTGCAGCTTCAGGAAACCTGGCTTGGAAAGTCACACTGGATCTCCCTAAAGACATTTTTTCTGTTTTTGCAAGTAAACCGTCCTGCTAAAAGAAGTGTAAGCAAGACATGGGCCAGAGTCCTAAACGTAAACTGGCTCTCAGAGGCGTAGTCAGTTCAATGAATTGGTTTCAGTGGGTTTTTCAGGGGTTATCACTGACTGCACTGCAAAAGAAGTTATGGGCAACAGACCATCTTGTCAGACCATTTAATTTCTATTCTGAGCCATGGCATTTTGTCAGCTGCCCAAGAATTTACACAACGCCAGACAAACACTATCAGATCCAAACAACTGATGATCAACCTTTTTCCGGACCAGTTTTGGAAGAAGACCCGAAAGCTCATAACCATTCTCAGAATCATCCTCTGGGGACCAAAGGACAAACTTCAGACAAAACCTTTTTACTTCTATCTTCTCCTAAAAAGGCTGCATTTTTTCTGGGGTGACTGTCTGTGTCCAGATTTTGAACTCAAGAGGACGGTTGTGGTTTCAAGCCTCTGTTGCTTGCATGATGAACAGATTCAGAGCAGTAATGAAGAGCTATTTTCTTTCAGACCCTGTACATTGTAAACTGCAAAGTATTAAGATATCACTGTCTGATCCTGCTCCTGTTCGGATTAACAGAAGTTTCACTACTGCTCTCTGTGACAGCAAAATGTGCCTGGAAATGTGCATATTTCAGGTACACCTAAACATACGCAATTTATCCCTAAGTAGAAGTGACAAGTATTTCTACAGTGTCACAGAGCTCATTACCTCAGACATCACATTCACAGACACCAAAATGAGAAGTGAAATATACAAGTATATTTTGCATTTTCTACTTGCAAAGCATTTCCTTTTCCTAATAGCAAATTTGATCATCTTCCATTGACATCAATAACACATTTGCTGTTATGTCAAGAGGAAATAGCATTAAATGTTTGTGTGTGTATATGTGTGTGCATGCAGGTAGTCAGACCTATTCAGAAAAAAAAAAAAAAGATGTATACGAGAGTAAGATATTTAGGAAAGGTCTTCCCCCTTGTAAAGATATTTCAGCTGTGTTCATGAGACTGGTTGGTCTCATATAAGGTAATGCTGTCTTTCCTCAAATAATATATTGCTATATTTCAGTTACACATCCAAACTTCAGTGAGCAACACAGAAACTGCAAGACAACCTGCAAAACCTCTCCCAAGAAAGGTCATGCCCCATCAGTAACCCTCTGAATATTTGCATGCTGGGGTCATCAGTTGTGCTTAATATCCGTGAGATATTCCGCAATGACACTTAAGGCTATATATGTATTTTCATGGTTAGAACCTAATCCTGCTACCAGATTTCTAAGAAATACAGAAGCACTTCATCCAGACTCCTCCATTCCTAGAAAACAAGTTATTGTTTCCTATTAGTTGGTGAAAGGGGAAGATGACTCCTGTCATAGATGCTAGAGATAAGGCAAAACTTCTCTGGGGAGAAAGAGCAGCTGTGGAACAGTTCATCAAACAAAAGGGGTCTTTAAACATTTTTAATAATAAACAACACGGCTATTCAAAGCTTGGTTTTGCAAAACAAGAATCATAAGTAGCAATGGTGAAGAGTCTGTGGTCACTCACATCTGTGCCAGAGCCAGAGGAGCTGTCTGCCTGAAGAACCAGGATGATAGCAAGAATATTGTGGAGACAAAGTGGCATTGCCTAGCTGTTTGGTTGTCCCTCCAAAATCTCTCATGGAGAGATAAAAGGGAGAGTAATCCAGCCCTTCTGGAGGCTACTCACCCCAGACTTCTGTCTAGCAAAAGAACATTATGAAATTATCATCATTAAGAAAATGAAATGTCTACTATCACCCCTCTAGCCCCAGCCGCCCAAATAATACCAGAATATTGAGATACTAGTAAAAACACTGATTGAAGTTAATTCCTGGCATAGCTTCACCACAACCAATGGAGGCAGAGCTACAATAGCTGAAAATAATATGTCTACAACCCAGAAATGATAGAGAGTGTGGTACTACATGGATCTTGCAGGTAGAACTAATGTACCTACCTTGAAAAGAAAAAAATACGTCTGATGGATAGAGTGAAGGCCAAAACTATTAATACTAATTAAAATGGTACTCAAAGCAGACTACTACTCCACTGCTTGGGCTGAAATGCCTGCTCAGAGCAGCTTGACCTTGTTGATGGGTGCACCAGCCCATGCTCTTCCAGCAGAAGTGAAACTAAACTGATGGTGCTGTTTCATCTGGCTCTCAGCTAATACCAATGAAGGTTTTCACATGCACACTCTGGATCCAAGTTAGACCTTCAGTTTTGCTGCAGCTGTATTTCTCATCACAATTATGCATATATCCGTTCAAACTTCAGATCCCAGACTACGACAGGCCTGTCAGCCTGATCTCAGTCACGGGAAATATCATGAAGCAGATCATCATAAAGCACGTGTGGGAAAGTGGAGGGATCAGGCCCAGTCAGCATGGGTTCATGAAGGGCAGCTCCTGCTTGGCCAACTTGATCTCCTTTTGTGATAAGGTGACTTGCCTGGTTGATGAGGTAAAGAGGTGGACATTGTCTATTTGGACTTAAGTAAAGCATTTGACACTGTCTCCCACAGCGTTCTCCCGGAGAAATTGGCTGCTCATGGCCTGGGTAGGTGGATTCTTTGCTGGGCTGGAAACTGGCTGGATGGCTGAGCCCAAAGAGTGATAGTAAATGGCATCACATCTATTTTGCAACCAGTCCATAATGGTGTCCTTCAGGGCTCAGTGTTAGGGCCAGTTCTGTTTAGTATCTCCAAGGATGATCTGTATGAGGGGGCCCAGTATACCTTCAGTAAATTTGCAGACAAAACCATGTTAGCTGGGAGTGCTGATCTGCTGGATGGTGGAAGGCTCTGCAGAGGGATCAGGACAAGCTGGATCGATGTGCTGTGATCAATGGTATGAGGGTCAAAAAGGCAAAGTGCCAGGTCCTGCACTTGGCCCACAATAACTCCATGCAGCGCTCCAGGCTTAGGGCAGAGTGGCTGGAAAGCTGCTTGGCAGAAAAGGACCTGGGGGTGCTGATTAAGCACATGAGAACAAGAGCCAGCTTGTGCCCAGGCAGCCAAGAGGGCCAACAGCATGCTGGCCTGTATCAGCAATAGCATGGCCAGCAGGGCCAGGGCAGTGATCATCCCCCTGTACTGGGCACTGGTGAGGCTACACCTCAAATACTGTGTTCAGTTCTGGGCCCCTCACTACCAGAAAGACATTGAGATGCTGGAGCTGGTCCAGAGAAGGGCAACAGAGCTGGTGAAAGGTCTGGAGCACAAGTGTGAAGAGGAGCAGCTGAGGGGCCTGGGGTTGTTTAATCTGGAGAAGAGAAGGAGCACGGAGCACCTTGCTGCTTTCTACCACTACCATAAAGGAGGTTGTAGTAAGGTGGAGGTTGGTCTCTTCTCTCAAGTACCAAGTGACAGGACAAGAGGAAATGGACTGAAGCAGCACCATGGGAGGTTTGGTTTGGATATTAGAAAAAAATTCTTTGGGGAGAGGGTGCTCAGGCATTGGAACAGGCTGCCCAGGGCAGTGGTGGATTCACCATCTCTGGAAGTATTCAAAAGCTGTGCAGATGAGACCCTCACTGATACGATTTAGTGGTGGTCTTGGTAGTCCTGGGGTAATGGTTGGACCTGATGATTTTAAAGGTGTTTTCCAACCTAATTAGTTCTATCACGCAGATGAATTCTGCTTGTGGTTGTGATCTGGCCCAGGTTAGTGTGAAACAGCCAGCTCTGGTAATCCAGAGCATGCTCACAATGCAGACCTTGTCAGTGTTTTTGCTCTCTGGTCCCAGCAGCTAGGGTACTGTGCAAGCAAAAGAAAGAAGGAAATTTAGAGGGAAGGAAGGAAGAATAAATCACTCATGACCTTGTCTGTTTCAAGCTGGTATTCCTGTTCTTCTTGTGCTGCAGAAGGCATGGCAGCCAGGCAAAAAACTAGTGGCTTTCAGTGCTACACAACAGATGCACATTTGATATTGCAAAGGCTCTGGACCACTGCTCTTAAAAGTAATTTTGTGATGTTATTCACAGTCAGCACAGAGGCTGTACATAACAGTTCAGAGCAAACCAGACTGAGAGTTTTACTGCATGCCCTCATCCTAGCCTGGGTGAGAAAACTGGTGCCAGTCCTGCTGCCCAGATGTGGTACTCTCACCACACCTCTGGCATCTCAGTCTCCTGGTGCAGGATGACAGCAACCTGAACTAGAGGTTCATATGATTTCCCCGCAAACTCTAATGAAATCTAGATCCATACACAGGGATTATAGGGCTGTCCTTGTCTTGATATTTTGCCTCCATCCAAACTGAAATCTCCCAGCCATGGCTCAGGACAGCCTCTGACTTGCTACAGTTCACCCCTTCTGCCCAGTATGAGGCACTTGCCTACTTCCCAGCAGCACTCAGCCAAACTGCCTGGCTCTTCTCTATTATCAGGAGATTATCATGGTGTAAAGTTCTGCTTTTTAACAGAAACATTCCAACAACATCCTTTTTGCAAGTTCTCATTCCCTGGCACACCTTTAGGATTAGGCTGCCTCCCAGAATGCCTCACCCCACACCCTTTCTCACCCCACTGAACCAGAAACGCTCTTCCTGAAAGGCAGCCAGAGTCCTGAGCTCAGGAAGGATGTGCAGTTCATGGAAAGGCAGAAGTGCTGAGTATCCTGAGCCTGAAGTCCTGGGTACATGCCAGCATCTGGACAGTTTGGCATCTGTTTTGAGTCAATGCTTATCTGCTCTCTGATAGCAGGGTTCAGTTCATGTTCAGATGAAAGGAAGAGATGCTGCCGGACAAAACCCAATACTCTGTGTAAAATAGAGTTGCCTTTCCACGTGCAGCTAAGCTGGTAGAGAAGACAGTTAAGTGTGGTAAGAAACATCTGCTTATGCTGGCAATTAAATGTCACGGTGAAGGACAGTATTTCACAAAAGTGTCACAGGTTACTAACTTCATCTTTATTACCTGGTACCACAGGTTTTGGGGTGTAGAGGATGGTTTGTTTTCTTTTTCCCCTTTTTTCTTTTTTTCTTTTTTATTTTATCATGGATGGAGCTTTAAGAACTCCATTGTGAGGAAAATCCTGGTTTTGGCAAGCCCAATGTCTTGACAGGGCAACACATGTGATCTAATTTTACAGACGGCTTTGTGCCTCATGTTTAGCAGCTTGCAAACGAATGCACATGGAGAAAAACAGCAGCCAGTGGAGTATGAGTAATCCAGCCGGGAATGTGTTTTGTTACAGGGATGCAGAGTACAGCATGCATCACCCACAGCAGCAGCCAATAGAGTGGGACTCCCCTGCTGAGGTGGGATGAGAGCTGGCTGTCACACAGGGCCCAGTGGTGGATGCAATGGTTTAGTAGGATAAAAGTGGGAGCAAGGAGCACAGGGGGCTGTACAACCCCCTTAGGCCAGGTGCTGTTCTTTCCCTTCATCTTCTGCACCTCTTCCTGCAATGCATCTTGTGGGTTTGACTTTTTAAGTTGCTTTTTCACCCCTTTGAGCATGTAGAAGCTTCTTTCAAAGCTTATTGAAGTGACAATGACATTTCACCCATCTTGGTTCTCAGATATCCAGAATCAGCCGTGATCCTCCTCTCGTACCACTTGTAATGAAAAGAAATCTCACTTTTTACAGCCTTTTTGCACCTTGAGAAGACTCCTTTCATCTTGCATGTCGTAGCCTTGCCTTTCCTGCTTTTTGCAACCATACAGTCACATCCTCCTAGATAGTCTTGCTCCTGGGATCCAGCCTGCCATTTCAATGACGCTATAGTTTAGAATAAGGACTTTAAAGAAGCAGACAACCCCAAACTAAAGAAGACATGCGGACAGTACAGAAATACAGTGTTGCAACGAAAGAATAACCAAGAATATCCCAAAACTACCCTGCAGTATCTTGGCAGCATGGTCCATTAGCATAGTATTTTTGAGTGCCCTGCAGAGGAGAAGATTAAGAGAGAAATGTCTGTATGTTTTTGGAGTGAATCACTTTGACATTAATGCCAGATAGCATTATTAGTCTCTGCTACCAAATTTTTCTGCCATGAGGATGAAGTGCTAGACAGCTCGTTAGGGGCATGTACACTAACCTCTTTTGCTGCCAAACCCAGCCACGCCGATGAGCTGCTTCCAGACATCCCATTTTTTTGCAGGACCTGCATGATTTGTGCAGAGGTTCAAAGATCTCTTTGTGACTGTTGTCACAGAAATGGTGTGTAATATAGCATGGCCACAGGAATCCTTTACCAGTTTTCCTCAACTTTCACTCTCTGTCCATGTGGGACATCTCAATCAGCTGTGACAGAAGTGAGGGTGACATTTAACACCTCCCTGTCCAGGTAGCAAGGGTGGCTGTTTGACTACAGCAGGAAACATTGGCCCCCTGATTTTCAGTAAGGTGGTTATGTTACAACTTCATGAGGTGGTCTACCACGTTGGCTGGTGCTCCTGGTCCAGTAGGCTGAGGCTTAGGAGTCATCTCAGTATAGGAGCCACTCTTTTTTCTCTCTTTTTAAAAAGATTATAGAATCATAGAATGGTTTGGGTTGGAAAGGACGTTAAGATCATCAAGTTCTAACCCCCCTGGCATGGGCAGGGGCGCCTCACCTTAGACAATGTCGCTCTGATCTTGCCCCAGCAGATCCATATCCTTTTTATGTTGAGGACACCAGAAGTTCACACAGTGCTCCAAGTGGGGTCTCGCAAGAGCAAAGTAGAGGGGCAGGATCACCTCCTTTGACCTGCTGGTCACGCTCCTTTTGATGCAGCCCAGGATATGGTTGGCTTTCTGGGCTGCAAGCGCACACTGAAGCCGGCTCATGCTCATTTTCTCATCGACCAACACCCCCAAGTCCTTCTCCACAGGGCTGCTCTGAATCTCTTCTCTGCCCAACCTGTGGCTGTGCCTGGGATTGCTCTGACCCAGGTGCAGGACTTTGCACTTCACTTTGAACTTCATAAGGTTGGCAGTGGCCCAATCCTCACGTGTGTCAAGCTCTCTGTGGATCCCATCCTTTCCCTCCAGAGTGCTGACTGCACCACACAGCTTGGTGTCATCAGTAAACTTGCTGAGGGTGCACTCAATGTCACTGTCCATGTCGCCAATGTTGAACCTGAAGATTTTAGATGCTTGGTGTTATAGGAGCTAACTTTCATAATAGAGTTAGGGTTTAGTCTAAAAGAAACTAGAGTTCTGGTAAGTTTTGTTTAAAAAAGATAAATTGGGGATCTTACACATGCATGGAGTTTGGTATGTGTTTAATTTTTTTTAAGCTCCCAGGTTTTATATTTAAATGTAGGCTGACAAATAATTCCTCCTTACCAGAAATCCCCAAATTATGTTACCTGTACAGTACCACACCTGCTGTATAAAAAAAATGATGCTTGCAAAACAGCTGTATGTATTAAAATTTCTAGATAACATTAGAATGTGGAAGAAATAACAAAATCCTCAGATTAGAGGTCTGCTTTTCAGAAATCATTATACTGCATAGAAATGCTATTAATATCTTGGGGGCTGTTTCCATCAAGAGTGCTTGCAGTACTTTAACCTTTCTGTTTTCTTATGTTATGAGGTCCAGATAAGGGCTAATATTTCCATAAAACATAAAGATGTTAAGAAGTGAAATTTGTGACTGATCACAACATGGGCCTCAGCATTAGTTTTAAATTTGTCATTCATTTGGCAAAGCTTTGATCCATAACCAGCATTCAGTGTCAATTACGTCTCTGATAAGGACAAATGGGTCACACGGCACAGTGGAGTGCTTTTCCTAACATTTGTTTTAAACCCTTTTACGTATTAATTTTTTTGTTTATGTTAAATTAAGCCTGGAGATCAGAATGTTGCTCTGCTTATTAAAAAGCTCTGGCAATGAAAAGTGATAAGTTGTCTACAATGACAGTTTGAGGTCTAATGTCCAAATGGCTCTTTGTTGTATTTTTAGGCTTGAGATTCCCAGCTGTCTTGAGACTAAAGTTGTATCTAGGGGTATGTTATGTATTGGTTTAAGACTGTGATAAAGAAAAATCTTCAGTGTCATCAGTATCACACCTGAAAGGCATTTAATTAAATCAAAAGCCCTTCAGCACTTGTCTTAAGATCTTTTTACATATGTTTAAATTAATGCTGGGCTACCTAATTTACAAGTAGGGTCAGAAATCAAAGTAAAATCTTATGCTGAATTGTCATTAGGCTGAATTAAGGAATAGTGCCAAAGCTAGTCCTCTTACTGCTTCAGTCCACAAAACTCTGGGGATCAAGAGGCTCAGTTTAGCATTTGGTTATGATTAAGGCCATATAGTTATGGGAAAGATGGAGAGGATCAGAGACTACATGCACTGCAGGCTGCTACCTATATGAGGCCATGGTGCATGTCTGGCTCTCAGGCTTCCCCAGGGTCTCCAGGCACAGCAGGGCAGAGCTAAACTGAGGTTTGGGAGGGACTTAGAGTCAGGGCCAAAAGAAACCCATAAACTACGTTTATAAGTGGGTTCAGCACAGATGCCATTTTACCTTATGCATAACTTCTAATGTGGATTTACTTACTTCTTTTAGGCCAGAAGCTTATAGCGTTATTTTTAAGATCCAGGGGTAGCAGCAGGGTCCAGACTTGAGGGATACGCTACCAGAGTATATTCAAGACAGCCAGCCAGACTTAAAGCACAGCTGGTTGCAGCATTTACCTCCAGCTTTCTTTTAGTCATTGGAGTCAGGGAGTGTTACTGAAACTGAAGTTAGAAATGTAGCTAGGATTTGGAGTGGCATAAACTGGATAAACTCCTATGGCTTCTGGAGACGCCATAGGAGGAGCCAATGCTGCCAGCACAGCTTTAGGACAGCAGAAAAGATTTGGGAAGAGCCATGGAGATTGGGAGGGTGATGTCTACTCAGGGTAAGACTTAGGAGAATACAGCAAGAAAAGCCATCAGGCCAGGTTCAAGCACTGCCTACAAGCTGCTTAACTTTTTCTCTTCATATTTTTCTATTTTGGCTTTTGTCACACTTCACTTTCTCCCTTTCAGTTTCCTAACAGAGTATCACCAATAATCTAGGACACTGCCTCACCCACACCACAAGCCTAAGATCTAAAAATATGCAGTAAGCCACACAAGTTTCTAACTTAGGATGCTAGGCTTTTCTGAGCCTTTCTTCTATTTATCTCAGCCTGAACTTCAACTGTAATCATAGCTCTTGTTTTAGCTACAGTTTTAGATTTGGTCTGGTGACCTCTGTGAAACCCAAACCTCAACATCATCCTGCTTTGAGGATTTTTAGAAACTGAAACTCTAGTTCAGTGGTATTAAAGCAGAACTTAACACTTCCGTGCTTGTTTCTTCCTTCAAATACCATGATACCACTAATTCCAACGCTAGCAATACTCTAAATCTGAACCATAGGCCATTGATACCTATAAACCTCAGGCTGAAATAGCTTGGGAATAATGATAATACTAACTTTCTAACTTTCAACATATCTGTTTCCAATTTTGAATTTCTTCCTCTATACAATTATTTACCTGGACTAACACCTAATACTGTTCTCAATCTAGAGTCAAGCAACACACATGAAATACAGACTTAAAAGTAATTGGTTGACTAAGTGTTACTACCAGTCCCAAAGCAAGATTATTTGGCAGTTTTAAACTCCTCTTTTGCTTTTATTTTTTGTGTCCCTTTCTCAACCCTCAGCTCAGTCTATACATGAAAGAAAAAAAAAAAGAAAACCAGACAAAAACTGTGGGATTACTCTAAACACCTCACCTTGGCTCTTCTTGAAGCCTGAATCCTAATTATAACCCCCAGGCACACCTTATGGACCACTGAAATGGAAGACCTAAAGCCATGCCTGTAACTGATGCCTATTTCCTCTCAGCTCCATTAGGAAACTCATCCTGAACATCCCCATCACAGGTGACCATTCATTTCTTGCTGCCTCTATCCCATTCAAATGCTTGGTCATTGTCCTGTAGCACCAGTGATTTTCTGAACAAGAAGTGGACCCAGACTCATGCCAGCTCTCATTACAGCACAGCTGATCCTTCATGAATTCCCCATTTCTCCATACCTCTAGTTTTTCCTGATCTGCCTAACTCCTAAAAACAGCTCAAGGGACTTGTGATAATACAAAACTTAAAATGTTAATGTACTCCTAAGACACTTTCAAGCAACAGCCCCATATGCAATCTGCTCTCAGGTCCTTGCTTCCCCTATATCCCATCCATATTTCCCAGTTTGATCCCTCATCAGAGCTACAACCCATGTTGCACATCCTAGTTTTAGTCTTAACACTAGGTCTCTGAACCATGTGAAACTTTCAGCTTATCCTATCCAATTTGCACAGAAGAAAAAAAAAATACTACTTTTGTGAATGTATTAGCTTTTATTTCTTCACTGTTTTGCTTCCCTGAAACCCTAATACTGATACCAAATTCTACCCTGATACTAGTCCAGAATCACCTATAAATGTAAGACCTGTTTCTCTGAGGCCTGTGCCTAAACACATCCTCAAACTTTCGTAGTGCAGCATCACCTACAAATGTAAGACACATTCGTTTCTCTGAGAAAGATGATTAAACGCATCCTCAACCTTAGCTTCAGAGTAAATCTCATAACATTTGAGAGTGCCAAATCTAAAAGAATTCAGCAATGTATTATTGATCAATTGTTTAGTGTAGGGGTCAATTGTTCTCCCACACTTTTACCTTAAATTCTCACTCAATGCCTCACTTTTCACGGAACCGAGGCTCTATATGATGTAGTGATGCTTGTGATAACCATGTAAACCATTTATATAAACAATTATACTCATGGTGGGTGCTTTCTTACAGTACAGGAGCTTGCACAAAGTGAAAAGGCAAAGAAAGAAGACCAAGGCATCCTATTCATCCAGCTAGAACAAAAGGAAAGGTCTGCTGCACATCAGGAAGGAGTTTTGGTAAGAAATGTGAAAACATAAATTGCTCGTAGAAGGACAGCAGCACAGATAGAAGTCTGGAGAGGTCCAGCACCTATTTCTGGCTTGCTGGCCATACTCAACTGCCTCCTGGGAACCTGTGTCTCTGAGAACAAAGGGTTTGACATAATGGGCTGACATAATTAAACAAGCCACAACTCAAAAGGATTGAAAATACACAGGAAGAGTTACTTCTGTGTTGCTTATGACAACTTAAAGTGACACAAACTAAGGTATTAAATGTATTTTTGAACTTATCATAGGGTAGAAATGACATCCTATTTCGAAATTTTCAACCAAATGCTTGAAGAAGGGTATGGCATTCAACTCTATTAAATGACCTTTACAGCCTCTGGCAAGAGAAATATTGAAAATAGTTTAAAACTTAAGGAGATCAGAAGGATTTACTTTGGATTAGTTGTTGCACTAAGGCATCTTATTTCTCTGAAATGCTGAAATATTTTGAGTGATCCTATCCAGCTACACGCAATACTCACTTAAAGCTTTATGAAACTGACGCAAGTTACCTCATCGGGTAAAAACAAATACGTGTTTGTAATGGATACTAAGTAAAGGTGGTCTTCCAGATTTTCAGATCAGGCACCAGAAAGATGATGGAGTCCAATCACAGGAAATATCTTTCAAATGTTCCTTCCCCCAGGACAGAAGAAAAATTGCTTCCTTTTCCTATGCCCTTGTCATCCGGAGGTCAGAGAGAAAGTCTAATGAAAGGAAAGCACCCCTGGTTTGCGTGCATTTACTACACTTAGCATGCTCATGTTTGGATTTGGGCTACGCAATATGTCTTTTCTAAGGTCAGTGCTAGAAAGTTCTCCAACATTGTCTGGACAATAACATAAGCTTTTGCTTAGACAGATGTTTCATTCTGAAGAGCAATTTGCAGAATATTTATACAGTTTCACTTACTTCACCGGTGAGGTACATTTTACCAACCATTTTTAACCACAGTGAAAAGGTTGTGGTATTGCCTACAGCTGTTACAAAAAATGTGATATTTTTTTTTGTAACAACATTGCTCAAAGGAAGATTTTCAATGATGACTGAGGGTTTTCTCACTCTTTTTCAGTTTGGAGGCTTTCTTGTAAATCAAGTTCAAGGGAAAAGGCCTATTTAAATGATACGTTTTTAAAAGTTAAGCTGAAACTGAAAAGGAGAATTTACCGAATGTATAGTGTTTTGAGAACAGATACATAGGAAATATAATTCTGGATCAGAACTGATGATTTCCTGTTGTGAGCCTCTACCTAGGTTTGTTTGGTAGAGTGAAACAAAACTTTCCCTGGCTCATTCATTAATGTTGGGAGGAGTAGATCTTGTCTTTCTTCTTCGGATGAAAAGAGCATCCATCTGGAAAGAGTCTTCTCTTAGCATGGCATGTGGGAAAATTTATCTCCACTCTGTATAAGTCTGTAAGTATGTACCATTGCTGTCTCAGGTCTTCCTGTGAAATAGAGATTAAGGTTTCTGTGCAGCCCTGGAGGAAGCACATTGTTGCACGCGTCCAGCAATCATCTTCCCTCTAGTTTGGCATTGGGTCTCTGCTGCAAGCATGACCTTCTGCGTTTAGGCTCATATCCATCAAGTAAAATGATGTCCAGCTCCAATGGTTTCAGTGGTACACAAAGGCAGAAGAATCTCCCTGGTTTTGGACGTTATTGTTTTCCTCAGTTTGAGTCTAAGCTTTTCATTTGGGAAATTTTTTACTTCCAGTCTTGGTCACCATTGCCAGGATGCCATTACTGCACCTGCACAGCCATTTCAGGCATATGAAGACAGAAGATAAGATTTCTCTGTGGCACGGGGCTTACACCTCAGTGTATCAGCCCCTGTGTTATAGCAGTGCTTGTTTTAGTTCGGCTGATCAGTTATATAAGATCCATTTGTAAAAGTCAAACCTGGATGGAGACTGGGTTTAAAATAGTTCTGCTGTTTGGATGAATTGTAATACAAAATATCTATTCCAGCCTTATTTCTCTTTTTCTGTGCTGTGTTTATACACATGCGCTCCAAGAAATGTCAGAAGTTTCAGATACCCAGTAACACAAAAGGTTTATTTCAAAAGCCTTTGAATTTTCCTTCCTTGTAACTGATGCAGCCAATAGATGTGCCGGTACTGCAAGAGACACTGTTCTCCCAGATAGTAAAGGAAATGTAGTCGTTGCTAGTTTGGAGGTATGAGCACATTTGCTAAAAGAAGCATCCACCAAACTCATATACCTTTGTCATTTCAGTTAAATACTTTAAAAGTCAGACATCTGGTCCTTTGCATAAGCTCTTTGTTCAGTGGGATGAAACAGTCCCAAAGCTTTTGTAAAGGCTGTGCACAGCAAGCCTTCTCTTCTCCATCTGGGACAAGAAATACATGCACGAGCTGAAGTTCCTTCCCCTAATGTTATACAGCACAACCCATGGGTCCTTTCTCATATAATCTGTACATACTTTTCTTGTTTAGATTACTATCCTCTTCAAGTAATATCATGCAAAAAAGAAAAACAAATGGGAAAAACCTACTGGTGTTTCAGGAATGGAAACATTTTTTCTAATCAGTGGATTTAGTGTCAGTGACTTGTCAGTGTTTTTAAGACAGAAACTAACAATGATAAGGACAACAGACATACCCTTCCAACATTGCTGAAAGAAATATTTTGATTCAAAAACTTAGGTTGCATTTATAAACTACTTACTGGGGACTGATTTCCACTGCTTTGTTGTCAATGTGCTTAGTCTGGAACTCTGTGTAAATCAAGCCCCCTTTCAACCTCAGGAAACTTGGGGAAGGTGCCAACAGTAGGAATTTCCATGAGGGCTCGTTGGGAAGAGTGGCTTATAGACTAGGATGCACAGAGAACTGGCTTTTGCAGCTCTGTGGGGGTGGATGTGACATGGGTAAGAGGGTCTCAGTGTGACTCTGCTTTCAGCATTTGAGCCAGGAGTCCCAAAACCTGGCTTTGAGAAGACTAATGTATCTTTTAAAGAAAAAAGGCAGATCATGACTCCAGCTTCAACTCAGTCACCCCTATGAACCCTCCTCATGAATATACCCAGATCAACTTTGTTAACACCTGCCAAAAATTATCCCCTCACCAACCCCCAGTGAGGTACTCTTACTTGGGATGAGGTTGATAGCTCCTTCCTATTGTCTGCCATGTCAAATATTCACCCTCATCCAAGCTTTAGCTGTAGCCACCATTACTCTAAATAACTTTAGCAGCCAGGTTACAGTGGTTCCTAACTGAATACCAGGATACTCTTGCCCAAGCTGCAGGTGTTTTATTGAAGAATTATTCAATAAAGTAGAAGCATGGCTACCATGAACAAGTACAAGCAGCAGCTACTCAGCCTGCTGACCTACTGTGAACTGATGAGAATCCCCCTGCCCATGGGATGTGAAATGTGGTAAGAAAAAGGGGCTGGCTGCCTGAGACAAGCTCAGGGAAGCAAAAGCATAGGCACACACCTCCAAATAATCAGATACAGAGGAGGTGGAGGCAAACACCAAAAGCAGTGAAAGATGGGTTAGACAGGTATAATTCCTTCACAGACAGCTCATGCCATCCTGCATTTGTAAGCCTACAGGTTAGAGGGGAAATTCAGACAGAACGGAATTAAATTCTGAGTGTCCCCTCTAATGAGTATGGGACCTACATTTAGAAAAATTGGTTTCACAGCAGAACAAAAAATCCCCTAATCTCAGTAAAGCAAAACAAAGTGTAGTAGCTGGAGACTCTAGAAAATCCTTCCTCAGACCAATATGACAAGAAAGCATTGGTGCGGAGACCATACTTAACTGGGTCATCTGACATGCACTTAACCAGAGGTGGAGACTGTGTCTCCCAGGCTGTATTCCATGTATTATATGGGAAACACAGAGCTCTGTTTCCCATCAGGTGTGCAGATTCAGGATGAGATATGTGCTTGCTGTCATGACAATATTATCTTTTCATTAGGAGATTTTCAGCAAACAGACCCTCTGATGGTTATTGACAATCATGGAGATGAAAAGCAAAAGCAGTAGCTCTGCTGCTCACTTCTGCTTGTTTGGATGCGCTACTGCCTATTATACCTTCAGCTGGGCATAAATCCTTTTTCTCCCTTTTGTGTCTCCACATTTAGAGCAGGAATGAAGCTAAAAGTGTCACATTTTTGCTGTTAGTCTCTGTTGCTGGCATGGATGCTACATTTTGAGAACAACAGTCAGACCCCATGCCCCTGACCATAATGTTTGCCAGGTTTGTCCACACCGTGGGAGCCCAGAATCATCCATCACATTGCAGCAAACCCCACTCTACTCACAATTTTACTCAAAAGCCCAGGGAAGCAGTCACAGCAGCAACCTTATTCTTCTGAATATGAATTAGTGGCTTTGATGTCCAGGAGGCCACCTGGATTTTCAGGACATACCCAATGGCAGCTAATCGCCTTTCAGCATGTTGAGAGATTTTGACAACTAGGCACAACAGCCAGAAATGGGTTCCTCAGGAAACTGCATCAGTTTTCTGTTCACCTGTCCTGTTCACAAGGTTGTGGATATCCCCATTCCAGACTATTAGGTGCCTTGTGACTATGGTTGGCTCAGACATGAAAGAAATGAAAGCTTTTACATTTTATAAATTGCATTATTATTTGCAGATCTTCTTGTAGCACTATCAGGTATTGTAACCATGGAATTTATTTATTAACTATTGACTAATATATTAACTATACGAAGTATCAATTACAGTTTATAAACCATACTGTAACTATTAACAATTACATTCTGATTAATATACAAACTATGTTACTATTATCTATTGGATATCCATTTCCGTCTGATATGACAAACTGAACAGATAATGCCTCAAAAAGCTTTGCATTTAAATTCCTCAAGACCTCTCACAAGCTGCAGCATTTAACATTGCCCCCTCACAATCACCAGCGCAATGATAGAAAAGGTGGCAGAATAGCTCTAACCACAACAAACCAAAACCCCACATCTATTATACACTAGAAATCCCATGCCTATATGCATAGATAAGTGAAAAGCTGCTACAGCACTCCTGCACAAACTGTCCCCAGCTAATAAGCCAATTCAAAGCCTGTCTCAAAATCTGATTCAGGGGCCATCTCTTTAAACCACATGTGAGCTCTAATGACATACATTTAACATAGTGATAGTGCTTAATAATTCACACTTGTGATGACTAGTAAGTGTGAACTCATTTTAATGCTCAGCATGTTTTCATTCTTCAGGAAAAGCACCAGTAGCACCTGTGTGTGAAATGCTGTGAGGAGGAGGTGAAGAAGTTTGACCTCTTGATGAAATGGCATTGAGAGGGGTTAGGTCATTGGTGCCAAAAGCACAGCTTATTGTCCTGACCAATGTGGTCTTGCTGTTTTGCAGTCTTCCCCTGCTTGTGCTCATTTCTGGCTTCTTTTGCCTTGCTTCCATTTTTATCTCTTGACCTCAATTTTCACTATGTGCTTCATCCAGCATTGTGTATCTAACCCATTAAAGAGTTTCCAGGGCACTGACTTTATATAAATAATCCCTGACATCAGCAGAAGACTCACATCTCAGATGACTGAAAATGCTGCCAGGCCCTGAAGAGCCAGCGTCAGGCCAGAGGACCCCTCAGCTCTCACTCCAACACACATCTCTGCCATGGTTAATTTCATGCAGGATAATCAGGCCTTTAGCCTCACTGGTCTCTGGATGCTGTCCACATCATGAACACTAGGATCAATGAGGTTGTCTATGAATTACCACTGAAGAGAGAAAAAAAAACAACCTTAAACCCCTAAACCCTCCCCCCCACCCCGGCGAATGAATGCAAATCTCAAACACAGATTTTATATTTTTCATATTTCAGTATGAAAGAGGTACATTTCAATAGGTATTGGTGTATTTCAAGGTATATTTCAATATTGCTGTGACTTTTTCTAAATTGAAAAGTTTCTTTTCTGTAGCTTTTCAAGCAGTTCCATTGCTGCACTGTGGTGGTAGCTCCTTAAAGCAACTTCTGAAATAGCAATACATTAACACTTCCAGCACAGCTCACTAATGACTGAGGAGCTCTGAAGGAAAAAAAAACCAAACCTTTTTTCCTTTTTCTAGCTATGCTTTTTGCCAAACCTGTTTTCTCAAACAGGTAGTTAAGAGTACTTCAACCAGGGAAAGACTCCCGGTAAACACATACTCAGCTTCACTTCCTTACATGCTCTGAATTACTTTTAGTTCTGTATTTCTGTACAAACACACCTAGTGGCTAAATTAAAGGATACGACCTACAGCAAATTGCAGAGCATGTTTAGATTCACAGGCCTCCCTCTCATAGTTAGGAGGCAGTTTGCTTTGAACTAGTTCCAGGTTTACCCTCCTTGGTCTGCATTTTCTTTTTCAAACGCCCCTTTTGCCATTCTATTTATGCCTCTCTCTTCCCCTTCAGCACCTCAGTGGCCCTTCTTATGCTGCAGGAGGGAGCAAGGGACAAGGTTTTCCATTTGAAGAAGTAAAATAAAAAGGCATCCAGCCACTTTCCTGCTCTGTCCTCTCCCTCTGTTCCCCAACCCTTTACATCGACCCCCTACACACACAACCTGTCCTTTTCTCCCAAGGTCTGTCTCCTCTGTTGCCACAGCTCTTTGCAGCCCAGCACTCCAGCGCTGGCACATGCGCAGCATTTGCACGGGTTTGGCAGGTGGGAGAGCTCTGGCCGTGGTGTTGGAGTTGGCTGGCACGTGTCACCGCAGACCCCTTAGCACTTATAGCAGGTCAGGCAGGGAGGAGGAGCAGGGAGAGACACACAGCCCCTTTGTTCCTGTCCATACTCATGTAGCAGCCAACATCCAAGCACAGCCCAGTGTAAATTCCCCAGTGCATCCTCAGTGGTGGTGCTTCCTCTGCTTGGTCACCAGTACTCAGCTAGAGTGGTTTGGAGAGCCATTCATCCATTTTCTGTTCACAGCAAACATGAAACTGGTAACTTTTCTGAACCCCCCATATAAACCTGCAGAGCAGAAAGTAGCACTGGAAGTCCAAATTTGAGAAGCAGCTACTGGATGTTGCATGGAATTCTTGTTACAGGATGTAGTAAAAACATCTGGTTTAAATCGTTTTTAGCCAGATTGACTTTAACAGAACCACAATTTCTGTTAAAAAAATACACAAATCCCCCAACTAACGGGTAGTCTTTACAGACTATTCTTTTAGAATATTTTTCCCCATGACCAAAGGTAGGGAATGGCTTTAAACTGAAAGAAGGCAGATTTAGATTACATATTAGGAAAAAATTCTTCATCATCAAGATGGAGAAACATTGGTGCAGGTTGCCCAGAGAAGGTGTGACTGCCTCATCCCTGGCAGTGTTCAAGGCAAGTTTGAATAGGGCTTTGAGCAACGTAGTCTAGTGGAAGGTGTCCCTTCCCATGACAGGAGAGTTGGAACAAAGGATTTTTAAGGTCCCTTCCAAATCAAACCATTCTATGATTCTATGATTCTTGAAATGAGTATTTCAATACATACTGTAGCTGTGGGTACTTCTTTAGAAACAGCAGACAGAAATATTCATATTATCGTTCTCAGAGGGCTTTAAGTCTAAAGTAAATTTTAAGATACATTTATTTTTTGCAAGTCCTCAGTTATGCCAGAACACCAAATACAGTTAGAGGTGTCCAAAGGCAATTTTCATTGTAGCCTCTTCCTAACACTATGTGTATGTGAGATCTGAACCAGACACAAAATTATTTAGAACAGCCTAAAGACTGCTGTAAGTCACATCTGTTTGTACCTATAAATTTAAATATCAGAGACAGCCAGAAAATCATTAAATTTTGGCAAAGTCCACTCCTATGATTTTCTTTTCCATCAGCAGAAGAAGCTTTTCTCCCTGCCTTGTATCAATGAGTTGCAAAGCCAGAAGATTTGAGCAGAGAAGTTGAACCCAAACAGGACCTCAGAAAAAATGTCAGTGAGCGCTGCCATTAGTCCAAAGAGAAACACTCTTGTTTTCATTTTAGAACCCTACTGCAAAGAAGAGTTGTTTGAGTTCAGTAACTATGCGAAATGACAACAATAAAGACTCATTGACAGTCTAACATAAAACTATGGTCTTGAAAACCAGGTGAGGGAAACCTAGGAGGAAACTGAGAAATAAAAACAGCAGGTGGGTTCAGAGAATCTTAATGGGGGGAATGGATTTTGTCAAAACTGAAAGTAATGGCACTTTTCCAATAAATTATTTAAATCTATCTACCAGGGCTGAAATGAGCAGTGGCACCACCAAACAGAGACCACACTTTACAAAATGTGAATGCCATCTTGATCGTTTCAAAGAATCAAGGTGTGAAATTAACAAAAGACTCCAAGAATGGTTCCTAACGCAAAAGATGTGCAGTCATACTTCTTATTAATGGGGTTTCCATGAGATGACTGACAAATGGTAGCAATTCACATCTAGCTGCCAGCTCCACACCCACAGATCAGCCTGCTGCATGTCTCAGTGCTACTATCCACCTAGATTCAAACTCGCATGGGTCTGATGTGTAAGTGGTACTATCTGCAACCACTAAAATGTTCCAGAAGCAAAACAATTGAGAAATGAATGATACAAACAAGCTAGATGCAAGTAATTTATTAATCCTTTATCTTCAACCACGTGTCTCTCTTTTAAAAATAAACTCCTTCCTCCCCAAAATAGCTTCTTGAATCCAGAGGTCCCAGGACACTTCCAGATACTGTGAGGTCTGCAAGTGCTTTGGATGTAAAAAAAACAAAAGAAAATATAGAAAATCCAAGAAATTGACTGATGGCTAATACATGTTTGGAGTCTGTACATGGAAATAAAGGAGAAAAAAACCCCCACAAACTGGTGTGTATAGGCTTCTCCCAAATAATCTCTTTTTGAGGCTAGGATTTCAAGTTCTTACTTTTCTTCTTGTATCTGGTGCAGTGCTGTGCTTTGGCTTTAGTCTGAGAACAATGCTGAAACACACTGATGGTTTAGCTGTTTTTCAGTAGCACTTACCCTGATCAAAAACTTTTCAGTCTCTCATGCTCTGCTGGTGAGGAGGGTCACAAGAAGTCTGGAGGAAGCAGAGACAGGACACCAGACCCACACTAGCCAAAGGGGTATTCCATACCACAGGACACCATGCTTGGTACATAAACTGGGGGGGATTTAGACAGAAGGGGCTGATCACGGCTTGGAGGTTGTCTGGGCATTTGTCAGCAGGGGGTGAGCAATTGTTTGTCACTTATCTTTCTTGAGTTTCATTTCTCTCTCTCTTTTTGTTTTCCCCCTTTTCATTACAAATATTAGTATTATATTATTATAATTTTATATTTTGTTTCAATTATTTAACTGTTCTTATCTTAGCTCCTGGGTTCTACCTTTTTTCCTGTTCTCCTTCCAGTCTCACCAGGGATTGGTTAGTAAGTGAGCAGTTGCATGGTACTTAGTTACCAGGTTGGATTAAACCACACCACCCAATGAAATTACTTTGTAATATCAGGCTTATAAGCTGTCCATAAAGATAGTCTGTTAACGATTGCTTTCCTAAGCAGAGAGGTAATTTTACCATGTCACTGTGCTCTAAGTACTTCCCCCACATTTGTACTTAGTTCCTTGTCAAATGAAAAATGAGATTTCAATCCCATGAGCTTGGGAATTTCTGTTAAATCTGGTCACCTTGAACTTCAGTGTTGCAGGAAACAATTGTAGATGAGATGTGGTGTTTTGCTCCACAGAACATTATATTCTTTCTGGGGTTACTAATTGCCAGACACAAGAGTCTGACATACCTGTGAGTCCAAAACCATTTATCCTTCTTTCAGTGACAGTGGGTGCAGAAGCAAACTACCCTATATATGTGCCTGATAGGATTACATAAAGCCTGATGTGCTTAGTTCAGTAGCCTTCCATGAGGAAGAGTAAGAACAGGGCAGCAAATGAGCTTTGGCTGAGGATAAGTTTGAGGAAGCAGCACCCTGATGTGCCTGGGAGGTAGATGGGGCACCAGGTGTGTTGGCACTCCCATGTCCCTGGTCCTGGGGGCAGGAGTTGGCAGGGGATACACAGCTGCCCTGCCTGCTCCCACACGTCTGGGCAAGCAGACGAGAGCTCACATTTTAAAGCTGACATAAATTAAAAACATGTAGGATGCTCTGCCACTTTTCCACTAGGAGGACACAGGTCAGAAGAAACAGAGGGGAGTGGAAAGTAAAAGGAGGGGAGGAGAAGTTTTCTCTATTAACCTCTGTCCCTCTCCTTGGTTTTCAAAGCTCTTTACTCAGTTTCTGAGAAAGATATATTAAAAAGGGGGAAGGAAAACATGAACAAAGATGAAAAGCAATTTTTTTTTCTCTTATTTTGAAAAGCTAAGAGAAATGAAAGGTTACATTGTCTTTTTCTAAAATGGGAAAAAAGAATGTTTTCCTGAATTGGAAATGCCTTCATAAAACAAAGAGTTTTGGCAAAGCAGCATTTCCCAGAGACAAAAAAAAAAAAAAAAAATATTTATAAACCTTAATAGTGATCAAAGCTTTCAACATCTATAGCTAACAGTCTCTCCCATGTGAGCCATGTCAAGGGTGACAAGAGCAGGGGAATTATGAATGAGCTGGACTCAGAAATGATTCCCTTGCAAAAACTGCACCCCACTGCACAATGTACAAAATGCTTGAATCAGAGAGGACACATGGGAGAAGGATGCTGAACTGTGGTCTGGTACCATGCCTGTTTCTCTGGCATGCAGCCGTGTGTGCAGCCTCAAGACCTGCCAGCAGCAGCATCTTTCTGAAACTAGAAGTGCACTGTGTCTCTGTCCTCTGTTCTCTTCTGTGGAGGTAGGGTCATTCCATAAATTTTAGCTGCTCTACATGCAACAGAGGAGCAGGAATAGGTGCTGATTGTTCCTTTACTTCAAGTTGTGGATAAAGCCTGCACTCTAGTGGATTGTCTCTATAGGAAAATAATCTATTTATTGATTATTGATTATCCTTATCCTACGTTCGCCAGAGAACCTCAGAGATTTTGGTTGTTGTAGTGTCCTGGGCTGTTCAGTGGGGAAAGATTAGGCATAGCTGTCCATATTTACACACAAAAAGACAGTTTTCCATTGATTACTTGGCTAAGGAGGCTCAAGAATATAACTAATTCTAGCAGAAATATTATACATAATAGACTAGTTCTTCATCTATCCTGGTTATGAATAGCTCCTCTCAAGTTCATGCAGTCTGTCTGATAAAAAACAGATGAGGATCTGGTCCACCATGCTCATTGAAACATACCCCTGATCAGACCCAGGCAAATCACTCATACTAAAATATTTGTTTGACACTTGCAATTTGCTTGTTATGCAGTTTGAAGTCTCCTGGCGAACTTCCACAATGAAGTAGCAAGGCTCACTCTTTAAAAGTCTGGTTTCAAACCAAGGATGTCAGTGTAACTCTTTCTGTTAACTCACAGGGCTTTGCAGAAAGTTCTAAGCCCCTCATTCATGGACAGTTCATGCCTATACTTTATGGTAAATATGTTAAGTTTAAGAAGACTGAGGATACTAGGCAGTAAACACACTCTTTGCTTTAGGCTTGTCCCCGAGTCCTTTGCCAAATCTGGGCTTAAAATATTTACTAGTACAATGGGGAGCTGGAGACAAAGTGAATTTGTTTTAAAATCTGAATGCTTGAGGAGCTTTTGTTATACTGTGTCCTCAGCTCTTACTGCTGCCTAAAACCACATTGTCAGGCATGAATAATGGACACCAAGAGCTAAGTATTATACTATTAAGTATCATAAGAAATGTTCCTGGTGTACACTTGATATCCATTAAAAAGGGTCAGGAACAATACTGTTTCCACAGTGTACAGGCCTCACTGGCAGAAGCAGCCCCAATTCCATCTTCTAACATGTCAACCCTGGCACAAATAAAAGGTATTATCAGCAACCAGTAACTCATTTGTTTGACTGCTTGTTTGAGTGTATGCAATCACATACTTTCCCTTTGTGCATGACAGGAACAGTTAGATGACTTTAAAGCCTGTCATCCATCCTCAGCTTAATTAAATATTATTTCTCCATTCCTGCAGGTTTGATGAAGAGATGCAGCATGTAGAAGCAAAAAAAGCACTACTCAGTTGCCTCTTAAACATAAGAAGCAGCAATTCAGTTTGCCCTCTTTCCCACACCCCTTGGACAGAGGGGAGTCATCAGTGAACAGTTGTTCTGAGCCACATGTGCAGAAAAATATTTTATCATAGGTTCTTTGTCATGTGGAGTCTTGTGTATCTAACAAGGTTTATGCTTATATTTGGGCTTCCCTGAAGACAAGTCACGCAAAATACCTGTCTTCCATGTAGATGTTAGTATTTCACACAGCATAAGCTGTACAGTGTTTTTGACAGGATTTAGGCAAAATGTCAAAATGTACAAAAACCAAATCACCTGAAAGGAGGCTACTGGAGATTAGCTCCAGTGCTTATGAGCTACTTCATGTTGCCTCAGAATGTAGATTCTGCGCCTGATAGCAGCAGTTAAAACTTGAGACAAGTTGGACATGACTGAAAATACAAATATTAAAAATGAGCTCAGCATGAGTTACTGGAGATCATGCCACATTAAGTGTGTTTCTTTGCCAACTGGGCTTTCCTTACAGTGCTCAAGGTTTTGAAACTGGTCTTATTTGGGAATTCTCTGCTGATACAGTAGAAAAAGGCAAATTCTTCCAAGCTCCCAGGACTCAACAGCCATTGAAGATTTACATGTGAGATGTCCCCATCTTTGTTATCCATAACCAGCTAGATTGTGGCAACTGCAATAATTAGGATGACAAGAGGTTTCTGTATTTAAATTTGTCAAATCTCTGCCAACAGTAACACCACCAAAACTATAGCACCTATTGCTGAAAGCAGGAAATTCTAGCAGAAATGTAAATGAAGGCAGTTTTCAACAAATGAGATGCAGCACTGACTACTGATGTCATCCTCAGACTACATAACAGCAGCCTGTGTTTCTTAATGATCTGGCTCATTCTTTTGAACAGAATTTGAATGTTCATTTGTTGTTGTAACCTGACCTCTCCAGTATTAATATTCTCTCAGTTCTGCAAAGTTAGGGAGAACCTCAGAATTGTGCTGCTGACAAGCACTACCGTGGTCGCTGTGGGGAGCCAGGAATTCAAGGAGCAAAGTCGATGTAATCTGCTTGAATCTGGCTCTGTGCAATTTCCAGTTGCTTTAAGCAAAGCCAGACATTGTTTGCAATTCATCAACTATAAAAACAGGACTGAGAGGCACAAGCAGGTCAGTGTCCCAGACAAGATGGACAGTGTTTTAAGAATGGTTGAGCCTATTATCAGTCATGCTCCAGGTTCTCACTCAACTGATAACAGGATCAGCCACCACTACACATTTTCTCGGACTTCAAATGACTGCCCATCCTCATCAAGTAAATGTAACTGTTTAAGCAATTCTCTAAGACTTTTTCACCCATATTAATGTTTCCTATCCTTGATCAGTTGGCTCAAAACAGGTAATTAGAGATAATTTTTCTGAAGCTGGAAATACTCCTTTTCCTCTTCTTTACATTCCTTGCTGCCAAATAACTCCAGATGATCAATCAAAGAATCATAGAATAGTTTGGGTTGGAAGAGACCTTCAAAGGCCCTCTCATTCCAACCCCAGTGATGTTAAATGGCTTGCATATAAAGGATGACACTCAAGGATCATCTGATCCAAACTTTCTTGACAAAGCAGTCTAGACAAGATGTCCCAGCACCCAGCACCATGTCCAGCTGAATCTTTAAAGTGTCAAATGTGGGGAATCCACCACTTCCCTGTGGAGATTATTCCAATGGCTGATTGTTCTCATGATGAAAAATTTTCTTTTTATGTCCAACTGGAATCTCCCCAGGAGTAACTTGTGTCCACCACCCCTCATCTTTTCCTTGTGATTCCTTGTAAAAAGGAGTCTCCATTTCTTTTGTAGTCACCCTTTAAATTCTGGAAGATGGTGATAATGTCTCCCTTGAGCCTTCTCTTCTCCATGCTGAGCAAAACCAGTTCTCTCAGCCTTTCCTCTTATGGCAGGCTTCCCACTCCTTTGATCATCTTTGTGGTCCTTTTCTGAACTCTCTCCAGACTGCCCCCATCTTTTTTCTATAGTGGGAACCAAAAATGGATGCAGTTATTCCTGGTGTGGCCTGACAAGCACTGAGCAGGACGCCCATCGGATCACTGAGTAGGTGATCATCTTTTCCTTTTTTAACTGCATCTCTACACACACTGACAATGGCTTTACAGTTCTCAACAGTTATTTTTTCAATTTTTCATCTCTGTTATGCCTTTTTTTGGTTGTGAGCAAACTCAGAAACTCATAGTTAAGCCAAGGAGATCTCTTGTTCTATTTCCCCTATCTTTAAAGGGGATGAACTGGTTTTGTGCTTCTAGGAGAGCATTCCTGGAAAACTCCCAGCACTCACTAGCTGTTTTATCCTCCACAGCAATTTCCTGCAGACTCGCCTTCCCACCTGCCATCAGATCTGAACAAGCTGAAGTTTGGTCTTCTAAAAGCTAAAACCTTTGTCCCAGTACTAACCTTCAGTGTACTCAGCAGAATCCCAAACTCCACAAAACTGTGATCACTGCAGCCAAGGTTCTCATTAACTGAGATCTTACAAAACTTGTCTTGGTTTGTGAGTAGCAATTCCAGCTCATGGTTGCCACATCTAACTTTTGTATGAGGAAGCAGTTCTCTATACATTCCAGGAACTTGATAGGTGGCGTGTGAGCTGCTGTGTTGTTCTTCCAACAAAGATCCGGGTAGTTGAAGTCATCCATAAGAAGCAGGTTTTGTTGACCTGAAGGATGCTTAAGTGACCCAAACAGCACTTCGTTGGCCTTAATGCCTTGGTTTGGATATAGCAGATGCCTACTGTAAAATTCCTCCTGGAGATGACCCCTCTAAACGTGAGGGGTCATTCAGAGGCATTCAATAGGACTTCCACAATTGCTGTAGTTGACTTCTGTACATTCAGTCTTCTCCTTAACATACGAAGTGGCTCATGTCCTCTACTGTTTCTCTGCCGGTCTTTACAAACATTGTATAGCTATTCACCACAATCATCTAGTCGTGAGCTGTCCCACCATCTTTTGGTTATTCTTATTCTTTCTGATTGGGTTCACAGCTCCATTTTTTCCTATTGGTTCCCAGGCTATGTACATCAGTATACATACACTTGAGGTGGTTTTTCTTCTGGTTCTCGCCTTGTGACGCAGCTAAAAAACATCACTGCCCTGCTTAGCCTGGTTTATTCACCAGTTGGTTGCAATGGTGTAAGTGTTGCCATTTTGGACCCTGTCCCCCAAGTCCTTCAGTTTAAAACCAACCTCATCAGGTTGGACAGCCTGCTGCCAAAGATTCCTTTGCATCTTCTAGACAGGCAGATCCCTATCCCTACTTAGCAGGCTATAGTCGTGGAAGGATGTCACATTATCATAAAAACCAAAACCATCTTGACAGCACCAGCCACTAAGCCAGAAGTTGTTTTACATTACATGTTTATCTCTGGCTGCACCTTTTCTTTGAACTGGTAAAATGGAAGAAGAGATAAGCTGGGTACCAATGTTTTTCGCTTGTGCCTGTTAGGCTTTGTAGTCTTTCTTGAAACTGCCCAGGTTCTGACTTGCAGTGTCATTTGAATCCACAGGAAGGATAGCAATGGATGGTAGGCTGTGATCTTGACAAGTTGTGGCACCCTCTCAGTAACACCTTGGACTTTAGTTCTGGGAAGCAGCATGCCTCTCATGCCTCCCTGTCAGGCAGCAGGTGGGTGCCTCAGTGTCCCTTAACGAAGAGTTACCCACTACAAACATTTGCTTCTTTTTGCTGTATTCACTGTGTGCTGCTGGGACAGTTTCTCCTTGCAGACCTTGCTCATGGGTGTTCACAGCCATTGAAGCTTCATATCTGATTTTGGTTCTAATGCTGGAGGATGGGGACTGAAGAAAAGTCCTGCTTTTGTGGGTCACCAGGGTCCAAGGTGCCTCATTCTCTGTGGTGTGCCACAAGAGCATGGTTCTGAAACCACTTCCATCTCTCTGTCTTGGACTCTCTAATACTGCACAGCCTTTTGACTGTTTACTGCAACTTGGCTTCCTGCTGCGACAGATCATCAACCTGTGCATGTCTTTTGCAGGGACTTACCATTTCTGAAGAGAAGTGTATGGGCATTTGTTGCAACCTCCCATCTGTAATGAAGTCTCCTTCCTTACCTGTTCAATGTGAGTGGAAACATCAGACATCTCAGGGGCTTTCTATGTAGAAAAAATGGTTTTAAGTCTTATGTGAGTGCACATCATCCTGGCAGAGACCTAGAGCACTTCTCTGAGCTGTGGACCTACAGTCAGGGTGCATGGCCCTTCTCATGAGCTCTACATCAAAGCTGCTGTGCCCCCTTGACCCCTGTTTGCATACCCTGTTTGCAGTGTTCCTGATTGATAGCACTCCCTAGGGCCACGTGGTGTACGTGGGTTCTTTAAAATACATTGCCACACTGCAGGTAGATTTCAGGTGCATGTGCCAACTCACCTTCTGCCTTTATTCGTCTAATATTTTGACACGGTTTGATAATGCCGTGAACTCTGGGATCTTCTGGGCAATGACTGTCAATCAGAAACCACAAAGTCTTCCAGCGCCATTCTCAAGGATCCATCATTGGACCTATGGTATCTTCAAAGAGCAAATACTCCTCTGAGCCCTTTTGGAGGCAGGATGCTCAGCAGCTTTGGAGATCTGTCAGTATTATTGTTGAGCAGCAGAAGCACCAGGGTGCTGGCCCCTGACAACATGAGGCTGGCACATCCTGTGCAATAATTGACAGCAGATGGGGATACGCTGCGGCGGGCCCTTTGTGAGGCTGTCTGGAAGCTCTGCTCCAGTGCACAGCAAGGTTTGAGGAAGACAGGGCTGAGTGCTGTATGCTAGGACTGCAAACACAGAGGTGAGCAGTGGAGAAGGGTCTGTCTGCTCTTGTATCGCTCCTGTTTGCACCAGCTCTTCCCTACAGAAAGGTCATAAGCACCACTAGGGAATACATCACATGCAGATGGATATTTTTCCAAAAATTAACACAGATGAGGACATGTATAAGTCTGAACAGAGACAAAGCTTTTAAAAAATTCTTACCTTTAAAAAATTATGTGCAATCATTTCCTCCTCTGCTTTAACAAAGAAGAGAAAAATGAAACTCCTGGTAAACCTTATTTTGCAAACCAGTAAATTTTTGACTTGGTTATTTCAGTTGTATAATGAAAATTTCAGCCTTTTTTTTTTTTTTTCTGTCTGTTTTAGAAACAAAACCAGAAATGGTTCCATTTTGTTCAACAGCTGTTTTCTCTCAAGGAAAATTATCAGAAGTTTCCAGTCAGCTTGTGGTGTCGGTGGATGATTCTATTTAGAAAACTAATGATGCAGATTAGGAATCCTTACAGATACAATTCTGTATAATTTCACCCAAAATATCAGGCGAAACCATTGCTATCAGCATATTATGAGAAAAGTTTGTTGATCTCTGACCAATGTATTTTGTCTTGTTTGCATGCAGTCTTTAAACACCACAGGGTAGTCTCCTCCCACCCATGCAAACAATATGGTCAGGATCTTACATTGGCTGAGACTCCAAGCATTGTTATAATGTATTATAAAATGCTGTTATAATGTAAAGAAGTGCTTTTCAACATGGGGAAAACTTCCACCCGGCTGGAAGGAGGTGTGCTGCTCCAGCTGGAGGCTATCTATCTCTAAGCAGTCCCATCTGTTGAGGTATGACTGCTCATGAGGGATGCTTCCCAGACCCTGGTCTTGCAACATGAGGACCAGTTACTGATTTCCCTGAACACAAGCTCATGGACCCAATGCAGCAGAGGGGGAGAACTGGAAATGGTGTTTTGGCATTTGTGATCTTTAATTTGTTTTTTGTCAGGGCATACAAGCACACCACCATAAGTCCTCTGGCTGTTGTTCCACCTCTCAAAATGTTTGTTTTAAGAACAGAATAATTTCCCATCAATCTTGCTTTCTTGGGAAATAGTGCCTTATTCTCAAAGCTGATTGTTACCCTTCTTGGGGAGAAGAAACCCCTTCCTGAAGAGCCAGCACAAAACCTATGCATGAGAACCATTCCACTGCTGTCTTCAAATGTAGGTAAGGCCAGGCTGGATGGAGCTTTGAGCAACCTGGTCTAATTGAAGGTGTCCTTGCCCATGGCAGGAGGTTTGGAACCAGATGATCTTTAGGGTCCCTTCCAATCTAAACCACTCTATGATTCTATAACTTAGACATCTTGTGGGTCTTTGCAGACAGTGGTGACTCCTGCAAACATGTTAGGGACAGCAGGCTGCCTCTGGCAAACTTAAGTGGAGAGCTCACAAGTACACATGAGAAAAAAAAGCAAAATTGGGAGAGATTAAAGAATTTTTGAAGACATGATGAAAGTGGTGTGTCGTGACACCGTGATGAAGCAAAATTCTCATTCCCTGAGTGAGAAGACGAGGCATTCTTGGGCTGAGGTCCAAAATGATGCCCACGTTAGTGGTCTGCAGGCAGGGGCTTAACCTTTCAGGGCTCTTGGACTATGGGATAGGAGATGAGGATTAAAGAGATGCCACTGTTGCAATCATCATACTTTTTTTCTCCTGCTGCTGCTGCTCACCTGTCCAGGAAGAAATGCCCAGTAAAGTTATGTACTTAGAAGGATTGTTCATTGGTTATAGTCACCGCCAAGTAGAGAAAATCAGCAGCTCCCTAAAACAGCCCTTTACTTCCGCTGACTTCTCTCTCTGAGCTGCACACAAACCACAGTTTGCAGTGGAGGAGGAGGAAGAGATAATCAGAAGCACATGTAGGCTTTAACTACAGATTTGCTGAACCTTTTTGTAGGCAGTGGTTCAGGGAGACTGCCTGACTAGGGGACAGAGGTGAGAAAAATAGCTCAGCATCACTGACGCTTGAGGACTTGCCATCTTCCCATACAGTGTGGTGCACTTTGCTACCAGGGCATTAGCCCTGGTGTGTGGCTTGGCACAGGGTGTTGCTGAAGGAATGCTGTTATCATTCATTTTTGGTGAAGAAGTCAGCTCTGCTGATTGCTTTGCAACAGTCTCGCAGAGTAGTTTCTTACCCAGAATAATATGCTATTTATACTAGATTTATACTTTGCCTCACCATATGCATGAAGTAGGTGAAGGCACCAGCTAATCTGTGAGAGCTCGAGAGAGGTAGTCAGAGAACTGCAACAGGGACAGAAGTTTGTTTTTAATTCTTATTTAGAAGTAAAATCTTTAGACAGGGATTATCTACTGCCTTGTGCTGGTAAAGAGCTTGGATTCCGGTCGGATTCTACTGGAGAAATACAATTTACATGTACTGTATTAAAATAATTGAAAAATTCTCCTCCTTTTACTACCAGAATGAAGCAAAGGCAAGACAAGTCTTTCCTCTCTCAGCCCTGCTAATGAGAAAACATTTGGACAGCCTCTGGTGACCACTAGTGCAAATGCTAAATACATTTCTTATCCTCTTTCAGGAAAGGTATTTGGTGATTTTGTTACCAGCAGGTATTTGGATACCAGTCTGCTAGTTATTTTGCTACTGGTCCATCTGCTAAAAGATCATTTCTTCCCTTGGTTTTTAATGTAGAACATCTGTGTCTTCTTTCCTGAAACAGTTTGTCTTTTTGTTTCCTTAAAGTAAATTGATGAAGGAAATGTCTGCTTTGTGCTTGAGTTTGCTTTGCTGCTGTCCAAAAGCTTTGCAGACACCTTAACACACATACAGTAAATAATCTCAGATTCCCACATACACAAAAAACCACACATAGTCCCACGTACACAATATCATTACAATTCATTTCATCTGATGAGAGTGTCTCATCTTGGACTTTGGTTTCAACCAAATGACCCGATGAACTTTAGATTACCTGAGTCAGACAGCTTGTCTGACCGACTGCAAATAATTTTCCTGTTACTGAGAATGCCCTTGGGCCTCTGCATCTTCTCATAGAATAAAACTGTTTCCATGTGCATGAAAATGTTGATTTTTGACTGATTTCTTCTTTGGACATAGTTTAAAGAAAACTGGTGAATACTTGGAGCATCCTGCAATCCTTATCTAGTAGTAGCATACTTCAAAAAGAGCCAAGTTGAAAAGTCTTAGTAAAAACATTCAATTACAAAAAACCTCATTTTCTATACTTTCCTCTGATTAATTTCAGACCGAGGCCAGCAGTAAGGTTCAGTGGACAACAGTCCTCTGCTGATTTGTTAAGGCTTTGGAGCATACTTTGAAATGTTCTCTTAAGTGGTATTACAGGGCATATGAGATTGCCCATGAAAACAACATGGAAAATGAGAGGCAGCTCAGCATTGTGCTTCTTTTATTGTCCTTCTGGCTGCCCTATTTAACTTGTGGAACCATTCTGGAGTACTCAAGAAGTGCAGGGTTACCCCAAACAAACTACTGTTTTCCTTTCAACTAAAGACACACTCTTTCTTGCCTTTCAGCCTTTCCCACTCCTTGAGGATGAAGTTTCAAGCATTAAATGAAGAAGTTTTCTTCTCTTTGTTAGTCTTTGTTTTTTACCTCAGCAGGCAAATGTTACAGGTACAACCACTCCACAGAATGAAACATCACACATCTTAGAGACATAAATAGCTTTCATATTTGTAATTCCTGATAAGAAATACTGTAAATGAAATTTTAACAAGATAGCCAGTGTTTTGCTTTCCATTAATCCTTGAAGCACTTCCCTCTGGGATAGCATTGGAATTGAAAATGCATTACTGCACATCTCATTAATACCACGTGCTTTCCCTCAGTAAAAAGAGCTTCTGTCCTACATGCCTTTTGGCACAGGAATCCAAGCTGGGCAGCTGTAGGAAAAACAGCCCACGGGTTTCCTTCTGTCTGCCCTCGATAGCAACCCTGAAAGGCACTAAGAGAGAGCGATATTGCAGCATCAGGCTGGACCCATAAGGGAATAGTTTTGTTTCATAGGTCACACATAACCAAATATTGTCCACCTGAGAAGATAATTATAAATAATTAGAAGTGGTTTAATACTAGAACCACTTGCTACAAAAGACACTTTAGAAATTCAGATTACAAAGGCCAAAGAGGACCACATGATCATCTTTATTGGCTTTCAACATAATATCAGCCATAGAGCTGAATGGACACTAGCAGGAGACTAACAACTTGCTCTTGAGAAAAAATGTATTTTCCAGGATTCAACCTATCATGAAGACACACAAAAGAAGCCAAACCAGCCTTCACTATACCCTTGTAACCAAGTGCATTAATTCTAGTTTTATTACATTCTAGCTTGCCATACTAGCTAGTCTCCATCTATAATTCACCAGTGCCTGCACAGATCCTTAAAAAAGCAGAGGAAATGCTAGAGGTTTCATAGACACTGAAATTAGCAGGGGCATTCAAACTTCAGCGCAGAGGATTTACATGGTCCATTTCATAATTTCCTGCACTACTTTGGAATGGGTCCTGCAGACACACAGCTGGGCTGTATTTCAATAATTAAAGGAGTACGGCATGATTAACCTTTACTGGCTTAGAACCTGATTCCCAGAGGTTTCCGTTTCTTGCCTCTGAAAGCAATAGCTCTGCACACCAGAGAGCCATGGGTGTGACGGTATGTGTGTATTGACTCGGATTTTGTCCTGGAGGCCAGATGCTCAGTGGGTATCTGTACGAAAAGTTTTCTTGAAGTCAGTGCCCCATTTGTCTCTGCACTGTCATGTCTATTGTAAAATAAAAAGAGGATCTTAGGCACAAAACCCCACCCTTTTTCTCCAGACCTAAACTACCTGGATTTTTTCATACAGGCTTATTGCTATTTAACTAATGTTAACCTAAAGGAAGCATCATACACTGCATAGCAAAATGCTTGCTCCAGCATTATGTCAAGTTCTCAGCAGCAAACTTCCTAAATACTAAATATTTCCTGGTGATTCAACTAACTAGAAAGGTAGGCATTTTTAAAAAAAGCACAGTTCAGTCAAGATATCGTACAGGCACAGCAGATTTACAGCGTACAATCTGGACAGTGGGCTTGCTCCTGCCAGACACGGTTGTTGAGACTCAAAACAAGTTGCCTGCTGAATTTTCTAAGATCTTACATCAAGTTCAAGCACTCTGAATGGCAGGAAAGCATCCTTCAGTTTCTGCATTTCAAGAGCTCTTGTCAGACATCATTATTTCTGGCATTCCTTAAACAGTTTGTACCCCACAAAAAAAAAAAATACTCAAGGCATCATTGATGATTTGGTGAGAAGTGGCAAAACTTAGCCCACATGTTTGTAAGTATTTTCCAAAATTTTCATATTTTTCAATGGAGAAAAGCTTAACATTTATAGATCTAAACCTTCATTCAGGCAGGCAATTCAGTAGTATATCTCTGCCAATTTAATCAAGAAAAGTTGTTAAACTACACTAAGGTTCAGGATTTATACTTGGAAAGCAGAGTAGGTTTCTTGCAACCTAATGTTCTATTGTTTCCATCTCTCTTCAACACAGACTCTGACCCAGCACAGCTGCTTCATGCATCACATGATGCCTGGACTAACTGGAGCAAAGTGGTACTAATTGTGCTTCTGCTTTTGTGAAGAGCATCAGCAGAGATAATTTTGTCATCTAAACCATCTTGTTTGCTATAACAAAAAAAGTTGAAAACTCTGGATTAAGTTTTCATGCATTCAAGAGGTTCAGTTTCAGTGAGTTAGAAAGGTTATGAATCAAGTTTATCTATCTCAAACTCCTAGAAACAAACAGATAAAATCAACCTGCAACACCTTTTTTTCAGAGCAAGATAGATTTCATATTTTTAAATATAACCTATCAATATTTATATGGCTGAAAAAGGTATCCATATATAGGACCTGGAGTGACAACAAAACAATTTTGTATGTGACTTATAATGAGTAAGTTCATCAAGATTTGACCATCATTGATGAAAGGTTTGCTTGTGCATGTGAATAGAAAAAACAAAAAAAATACCAAAACAAACACTTCACCACATGAAAAATGTGTTATGATGGTAATCCTATGTCCAATTTGCTCTCCAGTCTTGTGCAAAGCTCTTGCAATGTCACTCTGATGATTTATGCACCTGAATTCTTTGCAAAGATTAAACTTCTTTCGGTTTTCTGACAGCAGAGACTAATAAGACACTCACATGAAAGCTGAACTAGAAAACTCTTAATGGAAAGTCACACTTGCAAACTGGAAAAAAAATTGTGCTTGTCAATATAGAAAGAAAATGTTCGAAGTTGGATCTTGTTAACTGCTTTACATAGTATAATTCTTTTTATTATTGCTTAGGGTGTAAATTACATAAATTTGTGTAGATGCATAGAAATAAGTGGGGGGGTAGGTTTTGGGTTTGGTTGTTGTTTTTTTTTTACTTTTATCATGATAATTTGCAAACTTTAGATTAAACTAATATAGCCATGCATGCCTTGCACCAGAAGATACAAAACCACAAACAGATGAAAACCCAAAGCCTGATGTATGGCCCACAGTTAATTTGTAAAGATCAAGAGCTACAAAAGTCTGTTCCCTTACTCAGAAGAAGGGCCTCTCTGAGACTGGGCAACGCCTGATGTGGCTTAGACAGGGGAAGTGTGTGCATGCCAAGGACCCTGAAGTCACTGCTTACTTCAAAGCTGTAACTTGAGCTTCCCCAGTGATTTTGCAATAAATCAAATAAACCAGGATGAGGGAGCAGAGGAGGCAGGGCAGGCAAGTGGAAGAGATGAAGAAAAAGAAAATGAGATGTCCAGGAGACAAAGCTGTCCTGCTACGGTTGCCCAGTCAACAAATGCAAATTTATAGGTGTTGGCTTGAACAGTGCTTGCTTGCTTCATTCAAAGAATTGAACTGTGCCATCCCCACATACAGGTAACATGCTTAGGACCAATGCGAGCCGCGCTGTGCAAACTTCCTCAAGCATGATTTCTTCCTAGTCACATGGTCCTGAGGGTTTTATTTTTTTAAGTCATGCAGTCAGATATCACATAGAAACTAGCAAATAACTTTTTGTCAGTAACATTCATCACAGCCCAGGTCTCCAAAAGTCCAACAACGGAAATGCACAGTGGTGGAGAGCACAGAAGAAGCTTCTCAAGCTATGTGAAGTTTAGAGACCACAGACCTCTGTTGTTTAAGACTAGATATTGAAGCTCTACTAATCTAGAAGTGGAGCATTGGATTTAGATTTACAGATGATTGTTGCAAAATAAGATAATATGCAAACTTACACTGTGTCTGCAGCTTCACTAAGACTTTTGTGAAGATGCTCTTACCTTTCAATAAGTGTGAGAGAAAAAGTATCTTATTAACTGAAGAAAGCCTATGCTTAACATACACTATAGAATAAAAGGAGTTGTTCAGTGCCAACTGAGACCAAAACATCTGTTCAAACTACTTTCAGTAGGTTTTGTTCAAAATTACTTGAAGGTAATCAAGGAAGATTTCTTGTTTTGTTGTACTGAACAGGGTTTGTTGAACAAGCTAAGTAGGTACTTACATGGCATATGAAAGCACATATCGAATATTTGAAGTATTTTACCTTCCTGTGAGGTTAACACTGGTATTTGCATCATTTTATTCATCAGCACTGATGTAGAAGGCACAAAAGAATCCTGGATACACTGAAGTCAAAGGACAGTTTTGACCCAAGGAGAAGTTGCCAAGTTCCTTGAAGAAATGCAGGAAGCTAGGGGGGGAACAGTGATTGTAGCAGCTTTGTTCACAATGCCAGCTGTTACCTTCATTGTTGGGTATTTTTTCATCTCTACAACTGTACTTAAAAAATACATTTGTAAAATATGAAGCTTATAGGACCATGCAGCCATTTTTGCTTTTCTTTACACATACAGAAATATTGTGATTTCTGATTCTAAGAGTGTCCAGGATTAACACTTGTGAGCTAAAAAGTTACAGTTATTCACTACTCACTATTTGTCGTTCCCACATATGCAAAGTTTGTCAATCAGTTGGGAAACAGACTTAGCTTCTTGTCAGTTAGGTAAGCAGTAGTGCACATAAAGATGCTTTGCAGTAGTTCATAAGTTGTCTGATATGATCTGCAAAATATTACTTATTCGGAGAAGTCACGTGATGGGCAACTACTGATAACAAATGAATTTAAAATAATATTTTTCCTATACATTTTATATAAGCAAAGTGAGATGAATCTGTTCAACAGTTATTAAATATAAATGTCAGCTGCACAGCATAGACAAGAAAAAGCAGGTTTTATCAAGTTTTGACATTTTCTAGCTTCTGTAGGAGCACTGGCAAAGCACATTTTCCTGAAATAAAAATACTTTAATGGAGCAACAATATTCTGGGCTTGATTCAACTGAATGAACTTCTGCAATCTCTTCAGAGTTCACAATCAATGTCTCCTTGTTCAAGTGACAAGCTGAATGCTTCAAGACAAGCAGGCCTATTCACCACGCATCCATCTTTCCCCTAGAAATCTTAGCCTGTGTCTCCACACTGAATAACCCCCCAAACATAAGGCTATAACTGACAATGCTGACCCATGTAAACTCGGTTTGTTTTCTGAAAACTGAACCTTGCATTCCATGCAAAGGAATAACTCGTTCAAGGGGAGCTACTTCTGCAGAGACCAGCCCTACATGCTTGACTGTTCTTTCCAACTAGTCTGACATGATGAGAAAGGTTTAGTAACTTTTACTCATGCAAAAATTACTAGGGATGTTGGGGGGAGGAGAGTCTTGAGATCATAAATACTTCACTACTGAGTGTTAGGAAAAAGAAAGAGCGTGGGTAAGCAGTAAATTATTAGGCTATCGTTCAGCAAATCTAGACAGCAGAATTAAGAAGGGAAGGAGTAAAGTTCTGAAGGATTTATTTTCTTGACTACTTTCCAACTTAGAAGAGGTTAGACCTTTCCCCTTAATTTTGGGGCAAAGGTTATAGCTGGTTCTCTTTTTTATATGAAATTGTTGATGTGTGTTATTAATCATTTTCTTCAGTGCTGTTATAAACCTTGGGAGATTTGCATAGCACAGTGATGATTGAAAAAGACCAGTAGCACCTGATGTCTGGCCAAAACCTCATCATTACCTACAATTGTGCAAGGTGATTACTGTTGATCTAGATGTGAACAGCAGAGGCATCCAGAGATACAGGATGCAGGGCATTCCCAGGCACCACCCCACGTGAAAGAAGGACAGTGATACATCAGAGAGAGAGAACCTTCCTGACCCATGTGCACTCCTAATCTCAGCCTCTGGCCAAAACAACTGCCCAAGAGAAACGCGCGTTGATTGGCTGCAGCTTGTGAGCTACTGACCTACACCAACTGAGAAGTTATTTGTGCTTATGCCAAATGTGTTGCCTTTTAAAAATCAAAGGTTTTTTTGTGGGGTAGGAAGAGACATTTTTCACTTCCTGTTAGCAAATGAAAGTGGAAATTCCCTCCTTGAACACTGACGGCAAATTCTGGAAGCTGTCTGGAGGGTTATAATGAATGGCCATCAGGCCTTCCCAGAGTCCTTGACTCACTTACCCCAGGTGGTCAAAACATCATTCAGTAAGAAGGAGGCCCAGAAACTCAATTTTCATCTTAGTGACCCTTCTAAGCTTCCTCTGATGGAAGTTCACTGCCAGAAGACAACACCATGTTCAGCATGGTGTTTGTGTATGCATCTCCATGAACCCTAACACTGATCTTGCTGGAGCTGCACCATCACTCTTCTAAATTCAGTAACCAGGGTACATTTCTGGGAACATACTCATCTGACTGACAGCAGAAACCCTGCAAAAAGGATAACGAATCCTACCAGCCAGCAAAACAAGTTTGAGACCACCAGAGCTTTAGCTAAAAACTGCTGAGAGTGTCACAGCATGGCCTGAGATGAGCTTTGGTACAATGGAGCAAACCACGATTGAGTCTTTAAGAGATGACCACTTCAACCAAAACCCCTGTCCTTTTCAGTACAGCTCTCAGTCCTCTTTCCTCCTCTGCCACCCCACCAGGGAATTCAAGTCACACCCTGAGCCTCTTTAGAACAAAATCTGGCATAGTAGCGAAAATCCATTTTTAAGGGCTTTTAAAAATAAGACACCAGATTTTGTGTTGAATTGTCTGAGACATGATCTTTTTTTTTGCTGAGTGGGCACTAAATGCAGTAACTCCCAGCAGAGGAAGGGAGATGACTTCAGACCCAGAATTCTTCTGATCTTCTTTTTAGTGCCTTTAGTTCTCACAGTTACCTGTTGTTTGTTTTTTTTTTTTCCCCGTTTTCTTAGGTGGGTGGCATATTGCTTTCTTATATGTTCAAATATTTAAATATACCAACATGATTTAGAAGTTCTTGGAAATGTTCCTCTGAGCATGAATGGAATATTAGCTGCTAAACAGCCATGTTCACTTTTAAAATTTGTCTGGGACTTTAAAGTAAATGGAACCCATTTGGAGATGATTCCATGAAATCATATATTCAAGTAAAACAACCTAAAGCTTCTGAAAGGATTTATAAAGAAAGAAATAATAAGCAACATATGTAATAACAAGGTAGGAACTAATGTTGAATAAACAGGAAATCAGTAAAAAGGAAAGAATATTTGATCCAATTCTACCATTCATTTCAGGGATTTTTAAATCTCAGTTAAATTTTTTGATGAAACACAGTTACAAGGAAGCCTGACACCAGTTGTTCCTACATGCCTGACATTTTGATGGGGGCTTTTAAACGGTACAGATAAATCTATGAATCACAGTACTGAAATAAAACTCAGAGAAAAATATTCATTTACAAATGATTCTGAAGTTGTAAGTATTTTTTAATAGCATTGTTTCACTCAAGTGTTATTATCTTATGCTGCTGAGAGTAGAAGTTTCTTTGGCAGATCTGCTTGCTTCTCACTGGTCAAAATTAAGCTGAAGTCTACCCAATTTAAAAATAAAAATTAAAAACAAGAACCACTGTCTCATACTGCAGATAGAGTTTATGAATATCCTCAAAAACATCTTTTCCCAAAAAAGTAAAATGTTGAGTTTTTTTCTGACATATGGAAGATAAATGGTTGGAAAAAAAACCTTAATCTGAATCTTCATTTTTATTTTAAAGCCAGAAATAAATTTTAAATCCAGTTCCCATACAATTGAATTTATCATATTACAGCTGGATCCATGATCTGTCAAAACACAGGAAGCTAAGCCCCATTTTAGAAACCAGCATCTGAAGGTCTCCACTAAAGTGATATTCAGTCTAACTTAGGTACTTGTAAGCATTTTTCATGGAGCCACACAGGCCTAAAATCCACTGTTTCCTAGTGTGGTGAAAGTTTCTAATTTTTGAAAATGCAAGACTATAAAAGGTGAAGTGGCCCAAAGGCTGCTTGCAGAAGCAGCTGAGCTGCCTCAGTGGTAGGGTGGTATATGTGGATGAACAGCTGGGGCAGGAACTGTTGCAATCATCTCAGTGTAAATCAACACTCTTTGCAAATTTCAGGCTTCAGGCATGCAGGAAAAAAATTCCCACTTTTTTTTTCCTCTTGTTTTTGTTTGCATTAAAAAAAAAATAGAACATTTCTTCTTAACTGCTAGCTTTCTACCCAGTTCTGTATGCCTACAGCCCATGCTTTGTCATATGCAGCTCTAGGTATTCAAGGTGATAACAGACTTGATAACAGGAATTAACAAAGATAAACAACAGCTACCAGTATAGTTTTGGTTTTCCATCCACTTTGTTAACTTATTGCAAAAATAAATCAAGGCACCATGGCTACCCCAGTGAAAAATGCTCTGTTCAGAACCTTTTCTATAGGGAAGAAAGCCTCTTCAGAAGTTTTTTCAATAGGAAATATACAATTATTCATTCTTACACTGGGCAATGGCTTTGCTTTTAATCTTTGATCCTATTGTTCTCAGCTAATGAGAAGTAATATTCTATTTGGAAAGGGTGGCAAGGGTTTATGTCATGGTATTGTCTGGCAAAACCCCATAAAGTCTTAAATCCTTAACAGGCTGAAGAGTGGTGACACATGTTCAGAACAAGTTATGTGCTGTTTTCTGTTTTAGTAACAGGGGGTTTCTTTTCTGTTCCTGTGCACAGCTTACTTTTAAAATAATAGATCTGGAGATACTTTGTTTACACAAAAAGAAAGACTTTTAGATAAATACATATGTGTTTAAGTGGGCACATGGCTGTAGACACAGTCATTACCATTATCTTAGGACCAACACTCCAAAACTGGCCAAGAACTCTCACTGGCTATGACTGTCCTCAACAAAGTCACAGTATCACAGTATCACAGTATCACAGTATGCTAGAGATTGAAAGGGACCTCGAAAGATCATCTAGTTCAATCCCCCTGCCGGAGCAGGAACACCTAGATAAGGTTACACAGGAATGTGTCCAGGCGGGTTTTGAATGTCTCCAGGGAAGGAGACTCCACAACCTCCCTGGGCAGCCTGTTCCACTGTTCTGTCACCCTCACTGAGAAGAAGTTTCTTCTCAAGTTTAAGTGGAACCTCTTGTGTTCCAGTTTGTACCCATTACCCCTTGTCCTATCATTGTTTGCCACTGAGTAGAGCCTGGCTCCATCCTCGTGACACTCCCCCTTTATATATTTATAGACACTGATAAGGTCACCCCTCAGTCTCCTCTTCTCCAAACTATAGAGACCCAGCTCCCTCAGTCTTTCCTCATAAGGGAGATGCTCCACTCCCTTAATCATCTTCGTTGCCCTGCGCTGGACTCTCTCCAGCAGCTCCCTGTCCTTCTTGAACCGAGGGGCCCAGAACTGGACACAATATTCCAGATGAGGTCTCACCAGGGCAGAGTAGAGGGGAAGGAGGACCTCTCTCGACCTACTAAACACCCCCCTTCTAATACACCCGAGGATGCCATTGGCCTTCTTGGCCACAAGGGCATAGTGTTGGCTCATGGTCATCCTGTCGTCCACTAGGACCCCCAGGTCCCTCTCCCCTACACTGCTCTCTAACAGGTCGTTCCCCAACCTATACTGGAACCTGGGGTTGTTCCTGCCCAGATGCAGGACTCTACACTTTCCCTTGTTATAGTTCATCAAGTTATTCCCTGCCCAACTCTCCAGCCTGTCCAGGTCTCGCTGGATGGCAGCACAGCCTTCTGGCGTGTCAGCCACTCCTCCCAGCTTAGTGTCATCAGCAAACTTGCTGATAGTACACTCAATTCCCTCATCTAAATCGTTGATGAATATATTAAATAATACTGGTCCCAGTACTGACCCTTGAGGCACTCCACTAGTTACAGGCCTCCAACTAGACTCCGCCCCAGAGACTACAACTCTCTGGCTTCTCTCCTTCAGCCAGTTCACAGTCCACCTCACTACCTGATCATCCAGACCACACTCCCTCAATTTAGCTGTGAGGATGCTGTGCGAGACTGTGTCAAATGCTTTGCTGAAGTCAAGGTCGACCACATCCACCGCTCTGCCATCATCCATCCACCGTGTTATTCCCTCATAAAAGGCTAAGAGATTGGTCAAACATGATTTCCCCTTGGTGAAGCCATGTTGACTGCCCCTCATAACCCTCTTATCCTTGATATGCCTTAAGATGGCACCAAGGATAAGGTGTTCCATCACTTTCCCAGGGATGGAGGTGAGGCTGACCGGTCTATAGTTACCCGGGTCCTCCTTCTTGCCCTTTTTGAAGACTGGAGTGACATTTGCTTTCCTCCAGTCCTCAGGCACCTCTCCCGTTTCCCAAGACTTGGTAAAGATGATGGAGAGTGGTCTAGCAATGACTTCCGCAGTTCCCTCAGCACCCACGGGTGCATCCCATCTGGACCCATGGATTTATGGATGTCCAGATTGCTCAACTGGTCTCTAACCCATTCCTCATCGACTAAGGCAAACTGCTCCATTGACCTGACCTCATCTAAGGTCTCAGGGGTACAGGGCTCTTCAGGACTGCCTGCAGCAGTCCCAGAAGCCTGAGCCATTGTCCTGGCACCAGTTGTGACCTCTCTTCCTGATCTGTCCTAGGCATGCAAGTCTGCCTCTACTCTGCAGATCTCAAGCATTTCTTGAGTTTCCTGGCCCAATACTAAAACATAGGTACTGAATCCTACCCCAGCTGGCAGAGTCCTTCTGAAAAGATGAATCTGCCAAAGGAGGTTCATCAATGTCAGCTCCTCTCTGCTTTATCTGAGGTGGTTTGGGGTGATTGATCCTTTCTCTAAATCCCTGGTGATGTAATAAAAAGGGTTAAAGACAGACCTGACACATATATCTTCTTTTTATTCAGCTCCTTCTGTATAGATAGCAATGCTGGTTTGATCTCTATGGATATAGTGCCTTAACTTGATAGATGTTAGTAGATAGATGTTTTCAGTGTGAGGTATCCCTGCCCATGGCAAGGCGGTTGGAACTAGATGATCTTAAGGTCCTTTCCAACCCTAACTATTCTAAGCTTCTACAATTCTGTGTGGAGATTAAACCTGTCAGTGACAATACACCACATTAGGAACTGGAAGGGAAGGTATGGCACTGCCCTGTTCATGCAGAGATGGACACAGAAACACCCTGAGAAATCCTTTCCTGAACTCGCCTGCTGTCTTAAAGCGCTGCAGGACTGGGCAGTGCTCCAGGCTGTGCCTCATATTTGGGGTAATTCCCTTCTGGAGTCCATACTTTGCTGATTCCTGAGTGTTTATTTCCCAAGATGAGCAATGAAAACAACACCTCCTCTCTCCAGCTTGTAGGAAGGAGAGCTCTGTATCTCTACCCAGCTCCATGTAATGCATAGAGGAGATGAGGATGTGGGTAAGGAAATGTGGATATTCACTGTTTATATCCAGAAGCCTAAATGAAATGTGGGAAAAGACTGTGGCGTGGTAACCCTTGGATTTGGGATTGCAGCCAGGGGAAGATAGCATGTGAATTTTGGAGAGGTGGAAGGATTGTTCCATCCTCAACAGCAGGAAAGATGGCTGAGGAAATGGTTCACCATTGCCTTAATGGAAAAGGGATTGGAAGACCCAGAGGACTGAGAATCTCTTCAAAGAGCATACACCCATGGGATGGATGAAGTGATAAAGCAGCACAGAGAATTCATCTTCAGATATTGCAAACCTACCTTGATTACTGGGCTACACAGAAAGGGACAGAGAAGAATCAATAATCAACCTGATGGGTGAAGGTGGCTAGGAATCAGTGTCCTGTAAGATGTTTAATGGCCACAGAAGTGAAACTCTGGCAAAAACATGAAAGTCATAGGACAGAGACAGCTATCGCTGCAGGAGCATTGTATGTATGCAGGACTTTCTGATACACCCTTGTATTGGAAGAATTCATGCTTTGTCACAAATGCTTACCTTCAGAGACAGAGACAAGACATCAGCAAAGAAATGAAAGGTGTGTTGTCCACCGCTTGCAATGGCCATGGAAAATTCACTGCTGATGGTTTAGGAGTGCCAGAGTTTAGCACTGTCGGAAAAGCAAAGAGAGACATAAACACTACAAGTGTTACCTCTGACTGAGGGAGAGCAGTGTACCTCAGGAAACTATGTTCAGGAAAAATTTTGGTTTCATTTAAGAGTTTTCATTTTTAGAGATTATATGCTTGAAATTTCATGAGACTGGGTTTAATGAAGTGATAAGTGACAAAACGCAATCAAAATGAGAAGCGAATGTTAATGGTTTTGGTTGTAGACCACGATGTTTTGGAGATGGAGACAGGAAAGTTTCCAGAAGTGATGCGCTTCATGATTAACTGAGGAACTTTAAAGCAATGTGCACTCCTTAGGATATTTAAAGGTATTACAGCTACAATTTTCCAATGTTAAGGTCTTATTATTTGATTTTTTATTTCCGCTCAACATGACGAATGCAAAGTGAAATGACATTTCCACAACAAATGGAGATGTTATCAGTAATGTAATGTGCTATTAACATACATTAGATGCATAAATAACCCTTTCAGAAATTATAATTTTGCAGCGAATAAAGAAAAGTTCATTGCAATTTAAGTTCTAGCCTACAGAGTATCTACATTTTTTAATTGATTTTTTTTTTCCCTGTTAGCCAGTATTAAATGATCAGTGGGATATAGAGTGGTGCCCAGAGAAGGGAAAAATAATGAGAATGAAAACGTATAAAAGAAAACTTTGGTGGAAGAACAGGAGAACCTTTCTTAAACAAAGGTCTTAAATCAAGATTTAACTAATGAGTATGTTAAGCCATCAACTGGTAATAATCAAACCGGTAAACAAACTGGTAAAAAAACCTTTTGTGTGTATTAAACCACTTTGTATTCCATGATTTAAGATGACTATAATGCAAACAAGAATCCATGTTCTTATACATAGAGAAGAAGAACCTGACTTTTTTTCTTAAATATATATATATTTTTAACTGTGGTTTTCTTTAAAATGATGGAAATCACACCCATTTCACTTATTTCCTTACATGCCTCAGAAATTAAGTTCACACTTGGTATTTGCATTTGTGCCAGCTCTACTCTTTACTGATTCTTTAGCAATATTTTTAGTTAGAAAAGCAAAATGTGACAGAAAAAACTGGTAATGCTTTCCATAAGATAGGATAACAATTTCAGAAGACATTAAGCAACATCATTATTAGAATGACACTGAATTTTACAGAATTGCTCTAAATCCATCAATATCCATTAATTAGTATAAACAATTATTTTCAGTCACAAGCATATGTCTAGTTTTTGCTTATAGTTATCACTACACAGCTATATCCAGATACAAATGATAATCTACTCACTTCATAAGTTCATTCACTTCATAATATGAGATTTTTCCATAAAGCAAAAATGAGGCATGCAGTTGGCCATATCTCTCCTTGTAGTGTCTGCACAGCTATGATTGCCATTGGAGGTACTGACAGCCTGCTGCTTATGCATAAACCAAGATTATAATATTGCTTGTGAGTACAGCAGGTATAGGAATTCCCCTTTTTCTTTAGCCATTCTAGCATCATTGACAACATATTGCTAATGAGGGAAACAAAGTCCAGGGAAGCCACATGATAAAAAATACCTCAGGATGTGAACATTAATATTAAATATTGCTTGAACAAAGTGTATGTGCTAGCCAGAAACAGCACAAAATTCTTGCCATCAATAATGTACATTCAGTGATGACTTCCTGTTTAGATGTACGAATTCAACATCACCGCAAGGTGCTGGGTAACTTCACTAAGTTCTGCAGTGCAGAAAATATTCAGTACTACACTGCCATCCCTTCATTTGTGTCACACTTTCTGGTCACAGGCTATGAACCAAGTATGAATGTAAGGTCTCCTGCACAGGAGGCAGAAACCTCTTCATCAGGAGCTTCAAAGAGAAGAACAAGCGCTGAGCCTAAGGGAAAGCAAGTGGCTGGAAGCTGACAGGGTTATCTATTGAGGGGAGCATCCTTGCTGGCAGTGCACCTATATATGAACTTCAAAACCAGCTGCATAAAGGGAGATGGAAGCACTCACTGATATCTAAATGATACAGCTTTCCCCTTCAGCACAATGGCCTGCAGAGCATCCCACAGACAATGCACCTCTTGTCTTTCCCACCACAGCCCCCTGTGGTCACTCCCTCCCGCTTCACACGTACACACCACCCCACCCCTCCAACCCCTTGTTTTTTTAATGTAGCTGAGCACAAGGTTTATAAACACTTTGAAACATGTTGTTTCCAGATGCAAGCTCGAAGTGCCCCATCCTGACAGCTCAAATGGACAAGTAGAGGGAGGCACACATGATTTCCCCCATGAGCCCACCCTCCTTCACTCACTGAATTCCTCCGGAATCTACTCTTTCCCTGACAGAAACACTTCTGCATCTCCTTGCTTAATGCAGTGAACTGCCAGCTCATTATGGCCCCTGTTCTTCCACTGATTAGGTGTCTGGGACCGGCACTCTCCCGGGTCTTTCTAACAAGCTGGCACTAGTGCTGTGTCTGCAATCCCCACCTACACCAGCATATAAATCAAGAAAAAACTCATGGGGCCTAATGATTTGCTGCATTGCAGTATTAATGTACTGTATCTTGAGCACCAAAGGATGATGAGGTAATGTTAATTATTTCTGTGGACTAGGACAACTTAAAAGCATGAATGACAGCACCTTATATCAGATACCTGGCAAGAGTCTTTGAAGGCATGCCAGCCGGCTAACTAAGCCAGGCCAAAACAGATTAATAAAAGAAAACCAAACAATAGTTGCCTCCTGTGAGTTCAAAAGCAGAAAACAATTTTTTTTAAAAGCTGTATTAACCACCAGCTGTAATTACAACACCCAAAAGGAAAATCTTTAAAACATGTTACTTATGTGCAGAAAATTAAAACCATAAAATGTTAGTTCAGCATCTTACTTCCACTACTTATTTTCCTTGGTGATAGAGGTTGTTTAAGAATTAAGTTAGAGCAGGCTTGAAAGAGTACTTTAGTGAACAAGTTTCAGCTTAATAAGATTTCAGAACAGCTTTCTGACATCCACAGGCTAGTTGTGTCATGCTTAGTCTGTGTGTATAGTTTAGCATCCTCACACACACTGACCATCAATAACATGCCTTGTGGGCCACCTAGGGATGATTTCAACATTAAAGCTTGGCAGCACAGTCAGACTGAACCTCCTATTTACAGTTTTCCTGTCAGAGTAATGTCAAGCAGCTGGCCAAAATGGAGACCCCATACTCACCACACTACAGCTGACATGTGCCCTTGCAGGATTTCTCTCCCAGTCCCTATAAGGGCACTTTGCAACCGGATTGTGAACTGGCATCCCCTTGCCACCGCTCGGCTGCTCACCAGCTGGTACATGAGGACTTCAGCTGCATTCACACCAGTTCAGACACTGGTGGGCTTTGTGCTCTGGGGTGTCATCTGGGTTTCCACTCCCAGACTGCTGCCTTTTGGCACCTGGTGCCAGAGGATGGTGGCTAGTGTCGTGGTTTAAACCCAGTCAGGTAACTTGTTCACTCACTCCCAGTGAGTGGTGCCAAGCTGACAACAATCAAGGTCCGTGTTCGTCTCCCCCCCCCTCCCTGCACCGGGGCTCTCCCCTTCCCCGCTCCCGGAGGAACGGGGAGGAGGATCGAGAGAGTGCAACTCCTACGGGTTGAGACAAGAACAGTCCAGCAACAAATCACTACCGCTACTATCAGCTAAAACAATGATAAGGGAAAATAACAAGGGAAGAGAATACGATACCACCGGCCAAGAAAACGAGTTCCACCCGGAAGCTCCTGTCCTTCCGGGTAACTCCCAGTTACCCCCCACCCCGGGCATGACGTGCTGTGGTATGGAATACTTCCCCGGCTAGCCCGGGTCAGGCGCCCCGTCTCTGCTTCCTCACAGCTTCCCCTCCTCCCTGGCAGAGCATGAGCCTCACAGAGTCCTTGGTCAGGGTAAACATCACTTAGCAACAACCGAAAACATCGGCTTCACCAACGCTGTTCTCAAAACTAGAAGTCAAAACACAGCACTGCACCAGCTAACACAAAGGAAAAAACATGACTGCTACTGCTGAACCCAGGACATTATCCACCCCTTATTCCATACCATTCACGTCGTGCTCAGATCCCACATTTTCAATACACCATCGCTCTCCCACATATATATACATCCATATACATACAGACCAAGAGGAAAAAAAATCATTTTCTTAGTGCATGGACCAATCCCTATAATGCTGCCGAGTCCATTCGGTCCATGATGTTCCAAGTTCATTCTCTGTTGGGATGATGGCTGGAGGGAAGTCAGGGCCAGTCGCTGGTGACCTGGAGACATCTAGTTGATGGGCTATAAAAGCATTACACAGCAGGCAACGGCATACAATTGAGTTCACTGGCTGTTTTCCCCTAAAATCAAATCCCCTTGAGGTATACATCGGACTTCCCCATCTTCCCGCATTACCCACCAAGTATATCCAGGTCCCTGAGCAAAAGCAATCCCACGAGTGGGTTTGCCTTTACCTGAAGCAGGAATAACCCAGACTGTCTTCCCCAGCAAATTCTTCATATGCACCACGGGAACTTTGTCCCCCTCTACAATATGTAAAAGTTCTGACTGGGCTGGGCCGGCCCTGTTGGCAGATCCTCTGGTGTTGACCAACCAGGTGGCCTTTGGTAAATGTGTATCCCAATGCTTGAAAGTTCCCCCACCCATCGCTCTCAGTGTAGTTTTTAACAGCCCATTGTACCGTTCGATTTTCCCAGAGGCTGGTGCATGGTAGGGGATGTGATATACCCACTCAATGCCATGCTCTTTGGCCCAAATATCTATAAGGTTATTCCGGAAATGAGTCCCATTGTCTGACTCAATTCTCTCTGGGGTGCCGTGTCGCCACAAAATCTGTTTCTCAAGGCCCAGGATGGTGTTCCGGGCAGTGGCATGGGGCACAGCGTATGTTTCCAGCCACCCGGTGGTTGCTTCCACCATGGTAAGCACATGGCGCTTGCCTTGGCGGGTTGGTGGCAGTGTGATATAGTCAATCTGCCAGGCCTCCCCATATTTATACTTCAACCATCGTCCTCCATACCAAAGAGGCTTTAACCGCTTGGCTTGTTTAATTGCAGCACATGTTTCACACTCATGAATAACCTGGGCAATAGTGTCCATTGTTAAGTCCACCCCTCGGTCACGGGCCCATCTATATGTTGCATCTCTGCCCTGATGGCCTGAAGTGTCATGGGCCCACCGGGCCAAAAATAATTCACCTTTATGTTGCCAATCTAAGTCCATCTGAGCCACTTCAATCTTAGCCGCTTTATCCACTTGTTGGTTGTTCTGGTGTTCCTCAGTGGCCCGACTCTTGGGTACATGGGCATCTACATGACGTACCTTCACCACCAGGTTCTGCACCCGGGCAGCAATATCTTTCCACAGTGCAGCAGCCCAGATGGGTTTACCTCTGCGTTGCCAGTTGCTCTGCTTCCATTGCTTCAACCACCCCCACAGGGCATTTGCCACCATCCATGAGTCAGTATAGAGATAAAGTACTGGCCACTTTTCTCGTTCAGCAATGTCCAGGGCCAGCTGGATGGCTTTCACCTCGGCAAATTGACTCGATTCACCCTCTCCTTCAGCAGTTTCTGCAACTTGTCATCCAGGACTCCATACAGCTGCCTTCCATCTCCGATGCTTTCCCACAATACGGCAAGAGCCATCAGTAAACAAGGCATACTGCTTTTCACTTTCTGACAGTTTATTATATGGTGGGGCCTCTTCAGCACGCACCACCTCCTCCTCTGGTGACATTCCGAAATCTTTGCCCTCTGGCCAGTCCATGATGACTTCTAGAATGCCTGGACGACTGGGATTTCCTATTCGAGTTCGTTGTGTAATTAGTGCAGCCCATTTACTCCATGTAGCATCAGTTGCATGATGTGTAGAGGAGACCCTGCCTTTGAACATCCAGCCCAGCACGGGCAGCCGGGGTGCCAGGAGGAGCTGTGCTTCAGTGCCAATCACTTCCGAAGCAGCTCGAACCCCTTCATACGCTGCCAGTATCTCTTTCTCAGTTGGGGTATAGCTGGCCTCAGATCCTTTGTATCCCCGACTCCAAAAGCCGAGGGGTCGACCTCGAGTCTCCCCTGGAGCTTTCTGCCAGAGGCTCCAGGTAGGACCGTTCTCCCCAGCTGCAGTGTACAGCACATTTTTTACATCTGGTCCGGTTCGGACTGGTCCAAGGGCTACTGCATGAACTATCTCGCGTTTAATTTGCTCAAAGGCTTGTTGCTGCTCAGGGCCCCATTTAAAATCATTCTTCTTCCGGGTCACATGATAGAGAGGGCTTACAATCGAACTGTAATTTGGGATGTGCATTCTCCAGAACCCCACTGCACCCAAGAAAGCTTGCGTTTCTTTCTTATTAGTTGGTGGAGACATTGCTGTTATCTTGTTGATCACATCTGTGGGGATCTGTCTACGTCCATCTTGCCATTTTATTCCCAAAAATTGTATCTCCTGTGCAGGTCCCTTGACCTTACTCCGTTTTATGGCAAAACCGGCTTTCAGCAGGATTTGGATTATTTTCCTCCCTTTCTCAAAGACTTCTTCCGCTGTATCGCCCCACACAATAATGTCATCAATGTATTGCAGGTGATCTGGAGCTTGCCCCTGTTCCAGTGCAGTCTGGATCAGTCCATGGCAAATGGTAGGGCTGTGTTTCCACCCCTGGGGCAGTCGGTTCCAAGTGAACTGGACACCCCTCCAAGTAAAAGCAAACTGTGGCCTGCACTCTGCTGCCAAAGGAATGGAGAAAAATGCATTGGCAATATCAATCGTGGCATACCACTTGGCTGCTTTTGACTCTAGTTCATACTGAAGTTCTAGCATGTCCGGTACGGCAGCACTCAATGGTGGCGTGACTTCATTCAGGCCACGATAGTCTACTGTTAGTCTCCATTCTCCATTAGACTTTCGCACTGGCCATATGGGGCTATTGAAGGGTGAGCGGGTCCTGCTGATCACCCCCTGACTCTCCAGTCTACGGATCAGCTGATGGATGGGAATCAGGGAGTCTCGGTTGGTGCGATATTGCCGCCGGTGCACTGTTGCCAATGAATGGGCATATGATGACGGTGCATTCCGTGTAAGTTTTCGCCACATGGGTCGTGTACATTCAACTTCATCTGGATCTATAGGTGTATCCCCGTTATTCGGCTTGATGTGATAGAGCATCTCTACGATGGCCGATTCCCTCAGAGACTGGATGCCTTCGTCTATAGTAGTCCACTTGGCCGAACGACTCGTAACATCGTCCTTGTACGGAAACCTTTCTTTCACAGCTGCCAAGAGCCTCCTCCAAAGGCTGAGGGACTTTTTCTCTCTTGCAATTGCTTTGTCAATTCCCCCTTCTCTAGCAAGTGATCCCAGCTGCTTGGCTTCTGTACCTTCTAGTTCGTGACCATCGGCCCCATTGTCCCAGCATCGGAGTAACCAGGTGATGATGTGCTCCCCTGGTTGACGGGTAAAATCTTTTCGCATATTCCGCAGCTCGGTTGAGGTCCGAGGTCGAGAAGTTACCTCTTCTTCTTCTTCTTCGTCATGTGAGGATGACTCCTGATCAGATTCTGGACCGGGTGGTGAATTCATTGGTTCTTCATCTCGCTTCACCCTTTTTGCCTCCTTTTTGCTTGTTCTCTTGCGTACAGGGGCAACCGATATTGGTACGAATTGGTCCTCTGGTTTGGCTGCAGTGATTATCACTGTGGTTTGAGTAGCGACTGTACTTGTTGCTGGGGGTGGTGTAGCTACCGTGCTTGGAGCTGGGGTAACCGCGCTGTCTGTTGCAGTTGAAGTTTGAGCAGCTGCTGTACTTGCCACTGGGGTAGCTGCGCAGTTCATTGCAGCCAAAGTTTGAGTAGCGACTGTCGCTTTGCCCTCAAATCCGCCGACATTCTTTTCCTTTTGAAGGTGCTGGATAGTGTTGAACAAGGCCCTGTAAGCATAGGCCAAGCCCCAGCACGTTGCCGTGATTTGTCCATCTCTGGTATGGCCAGAATGACCACACACCTCATTTAAGTGTTTTACTAATTCTTCTGGATTTTGCAGTTGTTCGGTAGTGAAATTCCAAAATACTGGGGGGGCCCACTGACCTAGATACTTGCCCATACTATCCCACACACCCTGCCACTCATGGCTGTCCAGCCTTTGGGAAAATCTCTCGGTCCTCCTACATCGTCGTTTGACCCCAGACAAGACCCAAACCTGAATCTGCTTAACTCTTGAAATCAGTAGTGGGCAAAACACACTCTGTATGCGTGTTAGCATGGTGATTCCCATCACCATCAGCAAACAAGTCTCAAGAGCATTAAAAGGCCATTTAAAAAATTCGAAACTCTCAAATGTAAATGGTCTGGGGGGACGACTAGGAGGGTAAAAGGATGTCTCCTTCACAGGTTGAGCACCTGAGAAGGAGAAAAAAGATGTGTAATTGCTAAGCACCTCCATCATATACCTCCCAAAGTATAAAGGTGGTGACCACACTGGGAACATAAGCCAGATCAGTTTCATGATCAATGATTCTATTGTATTACAAGTCATTACCATAAAGTACAATGGGATAAAAACCTTAGCCCAAGCCCCACACTTGAAAAACACTAATACAGCCAATACCGGATGGACGTAAGATATGGTATACTGAAACTGTGAGATCAAGAGGAAAAACCTTGAGAGCCAATAAATCAGCATTGTGACGAGTGACTATCAATCCAGTCAGATCTGTTCTTATCTCAACCCCTCGTGCCCCACGTTGGGCGCCAAAAGTAACTGTCGTGGTTTAAACCCAGTCAGGTAACTTGTTCACTCACTCCCAGTGAGTGGTGCCAAGCTGACAACAATCAAGGTCCGTGTTCGTCTCCCCCCCCCTCCCTGCACCGGGGCTCTCCCCTTCCCCGCTCCCGGAGGAACGGGGAGGAGGATCGAGAGAGTGCAACTCCTACGGGTTGAGACAAGAACAGTCCAGCAACAAATCACCACCGCTACTATCAGCTAAAACAATGATAAGGGAAAATAACAAGGGAAGAGAATACGATACCACCGGCCAAGAAAACGAGTTCCACCCGGAAGCTCCTGTCCTTCCGGGTAACTCCCAGTTACCCCCCACCCCGGGCATGACGTGCTGTGGTATGGAATACCTCCCCGGCTAGCCCGGGTCAGGCGCCCCGTCTCTGCTTCCTCACAGCTTCCCCTCCTCCCTGGCAGAGCATGAGCCTCACAGAGTCCTTGGTCAGGGTAAACATCACTTAGCAACAACCGAAAACATCGGCTTCACCAACGCTGTTCTCAAAACTAGAAGTCAAAACACAGCACTGCACCAGCTAACACAAAGGAAAAAACATGACTGCTACTGCTGAACCCAGGACAGCTAGGCATGTCCATCATGCCTTGAAGCCCTATAGCCAGGAAGACATTCTTTTTGCAGGGGGACTTTATCATTCTCCTCCATCTTCCCACTGCTGTTGCAAATACAGGGCAGCTCCATGGCACTGGAGGCAAAGACATTTACCACACATGGTATTTTGCTCAGACCATCTCTAGCTTTTCTATCTGACTGGAGCAAGCAGACTTTCTGCCTGTTCCCTACTCTGCTCCGAGTGTGTAAGACCCTGAAAGCTGGACTCAAAGGCATTATGCAGTGATCAAAGTCAAACGCTGGTAAAAGAAAAACACCATTACATGTAATCCTACAAATGCTAACAAGAAGACATCTCTGTCGATAACTTCTGAGTCTCTGATGTTAATTTCATATTATTTTACACGCTTTGTCTGTTGATACTCCCAGAGCTACTTTCACCTTCCCCACTATACTCTGCCAGCAGTTAAAAGTACTTCCACAGCATGTTTGATGCAATAGTCTCCATGGAGACAAATTGTTTTGCCAGTGGGCAAGGTTATCTGCTCACAAAAATTGCCTCAGGGAAACAAACAGCAGGTCACTTTTCTCGAAGCTTTCAGTCAAGGCTAAAGCCTTCTGTAAAAGGCAAGCAAACTCAGTCAAACAGTGCTACGGCCACTGTGTAAAACGCTTTCTCCAGAGTTATACAGCAAGTCTGACGGGCAGGTCTGAAGCACTGGGTGAATCTCCAAACCTGGTCGGGGTGCTTATAGCTTGCCTTCAAGCAGGTTTATATCCTCCCTGTATTCTGATGCTGGAGCACGTCTAAGTGAAGGGAAAATCTCTAGCATGTCTGCAACTGCTAGGTTCTGCATCATCCCTCAGAAAAACATTGCATGCCCACTGCAAATTTAAGAAAAAGTATGCAGAGCTGATGCAGTGTCTTTCCAATAATGGCTAATGAGGTAACAAAATAATAGATGAAACAATGGGTTCTTACGTAGGTGCCGTTGCAGTTTCTCACTTGAAGGCTTCTGATCCAGAATGACTTCTATGTGTTCTCTACTAATTTATATATATATAAAATATATTCATGTGCTTAATATAAGTACATGAAGAATTGAATACACATGTGTTCCAGCTGCCATAGCCATCCAGAATTTCTGTTGAACTAATCCATGTCTAGTTAATGTCAGTTCCTGGGGGTGAGCCAAGAACTTTGTGGATCATGTGAAAAAGACCCAAATAAGGTTTGGAAAATTCCAGATAATGCAAAATCAGAGCAGTAAGCAGGTATGGTTTGATGGCAGAAGCAGTTCAATCACAAAAAAAAAATATGGCAAAGCCATATCTGTATTACAAAATGCAGGTTTAAGTAATCTAGGTTATATGGAAAAAGGACAGCAGAAGATTAAAGCCAGGGCTCCAGTTCAATATTACTAAAGAATGCTTACTCCCATTTTAACCTAAGACTACCCAGAAATTTCAGTGACATGTTTTTGTTCATTTAGCAATGCATCTGACTAGGAAGCAGAGCAACCACAATGGCTGCAGCAGATTCTGTCACACAACATGTGCTTGAGGGCCAACATGTTCACATGTGTTGATCCCAGCTAGATGCACACAGCTTATTTCCAGTAATTAAGTAAAAAGAGTCTCATGTAATGAGATGCCTAATTATGCATGTGTGCATATGTGCATGCTTGTGGCACAGGCAAGAGAGCAGTAGGTTTGGGAACACAGCTCAGTTAGACTCAGTGAGGTTCCCCTGCAGATTTACTTCAATAGCACTCTGCTTACTGTACATTTTTTACGTTAATAACTTTTAAATGTCTGGGAATATCATCCGGATACTGGATTGTAAACCACAAAGCAGTTCTGCGACAATTCCAAAAGCAGATTAGAGACAGGTCAACCTATACAACCCACAGTAAAAATGACCCTGTTTGCTGATCACACAGTGGTCTGTTTCATGACCCTGCTATGCCACTGACTAATGTTATCTTTTTTAGACAGAGGCTAACAGTGAACACTGACAAGCTGGAGCCAAAAGAAGTGACCTTACAAAGAGGATTCTGTTCAAAATGGATTTTTTTTCCTTGGTTTTAAGAGGAACAATAGCTATTAGCTCTTATAGTAAATCACTAGTTGCTAATTTACGAAGGCTTTCAGACCCCTATGATTATCTGTGTGAGTGATGGGTCCCTTTGTGCAAGCTGCAAAGCATCCTGAGCCAGCTCCAGCAAAGCTATTAAGCATGTGCTTCATATTAAGCATGTGAGGAAACACAGTAAGATCAACATATCTGAGTTAAGCATGTGTTTAAGTGCTTTACTGGACTAGGGTCAGAGTGCATAGCAACTTGCAGGATGGGCTTCTATGGGAATTTCAGTGCTTGGTTCTGAAAATAAGAGTCCACAATAGAGACCTATCTCAAACTGAAGTATGATCCTAGACATCTTAAGCTACCTTTCTGTGTTTCATTTGATGAAGAAATTCTTCTAAATTTGCAGAACTATAACTCCATATCTGCAGATGGAAACTGATGAATGGCAGTTTTCACCTACCCTATTCTGCCCCTGAACTGGAATACTGAATAAAGAAACTGAATCCAACACACAGCAGGATCTTTCTAATTTTGAAAGGCCTTGTCATTATGTATGTGACACTCCTAGATTTCATCTGGCCTAATTGTTGTCTTGCCAGACAGGAATCTAAATTCAGCTTCAGGAAGATGAGGATAAAACAAAGGTGATAAAAAATCATACTGTCACAGCCTGCTTACGATGCAAAGGAAGAGGATTGCAGCTGTTCACCCCTCCCTTCTCCCTTCCAGCAACGGTGCTGACAGATTTGTCCAGTCTGTCTTTTTTTTTGTTTGTGGATTTGTTTTTTTCCTCTTTCTTTTTTAATCATTTTAATGTGACATCAGGAAACTTCTTCTATTTCTACAGGATTTTCATGACCTGTGGCAACTCGCTCCCACTGAAGTTGGTAGTACAAGAACTGGATCAAGCTGTCTTCTCCATTAAAACCATAAACTGCTCTGAAGCCAATGATGTGCACATGCTAAGTAAGTGGAGAACTGAAGCCACAATATACATGCCAAAGAATGAGTGACTGAAAGGTGCAAGATAAAATTGCAGCTGGAAAAGAAAAGCAAACATGTTGTAGATGGAAAACCAGTGATGAGTGCAAGGTCCTAGCCAGCTGCCCCCTTCTTCCTGACTCAGGAAAGAAAATAGTGTTGAAGTCCTAAGGTCACAGACAGAGGAGAAGAGAGGGCAAGAGCCAGACCTGGAGCTGAAGCACTTCCACACTTCAAGGGGTATTGTAGCAAAAAAAAAAATGACAGATGATTGGGAGGGGAAATGAAGCGCCTTAAAGGGAAATTAATGAATCAAAGCAAGGCAAATCTCTCCCTATTGGTGTAATATTTCACACACTTTAGTGCACACAACATAAAATGCAAATTTTAATGTATTCCTTGCTCTAGACAGCTGCAACAACTTTCCCCTTATTTAGTACAATACTTACTGTGAAGCTCAAGTTCAGCTCATCTACACATTGAAACTCCTTTTTCATCATAAAGTTTTCTGTGTCTGGACATCTGGCTGCAATGTTATGCTCTAGGAATGCAAGGAGTACAATAAGATGGTATTACCTGATCATTCTTATAATTTGTCAGGCTCTTACAAGCATAATTCAGTGTAACTCCTCCAAAGTGAATGGAGCAAAGCAGAGTATCTATCCATGAGGAATAACAAATCTACTTTAATGAGTGTGTTCCATAGTGGAAGATGGAACTTTTGGAATGGAATATTTGGTTGGATGGAATATTTGGTTTTCAATAATGGGATAGGATCGCTCACTAAACATTGCCTTCCCCTGTTTGTCTCTCTTATTCTACCAGCTGTCTGTAATGTGTGTAATGCTTTGAAAATGTTCCTGCTATTAGCCTCTGATTTCTCCCAGGCCCCTGACCACTTAGTGAAAGAAGTCATGGAAACTGAGATGAAGCTTTAACTCTTCAGTCCTATGCAACTTAAGAAGATAAAGATAAAAGCTGTCGCACAGCCACACAAATGAGGAATTAAGGAGCACTGTCTAGATGGATGATCTAAGTCCTCTGATTTTCACTCCCAGAAAAAGGAAAGAAATCCTTGCAATTCCTCCTCTTCAGAGCAGAAAGCTTTTCCGTATAAAATGGGGTGATCGGGGACCAAAAGTCATAATCTAGGCAGACTGGTTGTTATGAATGGGCACCAACACAGACAACCAACTGAAACAGTGGGTCTCAACACCTGGTTAGCATTTATTGACACTTGAAGCCAAAAACACATGCAGAAACAAAGCAGAAGTTACAGAATGCCTTTGCAGTGGGTGACAACGTAGCAGCATCAAGAGGAAGATGGGAGGAAATGCTGGCCACTGACATCCTACACATGAAGGAAAGAATTACCCAATGAGGAAAATGCACTGGTATCAAACACCAAAGTTTTACACACTGCAAAGAAATGTGAAGGTGCTACAAGACAGTTATAGGACTGTTAGCTATGCCCTGCTAACATGGATCTCCCCTGGCTCATGAAATAGAGAAACATATTGGCTGCTGTACACGAGGTAGCCCCTGCCTGTGTGCCTAGGAATAATGCTGCACTCTCTTCCTTTTTATTCCCTACTAAATTCTGTGAAGTGTGACACCAAGTGGCTTTCTCAAACAGGCAATAGGGGAAGAGGAGGATATCAGCTCCTTAGTTGTTGAATTGTCACTAGAAGAGTTCACTTCCTCATCTCTAGGCATAAATATACATAATATGATTTATGCACAGATGCACAGTAATAATCATTACCATGCTTTTTCTCTAGAGCACATTCTATCTAGGAATCTCAAAGGGTTTTAAAATGCAACAGACAACACTGCTCTTACTAAGGGTTTCAGGACATAGGGATGCTGGAGAGGGACTCTTCATTAGGGACTGTAGTGATAGGACAAGGGGTAACAGGTTAAAACTTACACAGGGGAAGTTTAGATTGGCTAAAAGGAGGAAATTCTTTCCTGTTAGGGTGGTGAGGCACTGGAATGGGTTGCCCAGGGAGGTTGTGAATGCTCCATCCCTGGCAGTTTTCAAGACCAGGTTGGACAAGGCCTTGGGTGATATGGTTTAGTGTGAGGTGTCCCTGCCCATGGCAGGGGGGTTGGAACTAGATGATCTTAAGGTCCTTTCCAAGCCTAACGATTCTATGATTCTATGATTCTATGATGAGATGGAAGGGACCTTAAGGAGTCATCTAATTTATACAGCTGCCTCAGGGAAATGATTTCTATTACTCCTGACATCTTAAGGGATGATCTTTAAATATTTCTAGTGGATGGAAAAAGTATGACTCTTAGTCCAGTCAGTTCTTAGATTTGCTCTCCCTTCTTACCATGAGAATGTCCTTCCTCATGTTGAACCTGAGTCTTCCTTCCTTCTTTCTACTTCTCTTCAGCATCTGTAGTAGAAGGCACTGCAGATAACTCCCCTTCTCTTTGCAGCAGGTTTTCATACATTAGAGTATTGCTCTATTCCCCGTTTACTACCCTTCTTGCAGATTAAATAGCTTCTGTTTGTGTAGCTCTCTCTCATCAATTACATTTTTCAGTTTGTTCTCATTGGCTTCCTCCAAGCTGTTTCCAAATGACCATCCTTTTCTAGACTCTTCCAAGAATGTGACAAAGACAAGATGAATATATCTGGGGAGTCAGTGTTATTTTTTACCTTAGGCATCCAGGACACCTGATTTTCTTCTCTGAGCTTCGCTGCTGATCTATTTTATTCTTAAGTAAATTGCTTCTCCATCGGGCATCTATAGCTGACTGTATTTCTTGTTTATCTAGACTTAAAACTTTCCTGGAGAGGAGCTTTGTGTCTGCAAAGTGCCTTTCAGATTTTGGCTTAAGCATCTCAAAAATCATTTCTAAAAAGAATTGGACGTGATACTGGTTGGCCTCTTTATTTTTCCAGCTTTCCCAGAAACTAATATCTAGGCCAGAATCTTCAACACTGTCTCTCACATCAATATAAATCATTCTTTCTTATCCATAAATAATGTTGTTTTCAGGTTCTGGTAAAATCTCTAAAGTTTTGTTTTCTTAACTGAGATCTCTATCTTCAAATTAAGACAGAAGGAAATATGCAGGGAGGCAGTCCTAAGCTGTTCCATTAGCCTTTCAGTTTGTACTAGTATAACTACCTTTGAATGAATTTTTGTTTTCCTTTGAAAATTTGAATTACACTTGTCTCCTAGACTTGAGTACACGGACAGGCTACTGCACAAACATATTATCTACAAAAATGACGATGCTCTGAGAGGGGATCAGCAAGAGCATCAGTCTCCCCACAACCTCTTTTCTCCTTCCTTTTCCTGCTTCCTTCAGGAATCCCAGTGGCACAATTCTCGCCTCTGCATTGACAAATCCACTGCTCCTGTCTCCATCAGAGCTCCTGAGGGCTGCTACAGAACAGCTACTTTCATTTAGACTTGCTCCTCCCTTATCCCTGACAGCTGATATGGTCAGCACTGCATCCAGGCTCTGCTGGACTTCCACCCTGATAGGTCATCACTTAAGACTCCAGGATACAAAGAATTCGGCTGAAACAATCACGAATACTTAAAAAAATTAGTCTCGATGCTGAATCTCTGTGGTATATCTGTGTCACTGTTCAATATTTTGTCCACAGGTAAAACACTTTAAGTATTTTTGGGGAGTGTTAAGTCAGTGAAGATGAGTTTCTCTTTTATTCTGTTGAATCCAGCGTATGAGATGAAAAAAAACAAATAAAAAATTGTAGGTCTGTGATTAACTACTGGAAACTTCATTGGCTATCCCAAAAAGCAAAGGCCATGTTTAAAATGAAATCAAATTGAATTTCAAGACATGACTTTACTTTTGTCCCATTGAAAAGACACAGAACAGAAAAATCTCTTGTGCTTCATGTCATTCCTAAAATTGGGATCCACAAAGGACTGGAATTAGATGCATGCATCTGGTAAGGCTTGACCAAACTCAGATTTTTCTTACACTCTGCAACTGAAATCCACTCCTCTGAGAGTCAGTAACATCACTAAAGAACAGGCTTTTTTTAAAGGGATCCTGTCTTTTCCTTATTTTCTTCCAGATAAGTGTGGTTTGGCATCATACATGAACACCTAGTGGTCCTAACACTTAGCACAAAACCAGGGGTATATCTAAATATTAAAAGAAATAACTATTTGTGTATAAAAAGTCTGTTTTCCTGCAAGGTTTCACATCCTTTCACCACATCTCTGCCTAGCAACATGCACTGAATATCATACAAGATGGGTTTATAGACATGTAACCACCTGGAAAAATATTCCTACCATTCACTACAATTCACTCTTTTTTGGCTTCTCTGCAGAAACAAATGAGGATGGTGAGAAGGACCAAATGGGTCTTAGTCTGCCACAGCAACAAGGCAGGAATGATCCCTCACATCTGATCAGTCCACACATGGAGCTGCTCTCCCACCCTGTCACTTTTCCATTTACAGTCAGGGTGATTTCACCAGGAAAGAATCCTGGAAAACTCTGTGTTTTATTTTTTCTTTCTTTTCTTTTGAGGATTGTGCAGGGACAGCAATTGGAAAGTTCTAGAGAAACAGCAATAGTGTGTGAGCCAACAGTCAGCTTCGCACAAAGCATGTGTAATTCTTTCCCTCTACTGTTCAATCCAGTAATTCCCCTGCCACAGGGTTATATTCTCCCACATCATCATGAGGGGAATGACTGCAACAGATTTCAACAGTCTAATAGCCAATGGAGCAACCGACAGTACTGGGGAAAATGTAAGCTGAGAAAACAGACTAGTCAAGTAATGAAAAAAAAAAAAAAATTAAGAGCAAGCTGTGAGATATATTTCTGGAATCCAGACAAGAAAAATGTCTGTTCTGGCACCACTACAACCAAACACCAATAACAGGTTATGACCCACGCTGTACTTGGGGAATTAGGCACACAGCCTTTGCATTCAGCCTTCTCACAGGGGTATGAGGTAAGGCCACGCCGTGCTGGTTCACAACCTTCTGTAACTCATCATGTTATGAAATACAAATTGGCAGATGGAGAGGGAGAAAAGGGGAAAGAAAAAAAAAAAAAAGGAAACTTTGGCGAGGGTGCTCCTATCCATCCCTCTCGTGTCCTGACAAAGCTCTTCAGCCACACAGTTGGACATTCCTCAACTAATTTATCTCTGTGGAGAGTGTACTGTACTGTTTACAAGTCATGTTTCATTGAAGCTGGTGAGGGAAGGACTGGAACATCTGGAATTTTAGGCAGCTGACTTGCAATGCTTGTTTGAATATGAGGAACACTGTTATCAGTTACATCTGCATTGTCATGTCAGATCTGGGCATTTTTTAAATCCTATTTCTTCTCTATTGACTTTTCTTTCTTTCCTCTATTAAAAATGTGCATTTACGCACACATATACAGAGAAAACATGCCAAGTTTTTAAGGACCATCTCTGATAGCTTTACCATCACCTTTTTACAAAAGATACAGATTGGAAAACTAATACAGCTGGCATTTTTTTCTTCCTGTTTACATTTTTTTCCCTCAGCAGGGAAATTAGCTGGATAAGTTTTCATTAATTCTAAACCTACATCATTAATTTACTGTACAGGCACTTGATCACAGAGCCCTGTTTTTAAAGTGTGCTCCCTTTTTTTAATGTAGACCAAAACACAGCTCTGTGCACAGGGTCAGCATGAGACACAGAGCAGTTTTACATTCAGCTCAAACCCCCAAACCAGGCAATGTTGAAGCAAAGTACAGACATTATCCAAGTCCTCTGCAAAGGATTTTTGAACTCACCTGAAAACGTGAATTTAACCTAGGAGGAAACCCAAGGGACTGAGTTATTATACCCTTAAACCATAATATGGACAAGATGACACAAAGGAAAATATATTACAGCAATTTAACTATAAGGTGAAGATTTTTCAGTATGTCTTCTTAATAAATCAGTCTGATCTCTGGGCTCCCTTCTACTCATACACACGCACACACACACACACACACACACACAAGCATCTTTTTGAGAGTGTTACTCATTTAGCAAAGATGACTAATTTCTTTTTCTCTCCATTTTAACTTTTTCCTAAAAATCACAGCTTTTGGAAGGTCCTATAATGCCACACATTTCCCAGAATCTACATCTGGAAAGAGTCAGGAGGTGTAGTCTTCCATGAAACAGGCATCACAAGCAAAAAAAGAATGATGTCCCTTACAGCTTAGAAAATTATTTCCTCAACATGGAAGCACTGGAGATATTTGGTCCACACCCACATGGCTTTGTCTTTTTTGTCTGCTCCTCTGGCATCATGAATCCCAGGGAAGGAGAAACCTAACCAGTTCTTATTCAAATGTTCCTTCTTAATAGGTCCAAAAGACGAGTACCAAATACTACTACCCATCTGAATGCCTGCAAGTAAGCACTGCTAAGGTGATCACACTATTGAAGTAGTTTTGCTGACCTTAATCCCGTGCTGTGGATTATACCCTTGCCATAGTCCAGACTTCAAAAAAAGGACAGATTCCAGTATTTTCCTTCCTCTGTACTGACCTGTATCTTACTTTACACTTTATCGCAATGAAACTTTCAGAGCTTATCACAAAATATCAATCCAATTCTACGGATTAGTCACTTTAACAGCTCCTTATCCGCTTACGTTGTCAGGCACAGCAGATGGGCTTTGACCCAATAAACATGGAAAGTCTCAAATTCATTCATCAGAATTTAACAGTGGGCTGGATGCAAGGATCTCTGCGTGTAAGGATGATTACAGCAATATCCACTCCAGTTTAAAAAACGTTTACCTGCATTTCTTCTTTCTTGGTGCATGTTACACTGATGTGGGCTCTCCCTCAATGATAAAATGAAAGCACAGGTTAAGATGTAGTGCCCTCTTCATTACTGCAAATAGTCTCTGGCACTTCAGTTATCTCATGCTTGTGAATTCTTTAAATTGCAAAAGAAGTAAGTGAAATTCGAGGGCTTGTTTTACTGGTGAGTAACCACAAACATTATTGCTGAGGTATCCCAGCTAACCTGGTAATTTGGTCTGTGTGGTCCCAAAGACATTTGGGTAAGGAAGGTATTTGTTTTCCTCTTTCCTTTCTGTAGATGTCACATGTAAAACTGACCTTGGGTTTCTTAAGGACACTTAAGGATATCTGGAAATTGGTGTAAAACTTCATCTGTAAATATTCATTATTTCTTCGAAAAGTTCAATATTTATTGCTATGTATATCTAATTAATGGTAGGTTTGGGATATTTTTCTAGGAAGCCTTACTAGAAAGTGTCTGTAAGAAAACTGGCTTTCAGAGCTGCCATCCATCTTTGTGCTGGGAGGCCCCCAACTCCTCTATAAAATAGGGCAGCTTCTGTGGATTCTCTCATTTAGCAAAGTGTCTCTATTCAACATAATAATAGAGATCAAGAAGGATTTCAGCCTAGTTTAAAAGCTAACTGACATCTTCAGTATAAGAAATGATTTGAAGTCTGGAAGATAATGAAAAGATTCCCATCAGGTTCTGAATCAACCTTTAGAAAGGAACATTGACGTAAAAAAGAAGCCCAAACTAAGCCTTTTGTATTGATACAATACCAAGAACAGCAGTAAGGCTTAAGTTTAGCAACAGGTATTTCTTTACCTGCAAAAGAGACTGAAAAACACTCTCTCTCTTGTGAAATAACCATTTTGATTTTGCAGTTACTTTTAAACCAATCAATGAGTATTACCCACAATGTTGATACAACACACTAATGGTGCTGAAGACCTGAGGGTTTTCCTCAAATGTAAAAAAAAAGAACAGAGTAGTTTTCAATGGAAAATGAGTGTTTTCTCATGAAAAAGTAGAATAGCTGTTCCAATTTATTCCAGTGGGCTTCACAGGACTTCATACTTCAAAATCAGGGCAGGAAATGGGAGTAAGACAACATTAGCTGAGGAGTCTTGACTTGAGTCGTTAGGAGAGAAAAGTAATAGAAGAAAACCTAAAAGTGAAGGTGGAACTCCATTGGAGATACATAGTGAGGGAGGCATTAAAAACCTGGGACTGGGACTGGCATTTCATATAAATACGTTAATATTTTCTGGTTTATGAATCAGGCACTCACCAAAGCATGAGTATGACTGGACTTGGTTAATATTCAATTGCAATGAGAAACTGTATTTCAACTCCCTCAAATTCTTTTTCGGTTTGGTTTGGTTTTTGTTTTTTTTCCAAAACCAGGATAAATATCTAAGAACAACAATACTTCTGCTGTTAGTCATTGTGCAAAGAGTTTTTGGTGTTTCCTACATTATCTTATATGGTTAAGAAATGATTACATATTAGTAAAATTTACAAGTGAAGGTAAATAAAGAGTTATATTCCTGCCTGAAATCACGCTGATTTAGGTTTTCAGAAATCTGTCTTGCAAGGTGAACAAACCTTCTGCTCACCTTCCCTTTTATTTGCCTATTTTTTTAACACATAAGACATTATTTGCTCTGTTATTTTAAACAAATTCTACTCAATTTTACTGTTCCCCTGGTTTTACTTTCTTACTTCAGGCTGTTCTCTTTCCCTTGGTTTTCTCAGTTACAACAAGCCTGTGCACTTGCAAACTTTTCTCAGTGCAGTACTGAATGCTCTATTTCCAAGCATTAGAATAATACTAACAATTTTCATGTTGCTGATATCAGGCATGATTAGAATAGTAGCTGCTATTTTAATATTTGGAAATTGAAGACAACAGAGGTAAAGTCACTTGCTGAAAGCCACATACAGAGCACTGAACAGAGCTTTCAGTCCAGAGGTCTTTTCTTGGCTGTAATTGTGCAAAGATTTATTCAAGACACTTAATTTTGCAAAAACTCCAGACTCAGTGGGACTACTTATGTGTGAAAATTGAAGTAGGTATCTAAATAGGATCACTGCCATATTCTGCCTTAAAGATCTGTTTTCTTTGGATATATATACTTGGCTTAATTGGAACAGATTTAGGATTGAGTAAAGCGCATATAAAAAATAATATAATGGCTTGAAAACATTTAACAAAATAAAGCATTCAAAACTAGTATAAACTAACAAAAGCTGGAAAGTCTCAGAGGCCATCCAGGCATGGATTTCATCCTTATCTGAAATACAGCAAAGATTTGGTCTTGTTCCTTTTTTTTTTTTTTCCCATTTGTTTATGGTGGACAAAAGTAAGAAAGCTGTGGCTTGTAGGTTAAAAAATAGAAGAATATTTGAATCATTTTTGTTGAACTTGTTCCTGCCTTGGTTTTCAAAAGAAACAGTATGAGAGTATGACATCCATGTGGGACAGGAGGAAGCCCTATTCACTACTTATCAGAAGTTCCTAGTCCTTCTAAAAATACACTCCCTTTCTTCCCCCACAGTCCAAAATTAAAAAAAAAAAGAAAAAAAAAAGAGTGCAAGGTGTTCAACTGGCAGCACAAACTGTAAATCTTCTACATTTTCTGTTTCCTACATTCCTCTGAAGTCCCTCCATCCCTGGCATCCTACATAATGTCTTTTGTGGCATGGGGGACAACCTGCACTGTGGCTGAACTGCAGCACTGTGCTTACTGCACATCTGTCCTCTGCAGGCATGCCAACCCCAGCTGCTCTTGAATACGTTTTTACCTGCCAGCCCATCTCGGTGGGGCATCTCTTCAGTCAGTGTCAGTTTCTCTAAAGGCTGCTCTACCTCCTCTCATAGGTTTGGCTAAAATTGGCCTCCCAGCTCACACGCTATTTGTCTGCTTTTCCCCTTTCCCCTTTCATCCTCTTTCCAAAAGAGACAGACAATGCAATTGCATAACTCTTATTTCCTTTGGAAGGAAAACTACAAAGAAACACTGTGGAGAGCGGCTTGTAGATAAATAACCAAAATGGGAAATCAGCAAGCTAGCATTTGGGACAAAACTATTAGCATTTGACAGGGATTAAACTAATGGAAACCTGTATATATTTTTCACTTGGTTTTTTTCAGGTCATATTCTTCCATGGTATAAATCCAGAGAGCTCTGTTAATTTTTATGTAGCTGTGCTATTTACAATAACTGCTGGTCCAAATAATATTAGAATTTAATTATTAGAATAATAATAGAATTTAGCAACAACCCTTTTACTTTAAAAATTTCCAGTGTGAATATACTGACCAAGGCAAGTTTTCTGATAAATCCTTAAATGTCTTTAAAAAGGGTTAAATTTTCCAGTCAAATTCTAAAGTTTTTCCAAATGGAGGGCAAGCTCTTAAAGATCAAATCATAAAGCCAAGTTGCAGCCCAATAGATTTTACTTTTAGACTGTGTTATTTTCCCTGTGCCATATGACCAAGTCAGTGAAATGTGCCCTAGAAAACGCTCTGTACTCATGTCCTTTAACTTTGTGTTGCAGCAGAACTGCACCAGGTAATGTCAATACAGGTTTTTAAGTAAACCATCATTTCTGACAATGGATCTTACTTTGTGTGATAGAAGTAGCCAGTGGTGAAATGAGCTTAGTCCTCCACAGTACCTTCAAACAAGACAGGGATTAGACAACACTGCTTTTTTTAACTTGACCTGGCTTCTTCAGTTCTTACAATCAGAGCACTCTGTTAGAAATGGAGGTTTAGCTTGGGATTAGGTTAACCAAGCTGGAAATGGGGTCTATATTGTGAAGCCATTGCCTTGTTCCATCAGCTTGTGGGCAGGTGACGTGGTCCACTGAAGTAATGAAAGTCATTAGTTGTCGTGTTTGGATGCTAAGCAGTAATCTGGAGTATCGTACTCAGAAACTGCATTTAGAGGTTCCACAGCAATGTTCTTGCATTTATTTATGCAAGACCCTTTATAAAACTAGGACCAGTACATGGCCCTCAAGCAAAAAGCTGAAAAAAAAATTCAAACTACTTCTAATATGAATATTTTAAGCCCATCCTCTCTCATTTTTCACATTTGTTATATTCTATTCCTTAAACTTTACCATGTACCTTCTACTTACACAGTATTTTGCTGAACAGGATTTAGCACTATTTAAGGACAACTATATTTTGTTCTTGAAAACTGGGGTCTTGTTTAGTAAGCATTTTAAAAATAATAAAGAAGAATACTTATAGAAGTATTGCCTAAACAAAGTTTTTCAAGATTTATTTTTGATAAACACCAGTCAAATTTTTTTTTAGACCTCTTAGCTAAGAAAAATGTAAAGAAAAGAAAGGGTCTCAAAATAGGACAAATGGGCTTATTTGACATTATGTGGAATGAGTAGTTATTTGGCTGGTATATGTATATAAATTCCCACATAGAAATCCCTTTCAGCTCACCAGCTGTGAAGCTGACTCTATTCAGGAAAGCCAGTCTCCAAAACTTCATCAGCACAATCAGACCCAAGTCTGCTTCTGGCAGGTCTGCACAGAAGTTTCTTCCTAAACAGCCTGTAATCAGCAGGATCTTTCTTCAGCTGTTTTCTCCTCCTGTATTTTCTGTGAAAAGAGAGAACTCCTTTTCCTCTTCTTCCTCAGGTTTCAAAGGACTCCACTAACTACTGCATGTTCCTCTATCTCTGCACCCTTTAATATACACTGCATGCTGGTGGGATGAGTCTTTTACAACAACCAGCTTTTTGGAGTTCATATAGCTATCTATGCCCTCCTACATGTCCTCAGCATTTGACTGAGATTATTAAGGAAGTGAACATGGGGTCATGCCTTTGGGGCATCTTCAGGATTAATTGTTGAAATGGCATAGGTGGTGCTAGAAGGAACACTGAAAGCAGAAGGCAATTTCTATCACACTTCATTTCAATGCTGGAACATGCATGATTAAGCAGACTCTTTGGAGTGACAGCACATGTACCAAGTGAAAATGGTGTCTTTTATTGAACATACAGGCTACATTTCCTGTCACCTGCTGAAAGATGCCCACAGCTGCCAACTTTCAAGAGAAAAAAATAATTCCTATCCCTAAAGCAAACAAAAAAAACTCTAATAACCTACCATCTGTGGGTGTCTTGCTGTCACATGCTGACTTTTTAATGAGGCAGATTTGTCTGACAGTTACTTTCCGTCCTTGATTGTAGGCTGTGGTTTGGGGGGCCACAAGCACGATTAGAAAGTGATGCAATTTTCTAGGGCCTGCCATTCTCCCCCACGCTCTGATATGAAATAAGCAAAGCCCTTCTGCTTTACATCTGAACTTGACAAGGGTGTTTCTCATTTCCTCTCCACTTTTTGCCTCTTAATCCTTCCTGAAAACATGTGCTTGCCGAATAAATTGAACCCAGTGTTTTTAATTGGCATCTTCCTGGTGGTTTTGCCCATGTTAGAATTTTACACACATTGCAGTTCTTTTAAAAGGATGGGGAAGACAATTTCTCCTTTGACAATGTACCAGCCATACTTTGTCCTCCTGTTACCATTCTCCATCTCTACATTTGCCTGAAGTGCAGCTGTTCTGCCTGCTAGGATGGTGTGGTTTGATGAATGCCATGCTTCAAACACACGTCAGCAAGTCAGCCTTCCTCAGTGAGGTGCTTAAAAGCAGAGGCAAGGACATCAGCCTGTTTATGCAGGTATTTAACAAAGCCCAAAGCCTCTTTTTTTTTTTTTTGCCTCACGTAGGTCATCTTGACTTTAAAATGAGGTATGAACAATCACTTATTCATAGATGTCTTCCACTTATATCTCCAAATAGGTAAATGACAAAAGAAAACGGGAACAACTACAGTGAGATTTCAGGTCATTTTAATAATCACTCAAAGCAGACCTGGGACTGGGATAATGTCATTACCATTGTGTTAGTTTCCATCCTGAAAACATAAATATCTTCGAAATCTAGCAGCCTACTGCTCAAAAGTGAAAGTAACATCATTACTTGACCACTTTCAAACTGATTTTGCACAATGAAAGCAGAAGATAAAATACTTGTCTTGCTAGATAAAAATAGTTCTAAATTTCAGAACTGCAGTGGTCTTCAATAAAAGCTGAAGTCTTTTTTGCTTATTTTTCCCTTTATTTATATGACTGACACAAATTAACTAGTACTGAAGTCTCTGCAGTAATGAGTTACTGACAAAAAATACCAGAAAATGGAAGCATACACATTTTTTTAAATTATAGCTGTATATTCACTTCCTGATTCTTGTTAAACTGTTCTTTTTATGAGACCCCCACCAATAAAATGTCACTTGTCAGTAATATGCACTGTTAAATGTCACATTAGCATCCCTTGACCTTCTTGTATTTTCAGGATGTGGCTGAGTGCCTGCTGTTACAAGCAGCTTGCAGTGGGACACACACAGGGTGTAAGTGAAAGACCACTTGAGCAACAAAGACATTAAATGGTTCATGGAAGTTCACTTATGGTTTGAGAAGAAAAGGGAGACCGGGATGACTGTGACCCAGGTGCAGTACACAGCTCCCTTCCATAGAGGCACACTCCAGCACTGAGACCACAGTTGCTGACACAAAAGCCAAATCTTCCAAGACCAACACAGAGGAAGAAAACATCATTTTGTCAAAAGATCAAGGAATCAAGAAGACATTCGCAGTTATCACACTCATCTAAAATATCCCTTTCAAATTGTTTTGATCAGACTTGTTTTTCTTTGTAAAAGGTTTGTTCCAGAAAGTTTTCAACCATGGCAAGCGGTAATAATCAGGCTCTTCCATCAATAAAGAGACTTCACTTGAGCTCTAGACACAATTTGGAACTGGCAGGGGAGAAGGCAAAAACAGGTCCAGCCCTCTATCACGAAATCCTATGACATTGTGAAAGGATAAAAATCCTGACAGAATTCAACAGGCTAATTTAATAAAAGGCTACTAAAGGGAATATTTTAGATTGGCTTAATAGTTGGTTTTTCCTAAGACCGTTGAAATTCCATTCTGTTGCAGTAATTTCCATACATAGAAGAAATTTTTATTCCTATGCAGTCTTATCAATGTCACTGTTTTCTCATTCTTTATTAAAAGAACACTAAATTAAAAGAACACAGCAAAACTGCTTGGGGAAAACAGCCGTTTCTAATCATTCCTGCTTCTTGTACCTCACCATATCACACAGAGAGGAAAGTAGCTTTCAGACAAATATGCCACATTAAAGAGCCAGCATATGGTTTTAAGATACTCAGAGGCTAGGTTTTTAGGGAAATGTGGTTACTGGGGTGTGGGCTAAGAAGGGAAGAGAGGGGTTGTTTTCCATCAAATTTGGCATAATCATTTGGAAAAGGTGGCACTGGACTAAAATTTCAGAGCATCCAAGATTTTCCTGCTGATTCCCCAGATCCTGATAGTACACTGAATTCTGTATTGGCAGGGTCATATAAATTAACAAAGCCTTTGGGACACAATCTCTGTATCTCTGTCCCTTACATGTCAAATACACATGTTCAGTATAGACTGCTTAGGACAGGTACTGACTGCCACAGAGCTTCCACATCAGTGAGCACCTCAGGAAGGTACCGAATCTGCTATTAGCAGCCAGGCTTTCAGAAAAGGTGAACGTCCATATGCCCTCTTCACCTACTTGATGACGTCAGGCCTGTATTTCAGCATGGCCCCCAGAGGATCTGCTTTCAGGACAACATGGACTCTGAACAGTGCCCCCTGGCTCTCCGGTGCCATCACACAAAGACTTGAGATTTTGCCCAGTGAACTGATAGAACCACACCAATGGTTGCAAGTCTGGAAACACTTGATCAGAGTCAGTTGGTAAGAGAAAAAAAAATTAGATAAACTAGATACCTGGAAAAAGTGACTCAGTGACCGGGTCTTCATTATAGCTTTATGATTGCTTCTTGTTCCTACATCATTTTTATTCTACTGCTGCAAGCCAACAACAACAAGAAACGCCAAGGCTGTCACAATTATGTTTAGACGTATCTCTGACCATTGACAAATTCATAGAGCAAAGCCAGAATGAAACAGCTGCAGTACTTCTCAGCATAGAAAGCCCTCTTTCTAGGAATGTATTATCTTTCAGAAATACATTATCTGAAGTGCATCTTAGAAACAAATCTGTAGATTTTATTCTGTCTTGATGAGTCAGTATTCAGCTTCTGTGTTCCAAAAGTTCGGGGCCAGAAGCAATCACTGTGCATGCTGTGAAACACAAGCCATAGACTCTTCTTATACCATAGGGAAGAAAGGTCCTTAGAAGGCAATATTAAAAAATTAACAGGAGTAAGACCCATCCCTAGGAAGACAACCAACATAAAATTAATCAATTTGCCATTGACAAGTGACATTGATAATGCTAATCCTAACACCCTAGATATCTCAGTGCTTCGTAGTTTGGATTCTGATTCTACAAGCCACAAAAGCTAGCTACCATGGAGTACCTTCATGTATGACCAGTACCTTCAAATATGAGGAGGAAGCCACTAGTCTGCCACTGATGAGAACAAGGTGGGTAACTGTGGTATTCTCTGCATGACTCTATAAAAATACTGAACAGAATTGTCCACTTTGTACTGGGAAGTAGATGGAAAAAAATAATTCCAAAGAGGCAAAGCAGCATATACAAAACTTATTCTGCTTGCACAGTATCATACGTAACTCATTAAAGCAACAACTGGAGAGAGGAGTCAGCTATTATGCCTGAACATCAGAAATGGGATCTCCTGTCCATCATGAAGCTGACTTTTTGCAGAGATATGGAGGTTCTATTTTAACTGCACAGATCTATTCTTCATGATTTGAGTAACTTTCTTTGTGTCAGGAATTCACCTGACAGAGTAAGTTGGACTTTTAGGCCCTGAAGGCACATATACTGAAGCCTTGTGAGCAGAGCCTGTGCAGCACACTGAACGCTGTGCTCCAAATGAGATCACCACGTCTCGTCCTGGATGGGAGACGGGCAGGTGAGATGAAACAGAGGGTGGACAGATGTGAGTCTGCACTGGGGAGGGGAAAGAGGAGGGGAAAATGGAATAGGCAAACATGGAACATGCACAAAGCATCTGAAATTATGCTCTTAAGCACTTTTTCTTTCCTGCCCTCAACAGCCCAGTGCCTTCAGATTGGATGGGCCAAGACCCATTACAGTGTTGGCAAATACACTTTTTTAAAGAAAATCTGAGCAGCTGGAAGTCCTAAAACATCAGGGGGCAGGGGTGGGAGGAGGGGAGGGAAGGGGAAGGAGAGAGCAAAAAGTAAATCTGGATTTCAACAGAGATTTGATGTGATATTCATGAGGAATAAATGCCATGCTGTCACAACCAGTGAGTCAAACCTCCCATGGCTGACTTAACTGATGAACACACTCTTAACTTAAAACTTCAAGGAAAAAGAAAAAGAAAAAAGGCTTGCATTCAGGTAAGATTTGCTCTGAAAGTAGAGATGTGGCTGCAGAGATTAGTCCTAGAGATCCTTGAGGAGCTCTGAAAGCGTGCCTGACCACAGACTAAGTCACTTCTCCTGCTCATACATACAATATCAAGAGCGTGTAAGATTGGGTAAGCATTAAAATCAAGCTTTTTGGGGAATGACAGAAATGATCTTATTAAGTGTAGGACTATTGGAGGCCTTGTCAGGCCAGTATTCCTTTGGTCTGGGACCTTGCACCAACTGTAACAGACATTCCGAAGGGACACAGTTCTTGTAACATTGCGAGATACCTTGCCCACTGTCAGTTTTCTTTACCCATGGCATACCGAGGAATTTGCACTCTCAGGCAGGAAGAATGCCATCATGGAGGGTTTATCCCATTTTGTAAGATGATGGATGCTTCCTTTCTCCATGGTAATACCAGATTCTTCTCAAATCTGCCATGCTTGTATATAGTGATGTTTGCGGCAGCAAGATTCAAAGGCCAACTTTGTGATACTGATTCAAACTTTCAGTTTGTCACTTTAATGTTTTTTCTACCCTTCAATTTAAGTGGCCCCAATGTTACAAGATTATATAGATATGACACCAGAATTACCTGCTTTGTCATGCTCATTTTTTGTCTTCTATATTTATAATTACAATTACATATTTTGTCTTCTGTAATTGTAACGCCCATTTTCTCTCCCTCTGACCTAACATGCTTGTTCTTTTTCATCTTTTCATAAAGAACAGCTTGTTATCTTCAAAAATAAACCATTGACTGTCAATATGGGAAGATGAAGGGACATGGTGAATATTCTGCAAGCCTGAATGATATAATTACAATTACTTTCACCTCCATCTAGGTAGCCAAGAAGGCCAACGGCATCCTGGCCTGTATCAGCAATAGCATGGCCAGCAGGGCCAGGGCAGTGATCATCCCCCTGCACTCAGCACTGGTGAGGCCACACCTTGAATCCTGTGTTCGGCTCTGAGGCCTCTCGCTACAAGAGAGACATTGGGGTGCTGGAGAGGGTCTAGGAAAAGGTAACGAAGCTGGTGGAGGGCCTGGAGCACAAGTGTGATGAGGAACGGCTGAAGGACCTGGGGTTGTTTAGTCTGGAGAAGAGAAGGCTCGGGGGGGGGGGATCTTATTGCTGTCTACAACTACCTGAAAGGAGATTGTAGTGAAGTGGGGGTCAGTCTCTTGTATCACAGTATCACAGTATCACAGTATGCTAGAGATTGGAAGGGACCTCAAAAGATCATCTAGTCCAATCCCCCTGCCGGAGCAGAACACTTAGATAATGTTACACAGGAATGTGTCCAGGCAGGTTTTGAATGTCTCCAGGGAAGGAGACTCCACAACCTCCCTGGGCAGCCTGTTCCAGTGTTCTGTCACACTCACTGAGAAGAAGTTTCTTCTCAAGCATGTCCCAAGTAACAAGTGACAGGACAAGAGGTAATGGCCTCAAGCTGCACCAATGGAGGTTTAGATTGGATATTAGGAAAAATTACTTCACAGAGAGGGTGCTCAGGCATTGGAACAGTCTGCCCAGGGCAGCGGTGGAATCACTGTCCCTGGAAGTGTCCAAAAACCTTGTAGATGAGGCCCTCAGTGATATGGTTTAGTGGTGGTCTTGGCAGTCCTGGGGTAATGGTTGGACTTCATGATCTTGAAGGTCTATTCCAACCTAGTTGATTCTATGATTCACTGATGCACTGAGCAGGTATTTTCATCATAGCTCTGAATTTCTGACAATGTGAAAAAGGTTATGGTTGTGTTTGCTCAAGTGCCATATAAAGACTGCATCACTTTTGAGTGTAAAATTCTTGTCTTGAAACACAGGGAAGGTAGATAAATCTACAGTGTAGGACAGGACTCGTTTGCTGGTGTGTTAGAATCACCATCTGTGCAAATCTTATATTTCTTTCACATACCTAGAGCTGTTCCCCACAGACATGAAAGCAGAAAAGTCACCAGGAAACCTCCTTGGCAAGAGATTTTAACCTATGGCACAAAATAATTTCAAGGCAACCAATTAGCCTGTAAACCCAGAGGCTAGCACATCTGGATGACCTTGTAGGCCACCTAAATTGAAAAAAAGCCTTTTCTAATTTTCCATCTTTGCTCACTTAAAATAATCTCTACATACCTGTGTTGCTCAGACAGTAGCAAAGGACTCCTCAGGACTTAGGGAAGTGAACTCTGAAGAGTAGGTTCATGACCAAACCTCAAAATGTCCCTGCAGATAGCTGCCTGTCCCAGAGCTGGTGGAGAACACAGCCTCATGAACAGTTGTGGTTGACCCACCACTGGTCTGGAATTGACATCCTGCCTGACACTGCTCTGTATAATCCTAATGACCATTGGCCGGAGGGGAGGAAAGTGTCCCGAGCCTTGGACACCACAAACAAAGATGGGCACAGACTTTGACACAACCCAGCTGTGATCCCAGTGTAACTGTGTGGGTTGCTTGAAATTTCATGTGCATGCCAGGACACTGGTGACTACAAATAATTTATTTCAATGCAAATATCACAGTGGCTCCTTCAACAATAAATGATCATTCTGGATTTGCCCTAAGAAGTCCAAGAACAGGATTTGTGGATTTTAAAAGTTTTAGTTAAAACTCTAGTTGCAGAACAAACTTACAAAATGATCCTTCCTGAGCTGTAAAATATCATGGCAAAAAAGGTGTCTTTTTACCTTCTTACATTATGGCAGCACTTGCCATTTTTAGTTGTAGTTTCCATTTTAAAAGAATGAAACTTTTTTTCCCTACAAACACCTGATGTAACACAGCCTGCAATGCAGGGAATAAATATATCCATTACTGCCACAGCTAGCTAAACACTGCTCACTGCTCTTGCACCATAAAGAAAACAGTTACATTCATTAACAAAGAATGAGCACATTCATCACAGTTGGTATGCTGCTATGTTTACTTCAACCCTACAGTTGGATTCTGTATTTTCAACAATAGAAAAAGGAGAAACTTTCTCAATGGAAAATGTTTCCTATTTCTTGGGACCACATAAAATTAAGGACACTGTCCAGCAATGATTTGAGAGAGACAGAAAATCATCGGATTAAAAATACAGCTTGTGTTTTACTAAAGGCTGTTTGGTGCATGACAGATGGACTGTTTATACACCTAATTCCTTTATATGAAGTTGTTGGTTTTCTACAAAATGGACAACTCCACTAGGTCAATGCATTCTCACCTGTTAATTAATACTTACTACATGAATGAACCAGCAAACTGCTACACTGCGTTACTTTTGAAATCAGGCGCACCATAATATACCAGAGCTGCCCTTACTCATTTCACAGATTTCATCTTCAGCAAAAAGAGACCTGAATTAGACATGCAAGTCTTACAAAGTTAAAGAAAAAAAAAATACATAGTCACATTTCGATGTTTTGTTGTTTTCCTACAGTGGTTCCATTAGGCTCGTAATCTCAGGGTTAGGTTTATAATCTCAGGGTTGCCTTATGATGTCATTACATTATATGTTTACTTATACCAAGCAGTTACTGTGCAATGAACGAAAGACAAAACATCAACAGCTCCAAACTTGCTCTCAAATTGTACTGGTATAAATCCCTTTGTATAGCGTTTCTTCAAACTCAAGGCAATGCTCTGCTCTTTTCCAGGATGACAGAGTACTGGGCCTTCATCCTTTGGATGGGACTGGATGAAAGCTGTGGTATGTTTTCAGTATGATAGGCAGAGTAGATAAACACACTGTAACTGTGCTTGCCTAGTGTTTTCACAGAAATACATAGGGTTTTTTGAAAATACCCATTTATATTTCAACATGAGGTGCAGAAGTTAAGGAATTCCAGATCTCAGCCACAGAGTCATGTGTTATATCAACTTTGAACAAGATGCAGTTACAATTTCTTCTCTGAAGAGCTTGAAGCTGTTTTCATCCATTTAAACAAGAACAAAACCAATAAAAAAATAGAGTGCCATTTTGATATATATTACATAAAGTAGCATACTTTGGTTATTTATTTCTTAAACACATTTCAACATTTCGGAGAAAGATAAACTGTTATTTAGAGAAACTAATTACAGATGACAAAAGTAATTTATTGTTAGCCTGAAAAAAAAATCTATTACTATTTAAATAAATGAGGTTTCAAATTATACAATGCATTCTTGTCCTGTTGGGTTGTTGTGGGTTTTTTTCCTAATAGCACTGGTTATTCTAAATATGCTGTATCTTTACATGTATGGTAGGAAATCAGGTAGAACATGTTAGCTAAGTTATTGCAAAGAGAGTATTTACTTGATTTTGTAAAGTACCTGGGGAAGAGTGTGCAGTGTGGAAAATGAAATAAACCTTAGAAAAGAAATGGCAATTCACTGGGACGTGACATATATCTCAGATGCATACCATTTGTTAGGTCTGGATGTCGATCACTGCAGTCTGATGTGAGCTAGCTGGCCTAGGGGTAAGAGACAAGGCTGTAGTAAGTACTCTTGCAAATTTAGGAAGTATGCTACGTCAAGCAATGAATGCTCCTTTAATAGTCACAAAGCCAGAACTACTTCCTTGGTTCTACTCACTGTTAAATGAAAACTCTGATTCAACTGAAATTAGAAAGGAGATAAGATTTCACTCAGTATCCCCACTGATGTGCAAGGTCAAAGGACTAGGAAGTTTGGGATCCCCTGGGTTTTCGGTCTTTGAATACAGAAACATAAAAAAGTGAGCACCAGACTTGCTGCTTGCTTCCCAGACAGTCTGTGACCCCAGCAGTCTTTGGGCAACCTTACCTACTCACCCTGACCCCAGTTACTTTAACGTGGGCTGTATGGAGCAGAGGAGACACTTATTCTACCAGGAAAAAGCTTGCACAGCAGTTCTGGCTTGTTCAGGTCTGTTCAGGGACTCATCGAGACCCCTTACTGTGGCTGCTCTGCATCTCCCCCTCTCCCCCTTCCTCTGCAAGCAAGAGGTCTCACAAGTTAGGAAATTATTGAAGTTTTACTTTTAATCAGGGGAAAAGGCAGTGTGGGGGGAAGGAGATTTTGGCAGTCAGCAAAGCACCATGCCATGCTCTGATGGGAAGGACTCATCCAGGAAGCAAGGACAATAGCTCACTTGCGCTGTGCCCTACCACATCACTGTCACACAGGAAGCGTACCCGAAGGCCATATGGAGCAGACTACTGCTCAACTATATTTTCACAGGAGGAGATGTAAACCTGATGGATTGAAGGAACATTACACACTGGACCTTGCTGGGAGGCTAGTCATATACAATAATGAATTTGCAGTTAAAGACCACAGGGGTTTAATGAGCTTCCTTTACTTCAAAGAAACGCTTTCCCAACACCCAAATTTGTGTATATTTCTTTCTGACTCAGTGCTAGAATACTACAGCACCTCACTTATAACCCTAATTGAGCTTCACAACTAGCATGACAAATAATTATTCTGTTGGACAATTATGAAACGAAATTAATTTGATTTCAAAGGTGGGGGAAAGGAGAGGGGAAGGAGGCATCACTCCAACACTTTCTGTTCCAGCCTAACAAATAATCTGAATTCATGCTCACTGGGTATTTTATAGGCCTCTGGAACAGAACTGACACCTTTTTGAGGTTGTTTTCACTCCCACAAGAGTCTAGTCACAGGAAGTGCCATTTACAATTACACAACCTTGTAGGCAGAACCACCTTCGCAAACTCTGTTTTCATCTGAATGACCTGCAGAAGTTGTGAGGAGAGAAATAAAACATTGTTTAGGTATCACAGGAATTTTGGAATATATATTAGGAGGAGCTTTCTGTTGATAGATACAGTCAGCAGTACAGATACATAGGCATGAAAGGACTTGCCGGCTTTGACAGGTTTCATTTCAAGCAACCACCAAGGAACTGTGTGCTAGATGTTCTTTCAGGAAAGAGTCACAAGAGAAGTTCCCCATACTGCCTTCATACTAACAAGTCACAAATTACATCCTTCCAAAAATAGGTGGAAGACAGTAACAGAGAACCAGTAGCATCAAACCATACAGCAATCCCATAAGAGGACTGGAACAAGACCATAATCTTGGAACCCTGCAGGAACACAGAATTAGTAAGGTGAACATGCCTAGAAACTGATCTGCAAGTCACAACTCAGAGGAAGGCACCTACTCTTCTCCCTTACATCTGAAACAACTGTCCCTGATGAGTGCCTCTATACAAATGCACATAGTTGCTTCTATACAGATGCCCTTAGTATGGGGAGCAAAAAGAAGAATTAGAGATGTGTGCACTTCTACAGGGATATGATATAAAAGGTATCACAGAAACATGGTGGGATGGCTCCTGCCACTGGAGTGCTGGAATGGAAGGATACAGGCTCTTTAGAAAAGACAGGCCTGACAGACGAGGAGGGGGAGCTGCTATTTAAGTTAGGGATAGGCTGGAGAGTATGGAACTCTGCCTGGGAAAAGGTCATCAGTCAATAGAGAGTTTGTGGGTCAGGGTTAAAAGGAGAACAGCTATGGGGGACATTACTGTGGGGATCTGTTACAGATTGCCTGATCAAGAGGACTCTGGGGATGAAGTGCTTTATAGACAGATAGGAACAGCCTCATGCTTGTAGACCCTTGTCCTCATGGGGGTCTTCAACCACCCTGATATCTGTTGGAGGGACGGTATGGCCTGGCACAAGCAATCCAGGAGGTTCCTCGATTGTGTGGAGGACAACTTCCTTCTGCAAGTAATAGAGAAGCCGACAAGGAGAGGAACCATGCTTGACCTCGTGCTCACCAACAGGGAAGGGCTCGTTGGAAATGTGACTCTCCAGGGCAGCCTTGGTTGCAGTGATCATGAGATGGTTGAGTTCTTGATCCTCATGACAGTAAGAAGAGCATGCAGCGAGCTCATGCCCTGGACTTCAGAAGAGCAGATTTTGGCCTCTTCAGGAACCTGCTTAGGAAGGTTCCATGGGATACAGCCCTAGAGGGCAGGGGGGCCCAAGACCATTGGTTGATATTCAAGGATCACCTGCTATAAGCTCAGGAGTGTTGAATCCCAAATAGAAGGAATTGCAGCAGGAGGGCCAGGAGAGACCTCCTTGGATGGGTAGGGAGCTGCTGAGGAAACTTAGAGGAAAGAAGAGGCTTATAACAGGTGGAAGCAAGGACAGGCAGCCTGGGAAGACTACAGGGATATTGTCTGGGAAGCTAGGGACCGGGTTAGGAAAGCTAAGGCCCAGTAAGAATTAATCCCTTGGCTAGGGATGTGAAAGGTAACAGGAAGGGATTCTTTATGAATTTAGCAAATAAATGACATATTAGGGACAACGTGGGCCCTCCATGGAAGCTATCAGGAGAACTGGCTTCCCTGAGTCTGAGGTTCTTAATGACTTCTTTGCCTCGATCTTCACTGGCAAATGCTCTGACCACACCACCCAAGTCTTGGAAGGCAGACACAGGGACGGTGAGAATGAAAACCTTAGGCCCACTGTAGGAGAGGATCTGGTTCAAGACCATCGTAAGAACCTGAACATTCACAAGTCCATGGGACCTGATGAAATCCATCCATGGGTCCTGAAGGAGCTGGCAAATGAAGTTGCTAAGCCACTGTCCATCATATTTGAAAAATCCTGGCAGTCAGGTGAAGCTCCTGATGACTGGAAAAAGGGAAATATAACCCCCATTTTCAAGAAGGGGAAAATGGATGACCCGGGGAATTACAGACCAGTCAGTCCCACCTCTGTGCCTGGCAAAATCTTGGAGCAGATTCTCCTGGAAGGCATGCTAAGCCACATGAAAAACAACAACGTGCTTGGTGACAGCCAGCATGGCTTCACTAAGTGGAAATCCTGCCTGACCAATTTGGTGGCCTTCTATGATGGGGCTATGGAAGAGATGGACAGGGGTAGAGCAGCTGATGTCATCTACCTGGACTTGTGCAAAGCATTCAACACTGTCTGTCATGGTTCAAACCCTGCCAGCCACACTGTTTCTACCCCTTCCCTTCCCTCCCCTCCCCTCCCCTCCCCTTTCCTTCCCCTGCCCCCCCTCCCCTTTCCTTCCCCTTTCCTTCCCCTCCCTTCCCCTTTCCTTCTCCTGTCCCCCCCTTCCCTGCTCCTGGATGGAGAGGAGAATCGAAAAGAATGCAACTCCCACGGGTTGAGATAAGAACAGTTTAGTAACTAAGGTATAACACAAATCACTACTGCTGCCACCAATAATAATAATGATAAGGGAAATAACAAAGGAAGAGAACACAATACCACCGGCCAAAACGAGCCTGACTGAGCAGAGAGTGCCCTTCTGGGTAACTCCCAGTCACCTCCCCAGGCATGACGTGCTGTGGTATGGAATACCTCTTTGGCTAGTTTGGGTCAGGTGTCCTGTGTCTGCTTCCTCTTGGCTTCCTCTCCTCCCTGGCAGAGCATGAGGCTCAAAAAGTCCTTGGTCAGAGTAAACATCGGTGTTATCAGCTCTGTTCCCAGGCCGAAAGGCAAAACACAGCACTGCACCAGCTCCTAAGGAGCAGAAAAAAATAACTGCTACTGCTAAACCCAGGACACTATCCCACACGACATCCTTGTGTCTAAATTGGAGAGACATCAATTTGATGGGTGGACCACTCAGTGGATAAAGAACTGGCTGGGTGGCCACACGCAAACAGTTGTGGTCAATGGTTCAGTGTGCAGCTGGAGACGAGTAATGAGTGGTGTCCTTCAGGGATTGGTGTTGGGACTGGTCCAACATCTTCATCGCTGACATGGACAGTGGGATTGAGTGCACCCTCAGCAAGTTTGATGATGACACCAAGCTGTGTGGTTTGGTTGACATGCTGGAGGGAAGGAATGCCACCCACAGGGACCTTGACAAGCTTGAGAGGTGGGCTGATGCCAGCCTTAAGATGTTTAACCATGCCAAGTGCAAGGTCCTACACCTGGGTTGGAGCAATCCCAGGCACAGCCACAGGTTGGGCAGAGAAGAGATTCAGAGCTGCCCTGCAGAGAAGGACTTGGGGGTGCTGTTTGATGAGAAAATGAACATGAGCCAGCTTCAGTGTGAGCTCGCAGCGCAGAAAGCCAACCGTATCTTGGGCTGCATCAAAAGAAGCGTGACCAGCAGGTCGAAGGAGGTGATCCTGCCCCTCTGCTCTGCTCTCGTGAGAGCTCACTTGGAGTATTGTGTGCAGTTCTGGTGTCCTCAACATAAAAAGGACATGGAACTGTTGGCACAAGTCCAGAGGAGAGCCACGAGGATGATCAGGGGACTGGAGCACCTCCCGTATGAAGATAGGCTGAGAAAGTTGGGGCTGTTCAGCCTGGAGAAGAGAAGGCTGCGTGGACACCTCATAGCAGCCTTCCAGTATCTGAAGGGGGCCTATAAGGATGCTGGAGAGGGACTCTTAGCTAGGGACTTTAGTGATAGGACAAGGGATAATGGGTTAAAACTTAAACAGGGGAAGTTTAGATTGGATATAAGGAAGAAGTTCTTTACTGTTAGTGTGGTGAGGCAGTGGAATGGGCTGCCCAGGGAAGCTGTGAATGCTCCATTCCTGGGGGTGTTCAAGGCCAGGTTGGACAGACACTTGGGTGACATGGTTTAGTGGGAGTTGTCCCTGCCCATGGGAGAGGGGTTGGAAGTAGATGATCTTAAGGTCCTTTCCAACCCTAACTATTCTATGATTCTATGATTCTATTTGACTTTGAGAAATACTTTTTTTCTGACTAAACCTGACAAATGGGGTAAAGCCATATGGAATTAGTCTATTCATGTGCTGAGCAACTTAGGATCAGCAGCAGCAGTAGCAAACCTTACAAGGCACCAGTGTCCCATGAGGCATAAATGCATATCGTGTCAATGTCTCTGTCAGGCATTGATCCGGCACAGTGTGCTACTGCACAAAACAGTCAAATGGTCTAAAGATGACAAACACTTGCAGCCCTTTACTGATTGATGTAGCTTCCTCCCAGAATGAAAAACTGGGTGTCTTTCATAGTGGCTACCAAGCACTACAAGGACTGGCAACTTCTGCCTTCAACTATTGACTCATCAAACAAAACCCCTTTAGCATAACCTGCACTTTACAGTGCTGAGAAAAAGCAGACACAACTTAAGTGACAGGCTCTAGACAAATGCATGCATTTAGACATAATATACATGTATGCGTCTAGACAAAATATACGACATGACTAACATGGTACATGCGCATAACAGAACAGATGATAAACTCCATGATAGCTTTTTGGGAATAAATGTTTGAAAACTCATGGCAGCCTCCAAGAAAGGAAACAAATACAAAATTTTGCTAGATAGATCTTATTCAATGTCTTCCAGTGAAGATGTCTAGGCAGCAGACATATCATGTCCTTTCTGTCCTGAAGGACAGACTATTGCGAAGTTGTGCAACTATTCTGTTTTGCACGCAGGATTATGAGCCTGGCTGCATATGGCTGGTGACAGACCTTATAACTTGGTTTGCTTCCCAATATGAGATCAGCTCTCGCAGCAATGAGCCCGGGCACAACAGGATTTTGGAAAAAGGCTTTTTCCTCTTGTAGTTTGGCTGAATAATCTTAGACTGAGAATTTCTGCTTTTCTCTTCCTTGCTCACTTATTTCCACATAATCTCAGAGATGACGGGAAGGAAGCCCATCTTTTCATGTGACATTGCTTTTCTTCTGTATTTTGATTAAAGTCAAGAGGGCTCTTATGAGCCTTGGCCAAAGAAGTGCAGAAGGATGGCCTAGTGCTTCTCTAGTCTCACTTTCTTGGGATAGGTCAGTAATACACACAATAGCCTATTTACTTCACCCAGACCCCTACACTGGTTGCAGGAAGAGATCATCTGATGGTTCCAGATCCCCATAGGATTCTCTTTACCTTGCATTAACCATCCAAAAGCTCTCCTATTAGCTTTAGGACCCACTGCACCATCTCTGAGGCAACACCAACGGAAGAGAGACTTCCTCTGACCAGGAACAGGCTGGTAAACTGTGATTCAATCATAAAATTAAATTCTGAGCATGTCTACAGTTCTTCAGGCTCTTCCTGATGTCCCCTCACAGTCCACTTTGTAGAGGAATGAATTTTGTTTAGGAGTAGTTAATCTGTGGTACTCTCAACTTGGGAGCTAAATATGATGCTAAATATATTTCAAGTAACTATCACTTCAAGTTTCTAAGTCTATATACAGGAAAATTAAAAAGGCACTTAATATTTTTAGGTGTTTCGGACACCTAGAACTCTGGCTCCCTTTCTATTCCTTTTTTATTTTTTATTTTTCTAGTTCCTTTCCACAAGTTTATCATTATAATCGGTACAGGAGATTTTTGGTAACATACATCAAAAGAAACAGAGAAAGGTAGATGGAGAGGAAACACAACCATCTGGTATAGAACAGTCCTCTAAACATCTACAGAAAGATATCTAGACCTCTGCTTTTTTCATATTCCAGATTTCTTTGATACACAGCCATTACTATTCCCTCACTGGAATGAGGCTTGACCTCTGGTTTTGGATTATTATTTTTTAGTATCAAATCTTGGTTTTATGCATGAGTTACTAAGAGTAAAGACCAATTTAACAAATAAATTATATCACCAAAATAATTATAACACCAAAAACATCTATATCAAGGACTGGAGAAGTGGGAGGAAAGGATGGGAAGTTTAGGTTTAACTCAGAAAGCAAGTGCCCAGCTCAAACTCAACTGCCATGTGAAATAACTTCACTATTAATAGCTGTTATCTTGAACTAGACATGAGAAAGTTACAGAAAACATGAAGGCCTCAGCAATGACATCTGATGGAATACGAAGTTTTTAAAGTATTCGTAAGACCCTACAGCTACTTTTTTTTTTTTTTTGACTCTTTATACTTGTGATATCATTTGTTTGCATTATTCAACCTATGGTGCTTCTTTTCAATCTGTCTGAAAAATATTTCTTTCAAGGTGTATTCAAATGAAAAGAAATAAAAGTTCTCTGCATAGACGATCATATTTTACTTATTTTGTGGCATAAGTAAACTGGAAAGCAGAAGCAAGCACCAATACTCAGAAGAGCTGTAAAGTACAATTAACTCCATGTAGTTTTTCATAGTGTGCCTCTGAACAACAACCTCTTCAAAAGCCTTCAATCGCTTCACTTAACTTGAAGGAAATAAAGGGAAGATCTATTTATACCAAGGTCTCAAGGAATTATTTTTCAATCCAGTTTTTGTGTAAGAATTCAGAAAGGAAGAAAATTTTCATGGAAGATTTTTCCAGATAAAAACATGGCAGATGTGGAAATAATAATACTGGTTTGCAATAATGGACTTTTGGAATGTTTAAAGTTATAGAGGAGAAAACTAGCCTTATTTGTTCAGATTTTTGCAAATTTTGGCAGCATATTCAAAAATTTGTAGGTACAAACTGAAGAAAAGAGAAATAAAATTCTCTGTAAAAGAATGCAGGTTTTGGAATAACAGAATTATAGTATTTAAATTTATTAATTATTAATGATGTTACTGTATCACACTACAATCACAATCCTCTAATATTCTGTAACTATGCCTCATAGGAATAGTATAATGCCTACCATGACTTATATACAGGGACATGGTATCAGCTAAAGAATCACTAAATGTTCCCTGTTCCACTTTATGACACTCTCCATATGCTAAGTTGAATTACACAGTCTTTGCAGATATGCAGTGCTTGAGATAGAAGGAAATGCAGTACTTTGTTGCTTTGAGGTTAAACATTCTGTAATCCCTGTAGGTCATGGTTAATGTTTAAAGTCTAATTCAAGCCACTGAAGAAAACAAAGCAATCTGCTCTGGGGCTGACAGCCTGCTTATCAGACTGCAGAATTCCAGGTCAAATTACCTGAATGTGCTTAACTTTGAACACCAAGACTTCATGCAGTCATACACTTTATGAGCAAAGAAGGATGGACTCAGAATTTTGCTGATAGATTATTATCCCTTTAGATCACATATTATTGTTAAAGGAGAGAGAGTCTGGTGCAGGGGTATCTAGGTGTGAGCAATAGCAACTGCAAGCTGGCTGGGAATAGTGTGGTTCAGAATCACAGTAGTGGTGGAGCACAACAGCATTTGTAAAATGAAATACTGAGAGAGAGGGGTTTCCTCATACAACAGTCATGACTTCCATTTTATCAAAGCTATCATTTTCTGGCAAGACATATTTTGAAAGAAATGTTTCAAGCACCATAATCACTGATAACTAAGCACATATGTAAGTATTTCTCTGGTCTAGAGACTAAATGAGACTTTCATTCAATTCTTTTCTTATGTAGCATTGCACGTTAATACTAATGGTATATATTAGTCTGATATGAACCAAAGGATAATTGGGTTTTCTGAAGGATCTTCTGTCCAAAAAGAAAATCCCATTACACAGTGTTTATATTACTTATTTTAAAACCCATCCATGAGGACTGTCTGGTTTAATATTTATTGGAATTAGCTCAAAACCAAAAACATCTTCACAAGAACTCAAGAAGATTCTTTTCTCCTACTCAGCTCAATCTTTAGAAAGAATCCAGAAAGTGTTCAAAACACAGCCCAAAGTATAGGACTGTACATTTTCAGAGGGGAGACACCGAGCTGCTGCTGGCATTCTGAGACCAACAGGAGCCAGATGCCATGAAAACCTCTGTGATTCTGGGTGTTCAGGTTACACAGCTTGCTCAGGGTCAGACTCTTGAGGGAGAAAGAAGTCTAAACTCAAAGCACCTCATCTGCCTGTCCCAGCATTTACTTATGATCAAAAAATATCCATGAAAACAACAAAAATGTTAACTGCACTTGAAGGTAACTGATGTTAACAAGACACCGTAATGTGGAGGAGTCAGGATGCACCTCATTATACCTACAGTTAAAATTCCCATCCTCACCATGATCTGGGTAAACTGAGCAGGCAACTATTAATATCCTTTCTTCCTTCTCCATGCCTTCCATATTTCCTGAAGCATCCCACCTGAAACACAGAGCAATGCCAAGTTCAAGGCCATGCAGTGCTGCAAGTATTACCACAGGGTCACCAAAAGAAATGTAGACAAAACAGCAGGGCATTGAGAGCTAGTTTCCAGCATTCCTGGAAAAATACACTGGCTGCATTGTGTATTCCCTAGTGGAGCCCAGCCAGACTTGCCCAGATTGCTCTGCCTTCCAAGAAGTTGCATTTAGATACAAGGTTGCTTATATACCTTCTTTGACTAACCCTAGTAAGTACATTGGCAAGCAGAGGCTGGAATGTGTCTCCTGTCTGTCACCAAGGCAAAAGGACAGGCCTTTATACCGTTATTTCACATACTAAACCTACTTGACTATTGCTGATTTCTCCTTTAAGGTTGTAGTCACCAAACACACACACAATGCTTCCAACATCAGATTAATGGCATGATGACATCCTTCAAACGATGGGAAACTGGATATTTGAAGCGTCTTTGGACACATTAGGGAAACACCTTGGTCAATGATGTAAAGCAGAGCTCCATCGAAAGTAATGCTACAGAGACTTAGTGTCTCTGATATAGCAATGTTGCCAGCTTAAAGGGAGATTGGACTGGGCCAGGACACAGACTGCATGTGTATCTCTAGCTTTCACTTCAGCAATAACTAATGAATACTACAGACACCTTCACCTTTTCCAGGACTTGAAGTGCACTTGAAAGTAACTGATAGACTTTGCATTATGTCTTCGATGTAATGCTTATTAGAGAACCCCATTAAAACATAAATGAGAACTTAAAAATGACAGCACCAACCTTCTGCTGTCATTTTTACAGTATTTAGAGTTTCCCAACCTGTATCTCTCAGCACTGGCACAATACTTTTAAATTTTAGAGACCTTTTTCTCTCTTTCAGTCAGATCAAGCTGTTGGGAACCTTAGGCATGTAGAAAGAGGGAGCTGGAGCAGCCTGGGGACAGTCAGTTCAGGTAGGTTAGGAAGCAAATGGTGCTAGGGGTAAAAAGAACCAGTACAGAACATTATCCAATTTATGCACAGAAGCAGCATTGGATCAAACCTTTTCCAGTGAAGTTGATGCCCAGCTGCCTATTTGGAACAGGCATTAGTTAAAATTAAAAAAAAAAAAAAAAATCAGAAAAGGCACAAGGCAAAAGGAAGACATCCCCTCCAAACCAGGTTATTTTTAAAAAGGCCTATTATCAACATGTACACATGGATAGGGCCTGTAATCTGATTGCTCATCCCTGCCTAAGTGACCCCCACTGCATGTTGTATTTGCATTCATGGTTTGTGCCCATTCGGCACGGACATCCACCAGACCACCCTTTGTCGCATGTACTTGCGTCAATATCTGAAGCTATCGAGGAGGGGGTTTCATGTGCAACTGTTTCAGCGTGTGCATCTGTGCGTCTTGAATGGGGTGCAAGCCATCTATTTTGCCCTTGAGCATGTTTGCATGTTTTTGTGTAGCAGCACTGCGAAGTCCTACAAGGAGCTGTCTCTTGCAATCCGAAGCCTTGCTCCTGCAGTAATCTCCTCCTGGGTGGTCTAGTACATATGCAGGAAGTCTGCAGAATACTTTTTGGCTCTACCCATGTAGCAGCCATTGCTGTATTCAGCCTTAGGCTGGAGGGCTGATCAGGTTGTCTGGTGTCAAAGTAAAAGGCTTGAAACTGGGGCTAAATCTATTTCAGCTCTGAAGAGTTTAGAGTACATTTCATATACAATCAGAAATGGAGGCTAGGGGAAGGAAAAAGTCATCTCGTTGCATATATCTGGAACTTCTTAGCACGAAAGGAAAATAACTGAGCTACTTCCAGAAAAACAAACCACTTCTTATTATATGATTTGGGAATGTCTATAAAACCACATTTTTGCTGAAGAGTAGCTCACCTCTTGCCTTTATGAAATCTGGTGTTCCTCAGAAGGCCTCTGACACCCAGCCCCAGTGCTAAAAGGGAGGGTTTATGTGTGCACAGAAAGCATTACAGTATTTCTGTATATTAAAATTCTTGCTTGCCTATGAAGCTAGGAGCTAGAGTTTGCAATTATTCTTTTATGCCTTCTAAGCAGATAACATTTGCTCAAATTCACAAGACACCAACCCATCTGCCATGTGATTGCTAACAAGTTTAACAGCTTGGTTACATTACAGAAACAAATCACATCTAAAATATTGAAGCCACTTTCTTCTGACAGATTAATTAGAGAGGGAATTTCTATATCCGGCTAATAAAATACTGTTTCAAATACTTAAATTTTACTTCCTGCCCCCCAAAAGCAGTTCATTTAAAGCCAGTAAAGCAGGGATTTAAGTGCAAACATAGTGACTGAAGGTCTTTCAATTTCATTATATTTTTGATGGCAAAAAGTCAGGAGTAGTTGAATGGAAATGGCCTGTTCCCTGACATAAGAAAGTAAAAGAGTAACAAGAATGGCAACACAGACAACAGTTGAGCTCACTTCCAGACTAATTTGCCTTCTAAGCATCTCCTGTAACCTCAGGGAAAGTTACAAGAGGCAGCCTTGCCTGAAATTGTTTTATGTGCTAAACAGCAGTACTCACTGTACTCCCATGAAAATGAATAGATTTGGGGAACCAGAAAGGAAGAGAAAATCTCAGGAGGGGGAACTTTCATTTCCCACTGATCAAAACTGCAAGGGTAAAAGACTTGAAGTTTGGATGGCTACACAGTTGTTCACTATTGCTTTGGTTAGGTTTCACATTAGAAGTATTTGATACTTCTATGCACTGTCTAAAAGCCACTAATTATGGCAAATTAAGCGTGTGAGAGGTTAATTATTAAAGCAAAAGGATTTTTAATAAATCACAGAAGTTGAAAGATGGAATAGACCATCTAGGCTATCTCAGCAAGACCAGAGCTCATCCTGACAGTATATTTTTAGAGCTGTGCCCAATCCAGTTTTAGATGACCAGACAATGGGATTGTTCTGTGAGTCACATCAAAATACATAGATATTACGCCAACAGTTACACAGCTGCTGTGCAGCACAATGCCAAGCACACAGACAAGTTAGAAGAAAACTGTCATCAGATGAGTGTCAGCATTGGAGAGAGAATTGTTTTATTATCTGCACAGTGCACAGCTTTGCCAACCAGCAGTACAAGGGCTGTGGCTGACCTTAGGACATAAGGCCCAAGCTGAAAAAAGACCCAAAGGTGGAGCTCACTTGGAGGTCAACCTTACATGGTGTGAAACAGTGCTGGATAGGTCAACATGCAGCTAATACTTCTGTATCTGAGAGACTTAACACCAACAGTTTCAGGGAATGCTTTTGTCCAGACTCTGTCTAAGGGGTTGGACACAGCAGAATTTCTCTCAGTTTGTCTTTCAGTCATGTCTAAGGAAAGGACAATGACAACATTGGTTTTGTCAGTAGAAACAAGTTCGGCAACTTCAACAAGACCACAGTACAGATGTCTCACATGGGCCAGAACTCACTCAACAGCTTCAAGACATTCCCACTGAGTTGTTTCTGGGAGTGTATACTGTGAATACTCACTTGCAGAAAGTAAGCTGTATTACTATTCCTTTCCAGGAACAACATGGCTGTCATCTTACCAGTAATGGGAAACTGTGGATAGATACTAGAGAAGTCAGAATTTAGATGATTTTACCTACATCTAGATGACCAAGTTACTGTCAGAGACAGCTTGGCTTTACCCTAAATCCCCAAGAAGTTGGCTAACTCAGTCTGAGAGTAGCACCTAGAGAAAAGGCAGCTTTCCATGTGTTTGGAAGCAATCTCAAGGGCAATATCCAGAGCCTGCAGTACCTTCAAAATGAAGAGACAGTTGCTCGGAGAAGCTGTGTCTGCCCCATCCCTGGCAGTGTTCAAGGCCAGGCTGGATAGGGCTTTAAATAATCTGTTCTAGTGGAAGGTGTCCCTGCCCATGGCAAGCAGGCTGGAACTGGATGATCTTTAAGGTCTCTTCCAACCCAAACCATTGCGTGATTCTGTGATCGCTTCAGCAGCTGAATATCGCTTTATTTTATACTGACATTCCCTTTTCTGTTCTTTCTAGTGCAATCTCCCCACTTTTTGCTTTTTTTTTTCCTCTGCAGTGAAATTGATTGCTGTTCGACCTGTACCATAGCATCAGTTAAAGGTATAAGGTCCCAGGAGTTCAGGAACATGCCATTTGGAAGGGGGTTTTGCCCTAATTTCATGCCAACTCTTTATTCATATTAATACTTTGAACCTGGGGGAGGGGAAGGGGAAGGGAAGAAAGAGGAGTGGTTTTGTCAATTCAATTAGAGGTGCTTATTGTAACCAGGGCCCAGCACAGTGCTGCTCTGCATTACTGCCACACTGATGTAATTTGAAATTAAACACAGAATCAGAGGTTCTCATGTAATTTCCAAATGAAAACCAGGTTTTTCCAAACCAGAACTACCATGCAAACACCGTGTCATATTTTGTCTGAAAAGGTTAAAAAGCTACAAACATCACAAGAAAATTGACTTGCTAAACAGTGCCTGAAATGAAGAAAACAGAGAAATAAAGACCCTGGGTTTTTATTCCTTGTAAATCAGCATCTGGGGGGAGTCTCTACCTGATCAAGAAACTGACCTACTCTCTCTTCAGTATCATTCTTCTCTTGGAAGCTTGTCTCAAAGCTGATTTCAAAAAATAAATGGTTATAAAGGTTCACAGGACTTACAGTTTGGCAAGATGTTGCCTTGTACATGAGCTAGCTATACTGGACACCTATGCAACTGAAAGTAGTGTAAGCAAAATGCTCACACACAATAGTAAAGACACTTGCAAAGAGCAAAGAAGGAGTGTTCCTGGAAATGAGGGAAAAGGACTTGAAACACTGTGGATTCACTCTCTGAATAATGTGGTAAAGTGATTTTGTTTTACATCACTTGATATCAGGTCTCTCTATGTCGAGGGAAATAGTTAAATAGCCACAGCCCTTGGATGGAACAGAGAATGTTGGTATGTACACGGGAACCAAGTTATGATAGAGGAATTGGCTTCTTAAGAGTACACAGTACCTCCCAAGTACTGCAGCATGAAAACACAACAAAATTGGTTTTTCCTCAATATTGGAGTGATATTTCTAGAAGCAAATATCCTCCTGAATGGCAATAAACACTGATTAATCAAGAGCACATTATTAAAGCAGTAAGATTAAATAACAAAGCAAAACAGAGTTTAATGTCTTTAATAGACATTCATGATCAAGTTACTTGAAGGATCAGACTTCCATGACATTCTATACTGTGCCGATGTTTCTTTGTCCCAGATGACATACTTTGTCTGATACACTAGAACGTGTAATCTTGGATCCTCATAATTCATCTAGGAAACTTAACAGCAACAGAATATTCACTTAAAGCTGCATGTAGGTAAGTACTTGAACATGAAATGAAGAATAGGAACAACTGTTTTCACCTGCATGCTTTCAATCCTACAGGTTACTGGCTACACTGTCCTCTGATTTTGGATTGCCAGGATTTTGGGGGGGGTGGTGTTCTGGTTTTGTAGCTTGAAGTCAGCATTAAGTAAGTCATGTACTTGACAAGGAGTGTGTTATCCTCCTCTTTTTTCTGGATTATAAAGTTTTTATGTCATTCTTGTATAGAATGAAACAATTTTAAAGGAAGTGGAAATAAAGCTGATTAGCAAGCAAACATGATTTTCAGCAGTTAATAAGTTATCCCCACTTTTCATCAGTCGATTTATTCCCATTGCTCTTTTCCATTGGAACTGGTCCAAACAATGGTAGTTTTAAACATGGTTCAGGTTAAGACTGCTGGAATATTCGAAGAGGCCATGGCTTTATAAGACAATAGAGCTTATGGATCATTTTTGTTTTCTGACATCTGTTGCAGCCCTTAAACCCTAAAAAAGTGGTAAGCTGTACCCTCCAGACATTTGCCCTTCTTCATGTTTATGTCCTGAGTTTTTGCATCCTCCTGTTTTCTCCCTAAGGCAACAAAACCAGTTCTGTTTCTCATTTTTGGCTAGCAAAGCTTTGTTAATAAGGCTGAAAAGTCTTCAGTTGCCTCTGATTAAGAATTACTCCATCAGGTGAGAAGACATGCCTCCTTCTCTGAATAACTTTGCTAAGAAGAAAACCTTGGTCATACTAAGCCAATGAGAGTTTTATCCATTTTATTAGGGCCAAGTTTCAGTAGTATGTGCCTGTTCTTCATGTTTAACCCTTAACTAAAAATTAGTTTTTCCGTAAACAGCAAAATTGATGTTTTCTTCCACACAAGGGAAAAAAATCCATTTAAAATTGGATAAGGTCTCATTGGTTGGATGACAAGGACAGCAGTGTTTGCTGGTATTTTCAAGCATTTGTGCTCAAAGAGGATCTTTGTTGGAGTGATAGTGAAAAGTTCAATACAAAAATCACTGTATTCCATTAGCCAGAGTAGACTTGAAAAAATCTCTTATTAATTGGATTACACTTCCACAACAACCAAAACAATTTTAAGCTAGCAGCCACTGAGAACTCCAAAAGGATCAGTCTGAAGCTTTGCAAGCCTAACTTTCAAAAAGTATTAAAATATTTGCACTAGGAAGAAAATTCAGAATTCTAATAATGAATATGGAATAATTACATAAAATGAAGAGGACTTTGGAAATGCCAGCTTCTGGAAATAAGCAAATCACTACGATGATCACAACGAACTTATTGCAGTGAAAGTAATTCCATTAAAAAAAAAAATCTGTTTTTCCTTTTCATATTGATAATTTCTGAGAATTGTTTACTGCAGTACCCTATGGTTAGGGTATGGTTAGGTTAGACTACAAATGTTATTATTCTACAGTGAATCACTAGGATATTGACCATCACCCTCAAGGGATAAGAAACTCTAAAGGTCACACCATATCAAAAAGCAAGTGATAGATATAAAAAAAGCAGTTACATTATTTTAAGCAAAATGCTAGAAAAGAATAGAACCAAACAGAATAGTTCCAGTTGGAACTATCATCATTCAAATGCCTGATCAACTCAGGGCTGACCAAAACATGTTTTAACGATATTTTCTAAATGCCTCTTGAACCTTGACAGGCTTCATATTGATAATTTCTGAGAACTGTTTACTGTAGTACACGAACCAGACTATAAGTGTTATTATTCTACAGTGAATCTCTAATAAATTGACCATCATCCCCAAGGGATAAGAAACCCTGAAGGTCACACTGCACCAAAAAGCAAGCAATAGTTATATATAAAAAAGTAATTACATTATTTTAAGCAAAATACTAGAACAGAACAAGACAGAACAGGACAAAATAGTTCCAGCTGGAACTATCATTGAGTCCAAATGCTGGATCAACTCAGGGCTGACCAAAAGTTGAAATGTTATTAAGGGTATTTTCCAAATGCTTCTTGAACCTTGACAGGCTTGAGACATTGACCACCTGTCTAGAAAGCCTGTTCCAGTGTTTGACCACCCTCTCTGGAAAAATGCTTCCTTATGTCCAGTCTAAACCTCCCTTGGCACAGTTTTGAACCATTCCTACATGTCTTGTTACTGGGTAACAGGGAAAAGTTCTCAGCACCTTGCTTTCCATTCCCCCTCCTCAGGAAGCTGTAGAAAGCAATAAGGTCACCTCTCAGCCTCCTTTTCTCCAAACTAGACAAACTCAGATAACTCAGCTGCTCCTCATAGGAGATTCAATATTAAATGCATTTAGAGAAAATTAGCTTAAAATCGAATCCTTTTCCTAGAAAATCATATAGATGTTTTATAGACCAAAGTTCATTCTAAATTCTGGTTATTCACTTGCTACAAATTCCCCTACTGTCACTAAGCAACAGAATAATCAGTTTCAATTAAATACAGCTTCCACTGAGATCTTTTATGAAGAAAAAAAGAATTAATCTAATTTGACTTCAGCCTTTTGAGTCTGCAATTAGCCAGCATGTCACATTTTCAAATTCCAGGAATGTTATCCTGCTGAGGAATCAAATGACAGACCTGAAAGCTTTTAACTCTAGGATATTGCTGATACAAATTACAAAGACTTGTCTTTTCTGTAGACTTTTCTCCTTGTGACTGCTAAGCCAGCTCAAACATACTAATACCTGCAGCATGGAAAACACACCACATCTCCAAGGATTTAATTTCTGATAGGTAAAGAGTCCTCTCCCAGCCAGACAGCATGCAAACATTCATATGCTGTGCTACAGGATCCAGCAGCCTTGCTCATTAGTACTCTGTTGACATCAGTATCAACAGAAAGGTTTACAGCTGCACAGGAGCAAAGCTGGATGATCATGTCTTCCAAAATTCAACAGCAAGTGCTCTAAACTTTCCTATACTCTTGAAATGGCCTTTCTCCTGCTTCATCCCAGTCAAGAACACTAACATAAGAGAGATAACAACAGGTTTTTCTGCAGCCTAACTGCAGAATGGCTGTGTCTGCTAGAAATCAATGTCCTGTAGGTTAAAGTATTATCTCATGACTTTTCAGCAGCATGGGATCATTCCAACCACCATTAACTTATGAAGCATTTTTAAGACTTTTTAAGTCACTTGTGACTGGAGGCTGAAATAGGGCATATGTGACCCATTAGTGCATTTGATAAAGAGTTTGAAGAGCCAGCAATTTTAGCCCTTTACTGGTAGCACCCATAGGACACAGTATGAAGCCTCTCTCTCTGCTGTTACCTTTAAAGGCAAGATGGAGCTGCCTTATGCAGAGAAACAGCTAAGGCACTACATACTCTTTAGACATAAACAGACCAGGCCTGTGGTATACAGTTTCACAGACAGTTACTTACAAAATGTGAGATTATTAGGTTTTTTCCCCCAAAGAAGTGTACTATTTTGTAGATCTTTCCCCTGCCAGTCTCCAAGGGACACTGGCCCAGTTCTAGTACCCATTCACCTCCTTCATGCGCAACTTTTCATCCCAGTTACCTAAATGGAACAATGGGGAAGGGAAAGATAAAACAGTCTTTCAGTTGTCAGCCAATAATTTGCACCCGTAAGAAAGTGAAAAATATCACTTAGCTTTTCTAGTGAAACTTCCAGCCTACGATGCTTACAGGAGAAAAAATAATTTAAAGCATAAGAATCTGAGAAACATTTCAGAAACTTGAAATTAAGCAGCTCCTTAAATTGTTGGCTGAACTGTGACCTCATGGATTGGTGAATGGACTGAAAATTATTAGTCCAATGCAAGTTACTGTGAGATCCTTACTATCTCTGATCTTTAAACTCAAAATTGCATCACTGCTTATTGTCCATTTATAATAGACACTTTTTTCACATTTGGGATATCTTTTTTTCTCACAGACAGTATTTCCTCCCAACCTCTCTGCTTCAGTGCAAGACGGAAAAACTAAGAAGACAATACAACAGTGGAAAAATGCCTTTGTCACCACCAAGCTGAGACAGGTGAAACACTGTACTGCCACATGCACATGACTTAACCAGCGTGGATTTCCCTATCGTATTCAGAAAGTGGGAAGGTTAAATGGAGGTGAGAAAATCACGAAGGTCAAGAAGTGAGATCCAAAAATAACTTGACTTCAACATGCGTTTACTCATGGGCATAATCCACAGGATAAAGAAAATCAAGCACTGTGGCAGCAGAATAAGTATCTAGACAGCAAGTTTTAATAAAATCGAACAGGAAAATTATCTCAATCTAACCTCACAAGCCTTTGTTGTACATTCTTTCAAAGTTATCTTACCTGACGCTTGTTGGAAGTATTTATCTCAGTAATCACTAGAACAAGTAACAAGCACTACTGCATGGTATTTGACTCACATTCAAGACAAAACTTACCAAGTACTTGAGTCTACGGTTTCTGCAAAACATGTCACTCTAGGCCATCAGATGTAAGAAAATTCTTTGTTCTATGGACTCTTCTCTAAAAAAAAAAGAGACCAGGTTTTCATATGATTGCCCAAGATATAAAGCACTAGGTGTTCATGCAAAACAGAACGTACGTTGCATAGCATAAAAGGTGGGAAGGACGCCAAGACAAACTGATGACAGGTCTGTGGGTTGAAAATGCAATACAGAATCTATCCAAGACTTTTTTGCATGTTTATCAGTACTTTTCATGCCTTAAGGAAAGAGGACCACATAGAAGCAATTTCTCATCTTGTAAAAGGTAACTTCCTTTCCTCTCTGAAGCTTCTCAGTAGGAGGATTAGTGAAAGTTGTCTCAACATATCTTCCACAGCTCCAGCTGCAGCTGTAGTTGTTAAGAGTCTGTTAAAGTCATAATGATAAGGTTTGGCTAAAGAAATAGCATTAGGGCCTGGACAAGGTCACCAGCCTTTCAGGGGGAAAATTTACCTTAGCACTAAGGCCTCCATTCCCTAAAAGTTAACTTCCTTCTCAAGGTCATAGCAGAGTTATTACAAGGAAAAAAAAATGAGGCAGATGGATTTCTGATTTTTAACATGGGTAGTACTTAGTATTTCACCTTTTATGCAGCTCTCTAACTACTGCTGTGCTATGGCTGAGGACAAAGACACTTCCCTCTCAGAACAAGTCTAGTTCTTCTGTCTTCTCCAATATCCTGAACTGGGCTTCCTAACACCTTCTTGTTCCTCAAACAAAGTTTATAATCTTGGAGTTTATCTCAGAGCACTGCACCAAGCTCTCAATTAGAGCAGTCATCCAAATCTGTGGTCCATCAGGGAAGAACACAGAAAACTTTACTAAAGCTCAAATCACACAAATTATGCCCCGGGTACAAGGATGGGACAATTTCCTTTCTTGATACACTGGCCAAAATATGATGTAGATCTATGAATACTTTTTAGTGTCTTGATTCACCGCAAATACATGGATGACTCAGAAAGAGGTAACGAGAGAAGCCAAAAGTTTTTCTGTATGGTCTCCCAGTGAAGTACTGTTGCTCTTTGGCCTTTAGGTGCCAGAAAGCAAATTAACTGCAAGTTTTTCTCTAAGTCTGAATTTCTTACTTTTTTATCATTTGAAGGTAAACTTCTAGGACGTATTTTGGAAATACTAGGAAAACAAGAAATTATAAACCATAAATTGCAGAGCAGAAAAGAAATGAAAGTTCTTGTACCTCAGAGACAATCCCAGAACCCAAGGATTACTAACAGAATGACCTTTACTGCCTGCATATATCAGCTGTGTCAGTGAGAGTAGATGTTTTTAGAAAATGAAGCAGCCTAAAGCACAGATATGCTTTAGCTAGAACAACTTTGATTTTACAATCATAACAGTTTGTGAGTTTTATGAGACACTCTTTCCACATCTGAAAAGTCAAGCAGTTCAGTTTTGAGTAATTTGGGGATTAATAAATTATCCAGCCAGCTAAGTGTAAAATGCTTGCAGTATTGAATAATCAGAGGCCCAAAGAACCAATGCTGCTGTTTAACACAGCTTACAGCAGATTCAGAGAGAAATACGTACATAAACACATACCTACAACATATGGCATGTGCTTCACAGTAGTCCTTCCATATCTGACAAGAAGAATTAAAGTGGAAAAAAACAGGTCATAAGCCTGGAAAATAATTCCTTTTCTAATGGGACAGCAGAAACTAGTATTGGTTTTCTTCTTAAACCTAACTTTCAAGCTTGGCCTAAGGGTCAAACTGCAGAGGGCAACGAAGAAGTCAACCACAGTGTGTGCTGCTGTGCAGATCCAAGAGATTAATTTTTAATCCTGCATGTACCTATAATGATAGAATCATAGAGTATCTCAGGTCAGAAGGGACTCATAAAGTATCATCAAGTCCTACCCCCCCCTCCTCACAGGACTGTCTAAGCCATATGACTAAAAGTATTGTCCAGATGCTCCTCAAATTCTGACAGGCTTTGTGCCATGACCACTTCCCTGGAGCCTGCTGCAGTGACCAACCACCCTCTCAGTGAAGAACCTTTTCCTAATGTCCCATCTGAACCTTCCCTGATGCAGCTTCATTCCATTTCCCCATGTCCTATCACTGGTCCCCAAAGAGAGTACATCAGCACCTCCCCTCCACTGCTCCCCATGAGGAAGTTGCAGACTGTGGTGGGGTCACCCCTCGGCCCTCTCTTCTCCAAGATGAGCAAAGTGACCTCAACCACGCTTCACAGGTCTTGTCCTTGAGGCTTTTCACCATCTGTGTCACCCTCCTCTGGAAATACAAGTTTGATGTGCTTCCACTGAGGCACTCAAAACTGCACAGAAGTCTCCAGGTAGGGCCACCCCAGTGCAGCATAGAAGTGGGACAATCACTTCCTCCGACTCGCTGCCTGTGCTGTGCTTGATGCACTCCAGGACATGGTTGGCCCTTTTGGCTGCCAGGGCACACTGCTGACTTTTCATCTTGCCATCTACCCAAACCCCCAGGTCTCTTTCTGAAGGGCTGCTCTCCAGCCTCATCCCCCAAGTAGTATGTATCACCAGGATTACCAGGTGGAGAATCTGGCACTTGCTCTTGTTAAATTTCATATAGTTGGTGATTGCCCAGCTCTCTAGCCTATCCAGATCTTTCTGTAAGGTCTCTCTACCCTTGAGCGAGTCCACAACTCCTCCTATTTTAGTATTGTTGACGAACTCACTTTATGTACTTTCAATTCCTATATCCAGACCAATTAAGAAAGCATTAAAGAACACTGGCCCTAAAATTGAGCCATGGGGAATGTCACTGGTGACTGACCACCAGCCTGATATAGCCCAACTGACTGTAATTCTCACGTCAACCTGTCAGCCAATTGCTCACTGGCTGTTATGGACTTGTCCTAGCTGTCTGTTGGGAAGTTCATCCAGGAGAACACTGTGAGAGACAAAATCTAAAGCTTTGCTAAAGTCCCCCAAAACCACATGTACTGGCTTACCTTAGTCAACTAAATATATGACCTTGTCATAAAAGGAAATTAAGTTGGTAAAGCAGGACTGTCCCCTCGTGAACCTGTGCTATGACTAATGACTGTGCTGTCGCTCAACTGTTTTTCAATAACACCCAAATAATTTTGCCAGACACTGAAGTGAGACTGATAGGCCTGTAATTACTAGGGTTTTCCTTCTTGCGCTTCCAGAAAACTGGAACACCATATGTCTGCTTCCAGTCAACTGGGACCTCTCCAGACTCCCAGAATAGAGGACCCATGATGACCTGGGCCAGCTCTTTCGGTACCCTGGGATTAATCCCAGTGGGCCCCACAGATTTATGTACATTCAAGTGGAGCAGCAAGTCTTGAACATGTTCAGGGGCAGCTGTGCAGCTGGGAGATTATCACCCCTCCAGTCACAGTCTTCCAGCAGAGGGCTCCAAGGGTCCCGGGGCCCATCATCAGTGTTGAAGACAGAGGTGGAGAAGGCATTAAATTCCTCCACTTTGTCTATGTCCCTATTTGTGAGGTGACTAAGCTTGTCAAGCAACAGACCAATGCTATCTCTCATTCTCCTTTTGCTACTAATATATTTTAAAAAGCCCTCCTACTCTTTTAAAAACTCAACTACCCATTTAAAGAAGCTCTAATACCCAGATGTATGCAAGAGGGAATCGCAATTCCCAGGCTCTGATCTTCAGTGGACTCAGCAACAAGAGCACAAAGCTTCACAAGATGACCATGCACTACACAAATGTTTGTTTTAAATGTCAGCTGCTTCCTTCTCTTCCATACATGTCTTGAATGCACCATGCATGCTCTGCAGCTCCTGATGGCACTCAGATGTAGGTCTTGGCAGAGACTTACAAGCACATAGGCTTTAATTTTTCATCTAAGTCTTTCCAATTTTCACAGTCCAACTGGCTTCCTTCCCTAGATTCTTGGTTCAAGAGGTTAGTTCCTGCCTGTGCAGTACAGGGGTCAAACACCTTCACCTACCACCAGCATATTTCAGTTGAATCAGTCCAGAAGCTGCTGTCCAACAAGCTGCTCTTTTGATCAACAGAGGCTAAACAGCAAGTCCTGCTGCCTCAGCAACCAAATTCTTTCATGACACTTTGATCCAATATCACCCATCCCAAATCAGCAAGCTATTGAACAGAATAAAACCAGAAGACTGTCAGAGCTCCAAGAACTATGCATAAGCATATATTAAATGCTCTGCATGAATCTGAGGTCATGGTAGCTATAGATACAGCTACAGAAGTGCCTCTACTCTCTGAAAGATCAGCAAGCCTGTGCAAGTTTCAGGATCACAGCAGACTTCATGTCCACAACAAATATCAGCAACAGAGATAAAACAAGTTGAAAGAGAGTCTGACCATTAGGGAATTCATCCAACAGGAAGGGCTAGCATAAAAGTTGAGCACACTTGCCATAAAAGATAAAAGGAATAGTTCTTTTCCTTCTTTCAGTTGACACACTTCTGTAAAGCAAAATAGCAAATAAAATGCTAGTAAAACTGAATTTCACAGCCTTTGCATTAACCAGAATGAATATGTCTTCCAGGGGAAAAACAGTCTGGGTCATCAGTAACGACAATATTTGAAGGGTCAGCATTTACATCAGTGCTTGCTTTTTATCAGATTACATTCCTTGCCTAAACTGTTCCCACTTTACCATCTTGGAAACAGAATGCTGAATTTCTGTAGGAATTGGAAAGTATTTCCTTCTTCTGTTTGCCACTCATGTTACTGCTATCTTCTTTCCTGACGGTCATAGTATTGCTATTTCAGACCTGGGATGTTCTCTGATCAGAATGCAAACAATAACACTGCATTGTTTCCAAAGGAATTTTAGCATGGTTAAGGCATGTACAAACATACTTTCAGGCTGCTATCCTTCCATTTATGCCGGAGGAAAAAAAGAGGTCTTAATCTTTGTTTCCTGTCTCACTGACACTGTTTCACAAGTGCTCATGCTTTTGCATTTGGATGACAACCACTGCAGCTAGATCTAAAGATTCCCATCAGTTCGTGTGGATAGGAGATTAGGCTCTTTACAATCATCTCCAAAACTGGTCTTCAAGTCTTTGCTGAGCCAGTGTTACCCTCCTGCTCTCAGTGCCACCCATAAGCTCAATTTTAAATGTTCTTTGGATACATTTTAGCATGAACCCATGACTGGGGAATTAAGGAGCACTGTTTTCTAAAAACCCAGCCCTGATGCCTCTTTTACCAGCTGTGTGACATGAGCTGAAAATGAATCCAGAGACTCCCATTTTTGTCCCAGCAGCAGCAGCTGGGTGAGTTATCTGTCATGCTTCTGACATAACACCCAGCCTGTGCCACAGCTAAGGCATGCCAGAGTGGGAAGCAGGTGGCACATTTCTCAGGAAGCCAGAGTGGGAAGTGCCAGTGCCTTGGCAAAAGCATCACAGACAGCAAGTCTGATCATCTCAAGCACGCGCCCACATTTCCAGGGCCCCTCACCGTCACTTAAAGAAGCTGTGCTATTCGTGCAGGTGCTCCTGGGTAGCAGCTTGGAAAGCAAGTGTTCTGCCATATGGGGCCCTGGGCAGGAAGCCACTGCTGAAGATAAGTTTGGCACGTAGTACTGCTGCTAGGGAGGAGATTAAAGCATTCTGCTATGAGTAGCGAGGGAAGACAAGAGTACCACGTGACATGTCACTAGCAGCAGATTGCAGACAAGAAGTGAGACGGCTTCAAATCCGACTTCCAAGATGAAGATGGTAAGGCTGCTACAACACTAGAAACTGAACTACTACAAATGTGGGTCTGACGGGATTATTACATCTGAGAGATAGCTGAGGTAGAGGGAAATTATTCAGTACAAACACTCTAAAGTCTCAACTTCGTGCTGCATTGCATGATGGCCTAGGAGAATACCTATCTGCATTAAGCATCACCTTTTTAGGGTGTTCTAGGTGTATTTATAGCCTACATACTAAACTGCTCTGCAGAAAATATCTGGCACCTTGGAATTTTGGCAAGAAGGGGAAATTTAGTCAGGTCTAGACACAGACTGGTTTGAGCTTTTGAATATTAATAAATAACCTTCTTACAATCCTGGAGTCACCAAGTACATTTGTTACTACTTGCTATCTATATGCAAAACCCCTTACAGTGATCCCTTAAATTCACTGCTATTCATTAAATTAATTGCTAACTACATGTAGGTATTCAGTACCAGTAGGACTTCTCTGTGGGAGGTCTCCCTGCCTATTACACGGGGTTTGGGATGAGACGATCTTAAGGTCCTTCTAACCCAAACCAGTTTATGATTACCTAGCTCAGCTTTTTTCATAAAAACTCCAGTGTGCTCAACATCAACAATACAGTTAGGCAAGCATCCAATGTAACAGCATCTAAAAGAATGACACACAAACCAGCTAAACTGTGAGACAACAAAGCTGTCTCACTGAATCCACTCCTCATGCTAATAGACTAGCAGACCTCTTTCCTGGCAAAACAGCATTTGGAAAAATATGACACTGAATACAAACACTAAAACCTTTAAACATCATCTTCAAGCCAAAGCCAAAGAGATGCTATCAACTTCATGTCACAGAAACTTCAGCTGTCGTACCATTTTACAGTGTGTTTAAACATCCCCCCCACCCCCCCTCAATGTTTAACTGTGAGAAGGCTTTGTAACATTATGTAGTACAAAGATTAAATTAGAAAACTTTGGCAGATGAGGAAGAAAACAATAGGAAATGGAAAGTAACATAAAGCTGTCTCTCAAGAACCTCACAGGAGTCTTGGTGCAACCAGATATGCGCTACAGCATGGAAACTGGCTGCTGAGGTAGCAGGTGGCCACTCTGACCATTCTGCTTTACCTGGCTGTAGGTGTACAACATGGGAAAGCAGTGTCTGAGGCATTAGTATTTATTGGCAGTCCTTTCAGATGCTAGCTATTACAAACACATTATAGAAACAGTGACGTTAAAAAGGGAACCTCCTCATGACTACGAATGTGCAGGTAAAGCAAACATAAAGGGACTCCCTGCTTAGTATTAAGTATCTTTTTCAGATGTTTTCAGATGCAAAGGACAAACCACTATTTGGAAGGACTCGTGTCATTGCTAAGGGCAAACCGCAACAGTTCACATAGGAGGGAAATACAGTGAAATGATACTGCTATAACAAGAAAATACTGGCACCCAGTGGTTTTTAAAAGATGTCATACTTGGGGTTACTGAGATTTATTTTTTGTTTGTTTGTTTGCTTTGGGTTTTGTTTGGTTCTGGGTTTTGTCTGTAAAGCATTTCCTTTTGAAACAGATTCTTGATACATCTCTCACACTTTGTCACCTAAGAGCAGAATAAAGACTGTGATTTGTCAGCTAAGAGCAGAATAAAGACTGTGATTTATTCCTAAACCAGAATGCAGAAAGGTTTTGACTCTTCTTGATTTAGTTTTGACACTCAATGGGTCATTTTGCTGCAGTAAGAAATAAGAAGACGCAGGAGCATTTCAGCCTCTGAGGATGGAGGCATGGACCCAGAGGTAGAGTGCAAGCTGGATTGTTTATTGAATAGATTGCACGATATTTATATGCTTCCAAGCAATTAGGCAAGCACATCTGTGTTTGCCTTGTGCTTACATCAAGTGAAAGGTCTATCTGATTTTCTTATTGACATTGTCTTTCCAGTTCCAACGTCCTTGTTCCTTGCCAGTTCCAACATCTTCCAAGTACCAGTCAGGGACAGGTCACTCTTAACTGCCTACTAAAGTTTCTCCTTCCCATGGTCACTCTTAATTGCCAGCTTTGATACATTCCAACCCCCACAATTCCCCCTTCTTGTTTTTGCAATGCAGTATACACGTCTTTCAAAAGCTTGGGATAACATTCACTGCATACGTTGTAGTAAGCAAGGTACAACACATATAATGGCAAAGAGAGCAAGCAAAACGATCATTCCTCCCTCAACCAAAATCAATAGCCACCCAGTTATGCCCCAATCACAGAAGAGTGATGATAACCAATCTTTATCATCCTCCCTTAACGTCATTACACTGTCTTTTAATTTATGGATACTTTCATGTATGGATTCTGAATGGTCTGACAAATTCATACAGCACATTCCTTCCAAAATTTCACACCCATGTCCATGAGCTAAGAGGAGAAAATCGATTGCTGTTCTATTTTGCAAAGTCGCATGTCTTATAGAGTCAACATCAGTGAGCAATGCAGAGAGAGCGGATGCTGTAGCATTAGTTTGTTTAGCAAGCCAACATCCTAACTTATTAAAGTTGCCAAAGCTTGAGCGTTAGCTACTCCAGGAGCTAAAAATGAAGCAGCTATTGTTTCACCTGGGTTCCAAAAATTTACTTTGTCATCACAGCTCGGTTGAAAAGTGCACTTTGACCTTCGAGAACACAATCTTCATTTATTTATTATCATAGTGTTATTAGGGATAAACATGCCTAAGGTCCCTACTGCACACGGGCCATCCTTTATATGGGATAGCACCCTTTGCCAGGCCTGATCTTGTGGCAACTGAAGCATGGACTCTATTGCTGGCTACAAACAAAATCTCTTATTGAGTGAGCCTACAGGTTTTTATAGTATTCTGCTTAGCGGTTAGTAGCGGTTAGTTCTTTTGGTACTTTTACATCACAAAACAATTTTATTGATCACGCACTCTTTCAGCCAACCACATTACTGTCCACACACCTTTGCTTGAATAATTATTTCTAAACATAGTTCTTTGCTATCGCTACTCGTTACAATCTCACTTCCACTTCCCCTTGACTACACATTCTTTATCTTGTCTTAAGCATCCTCCTGTTCCCAAATGTACAGTGCTCAGAAATTATCTTGATGCTCTTTCTTCGGTTCCACCCGATGTTCTTTCTCCAGTTCTTCTTGTCCTGTTCACTTCTCCCAAGGTTTGAAAGATTTAAAAGCGGCTTAAAGTCACTACTAGCATTCAGTCAGCTGATGGGAGCTAGCCTAGCTAGAGCCGCAGCCGGCACGCTTCAGCGACCGCGAGGGTCAACGGAGATGAGGAAAATCAGAGGGGACAGCGCAGAGACACCGCGGATCCCCACATCTCCCGATCCCCCAAGCCCCAGCAGCCCTTGCGAGAGAGCGGCTGACGTGGCGGGGGGCGTTCCCACGGTGACGGTGACCACTCCTCCCCTGCCGCTTGCCTTGAAAAAGCCTTTGAGAGGGCAGCTGCCCACCGGGCGCAGGGAGGAGCGAGCAGGTCGTGTTGCTGACCCTGTTGTTGGTGTCCCAGACTGCGGACCAATATGGTCGCCTCCAGAAAGAGAGCTTGCAGTAAGGTGACTGCAGCAACTCAGACAGAGACCCCGTCCCAAACCGTGGCTGTTCAGGTCTCTGGGTGCAGGGAGTGCCAGAGCCTGCTGCTGCCGGGGGAGGGAGGACAGCATTCCACCTGCGTGAGGTGAGAGCCGGTAGAAGATCTGCTTAGCCTGGTGGCAAGACTTAAGGAGGAGGTTGAGACGCTGAGGACCATCAGGGAGTGTGAAAGGGAGATCGACTGGTGGAGTAACTCCCTGGCGTGCCAGTCGGAACGGTTCCAGGGAGATACCCCCCAAAAGGGGAAGGACCCCCTGCCCCCACACACAGAGGGGGATGGCCCGAGACAGCCCCTGCCCTGTAGCTGTTGCGCAGAGGTAGGGGACCAAAAAGACGACGAGGGTTGGAAGCGAGTTCCAGTTCGACGTCGTGGGAAACCCTCCCCCCTTCCTGCCCTGCTTCCCCAGGTGTCCCTCCATAATAGGTTCGAGGCCCTGGATCTTGAAGGAGAGGTAGGTGAGGATGTGGTGCAAGGCCAGCCTACAAGGCCACATAGGAAAAGGCGGTCGACTTTGCACCTCAAGACTGCCTCTGTTAAGAAAGAAAGAAGGGTCATTGTAGTAGGGGATTCCCTTCTGAGAGGAACAGAGGGCCTGATATGCAGAGTTGACCCTCATCATGGGGAAGTGTGTAGTCTGCCTGGAGCCCAGATCAGGGATATCACCAGGGCGATATCAACCTGGTGCACCCGACAGACTGCTACCCGCTGCTGATCTTCCAGACAGGTGAGGGGGAAGCTGCTGCCCGCAGTCTGAGGGGGATGAAGAAAGACTACAGGGCCTTGGGGCGGATGGTGAAAGAGTCTGGGGCTCAAGTGATCTTCTCCTCACTCCTTCCATCTTCCACTGATGATGTGGGACAGAATGGGAAGATTCAGTTCATAAACGATTGGCTTCGAGACTGGTGCTACAGGCAGGGCTTTGGATTCTTTGATAACAGCTGGTTTTATAGGGCACCATTCTGGACAATGACAAGTGAGAAAGGTTTGTCTCACAGAGGCAAAAGGATGCTGGGGCACGAATTAGCAGGGCTCATTTGGAGAGCTTTAAACTAGATTCGAAGGGGGATGGGGTTGTAGCTGGGCTTGCCCCAGTGGGGCAGCACTCCAGAATTGATGAAGACTGGGAGGCCTCCTATAATCCTAGGGTGAAATCGGTGTGCTCAGCTCGCTCCCTGGAATGTCTGTACACCAATGCGCGCAGCATGGGAAATAAGCAGGAGGAGCTGGAAACCTGTGTTAAGTCAGGAGACTATGATCTGGTGGCAATTACAGAGACGTGGTGGGAGAGCTCACATGGCTGGAATATAGTCATGGAGGGCTATGTCCTTTTCAGGAAAGACAGGCCAGCCAGGCGGGGTGGTGCGGTTGCTCTTTATGTGCGGGAGCAACTACAGTGCACTGAGTTCTGTCCAGGGACAGATGACGAGCGAGTTGAGAGTCTGTGGGTGAGAATTAAGGGGCAGGCTGGCAGGGGGAATACTGTTGTGGGTGTCTGTTACAGCCCACCAGATCAGGGTGAGGAAGTTGATGAGGCCTTCTACAGGCAGCTGAGAGCGGCCTCACAGTCACAGGCTGTGGTCGTCGTGGGGGATTTTAACTTCCCTGATGTTTGCTGGAAGGACCACTCAGCAACCCAGCCGCAGTCCAGGAGGTTCCTCCAGTGTATGGATGATAACTTCCTCCTGCAAATGGTGGATGAGCCAACCAGGAGAGGAGTGCTGCTGGATCTCATCCTCACTAACAAGGAGGGTCTGGTCGAAGCTGTAACGGTTGAGGGCTGCCTTGGTTGCAGCGACCACGAGATGGTGGAATTCAGGATCTTGTGTGGTAGGACCAGTAGAACAGCAAGTAGAATTGCAGCCGTGGACTTTAGCAGGGCAAACTTTGGTCTTTTCAAGCAATTGCTAGGGGAAATCCCATGGGCAAGGCTGTTTGAAGGTAAAGGGGCCCAAGATAGTTGGTTAGCATTCAAGGATTGTTTTTTCCGAGCTCAAGATCAGAGCATCCCGACACGTAGGAAGTCAAGGAAGAGGGCCAGGAGACCTGCGTGGCTAAATAGGGAATTGCTGGGTATGCTCAAGTGGAAGAGGAGAGTTTACAGGTCATGGAAGGAGGGGCTGGCCACTTGGGAGGAATATAAGGCTGCTGCTAGAGGATGTAGGAAGGCAGCTAGGATGATTAAGGCCTCCTTAGAATTAAACCTGGCGAGAAGGGTCAAGGACAGCAAAAAGAGCTTTTTCAAATACATGGCAGATAAAACTAACACCAGAGGCAATGTAGGCCCACTGATGAACGGGAAGGGTGCCCTGGTGACAGAAGATACAGAGATGGCAGAGTTACTGAATGCCTTCTTTGTCTCTGTCTACTCTGCTGCAGGCAGTCCTGAAGAGCCCTGTACCCCTGAGACCTCAGATGAAGTCAGGTCAACAGAGCGGTTTGCCTTAGTCGATGAGGAATGGGTTAGAGACCAGTTGAGCAATCTGGACATCCATAAATCCATGGGTCCAGATGGGATGCACCCGCGGGTGCTGAGGGAACTGGCGGAAGTCATTGCTAGACCACTCTCCATCATCTTTACCAAGTCTTGGGAAACGGGAGAGGTGCCTGAGGACTGGAGGAAAGCAAATGTCACTCCAGTCTTCAAAAAGGGCAAGAAGGAGGACCCGGGTAACTATAGACCGGTCAGCCTCACCTCCATCCCTGGGAAAGTGATGGAACACCTTATCCTTGGTGCCATCTTAAGGCAGTCAACATGGCTTCACCAAGGGGAAATCATGCTTGACCAATCTCTTAGCCTTTTATGAGGGAATAACACGGTGGATGGATGATGGCAGAGCGGTGGATGTGGTCGACCTTGACTTCAGCAAAGCATTTGACACAGTCTCCCACAGCATCCTCACAGCTAAATTGAGGAAGTGTGGTCTGGATGATCAGGTAGTGAGGTGGACTGTGAACTGGCTGAAGGAGAGAAGCCAGAGAGTTGTAGTCTATGGGGCGGAGTCTAGTTGGAGGCCTGTAACTAGTGGAGTGCCTCAAGGGTCAGTACTGGGACCAGTATTATTAATATATTCATCAACGATTTAGATGAGGGAATTGAGTGTACTATCAGCAAGTTTGCTGATGACACTAAGCTGGGAGGAGTGGCTGACACGCCAGAAGGCTGTGCTGCCATCCAGCAAGACCTGGACAGGCTGGAGAGATGGGCAGGGAATAACTTGATGAAATATAACAAGGGAAAGTGTAGAGTCCTGCATCTGGGCAGGAACAACCCCAGGTTCCAGTATAGGTTGGGGACGACCTGTTAGAGAGCAGTGTAGGGGAGAGGGACCTGGGGGTCCTAGTGGACGACAGGATGACCATGAGCCAACACTATGCCCTTGTGGCCAAGAAGGCCAATGGCATCCTGGGGTGTATTAGAAGGGGGGTGGTTAGTAGGTCGAGAGAGGTCCTCCTTCCCCTCTACTCTGCCCTGGTGAGACCAAATCTGGAATATTGTGTCCAGTTCTGGGCCCCTCAGTTCAAGAAGGACAAGGAGCTGCTGGAGAGAGTCCAGTGCAGGGCAACTAAGGGAGTGGAGCATCTCCCTTATGAGGAAAGACTGAGGGAGCTGGGTCTCTATAGTTTAGAGAAGAGGAGACTGAGGGGTGACCTTATTAGTGTCTATAAATATATAAAGGGGGAGTGTCACGAGGATGGAGCCAGGCTCTACTCAGTGGCAAACAATGATAGGACAAGGGGTAATGGGTACAAACTGGAACACAAGAGGTTCCACTTAAACTTGAGAAGAAACTTCTTCTCAGTGAGGGTGACGGAACACTGGAACAGGCTGCCCAGGGAGGTTGTGGAGTCTCCTTCCCTGGAGACATTCAAAACCCGCCTGGACGCATTCCTGTGTAACCTTATCTAGGTGTTCCTGCTCCGGCAGGGGGATTGGACTAGATGATCTTTTGAGGTCCCTTCCAATCTCTAGCATACTGTGATACTGTGAAGGTTTGTGGCTGATAAGAGTCCAGATGCCTGGGCTCCCATCCAGGTCTACTGGCGCAACTTCTTGTGCAGCATTCCCCTCATCTCTCCCTCCTTTATAAACTAACAAAACATTGTTAATAGACTTAGCAAACAAACGATTTACACAAGCAATTAAACAAGGAAGTTTGATTAAAATACATAGAGATTTTTACATAGGTTAATGCAATTTTAATAATGTTTTTCAAGCATGCACTGATGCCCTATTCTGACAGCAAACTTTCTAGCCAATTCCAGCTACTCTCCACTCGCAACTTCTGAACTCCATCCTTTAGGTTTTGAATTGCATCATGGACAGACTCAGACTGATCAGATAGATTCATGTAACACATTCTATCAAAGTCTTTACAACCATGTCCTTGAGCTAATAGCAAAAAATCTATGGCAGCTCTGTTTTGAAGGGTAGCGTGTTTGACTGAATCGTTATCTGATGTTAACAGACCATTGCTGTGGGTGAAAAACCTCCGGGGCAGAGGCTGGGTTTCTTCCCGCCTCTCACCGGGAGGAGTGGATCCCGCGCTGCCCCGCAGCGTGCATCTTGGCGGGCGCAGCGCGTCTGCCGGAGCACAGAAAGGCGAGGGGCGGGCGAGTATCACAGCCCTCTGCCCGCGGGCAGTCAATGGGGGGAGCCCGCCGGAGCCTGCTGCTGCCGCCGCCGGGCGAGTGAGTGAGGTCGCGGCAACGGGGAGGTGGAGGCGGCGCGCCCGCGCTTCGCAGCTCCTTGTCCCGCCTCCACCAGGCGCAGCCCCTCTGCCGGAGGGGAGCTCCCGCCGCAGCCTCCGCTCGGCTCACGCGGGAGCGCCGTTTTCCTCCCCGCCGTCCAGTCCGCGGTTCGCCTCCTGACGGTCGGAATGTGGAGCATTCAGGTTGTGGGGCAGGTTCACAGCACCTTGTTTTTCCGCTTCTTTTTTAATGTTTTTCCACATATCATTCGGGTCAAGGGCGTAGAGGTAGGGTTCTCTGTCAGGGTCGATTGGTCCGGGATCAAAAGGGTCATCTTTGCCTGGCTCGTTTGCTGTTGCAGCCCGCCGGCGGATATCTTCCCACAGATCGGTAAGCGCGGGAGGGTGTGTGAGCCGCTTACTTCAGTCAGAGGTATTGGTTAATTGCTGCAGCCTTTCGGAGTCTGGCTGGGCTCCTCACCGGTAGCCGAGTCACGGCTCCCTGTCTTGTCCCTGTTCCGGCGCCATTTGTGAGGATGGAGGCACGGACCCAGAGGTAGAGTGCAAGCTGGATCGTTTATTGAACAGATTACACGATATTTATATGCTTCCAAGCAATTAGGCAAGCACATCTGTGTTTGCCTTGCGCTTACATCAAGTGAAAGGTCTATCTGATTTTCTTATTGACATTGTCTTTCCAGTTCCGACGTCCTTGTTCTTTGCCAGTTCCAACATCTTCCAAGTACCAGTCAGGGACAGGTCACTCTTAACTGCCTACTAAAGTTTCTCCTTCCCATGGTCACTCTTAATTGCCAGCTTTGATACATTCCAACCCCCACATCAGCCCAATAGTGTTTATGCTCTACCAACAGCTAAGCAGAGCAGAGACTTTCAGTCCCCTCAGATTCTGTCCAGGTTCCCATACCAGAACATACGGTTTTCTGCAGTAATTTCTCTCTGAGCTAGAGGATTTGTTGTGCTGGTAGTCCTATCCCTAACTCACACTTATGTTATGGCCCATATTATTGGTTAGCTAAGAAAGTATTCAACATAAGATAACACAGTCCCCTAGACCTTTTTCTTGTGTTATGCTAAGAGGAGTAAGCTGTCTTTGGGCTACACAGATGTTCTATTAGTATTCTAAGGAAAAATCTGGAGTGTGGCTGAGAATAGAAAAAATGGTTTTAGTCCATTATTTATCACAAAACACATACTGTTGTGACAAAATAATTTTTTTTCAATCTACAGGGACTGACACAAACAACACCTGCACAGTCACAGAAGAACAATTAAGTGGTTATATTGCTGAGTCAAGTAGCTCCAGAGAGAACGCCTTCAACACCGGAGCGGGAGGAAGCTCAGCATCCAGGAGCCTCAATTCGAAGCGACAAGAGCCACCGAGGAGGCCTCAAGCCCTCGACAAGACCTGCCCAGGAGCCGGCAGCTCAGCTGACGCGAGCAGCTGACTCACACGGGGCGGAGCCAGGAGGAGCGGCACCAGACCTGGACGGGTAAAAACCTGCCCCAGGGAGCGCGACGCGAGCGGGATGGTGAGGGCTGGGTTTACGACCAGGGTCCGGTCTGGGAGCTTTGCTGTGGCTGCCCCGGCTGTGGCCAGCGTAGGCACCCAGACAGAGCCGATGAGAGGGGAGGCTGCAGTGCAGAGCTCGGGGTGTAGAGAGTGCCTGCACTGGTCTTGTGAGGGGAAGGAGCTCAATGGGCAGGGCTGCAGTCGGTGCTCCCTGGTGGAGGTCCTCCTGCAGCAGGTGGCTGAGCTGCGGGGCGCTGTCAGTTGGCTGCAAGATTCCAGGGAAGCTGAGAGGAAGAAGGAATGCTTGCTCCTGGCTCAAACTGGGCAGGGGCCTCAAGCATCCATTGCAGCTCATGGAGGAAAGAAGTAGGCCACCAGCCCAGGAAGCTGGGAAATAGTAACAAAAAAAACAACCCCCCCCCCCCCCAAAAAAAAAAACAAACAAACAAACAAAAACCCAACAAAATAAGGAGGAAGAGGACAATTAAAAGCAAGGGGCTTCCTCCTAAATCTGATGTCCCCACCCAGAACCACTTCGCAGTTATGCAGGGGCCTGATGAGGAAACACACACTTTGCAACATGAACAGCCGGCTGTTACACCAGTAAAGAAGATCACTACCGATGCTGCCAGAAAAAGCGGCGGGTTGTAGTAGTAGGGGATTCTACTTTGAAAGGAACAGAGGCACTCATCTGTTCGCCTGACCCAGTCTCAAGAGAGGTGTGTTGCCTACCAGGGGCATGGATCAGGGATGTTGCAGAGAGGCTGCCTGCTCTAGTAAGTCCCACTGACCCACTTCCAGTGATCCATGTGTGTGCTAGTGATACAGATAGCAGTAACCCGGAGAACATGAAGAAGAATTACAGAGCCCTGGGAGAGGTGGTTAGGGGCTTTGGAGCTCAGACTGTCTTTTCATCCATTATCCAGGATGCAAGGGAGGACCTTAAAAAGGTTAGGCTCATTTGCCAGGTTAATAAATGGTTAGAACAGTGGTGCCATAGTCAGGGGTTTGGGAATTTAGAACATGGGACTTGATTTGGGAGGCCAGGTCTACTCAGGGCTGGTGGAGCTGGTTTTGGTAGAACACTTGCCAGACTGGTCAAAAAAGATTTAAACTAGATGTGTTGGGGGAGGGGGGAATCATTCCATCCCAACACAACCAGTCAGTTGCCAGCACCTATAATAAATGCTTGAAGAAATGTAGAGATATTTCAGATACCCCAGCCAATGAGCTAGTTTCATTTGGAGCTCAGCTGAGATGCCTCTATACAAATGCCTGTAGAATGGGGAGCAATGAAGAAGAATTAGAGATGTGTGCACATCTATGGGGGTATGATATAAAAGGTATCATTGAAACATGGTGGGATGGCTCCTATGACTGGAGTGTTGGAAAAGAAGGTTACAAGCTCTTTAGAAAAGACAGGCCTGACAGACAAGGAGGGGGAGCTGCTATTTAAGTTAGGGATAGGCTGGAGAGTATGGAACTCTGCCTGGGAACAGGTCATCAGTCAACAGTGAGTTTGTGGGTCAGGGTTAAAGGGAGAACAGCTATGGGGGACATTGCTGTGGGGATCTGTTACAGATTGCCTGATCAAGAGGACTCTGGGGATGAAGCGCTTTATAGACAGATAGGAACAGCCTCATGCTTGTAGACCCTTGTCCTCATGGGGGTCTTCAAACACCCTGATATCTGTTGGAGGGACGGTATGGCCTGGCACAAGCAATCCAGGAGGTTCCTCGATTGTGTGGAAGACAACTTCCTTCTGCAAGTAATAGCGAAGCTGACAAGGAGAGGTGCCACCTCGTGCTCACCAACAGGGAAGGGCTGGTTGGGAATCTGACTCTCCAGGGCAGTCTTGGTTGCAGTGATCATGAGATGGTCGAGTTCCTGATCCTCATGACGGTGAGAAGAGCATGCAACAAGCTCATGCCCTGGACTTCAGAAGAGCAAATTTTGGCCTCTTCAAGAACCTGCTAAGTAAGGTTCTGTGGGATACAGCCCTAGAGGGCAGGGGGCCCAAGACCGTTGGTTGATATTCAGGGATCACCTGCTACAAGCTTAGGAGTGTTGCATCCCAAATAGAAGGAAGTGCAGCAGGAGGGCCAGGAGGGACCTCCTTGGATGGATAAGGAGCTGCTGAGGAAACTTAGAGGAAAGAAGAGGCTTATAACAGGTGGAAGCAAGGACAGGTGGCCTGGGAAGAATACAGGGATGTTGTCCGGGAAGCTAGGGACATGATTAGGAAAGCTAAGGCCCAGTCAGAATTAATCCCTTGGCTAGGGATATGAAAGATAACAGGAAGGGATTCTATAGGTACACTGCAAATAAAAGACAGACTAAGGACAACGTGGGCCCTCCATGGAAGCTATTAGGAGAACAGGCTACCCTGGATTTGGAGAAGGCTGAGGTTCTGAATGACTTCTTTGCCCCAGTCTTCACTGGCAAATGCTCTGACCACACCACCCAAGTCTTGGAAGGCAGAACAGGGACTGTGAGAATGAAAACATTAGGCCCACTGTAGGAGAGGATCTGGTTCAAGACCATCTTAAGAACGTGCACAAGTCCATGGGACCTGATGAAATCCATCCATGGGTCCTGAAGGAGCTGGTGAATGAAGTTGCTAAGCCACTGTCCATCATATTTGAAAAATCATAGCAGTCAGGTGAAGTTCCCGATGATTGAAAAAGGGAAATACAACTTCCATTTTCAAGAAGGGGAAAATGGATGACCCAGGGAACTACAGACCAGTCAGTCTCACCACTGTGCCTAACAAAATCTTGGAGCAGATTCTCCTGGAAGGCATGCTAAGGCGCATGAAAAACAGCAAGGTGCTTGGTGACAGCCAGCATCACTTCACTAAGTTGAAATCCTGCCTGACCAATTTGGTGGCCTTCTATGATGGGGCTACGGAACTGATGGACAGGGGTCGAGCAGCTGACATCATCTACCTGGACTTGTGTAAAGCATTCAACACTGTCCCACACGACATCCTTGTCTCTAAATTGGAGAGACATCAATTTGATAGGTGGACTACTCGGTGGATAAAGAACTGGCTGGATGCCTGCACACAAAAAGTTGTCAATGGCTCAATATCCAGCTGGAGACCAGTAATGAGTGGTGTCCTTCAGGGATTGGTGCTGGGACTGGTCTTGTTCAGCATCTTTGTTGGGGACATGGACAATGGGATTGAGTGTGCCCTCAGCAAGTTTGCCAATGACACCAAGCTGTGTGTTTTGGTTGATATGCTGGAGGGAAGGAATGCCACCCAGAGGGACCTTGAAACACTTGTGAGGTGGGCTGATGCCAGCCTCATGAAGTTTAACCATGCCAAGTGCAAGGTCCAACACCTAGGTAGGAGCAATCCCAGGCACAGCTACAGGTTGGGCAGAGAAGAGATTCAGAGCAGCCCTGCAGAGAAGGACTTGGGGATGTTTGTTGATGAGAAAATGAACATGAGCCAGCAGTGTGCGCTTCCAGCCCAGAAAGCCAACTGTATCCTGGGCTGCATCAAAAGGAGCGTGGCCAGCAGGTCGAAGGAGGTGATCCTGCCCCTCTGCTCTGCTCTCGTGAGACCTCACTTGGAGTATTGTGTGCAGTTCTGGTGTCCTCAACATAAAAAGGACATGGAACTGTTGGAACAAGTCCAGAGAAGGGCCACGAGGATGATCAGGGAACTGGAGCACCTCCCGTATGAAGACAAGCTGAGAAGGTTGGGGCTGTTCAGCCTGGAGAAAGAATGCTGTATTGAGACCTCATAGCAGCCTTCCAGTATCTGAAGGGGGCCTATAAGGATACTGGGGAGGGACCCTTCATTAGGGACTGTAGTGATAGGACAAGGGATAATGGGTTAAAACTTAAATAGGGGAAGTTTAGATTGGATATAAGGAAGAAGTTCTTTACTGTGTGGGTGGTGAGGTACTGGAATGGGTTGCCCAGGGAAGTTGTGAATGCTCCATTCCTGGGGGTGTTCAAGGCCAGGTTGGACAAAGCCTTGCATGACATGGTTTTGTGTGAGGTGTCCCTGCCCATGGCAGGTGGGTTAGAAATAGATGATCTTAAGGTCCTTTCCAACCCTAACTATTCTATGATTCTATGATTCTATATAAACTTAAAAAAAAGAGATCTACATAGCAAGGTGAAAACACAGACAATAAAGAGGGCAGCTGTTCTTCACTCTTCTCACAAGAAATCCAAGGACTAAAGGACCACCACCTACACACTCACATCACAGCTGTACCTGGGAGATGTTTAGAGAAGACTGCAGGAGAAAGTTTTACAGAGTCACCACTTTGGGAGATGTGGTGACAAAAATACCACATTTTTTCCACTTCTTGTAGCCCACTGATCTTGTAGATGTCACTTGAAAACCTAGAGACTCAAGGGAAAAGTCAGTAAAATGCCTGACTTGCAATAGCTCCTTTGCATTGCAAGAAATAATCCAAAGCCCTTCTCCCCTCAGGTAGCAGGGCAGTCAAAAGGACAAAGAAAAGAGACCTTGAGAGAGGACTACCAGGAGTGTGGGAGAGAGAAAGAAACAGGTGCAGACGTGTTTATGCAGGACTTAAGCAATAGCAAAGTGTTGCAGTGTTAATCAGGAAACACAGCTGGACAAAGCATATGACCTTGCAGTGAAAATCCAGGAATCAGTAGTATAGTGTATGTTTTGGGCACAGTAAGGAAAAGGGTCTTGACAAAATACACTGGCCACAGTAGCTCTGAAAAGAGCTTTCTTTTGGTCTAATCAAATATAGGTTGAACGGTCTTGGGCATGCACACACAGGATCCACAAAGGAACAGTTGTCAAACCCTAAAATACTCCAGCCTTCACACCAAAACGGAGAAAAACACAGATGCAATTATCACTTTATTCTGCTTGGCAAAACAGTGTAAAACTGGATGTTTCTGTTGAGTTCAGAGAATGACAGGAGAGCACAGTTTACAAGATGGAGACTTGTTAGAGTTTGAAATGTCCCCCTCTACCTATCTGTTCAGCGTTTTTTTTAGAAGCACTTGCACAGTGGCTCACATTTGACTAAGATCAGTCACACACTGTTCCAATTTATTTCCATAAGAAAAGGAAGAATACAATAACCCCCAGGTGCATTGTAGGAATATGGCTCAGACTCAGACCTCTGTTACAGTAGATAACACAGCTGCCACTGGGCAGAAGATTGTAAAGTCCATTTCATCAGTGCATGCTTTATCTATTCCTTTTTTTTTTTTGCACAAGCAGTCACACCTCCTTCAGACAGAGATGAGTTATTTTATTTAATTGGAAAACATTTGACCAATTTTCAGGGTTATAAATTCCACTGTATTAGGTATAATTTAAACACCAGACCAGATGTCTTCATGTTTACAACACATTCTTTTGGCACAGCTTGTCTGTACACAGTCAGTCTTGGAAAATCTGAATATGATTGTTTTCACATAAGTGGCCTCCAGTGTCTTTGTTAGCCCACACAGTTTAAAACCTTGTAGTTTCAAATTAAGTACCCACGGGTCCATTCTGACCACAATATCCTAATACACTCCTTAACTCAGATGCTAATTTAGCTTCTATCTCTCACTCCTTTTAAAGCCAGCAAAACCCAACAGTGCTAGTAGCTAATGGAATCATTTAATAGATGGCTGGTTTCATTTTTGTAGGGAGACAGGGCTGACACAGAAGCTCTGGAAGAATGGCACTTCAGTAAGGGAAGAGCACTGCTAGAAGCCTTACCAAAGTCAGACTGGGTGCAGTTCTGGGAGGCAAATGAAAATGACACCACAGCATGTCCCTCACTATATGCTGCATTTCAGTCTTCACAGGCAAGAAGCAGCCTCAGCTCATGCGCACCCTGGCCTTTACTAAGGCATCTGGTGTCCTGCAAGGAAAGCTTGAGGACTGTTATCTCACTGCCTCATTGAGCAGCCAACTATGCAGTTTTCACACCTTGTTATGATGGCATGGGTTTACTATTCCTCCTTACTTCCTCCATCAGAGTTTTGCAATAATTCAAAATGACATAACACTGACAGGCAAAGAAAAACTCCTTAGCTTAGAAGGCAAAAGAAACACAAATGGGGCTGGGAAAACTAGATTTTAACAGGATGGGCTTAGTGGCCTGAGTGGATGTGGTAATTGTAAATGTAGAATTTTATTTCTTCGATTCAATCTTTCAAATACAACTTTTTCTTCTACACTTGTTGGATATTTGTTGTAAGAGCTTGGAAATTTTTATTTTTTTTTTTATTTTTTTAGAAGGATGTGGGTCAATACATGGAGTCAAAAAGTAGTGTTTTCAAGGGAACTCATGTAAGTAAGACTGTTGCCTCAGGAGGTGGCCATTGATAGTTAAAATGCCAGTACCTGAGGTAAATTTGCAAGAACTAACAGAAGGGAAAGCGATTGCATGCATTTATGAATGACATCGTAGGAAGCTATTGACACAAACTTAATTCTGCCAAATGAGATCTTTTCTACAAAGTTTAGCCCCACTTAGAACTGTTTCACTTTACCCCCACAGCATCTATTAAGATACAGAAATTACCTATTTTTCAACAGTGTTTGTTTCTCTTTTCACTATTTGGGCAGACAGCAGGCTGTCTATCCTCCAGGCATATTAGTTGACTTTCAAGAAGGAGGCTAGTAATATTGCATATTCCTATGCAGCGTGCAGTTCTTAATACATTACAATTTTCTTACATCTCCAGTGATCAGCATTTGGCAAAAAACATGAGATAGAAAATGAAATATTTCCTCCAGTGTGGTATGTCTTAACTTTGTTCTCCTAGGATTAATACTGTTAATCTTGAAAATTCAATACAAGGAGCACTACACACTTCTATACGTATCATTACTCATGTTAATTACATCTCTGAAGTTATGTAACAACCGAGACTGTGTTATAATACAATTCAAGCAATTCTGAAGGACTGTAAAGTCAGAAACCATTTGTTGTATGGATGGCTAACAGAAATGTCAATACAGCAGCTGTGTTTCCATAGCTGCTTAGGTTTCCTTCCTTCTTGGATAATCTGCTTCTCCAAAAGATGTACAGGGACTTCACACCAGCTACTAGATAATAAGGAAAAGATTGTTTTTGTACCACTTGTCTAACCATTAATCCATACTTTTCAGTGCGCTTATAATCAGCATGTAACTTAGAAATTCCTATAAGAAGTATATTATCCATGTAGCAGTGAAAATATCGAATATGTGAATGTAAAGATTGCACGTGCAGAACAGGGTATTAAAATTAAGTCTAGTTAAGTAATCTCCAGTTGCTAGAAAAGCTCTAAGGTTTCATGTTGACCCCCAGGACCTCAATGCAGTTGGTTTTCCCTGAGTTTCACTTGTATCACACCATCAGCAGGGGCATGAAGCCATGATTTACAGACTGCCAGTACCTCTGCACAGCTATAAAACCCTGATTTACCATTTCCACTGATCTTCACCCTATACCACAGCCTACAGTGCTGTATCGAGAATATTGAAGTGACTCTGTAACAGAAATCAAAGCAAGTAGAAGCATCTAAAGACAGGTAAATGGCTGTTGCCTTTAGCAGTTCTAAGCAATCACTGTTACTACTAATAAAGTGTTACACAGATCACTGCTGCTAACTAAATACCATTCATTTTAGTAACATTTTTCCTAGTTTATCAGAGCAATATATTAATATGACTTCAAGGTGGTGAGGTTTTTTTACATGTGAAACCCAGCCTAGCAATTTGTCCTCACAATACTAACACAGGAAGACACCAGCCCTAGTTTAAGAAAACCATGTCCCAGACATGGGACAACCACGGGACACTGAAGCATTGCACAGCCAGGGAGGTTTAAGTATTGTCACTGAGATCCTAGCTTCACTAAGTAATTCCTCCTCTTCTGTGGGACATTTCTCTGGAAAAAGGCCAGAAACTAGAAAGCCAAAGAACTCTCTAATGGGCGTGCTAGTAAAAAAATATGTTTATAAAGAAACTGGATAGAAGAAACTGATGTTTTTGCCATGTCACGTTACTTCAGTTCCACAACACCATCTGGGATAAGCAACTGTATGTTTGGTACAGGACTTTTTTTTGTCTCCTGTGAAGTGCATGTTCCTGATTTCCTACTTTTTCCTATTTGGTTTAGTCTACTGGAACTGCTGCAGCTGTTAACACTCCAGAAATTGCAGGATAAAAAGATAACTTATGAACCTATGATCTTTGTTTTCTTATGAGAAAGTTCTTACAAGTTACACCACACCACTGTCGTGGTTTAAACCCAGCCAGACAGCTCGTTCACTCACTCCCCACCCCCACTTTTCCTTCCCCTACTCCCAGGGGGATGGAGAGGAGAATCGAAAGGAATGCAACTCCCCCGGGTTGAGATAAGAACAGTCCAGTAACTAAGGTATAGCACAAATCAGTACTGCTACCACCAATAATAATAATAAAGGAAACAACAAGGGAAGAGAACACAACATGTCACCACCAGCCGACCGATAACTCGTTCCCCTCCTGCCCGACCAAGCGCCGACCTATACCTCCTCCAACCCTGCAGTCCCTAGCCCTTTTGGGTAACTCTCAGTTACATCCTGGGCATGACATGCTGTGGTATGGAATACTTCTTTGGTCAGTTTGGGTCAAGTGTCCTGTCTCTGCTTCCTCCCAGCCTCCCCTCCTCCCTGGTAGAGCATGAGGCTCACAAAATCCTTGGCCAAACCAAAACATCATTGTTATCAGCTCTGTTCCCAGGCTGAAAGTCAAAACACAGCACTGCACCAGCTACCAAGAAGGAGAAAAATGACTGCTGAACCCAGGACAACCATCTTTTGTATGAGGAAATTTTATTGCACAGTACTTGTAGCTGACCCTCTTCTGAGAGGTATGGGGGCACTTATTTGCCAACCTGATATACTCTCTAGAGAGGTGCGCTGCTTAGCGGAGTTTGTATCAGTGATGTCACCAAGACACAACCAAGTACACACCACTGACTATTATCCACTCCTGCTGTTTCACATGAGCACCAGCGATACAGCCAGGAGCAGTCTGAGGAGTATCAAGGATTACAGAGCCCTAGGAGTGGTGGTAGGGACTCTGGAGAGCAGGTAGTTTTTTCATCAATTCTCCCAGTCAAAGGGATGGGTCTGAAAGGGCCAGCTGAAACTGATGAACTAACAAATGGCTACAGGACTGGTGCCACAGCCAGCGGTACAGCTACTTAGACCATGGGAATTCATTGCTTTGAGAAACCTGGTTTATTCAGGTCTGTCAGGGAAGGGAAAAGAGCATCTTTGGTCAAAAGCTTGACAAGCTGGTGAAGAGGGCTTTAAACTAGATTTCCTGGGGGAGGGGAACCTTAAGAAATCACGCCCCTACCAGTTTGATGCCAGTGTCAGCAAGAGATGTCCAGAGCCTGGAGAGGGATCACAGGTCAGCAGAAGAGCACCTGCAGAGCAGCACAAGGAAATACCAGCCTCTCCAGCCAGTAAGTCTTTATGCAAATACATGGAGCATGGTGAATACACAGGAGTTAGAGATATGTGTGTGCCTGCAGGGCAATGACTTATTGGCAATACAAATATGTGGTGGGATGGCTCTATGACTGGAGTGCTGGAATGGGTGGATACAGGCTCTTTAGGGAGAACTGGCTGGGGAGACAAGACCTTCTCCACCGGTGACCAGCACAGGGCTCTGCCTGGGGATGGATGAGGAGCCAACCAGGAGCTTATGGGTCAGGATTAAAGAGGGCAGGGATAGGGAACATTACAATGGGAGTCTGCTACAGGCCACCAAACCAGGGACAGCGAGTAGATGAGGCCCTCTATAAATAGATAGGAGCAGCCTTACATTCACAGGCCTTAGTCCTCATGGGGGACTTCAACCACTCCAGTATCTGCTGGAGAGACAGCACAGCAGGGCATAAACCATCCAGGACATTTCTGTAATGCATTGAGAACCTCCTTCTCCAAGTGACAGAGTAGCCAACGAGGAGAGATGCTATGCTGGCGTTTTTTTCTACCAACAAGGAGGCACTGGTTGGGAATGTGAACCTCAAGGGCAGCTTTGGCTGCACTGACCATGAAATGTCAGAGTTCAAGATCCTCATGGCAGTGAGGAGGGCACACAACAAGGTCACTGCCCTGGACTTCAGGAGAGCAGACCAGGGATCTACTTGGTAGAGTATCATGGGATAAAGCTCTGGAGGGAAGAGGGGCCTAAGGAAGCTGTTAATACTCAAAAGATTTCATTCTCAAAGCTCAGGAGAGATACATCGCAACAAAAAAGAAGAAGCTGGAGAGGGACTCTTTACAAGGACACGTAGTAACAGAACAAGGGACAACGGCTTTAAACTGTCAGAGATCTAGATTAGATATGACAAACCATTCTATAATTCTGTTATTCTGTATGCACTTAGCTCACACAAGCTCCATCACCTTGTCTTTCAATACAGACAGCAAACAGAGAAAACAAAGATGTGGTTTTCACTTTTTTGTCTGATATGGCTACATAGCCAACGGATCAAATTAATCTGAGCACAGAGCAACTTCTTATGCTGCAAATTACATCGCAAAACACCAAAAAGAACCTGAGGAAGTCAAGTCGGAGGAGTCAGGTTTCTGCAGCTAGCTTTGATACTCTACTCAAACCTTTAACAGCTTTGGCCATCAGGGCTGGTCTGGTTGTTTCCACTGCGAGTGCAGGACTGGCAACCTTGGTCATTTCACTGAGAACCAGTCCTGAAGCAGAACTGAGTGAGCACGAAGCATCCGCAATACTTGGGTTTGCTTTCTTTTTTTTTTTTTTTATTTCTTTGCAGCTCATTCATCCCTTTATAAACTGAAGGAACTAGCTCTACCCTTCTGTTACACGGTAAGTAGGGAAGAGGCTGGAGCAGCTGTTAGGTCCCCACAGATAAGGGTGGAAAGAGGGTGGAAGGAAAGAAGATGGAAGGGAAGGGCTGAATGATGGACAGCTGCAGGCAAGGCTCCCTGACAGCTGAAACTCCCCAAAAAGGCAAGTGCTAGCGAGGAGGCCATCAGGAAGGTGGAGAGCTTGTTATTCCGCAGCAGCCACACTGCTGGCAACCAGCAGGGCAGCTCCACGGCTGCCACACACCACCCTGCGGGGCAGACTACGGAGGGGCCGCCCGCTGCGCAGCCTTAGGCCCTCATTCCTGCAGGCAGCTGTTCCCAGACCCGGGCTGCCCGCCATCGCCAAGCCGGCTGAAGGCTGCTCCTGCCGCACACGCTGCCTGCCGGCGCCTCTCTCAGGCAGGCCACCGCCATCTTCCCACATCATTAGGGGCCGCCATCTTCCCCGGGCCTCCGGCAGCCCACGGCAGCCAATACGTTATGCAGATCTGCCATCTGCTGGTGACAGAGGGTGAAGGACCGCTTTGTGGCGCTGTGCTGCCCGAGCGCGTTCCGAAACAGCGGAAGATAGGATCATAGATCATAGAGTCAGCTAGGTTGGAAAAGGCCTTTAAGATCAAGTCCAACCGTTACCCCAGGACTGCCAAGCCCACCACTAAACCATTTCACTAAGGGCCTCATTTACACTGTTTTTGAACACTTCCCGGGACAGTGATTCCACCACTTCCCTGGGAAGCCTCTTCCAATACCTGATCACCCTATCTGTGAAGAAGTTTCTCCTAGTAGCCAACCTAAACCACCCCTGGCACAGCTTGAGCCCGTTACCTCTTATCACTTGTTACTTGGGAAGTGAGACCAGCTACCTCATCACTTCATCCTCCTTACAGAGAGGTCCCCCCTGAGCCTTCTCCAGTTATGAAAATATGGGTCTTTTTTTCTAATGAGTAGTTTTTAAACTTTTGCATGTAGTGTACCACAACTCCTCCCATACACAGCATGCTTGCATGGGATTTGGCATTTTGGCAAATGGAGCACACCACAGCTGCTGGGCTCCCTTTGGCAGCACCCTACCACACGGTTTCCTCATCATCTGCTCTGATGAGAGCTCACAAGTTCAGCCAGGGGCTGTCACTGGGAAAACAGCAGCATCTGCAGTGCAGAGGCCACAGATGGCTACGAGTGAGCACCTGGGCATGGCCAGTGGGAAGCATAAAATCCCTGGAGCTCCACAGGATTGGGGTCTTACGAGTCCCCCGGTACCTTGGGCTCTGGCCCACTAGGCTGCAGGCCCTGTCACTGCCTGGAGGCCTCTGCACACCCAAGGATTATCAAAGCAGCCAAGAATTTGAAATGTGGGATAAGTTGCCCTTAACCAATACCATCAATTGTTTATGAAGGGACTTACACTTTCTTCCAAAATAGATAACTAGGGCCTTACTATTTAGTATTTTTAAAGGACATGGTGACAGTAGAGCCATTATTAGAAGACCAAAAAAGTTACAGGTAAAGCCCTATAAAATGCTGGATACTGAATTTTATTTAATGCCATTATGTGTTACACTGTCTATAAACACATATCCACGCACCTGTAAGGACCTGCAAGTCCTTACTCTTGCTCTATAGCATTACTAATTCTTAATGTATTGTTATAAAGAATTACTGGAGATCCAATCAAGAGTAAAAAACATAACCATTTTTTACAATTCATGAAGTTTTCTTACCTAAACATTTATGTCGAACATTACTGTTAAACAGGACTTACATTAAACACTGACGTTTCCATATGAAGTTTAAAAATTTCAATGTGCAAATACATGTTGTAGTTATATACCTTATATCACCTTGGTTCAGAACTGAGAAGCCAGGACAGCTCATCATCAACCAACCTTTCATCTTTGCAAAGCATTTTTTTCTGATCTCTAGGTTGTTATTTAGTCAGTTTCTTGCAGCCTTCTTTCAGAAATAGCAAAGCAAAGTTCAACAAATGACACTACTAACATGGAGCAGGTCTACAGCAGAATTGGAACTCTTCCTCATGTTTGCTGGCCCATAATGTTATATTAGCACAATGCCACCTACATCTTGGGGCTAGATGAAGTCACAGAAGTAGCCCATGGGACCAATGAGAACCTTTACATATAAGGACATATGTACATATAACCTGTACATATCGTCTCATTAGGTTTTCACTGGCAATGGCATCCTTGCAGCAATTTAGCTCCAATCACCTGAATCAGTGGTAACAGCCTGTGGACTGAGATGCCATTCCCCACCTTTTTCTTTCCTCTAAGGAGTTTTGTTCTGTCCCCCTTATAAAAGCTTCCCTTAGTTATAAGCTCTGACAGACCCCTTAAATGAGGATATAAATGTTTTAAGATCTGAACTTTTGAAATGGCAGCTGTAGGGATTGAAATACCTGGTTTGTTTAGTTAGAAAGAAAAGTCAAGCATATGTACACAGATACAAAAATAGCTTGCTTTGCAAGAGCATTAAGTAGGTTCCTATTCGTGGTGAATCAGGATCCATTAATTATGAGGCATTTAAGAGTCCTGTTTGAAGCAACCATTGTAAGTAAGTTTGTGTTAAATGTCTGCGTAAGTGCTATAAACTGTCTCCTTGGCATTGTTTCAGAAATGACTCAGTAAAACTGTACTGTGATCACTCAACTGTGCTTATAGAGTCGTGGAACATGCCATAACACAGTTTCAATAGCAGCTGAATTATTAACCCCTCCAAGTACTATTGTATTCTGTAATTAAATGTGATGAGCCTGTGTTTGGTTTGATTTGGTTTGGTTTGGTTTTACTCCAGGATGAAGGGTTTTGTCTGTTTTCACTCTGATGCCCTATGAGCTTCAAAGCAGATAATACAGGGTCACCACCTCCTGCCTCTTCTAATTACTGACAATGCCCTCAGTTTTTGAGGTACTCCAGCACTTCCTAGGTCCTCTGTAAATTCACTTTCCATTAAAGGGAAGTCAGACAAATATGTCCCTTCCACTACTATTCCCCATCTCCTAGAACTCATTTTCTTCTTTTCTGCAGAAAATAGGTGTTAGAGTAAGTGCTGCTGAAAGTATTTTCATCAGGTTAAAACTTGTCTCTCTCTCTGAAACTGCTTTAAATGAAACACTTAAAAAAAAAATGTAAGTGGAATTTGTAAGACCTAAGCTAGAAACTGAGGTCTTTTAAAAATATATGACATCCTCCAAAGAAAAGTCATTTAAGCTAGATATAGAAAGGTACTGGCAAATTAATTTTACAAGTATTTTTAAAACAAATTTTAAATGAAGGTGAAAAAAAAAAAAAAAATTTGAGTTAATCCTGGCAGTTAAGATAGGCTGTATTTTCCCCATAATTTAGCAGAAAAGTCCAACTGCTAATAAAAAAAAGAAGTTGCTAATAAAAAAAAAGAAAGCCCTGAAATATTTATAGTGGCACAATTATACATTTTGTGATGCTTTGATGAAACTTATTAGCTCATGGAGTAATTCTGAAGGAAAATGCTTGCAATATTTTTTGGTGTGCTGAATGCCTAATGCAGTGTAAGGAGAGAGAAATTCAGATTGCAGTTCTGAAGCCAATACTAACTCAAGACTTGTGTACCCAGTATAAAGATATACAAACTTAGTTATAATTTTCTCCATCCTGATTTATCCATATCTTGTAAATCTACAGATTTGTTCCTTATATCCTTTCCTTTTATTTCATTCAACACTGTGACAAAGCCAGAATAAAAAAAGTTGTTTCTGAAGAACTCACCTTCTTGGTGTTGTTTCTTTGTATGGCTCTAGCCATATTGTATTGTTACCTCTAACAAGCAAGACATGATTTTCCACTGAGACAGAACTGAGATTTTCCAGTAACAGTAAATGAGTGTCACCTATACAAAATTATGTTTGTTATTTCTGCTGTTCTAGGACTGAAGGAGATAAATGAGTGTATTTTTGAACTAACATACTAATAATAGAAGAGCAACATCTTGGCTAATGAAAATACCGTGGAAAAAAACAAAAAAAAAAAAGAGTATGTTGAGAATGGTAACATTTACCCTGTCTAAAGTTAGTGCATTCTCAAAATATTATTAAAGTTATGAAGGTGAGATAAAAAGATGAAGTAAAAATGTTGCATTACCAGAGTTCTCCACTGTGACACATTGATCATGCATGGTGATTATCATCTTTATTTACAGTTTGTGTTTTTCTTTGCAGATCTGGTAAAAACTTGCATTGCTGTTTTGCTGTCATGTCTTAAATGTCTTTGGTGTGAATATGGAACTTTAATTCTAAAATCAAATTCCTTAGTAAGAATGAAAGGAACAGACAGAGACAGGGATGTGTAAACACAGGTGAAAAATCTGTATAAAGTGTGTGATTTGAATTTCTTTTACCCATAAGATAACATAATTTGCATGACATTGCTTAAAACACATTTAAAGAGCACAGGCTGCTTGCTTGGATTTTGGCAGTTCACTGTGAGAGCTGAGACTTCTGTTATATTAACAAGTGTCTTTCTCACTATTTCTTGTTGATTTCAGACAAGCCAATTCTTTCAGCACACCATAAAGAAAAATGGAGACTCTGCATTCGTACAGAAGGAGGCAATAACAAATATATCGACGACAGTTCTCAGGTGAGACAGAGAATATGCTTTCAATGGCATCACAAGACAAGTCCAAACATACTTGGCTCTTGTAATTTTTCATTTCATACACCTGATGATGAGTAAATAAGTAACTCCCAATTCTGAATAGTTTCCCATTCCTACTTAGCAACTGAGACTCATTCTTCTTTTAAGGTCCTTTTGTCACTTTCAACTAAATCAGACCAAACTGGTTCTTTGCACCCTTCATCAGAGAGGGCCAGTAAACCCTGCAGCTCTACCTCCTTCCTTGCTTTCCTGGCAAGTGTAATTCTGCATGAATTGTCATTGCCATCTCCCAGCACTTACAAAATCACAGGGCCATCTTGTGGTCTCTGGTGTGCCAATGGCAAACACTCAGCAGATCTGTTGCCTGTCAGCTAGTTTCATCCAGCAATGAATCAGGGGTTCCAGTCAGGAGAAAGACGACAGAATAATAAAGCAGTTCGAGTATGTCTATATCTCATCAAGATCACTTTCAGCCCAGAAATCCAGTGAAACACATTTGTTCAATAGAGGTACAAACATTTCCTCACTCTGTGGTGCCCCATGTATACATTTGATCTCACAGCTCTGGTCCTTGATCCTACCTGCTACTCTACTTTGCTTGCTGTCCTGGATACTCCTTGCTCTGTTCCTTGCTCCTTTAACCACAAATATTTTGGTTATTTAAATCATTTTAGAATGCATATATCCTGTAAGAGTCCACATAGTCCTATTGTTTGTGAAGGTCCAAGCAACTCTGAAATAAATTTTCTTCCCCTCTTTCTTCTTCCCAGGCTTTAACATTTATACCCCAAAAACTTGGGCAGACTTACTAAAGTCTGTTAACCCAGGTTTCTGTGCACAGTTGCAGTACATACATTGAAATACTACATATATTTTCTGAGCATACTCTTACACATCATGATTTCTTTTATTCACAAAAGTGTCTCCCAAACACACAAGAATGGAGTGAGAAGTTCTTCTTCTTGGAAAAGTCAGTCTAGCCCACTGGCCACATGCTGTGAACAAGAAGTAATGCAGTGAAATGGTGCTGCTAATGATAGGTCATGTTAATTCCATACCTGGAAGTGGAAGTGAAAGTGACCTCAGACTGCATTTAATACCAAAAATAATCCTTCCTGTGAGACCAGGAAGATCAGATTTTAAATATATGCTAGTCATAAAACACAAAAATGTAGCTGTTTCACTAAAGCTCACTCAGCTAGAGCTGTGGGAGGGGTTGAAGCACAACAAGGTGCAAGATGATTTAAATACCAAACTTAAGCACCAGGTATTTATTGAAACACTGGTATGTCAGAGGAAACAAAAATAATGACTGAGTTTTTTAACACAATGATCCACCTGTGTTTAACCAAAGTAATTTTCTTTTCAGCTTTATGCTAGTCACAGCTTCTAAATGCAATTTCAATTCATAGCTCTTACATAATCAGAGCACATTTTCAGGGGAGAATTTGACCCTGAGGGTGGCAGGAGGACCAGAGAAACTTGCTAATAGTCATGTGGTAAAAATAGTCTTTTCATAAGCCCTGCATGAAGCACAGAGAATGCCTTGAAACTTGCCCTATCTAGTGTAAGAAATAGCTGAGCCAGAGATGAAAAGTATGCTTCTGCTTAAATGTAAAAGAAAAAAAAAGAACCCAAACCCTAAAATATTTTATAGTAATCCTTATGAGTCACTCCAGTGTGCTAATGAGTTCATCATCAAGCTATCATATCTGTAGAAGAGGAACTGGTTTGAGACCATCTTAAAAATCTGAACGTGCACAAGTCCATGGGTCCTGATAAGATCCATCCACTGGTCCTGAAGGAGCTGGCAAATGAAGTTGCGAAGCTGCTGGCCATCATATTTGAGAAATCATGGCAGTCAGGTGAAGTTCCCGATGACTGGAAAAAGGGAAATATAACCCCCATTTTCAAGAAGGGGAAAATGGATGACTGTCCTGGGTTCAGCAGTAGCAGTCATGTTTCTCCTCCTTGGTAGCTGGTGCAGTGCAGTGTTTTGACTTTCGGCTCGGGAACAGAGCTGATAGAGATGTTTTGGTTTGGCCAAGGACTTTGTGAGCCTCGTGCTCTGCCAGGGAGGAGGGGAAGCCGGGAGGAAGCAGAGACAGGACACCTGACCCAAACTGACCAAAGAGCTATTCCATACCACAGCACGTCATGCCCAGGATGTAACTGGGAGTTAGCCGGAAGGGCTGGGAGACTGCAGGGTTGGAGGAGGTATCGGTCGGAGCTTGGTCGGGCTTGGGGGGCGAGTTATCGGTCAGCGGGTGGTGAGGTGTTGTATTCTCTTCCCTTGTTATTTCCTTTATCATTATTATCATTGGTGGTAGCAGTAGTGATTTGTGTTATACCTTAGTTACTAAACTGTTCTTATCTCAACCCGTGGGAGTTGCATTCTTTTGATTCTCCTCTCCGTCCCTCCGAGAGCAGGGGGAGGGCAAGAAAGGGGGGGAAGTGAGCGAACAAATTACCTGACTGGGTTTAAACCACGACAATGACCCAGGGAATTACAGACCAGTCAGTCTCACCTCTGTGCCTGGCAAAATCTTGGAGCAGATTCTCCTGGATGGCATGCTAAGGCACATGAAAAACAACAAGGTGCTTGGTGACAGCCAGCATGGCTTCACTAAGGGGAAATCCTGCCTGACCAATTTGGTGGCCTTCTATGATGGGGTATGGAACTAATGGACAGGGGCAGAGCAGTTGATGTCATCTACCTGGACTTGTGTCAAGCGTTTGACACTGTCCCACATGACATCCTTGTCTCTAAATTGGAGAGACATCAGTTTGATAGGTGGACCACTCGGTGGATAAAGAACTGTCTGGATGGCCACACGCAAAGAGTTGTGGTCAATGGCTCAGTGTCCGGCTGGAGACCAGTAACGAGTGGTGTCCTTCAGGGATCGGTGTTGGGACCAGTCTTGTTTAACATCTTTGTCAGTGACATGGACAGTGGGATTGAGTGCACCCTCAGCAAGTTTGCTGATGACACCAAGCTGTGTGGTTTGGTTGATATGCTGGAGGGAAGGAATGCCACCCAGAGGGACCTTGAAACACTTGTGAGGTGGGCTGATGCCAGCCTCATGAAGTTTAACCATGCCAAGTGCAAGGTCCAACACCTAGGTAGGAGCAATCCCAGGCACAGCTACAGGTTGGGCAGAGAAGAGATTCAGAGCAGCCCTGCAGAGAAGGACTTGGGGATGTTTGTTGATGAGAAAATGAACATGAGCTGGCAGTGTTCACTTGCAGCCCAGAAAGCCAACTGTATCCTGGGCTGCATCAAAAGGAGCGTGGCCAGCAGGTCGAAGGAGGTGATCCTGCCCCTCTGCTCTGCTCTCGTGAGACCTCACTTGGAGTATTGTGTGCAGTTCTGGTGTCCTCAACATAAAAAGGACATGGAACTGTTGGAACAAGTCCAGAGAAGGGCCACGAGGATGATCAGGGGACTAAAGCACCTCCCGTATGCAGACAGGCTGAAAAAGTTGGAGCTGTTCAGCCTGGAGAAGACAAGGCTGCGTGGAGACCTCATAGCAGCCTTCCAGTACCTGAAGGGGTCCTATAAGGATGCTGGGAAGGGATCTTATCACAGTATCACAGTATGCTAGAGAGTGGAAGAGACCTCGAAAGATCATCTAGTCCAATCCCCCTGCCGGAGCAGGAATACCTAGATAAGGTTACACAGGAATGTGTCCAGGCGGGTTTTGAATGTCTCCAGGGAAGGAGACTCCACAACCTCCCTGGGCAGCCTGTTCCAGTGTTCCGTCACCCTCACTGAGAAGAAGTGCTTCATTAGGGACTGTAGTGATAGGACAAGGGGTCACAGGTTAAAAAAAAACTTAAAAAGGGGAAGTTTGGATTGGATATAAGAAGGAAGTTCTTTACTGTAATTTGGTGAGGCACTGGAATGGGTTGCTCAGGGAGCCTGTGAATGCTCCATCCCTGGCGGTGTTCAAAGCCAGGTTGGACAGACCCTTGAGTGACATGGTTTAGTGTGAGGTGTCCCTGACCATGGCAGGGGGGTTGAAACTGGATGATCTTAAGGTCCTTTCCAACTCTTAACTATTCTATGATTCTATATTATGAATGACTGCAACAATTGACATTGGTCAAGAATTAAGTGAAACCTGTCATTGTTAAGAAACTAAAATGCCTGTATAAATTATTTAAAAAGTCTCTAAAACTACAGCCAGTCTGAAGCAGATATTTTTAAGTAGGTGTGTTGCCGGAAATCAGACTAAATCAGTGATAATACTGTTCATTTATATACACTATAGAAACCCCAGAAAATCCCAAGATAGTGATAACATCTGTGTTTGAAGTTAACTATGCATAGAATTTGTAAACTATTTCTTGTTTGCTCATAAAGAGTAAGAACCTTACAATAATCCACACTTGCATTTAGAAAGAGTTTATTAAAAAATGGTGTAGAAAGGTATATCCATGAGATTTTGAGCAAAACATTTACATTTTCCTTTCTGGTAGAATTCTTCTTTGTGGCTTATTTACTTCTTATTTTACTGCAGCATTACAGCTGAGGTGTCCTTGTCACTGAACAGCAAGAGCAGGGTGCTCCACAAGACAGGGATATCCATGGTGACAGCAAGGTAGTGTCATACCAAACAGAGCCCAGTGCCTGCAGAAGGCAGACGTAGACGATTTGTAGAGGAGACAAGTCCACAGTCAAGCAAGGAAGTCAAATCCATATATCAGGGTCAGGATTCAGATCAAGAGGCTGCTTGGCCAGGTATGGTTATAAGTGCAGCATAGCTCTGGCAGAATACAAGTGTTCTTGCCCAGTAAAAGCAGCTCCTGGTGAAAAGTGGAGAGCCCCTATAAGGGCTTCTCAGGCAGCTCTCCCTCATACAACTTTGCTGGGTAGCTGCCCTATCAGTGTTGGCCCTGAAACCAGACAGCATAACTTCCAGGAGAAAGCGGTATGCTTAGGGTCCTGGTAGCATCTCTGTTGAGACTGTGAGCGTTTCCTTTTATTACTCACTGTAGGAATACTTGCACAAAAAACAGAGGAGGTTTTTCCAAGGAGTAAGTGACATTAAATCATGAGCAGATTCAGTGGGCATCAGGCCTGTGGCTGCTATTTATGCTTTTGAGAATTTTAGAAAACGAAAGATTATTGTAACAGAATTGAGGTGTCTGGAGGGAAGTGCACAGTGAGAACACAGAGCTCAACTTCTAACTAGTATTTGTCAGAGCAGAGCAATGACATACTTCATGGCAGAATTGTACTGACACACCATGCTTCTTGTTAACCAGACTGCTCAAGCATTAAGCATATCCTCTCCAGTGCTGTCTGAAGGAGGAAAGATATCAAAAGACAGAAGAAAAAGCTTGTTAGCTGGTAGCCCTGGGCAATACAGGGGCAATACAAAAGTGAAATAAATGAAAATAAAAACCCTCTGTATAAATACTAACTTACTATGCCTATGTTTGTCTTCGCAGAGTGTTCTCAAGTTCTCCATTCTGGGACTAGCATGTAATTGGAAAAAACAAAGGCATGTGCCAGAGATTTCAGTGAAAGTGAAGCTGAGCCTTAAATTAGATGATGGTTGCATGCTACTACAAAAGGATACCTTATTTTATCCCAACACATAAGTCACATCAGGTATTTGGATTTCAAATTCAAACTAGTTTTCTTTCTTTCTCTTTTTCCTGCCAGCATTAGAGCCACTGTTCCTTGTGTCAAAGCTACAGTGCAAATGGTAGGTTGATCTCTGTGTGCTAAATGTGACAGGAAAAGAAGATGCTGGCTCCCCAGTGTTTTCCATCAGAAGGCATGTCTGACTTCAGCAGAGAAAATAGTGTACCCAAAGAACCAGAGAATCCTGAATGGCAGAAAAATCTTTTCAGGTTCAGTAGCATCTGAAAATCCTCGGCTTCTCCCAGAAGACTGGTTCTGACAACCAGCCAATCACAAAACAGTCTGCAAAATGGCTTTGTGCCAAAGGACATTTACCAAGTTCACTCCACTTGATCAACAGATTTAGAAAGCTCATTGAGACAAAGTCTCCATCAGTATAAAGTCTGTGATGTTAAACAAACACAGTTTTTTTACTTTCTGGATATGTGACAATTATTTTAATTACAGTATGAGAGTGGTCTCATGATTATGATCCTGGGCTGCATTTGGAATCACTTGTTTACATCCAAAGATCCAAGGAGAAAGTGTTCAACCCTACTGTTGAAATACCTGTTCTGCTTAGACTTATACATTTTATCACTCTTTATTCCTGTACAATGTTGCTGAAACTAGGATAGTTCTTTTTCTCTCTGAAGAAATGTGAGAATACATTTGTGTTAGTAAAGACTTCAAGCATGTAGCAACTATACAGTACATACTGACTGTTCTCTGTGTGGCTGGGATAAGTACTGAACTGAAATTACAGCAAGATAGAATTTGGTGGGACCACAGAGAAAATTCTCTAACATGAAAGTGTAGTGAAGCACAAAGGAAGGGGTAGAGGCTCCGCTACTGAAGGTTATTAAAAACAGGTTAAGTACCCTGACATATGCAGAAATTATCTTGACTTGGGAAAAGGAAATAGTTTGGACCTCTGTTTCAATTTGGGCCTGTTCCGAAGAGATGATCCAAAAGGCTAAATGATCCTTCAGTTACAATAGCCAAGAGACCCCCTGTCTTTGTGACCTCTTGGTATTTCTTGGGAATTCCTGTTTATGTGAGACCTTAGAAATTTGGAAGCAGTTGTGGCTTATGAGAGTGTCTTTAGAAGGGGTGGAAAATGCAATGTCCACAAATTTGCAGTGCCAATGTGCAAAAAAATATGGGCAGAAAATCATTCAAAAATTCTGGAAAAAGAAATGAGTCAAGCAATGACAAGTGAGGAGGAGAGAAAAAAAACATTAAGGCAAAATGCAGATTTCAATTGAATGCTGCTACAACCATGGAATGACCAGTGGATCCTAGGAGAATGATGCAGGTAAGAATAGAAATGTCCCTTGGCTGCTATCTGTCACTGACACACAGATCCTCTGCAGCAGATGTTAAGAGCAGCCAAGCTTGCTGTCCTTAAGCACTGCAGATACCCATAACATTTCAGCCTGTGTGGGATGACTGAAGATGGGAGACATTTGAGAACATCAGTGATGTTCTGCTCAGTTTCTTCCTAAACAGAAAACTAAAAATTATTTTGTGTTAAACTGAGACCAACTGCCTCTCAGCTCTTTTCCTTTGTGTAAACTGTGTACCCCCCCCCTTTTGCTGTAGTTGCATTCAACTGTCATCAAAGATTGATCTTTAGTAACAAATACTTAATTACTTCTGTTTTGTTTTATGATTACCATTCTTTTAGCTCAAGGCCTCTTTCTTTGGAACTCTCTTAAACTTCCAGTATCTGGGAGAGTGTGTGAAATGGAGAGATACTACAAAATTAAGGAATGGTGTATGTGCAAGGCTGAGGAGCTTGCTTGCTGCTCACCAGCATTTCACCAGATACACAGCTGTTGCCTGTTCAGCAATCCCAGCAAACTGATGCCACTGGGTACTTCTGAATCTACTCATCTATCTCAAAACTTATGGCAATGTTTAGTCTTTTAATTAAGTTACCAAAAATTCTGGATAAAATCAGATGTTGTTTTTTTTAACCTTGCTAATCCAGGCTAATCCATGGAAGGGGAGGGGTAGAAGACTATCAACTGCTGCCACCAAACTTCCAGGTGAGAGCCAGAGATCCGGCAGGCTGTCTGCTACACTGCTTCTAAGTGCTTCTTTTGTGGCAGCTGGTGCATCAACAGCAGGCTGTCCTTCAACCAAACTGCACACAGCAGGGAGCCTGCCTGCCGTTGTTCTGCAATGAGGCCACTAGAGGGAAGTGTCAGAGTGCTCTGGCCATGCCTGCTGACTAGCCCTGCAAGCTTTTATCAGAAGCTTTGCTGGCCTCTTTCTTTGGCTCCAGTTAAGAAAGGCTCTCAGACCCTGTGCCATTTAAAATGCCTTTTATTAGAGCTAACGCTATGAAATGAGAATAGGGTAGATATTCCAGGCTAGGAGCCTGGAGTGGTGTAGCATTGAGCAGGATGCTAACACATGTTCAGGATCAACATAGTCTTTGTAGTAGAGTTATATTTCAAGAACTGAATTTTTAACTACTGATTTCACAAATTACAACGCTGTTCTAATAAACACTATCTTTGTAATTCCATCATACTGAAATGTCAAATGAGTCTTAGTTATTATTTTTTTGAGATTGTTTCTTGTTGAAAATATGTATCTAGCTAGAAAAGTTAATCTAATTAAAGATGAAACAGTTTTAAAATCTCTGTTTGAGCTTCAGTTGTTATATCATCACAGGAACCATCTGGAAAGTTTGAATACCAGAAAAAAATAAATATTTTTAAGGATATTTGAAGACCTTATCACAGCAATTTTTGTTTTGGTTTATTGCTGGAAGTCACTTTCCTAAAATACTTGAAAGCATATAATTAGCAAATTTTATTCAGTAATATCAGCAATAATTATGTTGTAAAAATAGTGCATATTTTTATTTTACTTTTAAGACTATTATCAAAACATTAACCAAGATGCATGATTTTACCATTATCTACATCTCATTAAATGTTAAAATAGCTTTATTTTCCCTCTGTTTGATATTAGAAATTGTTAATGAGTTAATGAGCCAAATGGAAGTGATGTAGCTTAAGGGAGCATCTGAGCACAACAAACACAACAAAAAAAAATCTGTAAACATAAAGTTGTTTGATAAACATTTTAATCAGTAGAAATTACCTATTTTTATAGACTAAGAGATCCTTCTAGGAGAAGAAGCCAAAGAACTGTGTCATTGCACTAAGCCAGTCAAGTGTCAGTAGGCAGAATTTAGTTAATCTGCACTTGACTTGAGTCTGACTGTGTTAATAACCTCATTCATAGTATGATGCAATGTTGTTAATGAAAATTATGTGATTGCATATAACTTGCAAAGAGAAAAAAAAATGTAAAGCAAAGATAAGTTTGACCATCTCACTTTATTCACATCTGTTTCTGTTTTCGTAAAAGAGTTGTAGACCTAAAGACTGTATTACTCACTAACCTGTCAATCCTTTCTTTTTACTAAGGTTCACATATTTATATTACAAAATAGTTCTCACTGGTTTTCTTTTTATAATTTCCAGTGCTTAAATGCAGAAGTGACAATGTGCTTCTCAAATAGCTGAGGTAGATTGTTAAATGAGAAAATCATGAGCCATTCCAACCCATACTTCTTTAATTCAGGATTTCCAGAGCAGTTTCTTGTACATTGCTGCTCTCCAGGAATTCTGAACTTGGTGGTATCAAGTAGCTATAAAAGTAATATATGATTTTTTGCAGTTTTTGAATCATGATATTAATATCATGTGAATATTTGACCATCCTATTAAAGAAAAATAGAATCAGTCTGGTAGTCTTTTTGCTGCTGTAGGGTGTATCAAGATGTAATCCTTAGCTTCCCTGCCAGAAAAATCCTCATTAAGCACAAGATATCCTAAACCAAATCACCAGCAAAAACTCTCCAAGATGCTAATATATGAAGAGTTCTTTTAAGCAGATATTTCTCTTTCTACCAAATAGCCAGAGGAAATACTATATATTGAAATCTATGATTTGGGTGAAATGGTCAAGTGAAGAAGCAACATAAATCAAGTTTAGGATTTCACTACAAACATAATTCCAGCCTAAAATGTTAGTATTGATTTACACAAATATCTCTTATGAGTTAATCCAGACAGATTTTTTTGATTGATCTACAACTCCTTTCAAAATGAACTGGGCACACACTGTATTTTTTTATGCAATTTTTATGCAATAAATAGTGAAGTCCTAGCATTTTGATTAAGATTCCCTGTGTCAGTTTGGGCTGAGAGCCAAACACAGGGAAATATTCAGGAAAGCTGAATCGCAACTGAAGTTCTGTGTTGGCAATGATTTCAGCAAACAGAAATAGTTGTGGGCACATCTATGTCTTTATCATACCAATATGGCTTGGCAGAAGTGTTTCACCTGTATATGTAATGGCATGCTTCTCAAGAAGAAATTGTCCTACACCTCCAGGGGCTGAGAAACTGACGTTGTAGGATCTAATACAATTTGGGTTAGAAGGAACCTCAGGAGATCACCTAGTCCAACCTCTATTCTTACAGTTTATCTTACATAGGTGAAATTTTCTTGCCTTGGAGCATACACACCTCTCCACCCCCAGGGCCACCTGTGTCTCTGTTATTTCCACAGTATTGATTCATCTACCTAAGGGTCAGATGCTGCCTAAGTTCGACAAGGCAGTGAAATAAAATCCTTCCATTGCTTTTCCAGCTTTGAGCTGACAGAGGCGCAAACCTCAATGTTCCGAGAGCAGGGCTGCCCCTAAAACAAGTGATGGTTTTTCAGAAAGGTTCAGCAGAGATTGAGTTTCCACCAGGCAGTGAGAAGAAGTGGGATAGGGGAGGAGAGTGAAGGAGGAGGCAGAACAGCTGCAGCAGCTGGAGTTGCCAGGATCAGCTTGCCTAGCAACCCCCATTCTTAGGTAAGGGCATCTAATTCAGTAGCAACAGCACATCCGAAGCAGCCCTGACTTGGTGAGCTGGGTGCATGCTAGGAAGCATGGGAGCTGTTAAAACACCAACCTTAGGGCTCCGAAGCCTTCTGAGTTTATTGGTAGGTAAAATATATAGATCCTCTTACCAGAACCTGTTCCTGTGGTCTGTTCATATGGAAAGAATTGTATATGGCTTATTTCAGTAAGACAGCTATTTTTATCATTTGTTGAATATTACTTTAGTAATGTAGAAAACAAGAGTAATATTGAAAAAATGAGTTGTATAGTTCCATCTTATTTCGTGAATGCTGTGATTGCATAACCGAGTAAATTATTACCCTCCAATAATATATGGAAAAGTCATAGCTGAGTATATGAATAGAAACTGTTCTCTTTTACTAAAGGTGGAATATGACCAGGGTGTATTAACATAACATTTTATTCTGTTCATGTATACCCTGGAGTGTGTAGTTTAATATATGTTTAATATATCTATTGTAATGTATAATATGTATTTTGTTACTATTGCAGTTCAATCTGTATCTATTTTGATGCTATATTCTACCTGTAATAGGCTTATGCAATATGAATATTATCTATAATTATATATTTTAACATTTATATAATTAACAGTTCTATTATTTTATTAAAGGTATAACAAAAATGGCTTTTTATGTATAAAATATTAATAGAAACTAAGTACTTTGGAGCAGAGGGGTTGCCATTTTAACAAATTTTAAACAAAAAAAGTCTAAATCCTAGAACCACATAGTTTTTTAGAGAAAACCTTTTGCAAGAGAAGGATTCATCACGTCCCCTCATTGCTTCAAGGCTAATTTCTGGATAGATCAAAATAATATTGCATTCGTATACCCCTAAAAAGTTGTCATTTTTTACTCCAGAAGTTGAAGAGAGTAAAATATGCCAGGCTATGTGTCTGCATTTGTTTGATTTCTTTGGAAGAAATGTAAACTTAGAAGGTAGAACTTATCCTTCCCCTATTTCCATACTGACTTTTTTGGGTCTATTCAAATGCTTTTTTTTCTGGCAGGTGATATCCGTGGAGGGGTGGCATGATTTAGATAACAAAGACTATGACTGTTGGCCCCTGGAAAAACCAGATGAGTATAACATGCTGGACTGTGGAGGTAAGTGAGTCCTGGAGCTGCTCAAGAAAGATCGTCTTGTGCCTAGGGAATGGTTGAAAACCCAAAAGTGAAATACTTGGAATCATACTTGACTCATGAGGAATGTTATGCATGGTGAAAAGTATCTGAATCGGTGTCAGCCTGTCTTGCTAGGGAAATAAGTGAATGAAAACAACCAAATACACTTCAGAGCTATTATTTGTCCAGTATTCATTTGTTCCAGAAGAAAAAGTAACAGCAACAGCTGAATCCCTTCCCCCATAAAGAAACTGAAAACATTTGATTTCTCATTAGAAAATAAAATGCAACTTAATCCAAACAAAGCAGGCAGGCAACTCTGCATTGCAGCAAACTCTATTGAGTCATTGCTGGCATTTTGCAGTGTCAGTTCAAAAGTGGACTGTGTTTAAACCCTCCAGCCAGGAAGCAGAATCACCAATTCTATACATCATGCTTTTCCACCTTGCTCAAAACTGTGTTCTGTGAGTACTTAAAAAACTTCTGATACATTTAACCACTTTTTTAGTCAGTTTCAAAAATTAATTCACATGATGAGATAATAAAAAATGGAGTAATTTTTTTCTTTTCTGTTGAAATGGATTGTTTGAGATTGAAAAATAATTAAAGAGCAACTGAGATATGAGAAATTGAATTTAAATATAAGAAGACTCTTTTAGACTGTAAGGTGATCAAACAGTAGAACAGGTTGCCCAGAAAAGTTACGGTTTCTCCATTCACAGAGATTTTCATAACCCAAGATCTAGAGCAATCTGCTTTAGGTGATCCTGCCTTGAGCAACACAGGGTTAGGCCAGATGATTTCCAGATATGTCTTTCAATTTCAACTATTCTATGAGTTTGTGACTCTGTAACTGATAAATAACTGATGTAAAGGAACACTTTTGTTTATGTTGTAAAAGGTAAGACCAGAGACAATGTGTTTCAATAGGGTTTTTTTAAAAAACTAGAACCCCTGAGAAAGTAACACTGGTAAAACACTCCAGGCGATAAACTGTTGGGTCACACTCTCAATTCAGTATTGCAGTTAAACATTTTCCAAAGAATTTTGTTGAAAAAGTGAAATTCAAGACCTATCTACATGATTGTCAGCTAGGACTTTTATACCTGTATTAATTTACTATTGCTGACACTGAAACAACTATTTATCAAAACAGCTGTTCTTACGAATAATCAAAGTGTGAATTGAGTATAAGGGAAACTAATATGAGCAGGTTGCTTAATTAGACTGTACCCTTTAACACCAACTTTAGAATGAACTCCAAGCTCTATTCTGCCTTTCTCTGTGGTTCTTCCTTGTCATATTCTGAGCACTACTAAAAGCAAAGCTTTGTATATTTGCCAATATACTGTGGCCTCATTGCTGGGGATTTAACACAAGATCTTCAAAGCATCTAGATGTGAGAGTATCTGTCATTGAAAGAAGTGTTTTGTTTATCTTTGTGAGAACTTTCAAGGAAAGTAGAAAGTAATTTAACTGAAATTTATGCTGACCTTCTCTGAAGCACAGCTCTCATGCCTTTAGTGCAAATGATTTTTCATATTTTTTTATGTTGTAGTTTCTCTCATAATATTAGCATTTATGATGTGTGTTTACTTTTCAAGGAAGATGTGAAATCAAGAGGTTATTTTACAATTTGCTTCTTTACATCTGAAAGGGAATTATGTTTAAGGGAAAAAATTGCAGCTTCAGTAACAGTGAAAGTGAAGAATACCTTGTAAAAGCAACTCCAGAGTAATAAAAGTTTATAATTGAAAAACAACAACAACAACAAAAAAAAAAAAGGTAGGATCTCTTGAAGGTCAGGTTTACCCATCATCTGCAGAAGGGATTTAGAACTTCCTGACAAACTGAGAGCTACAAACTTGCATGATGTGAGTAATCTGATGTGGTGCAAATTAACACCTTCATCCAACAATATGGAAAGAGATAGGTGGATGGAGAGGGAAGATTTTGATAGCATTGTTTAACATATGGATTAAAAACTTCTCCACCTCTTATCTAAATTCATTCTCCAGCTCAGAGCAGGTAATACAGTGTCTCAGAGTCAAGACAGATGGCTGGGATAAATTTTCCCAGTAAGAGTGTGGAAATGGAAGATGACAGATGTCTGAGTAGCATTCCTTCCAGTCATCAGTTCTAGATGTGATACAATGTTATAAAATGAGAATGCTTTCTTAAATATATCATTATTAGTATATGTAATTCATGTCTCATGAGGTTAAGGATTTTGACTGAATTTCATGTGTGCTAGTTAGCTGTTCTTCTTCTATAATAAGGTGTGCCTCATTATGTCGCCAAGAATGAAGAGCAGTGTTGGCTTGCCTGACGAAAGAAGAAAGCAAATATATCAGGACAAGTAGCACTGAACTATACTGGGAGCAAAGCTACTTTAGATAATACAACCATATTTTTTGTCATATTTCTGCAGTTGTTTGATCTTTTCTAAGTGAATGTCAGAAGTGTTCAATTAATGTGTATTTGTGTTTAGCTATACAGCTACTAAAATGCATAATTGTTTTGGGCTCATAAAAAGCAATGGGACATTAGACACTGCAGAAAAAGTTTAACATTTGTATGCATCTGTAAAGTAGAAAAGTATAGCAAATATGTTTGCCCATGATTATGTTTTTTCTAGGCCTGGAGATGGCATGGGTTCAAAGGCCTCCAGAAAAGACTGTGAGTGGGGAATTCTTCAACGTGACCTATGCAGTCTTTGCATCAGACAGCTTTTTTCAGTATGCAGTGCAAAATGGAATCCTTTCTCACAGGTATTACCTCCTATAAGAATGCTTTCATGGTCATGAGTATATGAGGATTCTGTGCATACGTTTTTAGTAGCAAATTGGAATATACCTCTGGGACTCCTTGCTAATTCCTTGCATCTCTTGAGGTCTCTTATAGTTATTTGCCAATGGCTTTACTCTCAGAGCAGCCATCAAGGCATGCTTACCTTGGATAGGGTACATCAACCTGTATCTGCATTACTGTCTCAGTGCAATTCTGAACATCATTTGCTGCCTTCTCTCCACAAAGAGTTTACAACTGAAGTTTAAGCACAAGTCCCAAACTAACTATGTATTATTTTAATCAGAAGTGTGTTTGAGGTGCACAGCATGTATATGAAAGAGGCTGGCCCAATCCTGAATCCACTGAATTTTGTGATGAACTTATTTTGATTTCTGTAGGACTGAAATCAATCCAAAAGCTTATATAGATCAACTCAGACACTGTGTTGGTAACTATGCAACAGAGGTTAAATACAGAATATTTATGTGTTCAGCTCCCAGTCACTGAAAGGGTAATACACCCTGATTTTACACTTTTGCCTGTACATAGCATTTCTCCACCCATATACAGCAATGTCTGGGACAAAGGCTGCAACTGCATTTCCCCATTTTCTGTGCTGTACTTGGTTAGTGTAAGAGATGTTTATGGAAAATGTCACATTTTTCTTTGCCAGTCTGTGTTCACATCACAAAGTTCAGATGTAGAAGCTGTTATCCAGAGATATTTTTTTTCATGTAGAAAGATGACCTGTAATCCATTTGCAATGGCAAAAAAAATTGATACTGTATTTTGATCGTCTGTGTACTCTGGTTACAGAGTTTTGCAAAACTTGTTTATCACATTTTCTGAAATTTATGGCTAGTAGTAGTTCCTGTAACTTAACCGTAAAGCAGGTTTTTTTCACTGTTTGGAAATTAATCTGGTTTTTTAGTCTTTCCAGGGAGACCCACTCCCTTAAATCAGTTAGGAATTCAGAAAATTCTGCTCTTTTTGTGCTTATACATTTCTTGCATATATATATATCAGAGGGCAAATATTTGAAAAGAGAGAAAACTGTGCTGCATTTTTCAAGGGGATCAATTTTGCACCTCATTTTAACTAGGTTGTCTGGTTGACTCTTACTTAGCTTACAGTGGCTCACTCAAATATGGCTGAGGCTAATAAGTTAACATATGGGTGTCAGCATAACTGGATAGAGCCATGATGAAGGTATTGATTAAAAAACACATAATACAGGGTGGATTTCTGAAAGCAGCTGTGAGGACAAATACATGATAGAAGTAGGCACCAACTTGCCTAAGTATTTTCTTAACTGCCAAAATGGGCTCAAAGGCCAATGGATTTTATCCATTTGGATGTCTCAGGGATTTAAAGATTTTCTTACCTCAGGTTTCAAATATAAACCCTACAACTAAGCCTGGCTATATCGGCCAAGTAAGCCATGTTTGCAGAAAATTATTTTATTTTGAAGCCAAATTTATTGGGGTAATAATCAACTGAAAGAATAATTGAGGAAACAATGGGAAGAATTGTTGCATCACACATTTCCAGATAACTACATTTTTCTTTCAGGGATAAAGTTACAAAAGGCTTACCTTGTTTTGCAGAGCAGCCTATTCCTAAAGTCCACTTTTTGCTCTAAATTTTGGGTTTGGCAAATTGTATCTGATGTTATTGTCCAATATCATTATTTTCCGTGGTGGTCTGGGTTTTGGAGCAAAGACTGGAACTGAATAATATGTATGAATCACAAGCACAGATGAAGTTATATGATTGACAGCACTGAGAATGAAAATAACCAGGGACTCATATTTCTGATAGTGGTAAGAGAGTAATGCTATCTTCTGTGCCAGCTGTGGCAAAGCCAAGTGACCCCATCTGGTCATGAAGTCATTTGAGGAGACAAGTGGAGGTTGCTACCTGCTTGCTCATCTATGTGCCAGAAGTCTCTACTGCTTGGCAGTATGCAGTGGTCCAGTTGGACAGCAATCTTCATGGCTCCAGGAACGCTTCAACCAGAAGCAAAACAAAAGAGAAAGAAATGGTGTAACAGTGTTTATGTCATTGCATATATTTTTGCTGCTATTATTCCTGTGCAGGATAAAGAACAGGCTGTAATATGCTTGTTGCAGTTCTGAGGAATGAGGAATAATGTAAAAGTTTCTCTCTCTCTCTGCTGCTTGGCAAGTAATGCTACTGCTGCAAAAGAGTTCTGTGAGGAGCATGAATGTCCTGCCAGCTGGAAAGATGCAAATGGGGAGAACTGCTGTGTCTACCACGCCAATATCCACTCCTGTCCTTTGACCTTCATGGTTAGTATAATGTGCTCTGTTCTTGCTACTGGATGAGACATCATTGTAATAACCAATTTCAAGTTCATGAAGTCTTTCTGTGATTACAGTTAGATCAAATCAGTAGTTCACTAAAACCACTGTGGGAATATCTGTCAGGATTAGAATATTTTGATCTGCATTATGAGGTTGCGAAGCAAACAGATATTTGAGCAAGGCGCTATTCAGAATCTCTCATTATGTATAGTGGGGCCAGTTTTATCTGCTTAAGATTACTTGACCCAGGTCTTTGTGTAGTCAGTAGAGAAAGAGAGATCATTTAATTTTAAAGCAAGCAGGGCAAATTGTCAGTTGGATTTGTTACTGTCTCTAAAGCTTGCAGAGGGACCCTGAACCGAAGGATTTGCTTGAGTTACTGAAATTTCATGCGGTGTGTATGGCTGACTTGTGAAGCCTGTATACACATGTCCTGAGATGGATAGTTTTTCTGTGTTAGATCAGAGAAAAAAAAAAAAAAAAGAGAAAAAAAAAAAAACAAAGAAGGAATCCAAATACAAGATAGCAAAATTTGTTCATACAGTGTAAGTAGGATCCATTCTTAACTTCTTCGCTGAATGAAAAATTAAAGTTCTGACTCTGACAACCCTAACCCAGTATAATCACCTTCAATGCAGTTGCCCAGTCTTTCTAGTTGATCTCCCTTTTGGCAGTCTGATACATTTTCTGTGGTCAAAAATGGTGCACTAGAAGACCTAGTCTACGTGTCTTGCAGCTATTTCATGTACCGTCCTGTGTGAAAGCTTAATGCTTCCACAAGAGCTCCATCTTACTTCTTGGCAGTCCCTTCTTAGGGAGATGTTTTACTCATGACTCCCTGGGAGCCTTAGCTGATACCAGGAATTTGGTTTAAAAGAAGAATCCCTGCTGGAACCATCACATCAAAACCTTTGTGTAGAACTGTAGTAAAGAACTTCAATGCCCCATCACTGTGCTGACCTTTCAATTATTCCTTAATTTTATAATTAGCTCTGCTTGTGATTAAGGTGTGGAAAAGGTGAAAACATGTAGCCAATATCCATCATCTTGGTTCCTTGTAATACTGTAAATATTTCAGTTCCTGCTTAGAAGAAGGCTAAGCAGGTTGGCTATCATGCAGCAAGAAGACTTGAAGTCATGAAGACTTATTCATTGCATAAAATGAACAATGCACTTCAAAGCAATATTTTTCCATTATTCAAGAGGAGGTTTTTTGGTTTTTTTTTTTACACTTTTGTAACTTTTTACACGTTGTATCTTGGTTAATATGAATACCATTTCTTTTGATTTGATCTGTGTCTTACATTGCATTGAAAGAAGTGCCTGAAGAAACAAAAAGAAAAATTAAAAAAAAAAAAAAAGGTGCAAGACCTTTAGACAGCCAAAATAATGCTCTCTGGTTGCAATTACTAGAGGTTTACACCTTAAATGCTTTACTGAGAAATGGTTTGCAATCAGGCACAAAAGAGTTGCCTTCCTTCCTCATTAAAGAAAAAAAAATTAAAGCTGCTGTATAAAAGGCGAAACCACAATAAAACCCCCTTAGAAAAATATTAAAAATGAGTTATGATTCTGGTTCTACTACATCAAATCCTGAAAAAGTGTATTAGCTTCCTAGAATTACTGTGGATAAATTTGGGTCCATATTTTGCTTCATCTATTAAAAAAAAAATTACAATATTTGTGAGATTTTAACTCAGTATAGGAACAGTTGCTTTTATCTTTTATCACATAACACTGTTGCTTGCATTTTGGCATCTTAATAGATTTGGCTGTAAAATATCGCTTTAGTTGCTGTTAGAGAACACAAGTAATTTTAAGAAAAGAGGAGGAGCTAGGATTTTCATTGTGTTGCAGTTCACTGACATGACCAGTATGTTTGATAAAGGGTCGAGGAGGAATATGTGGTCCGTGGATCCCAGATGATGGCCAGATATTTACTCACACTTTGTCTACAGCTGGCAAAATGAGCCAAAGAAACTGGACGGCTAAGGTAAGGTACATTTATTGCATACAAGATTTTACATGTTTTGCTCTTTTCAGAGCTTGCTAGTAGTTTAGTGCTGTTCATGTACTTGTTCCCAGCCTCACTGTTTGTCAGTGTTATATCTGTACATGATGTATGTGGCTGAATAGTATCAATTGCCAAATGACAGAAGTAATAGCTTTATAGACTACTACTCTTCAGGTAGTTAGTAGAAGTAATGGGGATGGGAGGGAAAAGAACAGCCTAGTCTGTCCATTTAAGGTCTACACTAACAATATGTTGCATTACTAACTGGACTGTGTTGCAGGTTAATATGGTCATTAAGGGGCTTCTACCCAATAGAAGCAACAAGGAAGCGAATAATGGCAGTGCGCATAGACTGATAGACCTGCTTGGTTAAAAGAATACATACCAGCAGGGGAATCAGACATGCCTTTCCCACAGGAGTTGTCTCTCGTGCTTCTGTTTGTCTCGTTAGTCAAGGATACCTGTCTTTCCTGATTCTGAAAAAAAAGAAAATGCACATATTATCATAGAATCACAGAATGGTTTGGATTGGAAGGGACCTCAAAGATTATCTAGTTGGGCAGGAGCACCTTGCACTAGATAAGATTGCTCAAAGCCCTGTCCAACCTGGACTTGGACACTTCCAGGGATGGGGCAGCCACAACTTCTTTCACAAGTCACCACAAATGGATAGTTGTTATAATAGCCTACTGTATGCAAGTGAAGTTTTGATGCTTGATGCTTTTTCACTTATTTGGCAGGTTGTTTTAGTTCACGTGGGTGTGACTTCTCTTATTGCACACATCAGAGTTGGGAGGATGCAAGTTGCTCTGGAAGCGAAAACCACAGTCCTTCCTGCAGTAGGTATGATATAAAATGAAGATGTGAGGGAGTTGCTTACTGACTGCAAATATCAATGCTTTTATCACTCATGTGTGGTTACCAGGAGCAAAACAGACTCCTAGCCCATACCCCGCCGTTGAAGCTACACATAAGTCTTCCTAAAATTTTTCTTCACATAGCAATGAACATCTGAAAAAGTGAGCTTCTAACCTGTGTATGAATCCAGAACAGTAGGAAACCAATCTTGTCAAACAACTCAAGTCAAATACTACGACCAACAGCTTCAGGTACTACAAGGCTCATCTACAGTTGATGGGGATGTGAAAATATTCTTCCAGCTAGTATGTTGTGAGGATCCGGACAGTTTTCATCTGAAGGGTAGCAGACTAGCCTTAAGCATATTGCAAAGATAGAAACCCATCTTGGTTCCCTTGTTCACAATATTCAGTTGCTCCCAAAGGCATGTCTTTATTTCACTTTAGTTTAGCTGTATGCAGGGAAGCAGAAGTAGCCATAACAACTCTCTTAATAATGTAAAAGTTAAAAAGTGGACTCTATTTAATAAATTAAACACACAACCTCAAGAAAAATACTGGCTAAAATAGGAATGTCATCACAGTCCTCTTCCTGGCCACCCTTCTGTAAGGTTGAGAATATATTTCCTGACATTATGGAAAAAAAAGGAACCAAAGTGACTGCAATGTGGATGGAAGCATTTAGCTATAAAATTTACTATTCATTTCAAGACAGTTGAAGCTGAGTTTTCCAGGAAACTTGTAATCTATCAGAAAAGAAATTTTAAAAATGCAGCTCTAACCTTGAAGGCAGAAAGTGATTTCTGTACCTATTCTGGTATTCAACTGGAATTAAATGGATAGAGGCAGAATTATCAGTGAGCAGTGGATTTTGCTTTGTTGAGGCTTTAAAAAAAAAAAAAAAAATTACCTAGTGACAGAATAATACCTTTGGCTTCTCTCATAAGGCTGAAGTACAGCATGATATTAGTTTAGTCATAAAGGTGAAATTGAAACGCCATTCAGAGAGAAGGAGAAGGAGTTTTGTTATTTAGGGCTTTTGTTTTAAATCTCATCTGATACTGCTGGTAATTTTCATAAGGCCTTGGAGAAAAATAAATCCTTGAAGTATGGGTTGTAAGGTTTCATTCTGCAGTACTCTTGTCATCATCTGCTGCTGCTGAGGAAGGGTCACTGGCTTCAAGGGATCTCAAGGGCTGAAGTAAGTACAAAGAAAACAAAAGACAATGCCTGGCTTGAGGAACTTAAAGTCTCAGAAAAAACAGATGGGCAATGAGAAACAGAGTAGTAATAAAGTGATTTACATACAAAACATGTCATTATTAATCTGTTCATAGTGATCCTGTATCACTTTAAAAATTCACATTACTCTTTCAGCTGCTAGGGTGCTATCTCTGGGTTCTTCAAAACTTAATCTTCCCAGTAGTCTGAGGTTTCCCAGCTCAAGAACCATGTATTTTAGTTTAAATACAATATCATGGATGGATAAAACTGCCTTGAATATTCAGATATGTGTTTTCTTTTCTAATCAGTCTGTGGAAATGACTTTTGTGAAGAAAAAGAAGGATGCTCTACCTGCCCAGTAGACTGTGGGGAATGCCCGCTGTCTGCTGATGCTAGGATAGCAATTGCCTTACCAACATGTTTAATCTTGACAGGCTTCATTTTCACAGTCATGGTAAGTATTCTTTCTCTTCTCTCCTATTTCCTGTTTCTTCTATTCTTTGGTTAGAGTGACATTCCCTCTTTGTAAAGGGATAGATTTTCTTCTGCATTCAGAAGCTGTAGGCTATGGAAGAAAGCAGAAGGAAAAGAAACAATGGTTTTGTCCTCTTTATGAGAGGAGGCTCATTCCATGGGCTAGGCATTTTCATCCTGTGAGAGAGAAGACTGAAGAATGTAGCAGTGGAATGGATATATAATGGAAAAAGAAGTTTTTCACCACATGAGAACTAAGAAGTGTTAGTAAAGTAAGAGTACTTTTCACTCAGAATAAAACTCTGTTATGAAATCAGCTGCTTCAAACCCTTATGGAAGTCAGGAGTATAAATGAATTCAAATACAAATTAGATAAATTCATGAAGGGATTAACTCCACCAGTGGCCATTAAACTCAGAGTCCAAATGCAATTTATAATGGAAAACATTTGACTTGGGTTATTCTCAAAAGAAATAAAGATAGGAATGAAATAATAATTTGGAGTAGGTGGGTGGTCTTAGTGTAACTGAACCAATTTGATTAATTTTACATGATAGTTGTCAATTATAACAGACTCATGAAGAGAGTAAAAAAGGGGATAATGACAGGGGAGTGTATGAACATGGAAGAAGTAGTTTTGGATTTCTTTGACTGAAAATGTCTGTATAATGTGGATACAGCATAGTATTGTGGCATATTACTTCACAGGGCTTCTGGGAAAGAGGATCTACATTCCTTAAGTGTCTTCATCTTTTTAAAAAGTACATTTCTGAATTTCATAACAAGGATTCTATGATTTAGCAGATGGGTATGGCAGTTGTAGAAGCATTATATTGACTTTGTAAATAACAGATAATTTATTTGGGGTTTGGCTTAAGAGTCCTGTAAATTGATAGGCTCTTATTTCCTCAGGGATTCTTTCTCTTTCCATCTTTATTGCAGTTGCAGTAAGTACCTGAATTAGGCAAGTATGCTGAGAGGGAATGAGCAGGAGAAAGTTCCAGCATTAGAAGCTGGCTGGATGGCTAAACCCAAACAGTAGTGATAGATGGTATCACATCTAATTGGTGAGAGTGACTAGTCACTAGAAGTGTCCTTCAGGGCACAGTGTTAGGGTCAGTAAGATAGGATCATAGAATTATAGAATAGTTAGGGTTGGAAAGGACCTTAAGATCATCTAGTTCCAACACCCCTGCCATGGACAGGAACACCTCCCACTAAACCATGTCACCCAAGTATCTGTCCAACCTGGCTTTGAACACCGCCAGGGATGGAGCATTCACAACTTCCCTGGACAACCCATTCCAGTGCCTCAACACCCTTACAGTAAAGAACTTCCTTCTTATATCCAATCTAAACTTCCCCTGTTTAAGTTTTAACCCATTATCCTTTGTCCTACCACTATAGTCCCTAGCAAAGAGTCCCTCCCCAGCATCCTTGTAAGGCCCCTTCAGATACTGAAAGGCTGCTATGATCTCCACACAGCCTTCTCTTCTCCAGGCTGAACAGATCCAACTTTCTCAGCCTGTCTTCATATGGGAGGTGCTGCAGTCCCCTGATCATCCTCGTGGCCCTCCTCTGGACTTGTGCCAACAGTTCCATGTCCTTTTTATGTTGAGGACACCAGAACTGCACACAATACTCCAAGTGAGCTTTCACAAGAGCATAGTAGAGGGGCAGGATCACCTCCTTCGACCTGCTGGTCACGCTCCTTTTGATGCAGCCCAGGATACGGTTGGCTTTCTGGGCTGGAAGCGCACACTGCTGGCTCATGTTCATTTTCTCATCAACCAACACCCCCAAGCCCTTCTCCACAGGGCTGCTCTGAATCTCTTCTCTGCCCAACCTGTAGCTGTGCCTGGGATTGCTCCAACCCAGGTATAGGACCTTGCACTTGGCACAGTTAAATTTCATGAGGTTGGCATCAGCCCACCTCACAAGTGTTTCAAGGTCCCTCTGGATGGCATTCCTTCTCTACAGCATATCAACCAAACCACACAGCTTGGTGTCATTGGCAAACTTGCTGAGGGCGCACTCAATCCCACTGTCCATGTCACCAATATGTTGGAGAAGACCGGTCCCAACACGGATCCCTGAGGGACACCACTCGTTACTGATCTCCAGCTGGACATTGAGCCATTGACCACAACTCTCTGTGCGGCCATCCAGCCAGTTCTTTATCCACCAAGTGGTCCATCCATCAAATTGATGTCTCTCCAATTTAGGGACAAGGATGTCATGTGGGACAGTGTCAAACGCTTTGCATAAGTCCAGGTAGATGACATCAACTGCTCTACCCCTGTCCTTCATTTCTGTGGCTCCATCATAGAAGGCCACCAAATTGGTCAGGCAGGATTTCCCCTTGGTGAAGCCATGCTGGCTGTCACCAAGCACCTTGTTGTTTTTCATGTGCCTTAGCATGCCTTCTAGGAGAATCTGCTCCAAGATTTTGCCAGGCACAGAGGTGAGACTGACTGGTCTGTAGTTCCCTGGGTCATCCATTTTCCCCTTCTTGAAAATGGAAGTTGTATTTCCCTTTTTCCAGTCGACGGGAACTTCACCTGACTGCCATGATTTCTCAGATATGATGGCCAGCGGCTTCGCAACTTCATTTGCCAGCTCCTTCAGGACCCGCGGCGGGATTTCATCAGGCTCCATGGACTTGTGCACATTCAGGTTCTTAAGATGGTCTCGAACCATATCCTTTCCTACAGTGGGCCTAAGGTTTTCATTCTCACAGTCCCTGTGTCTGCCCTCCACAACTTGGGTGGTGTGGTCAGAGCATTTGCCAGTGAAGACTGAGGCAAAGAAGTCATTCAGAACCTCAGACTTCCCCAGATCCAAGGTAGCCAGTTCTCCTGGAAACTTACAGAGCAGGCCCACGTTATCCTTCACCTCTCTTTTATTTGTAATGTACCTACAGAATCCCTTCCTGTTATCTTTCACATCCCTAGCCAAGGGATTAATTCTAACTGGGCCTTAGCTTTCCTAATCACATCCCTAGCTTCCTGGACAACATCCCTGTATTCTTCCCAGGCTGCCTGTCCTTACTTCCACCTGTTATAAGCCTCTTCTTTCCTCTAAGTTTCCTCAGCAGCTCCTTATCCATCCAAGGAGGTCTCCTGGCCCTCCTGCTGCACTTTCCTCTATTTGGGATGCAACACTCCTGAGCTTGCAGCAGATGATCCTTGAATATTAACCAACAGTTTTGGGCCCCGCTTCCCTCTAGGGCTGTATCCCATGGAACCTTACTAAGCAGGTTCCTGAAGAGGCCAAAGTCTGCTCTCAGGAAGTCCAGGGCAGTGAGCTCACTGCACGCTCTTCTCACTGTCCTGAGGATCTTGAACTCAACCATCTTATGAGCGCTGCAACCAAGGCTGCCCTGGAGACTCACATTTCCAGCCAGCCCTTCCCTGTTGAGCATGAGGTCAAGCATGGCACCTCTCCTTGTCGGCTCCTCTATTACTTACAGAAGGAAGTTGTCTTCCACACAATCGAGGAACCTCCTGGATTGCTTGTGCCAGGCCGTAACGTAACTCTCACAGAGAGAAGACTCTGCAGAGGGATCTGGACAGGCTGAATTGATGGGCTGTGGTCAGTGGTATGAGGTTAAATAAGGCAAAGAGCCGCGTCCTGCACTTGGTCCACAATAACCCCATGCAACGCTACATGCTAGGGGAAGAGTGGCTGGAAAGCTGCTCGGTGGAAAAGGACCTGGGAGTGCTGACTGAGCACATGAGAACATAAGCCAACTTGTGCCCAGGCAGCCAAGAAGGCCAACGGCATCCTGGCCTATATCCGCGGTAGCGTAACTAGCAGCACCATGGAAGTGATCATCCCCCTGCACTCAGCAATGGTGAGGCTGCACCTTGACTCCTGTTTTCAGCTGTAGGCCCTTCACTACAGAAGAGACTTTGGGGTGCTGGTGCAGGTCCAGAAAAGGGCAACAAAGCTGGTGAAAGGCCTGGAGCACAAGTCTGATGAGGAACAGCTGAGGGACCTGGGGTTGTTTAGTCTGGCGGAGAAAAGGCTCAGGGAGGACCTTATCGCTCTCTACATCTACCTGAAAGGAAGTTGTAGTGATGTGGGGGTCAGTTTCTTCTCCCAAGTAACAAGTGATAGGACAAGAGAAAGTGGCCTTAAGCTGTGCCAGGGAAGGTTTAGACTGGATATTGAAATTTGGGAAAAGTTGCTTCACAGAGAGGGTGATCAGGCATTGGAACAGGCTTCCCAGAAGAATGGTAGAATCACTGTCTCTGGAAGTGTTCAAAAAACATGTAGATGAAGCCCTCAGTGATACGGTTTAGTGGAAGTCTTGACAGTCCTGGAGTAATGGTTGGACTTGGTGATCTTAAAGGTCTTTTACAATCTAGTTGATTCTACGATGCTCTGAGTCTGATGACCCACTGAGTAAGAAGATCTGAATCTCAATTAGGTATTTTTTCTGCTCTCTGCCCTCTCAGTGTTGCTCTGCAAGTTAGGGATAGAACTGTTGAAAACTGGTTTAAAATTTATAATCCACAGGGCAGTTGTGACAATGCGTTTATAGTCTTTCTCCTGTAAACCGTACAATCTAATAGAAATTGGACAAATGTGAAGTTCAGACACTTTTAATCGTCATTTTAGAAAGAGCAATAGTTTCTTGGCCTTGCGTAGGTTTATCTAATGGTCTTGTAGGAAAAATTACCTATTCTGCTATTTTTCTGGATTTTTTTCTTCTTCCATTTCTATATACTTACTCCTGCTAACTTCTGTAGTATCATCTTTGTTTTTTATGCTTTATTTAGATGATAAGTAAACAAGATCCTTTTATCTAGTTCAGTAATTAATGTAAAAAAAAAGGTAAATCTGAAAAACTGATGCTTTCTTTAATCGTACAAGTAGAGGAGAGGATTTCTTGTTATCAGTGTCTGTAGCAAGCCTAACTGTCACTTCTAGCTAATATTTGTTCAGTCATACCTTTGCAAGATAAAATGTAGATATAATTCTCAGAAACTTTTAAAATTCATGGGAAGACTTAATTTGATTCAGTGAGCTCTATATTTGTCATAAATTTCTACCAAAATATTGACACAATCTCCACACCATGTTCCTTGCAAATTATCTGGGCTTTTGTTACCTGTTTCAATGAACACCCTTATGTTAAATTCCACGCTATAGTAAGTTTTATAAGGATGGTAAAATGCTGCTGTGGTTTGACATTTTGTCATTGACTGCAGCAATAACAACTGAATAATTTAGTCTGCTGCTCCTCTTTTGAAAGCTTGTGTTTACACTTTGTTAGTTTCTCATGTCAGCTCTACAGAAGATCTACTATTATACCAATAACTTCTTTGCAAAGGGCCGACAGGTTTCCTGCCTAATACTCTTTGTGCTAGAGTATCTGACATAGTATGACCTCATTTGTGGATTGGGGACTAATTCTGTTGCAGGACATAAATTATACTGCTTCTTAACTTGGGGTTGGGAGGTTATGTGTTCTTGTCATGCACTTATATAACATAGGATATTTCCATGCCATGAGACGATGTAAATCTCTCATCTGATGTCCAGGATGAGATGTAAATTCATAAGATATATTGACAATACAGGAGAGTTTTTAACCAATGCAAAATATGACAAGTAATTAGATTCTAGAATGCAGACTGTACAGTTTTTGAGATATTTATTAGATACTCTTCTCTTCTAAGCCTGTTCTTGGTTCTCATATTACTCCTAAGATACATGTTGGATGCTTAAAAGTCAGATTTTGTTTGCATACTTATAAACTTTCCTATGTAATAAAAAATATTCACTAGTTTGATTCCTTCAAAGACACTAGGGCTACACCAGGAATTAACTTGATTTATTTTTGTAGTGGTTTCAATATCAGAAACAAAAGATGTTTTGGGATGAAAGCTGGATTATAGACTTCACTTGCATCAAACAAGGTTAGTAACTTGTCACTTGATACTATGATCAGTTTCCTAAATAATTTTGAGAAATTATCTCAATCTCAATTACATGTTTTAGGGGTCTTACAAAAGTGAACCAATTTGTGAAAAACATATCCAAAGTTTCATCCATGTAACTTCTGTGGACTGATCACTGATGTTTTTATTTATTGGAACTTTAGATGTCAAAGTAATTTGAAATAATTTCCTTCTTTTTATGGTGATTTGTTAATTAAAAAGGAGAGGCCTATCCCAAAAAAGATGACTTCTGTACTTGGAAAAAATAAATTACTGTTGCTTCAAAGGATGTATCATTCTGTATAATTGCTCTCACTAAGTTCCTCTGGATTTCCACAAATAATGAAATCTTAATTTCTCTTACTGTCTGCTGTGTATGACAGACTTGCTGCAAAAAGTAATTCATTGTGGCCAGAGGTTTTTTTTTTTATTTTACAGCTGGATGTAAAGTATGATTTAACTGGTTCTAACTAAACATGTTAAGAATAAATCAGATGTTATAATGTGTTTTAATATACTACACTTAAAAGAGGTATAGATTATTTACTTTGTTGTTCATTGTTCTGGCCTTTGTAAGGAAAACAATGCCTAGACCCTCAAAAAAGGGTAAACATAAAGTAGAAATCTGCTGATGTTGATGGATCTGTGCTGGTGTACACTTTCTCATTTTCTGTCTCTGTGAGGAATTGCTAGAAAGATGTCTGCTTTATCTGTCTTATATCCCTGTGTTGGTAGTAGATATGTCAAGGTGCACTTGTGTTAACATATTGTAGAGATACTTTCAGCCTTGGACTTGAACATTACTTTCTGTGTAGTTTTGATATGTTACCCTCATTTCTGTAAAGAACAGATGTTGGCTAGGTATCATGCCTAGGAGTGCTAATTAACAGTAGTGAGTAATGAGGAATGATAATACGATGAGATCTGGAAACAGACAGTATGTCTTCTCTGGACAGAGCTGTTCAGAGATATCCATAGTAGACTGATAAAGTTATCTAAATGGAATTGGCTAAGAAGGCCAATGGCATCCTGGGGTGTATTAGAAGGGGGGTGGTTAGTAGGTCGAGAGAGGTCCTCCTTCCCCTCTACTCTGCCCTGGTGAGACCGCATCTGGAGTATTGTGTCCAGTTCTGGGCCCCTCAGTTCAAGAAGGACAGGGAGCTGCTGGAGAGAGTCCAGCGCAGGGCAACAAAGATGATTAAGGGAGTGGAGCATCTCCCTTATGAGGAAAGACTGAGGGAGCTGGGTCTCTATAGTTTAGAGAAGAGGAGACTGAGGGGTGACCTTATCAGTGTCTATAAATATATAAAGGGGGAGTGTCACGAGGACGGAGCCAGGCTCTACTCAGTGGCAAACAATGATAGGACAAGGGGTAATGGGTACAAACTGGAACACAAGAGGTTCCACTTAAACTTGAGAAGAAACTTCTTCTCAGTGAGGGTGACGGAACACTGGAACAGGCTGCCCAGGGAGGTTGTGGAGTCTCCTTCCCTGGAGACATTCAAAACCCGCCTGGACGAATTCCTGTGTAACATTATCTAGGTGTTCCTGCTCCGGCAGGGGGATTGGACTAGATGATCTTTTGAGGTCCCTTCCAATCTCTAGCATACTGTGATACTGTGATACTGTGAAACACATGAGCAGTGCTGTTCCCAGGGTATGTACCCTGTACTACGAAAACCTAGCTTTATTATTTTCAAGGTAACTCCTTTTTTGGTTCATTGCACCACACACAGAAACATGTATATACATATATATACACGCACACATATTATCAAAGTTATCTCAGGGATCTCTAATATGTTTCTGGGTGGAATCCCATAGAATGACTCCAGATGTCAATGCAATTTGGAACTGCATATGGATAATACTATTGTGTGGGATCATGGCAATCCTGATGCAAGGCAAGATGCTGAGCTTCCTCAGCCACACTTTACTGTATACTGATACCAGGGAGAGTTAAGAGTTTTCAGCAATGCTGAGACTAATTGGCTAAATCTGGATTTCAAATGGAGATGGTGAAATGTTATGTAATTAATTAAATTTCATTTTAAATCCATTTTTTTACCTTAAGATGGTCAATGAAGATTAAAAACATATATTGAGATCACTGACTTTTTTCCATCTGACTGTATTGTGGCTCTTCTCTGGCTTCCCTCTGGTGTTAGAATCACTTCCCACATCCCTCTATGTTACAGTCTTTTAGAAGCTCCAAATAGACTTGCTAAAGTATGGCGCAGAGCTTGCTCTGCTTCCCTGGGTTCTGTCCTCAGCCTCAAAGTAGCAACAAAGGCTAGTCGTCCCAAGAGTAGAGAAACAAAATTTGCATCCAATCCTGAGGATTAATGGGAAAGTGCTGTGGCAATGAATCACCTCTGGAACTTTTTACTTTTGGCTTTCTGTCTCAATGTAAACAAGACCAGCCAAAATGCAAATATTTGCAGAATTCCTTATATTTGTCTGCCTCTGGAGTCTCTACCTTGCCAATAACATGCATCTTTGGGTGCTTTTTCTCATCCCATGTCCCATTTAGATCGCATAGTACAGAGAGCAATGGGAAGCATCATGAGTGCTCCCCCAGTACCCAGTGAATCCAATGCTAGCTGTATCACAGCTCTGAGCTCCTGCACAGCTGCTGCTAACGTGTCCAGGAAACAGTACTTCACCCAGACTGGGAGATAGTAAGTCAATATATTATTCGTTTAATGCGTTGCCTATTATACCATAGTTTCGCCTTTCTTTCTGGTTCTTGCCGCTTTTTACTGTTGACAGAGTAAAAGCTTGCATTTATCTTGTTAGATCAAATTCAGTAAGTTAATACCATGATCTGACTTCTATACCATACACTGGCTGTGGAATATCTTACATCTAGTCTTCTGTTTTTTCTAGTCTTCTGCCCTTTTTCTAAAATGTGGGCAGAGAGCAGCTAGGTTCTTTGCACTAAAAAGCGGCATCCTATACAGTAGTATATTAAAAATCTTGTCCTTAAACCAGCTAATATGGCTGAAAATACTGAGCATTTCACCTCTGGATCACACTATGTGCATTTTATAATACTATATGGCAAAGAGTATAGCCATATTCCGCTATCCAGAAAGCAATTTTCCACATAAAAATAATACAAGTAGGGGGTAAGGACAGAACATGTGCAAAGATAAAAGTAATGTCTACCATTTGTATACACAGGGCAGGATCTGTGCTTTGCAGGGTAGAGAAGCTTACTTAGAATCTTCAGCTTAGGGGAGCAGCTGCTTTTTCAGCATAAATCACTGTGCTGGAAAATTACAGCCACTTCATTGATAAGACACTGTGTCTAGCATAGATGCTTATAGATAGTGAGCATTTTTGCTGTTTCTTTCTGAATGATGACATTTTCATCATCATCATCTTCCTTGGATGAGTCAAAGTCAATCACATTCATCAAGGGTGAAAGGTGTAAGAATGGGACATCAGTCTTCTCAATGAAGCACCTACAACTGCTACACCAGAGCCCCTGTTCTATTTGTATGGTGGGTAACACTTAAATTCCTGCATGTTTCTCCACTGGATTCCTTTATTATTCCAAGGAAAGTTGCTCTGCTGTCTATCAAACTTAGCTGATTCATCACAGTGAATGCTTCATCTGATGAGAACAAAAGGATGTTAAATATCAATGATGGGTCTTCAAAACAGTACGCAGAAGCAACAGATAGAAGGAATTTCACTGCATGTGTTTCACTATCTCTGACATTTTCTTTTGCTGCTGCTCCATCAAACTGCCTCAACTGACTAACAGTCTTACATTCTAAATGTCATGCACAGATCAAGGATGCTTGAGTATAATATCTAATGTTTCCCCTACCCTACAAAGAAGACCCTGTCACCTGTCATATACTCAGATTTACACCCATATATGCACATGCTTAAATTCTGTGCCTCACGTCTAGAGCTATGAAGCTGCCCACTGCAGAAGAAATATCCAGTCCATTTTCATAGTCTGTTGGGTTATGAAGTTGGCCTAAAACTCTGTGAACAGCATTTCATTCTGTTTCAGTGATGGTAGAAGAGTGGCCATAAAAAAAATAATGAAGAAGGCATTCACGCTGTCCAAATCCATACGCAAAGAAGTAAAACAAGTGAGGTAAGAAGTGAAACCTGAGAATTGTACGTTGTTCCCTTTTACACCGGTTCTTTAAGGGTTCCAATCTGTCCAAATGTGACTGTTAATTCATGTTCCTTTTTTTTTCAAACTTTGTTTTAAAACCTGTTTTACTTTTGTCTCTACCTTGTGAGACAAGGCACTTGGTTTTCCAGTTACCCTACAAAAAGCAGGAGGTATAGCCATGAAAATTGCAGGTGTGCTTTGATTTCTGTTGATTTTCACAGGGAACTTGACCATCCTAATCTCTGCAAATTCATTGGAGGTTGTATAGAAGTGCCAAATGTTGCCATTGTGACAGAGTACTGCCCCAAAGGCAGCTTGAGTGATGTTCTACTCAATGAAGACGTTCCTTTGAACTGGGGTTTCAGGTACAAAAAACCTCCTGAAAAGCTACATGAAACAAACTGTGCTATGTGTAGTTTAGGACAAGGTGTTTATTTTAGATAAAGTCCTTGGGTAGACAGCTTGCACTGTAACATGGAGAGAATGAAAAGAAAGAAATTGAATTTAAATATGCATCTCAACTTGTCTTCTGGATTTTGGAGCAATCATATCTTTAGTGATGGACATGCTAAGCCAATGACTTTTCAACCGAGTCCAATTATACTGCAAAACTGCTTTTAAACCTTTTATCTCAAGTAGCTTCATTTTGTTCTGAAATATCTTTAGCATTCCCATTTTATTAAAAAACAAGACAGAAAATAAAATGTGAGAAAATAATGTAAGAAACTTAATAAAAAATTCTTTTTCTTGTAAATATTTGGACTCCCTCTCAAGGATACAGAGTTAGTGGGAATTTCTAGAAGAAACTATCCTAAAAGAGACTGTGGACTCAGACAAACTGAGTGGGAGTTAAGGGCTTTCAACAACCCACTGGAAGTGTTTTGGTAAAATGAACATGGGGGGACAAACTGAAAGCTACTGCAGTCACAGAGAAGTTTCCTGACAACTTCAGTAAGCTTTAGAGCCATTTAAGTGGACGTTGATTGGAAATACTAGCTCACTGATTTTTGTCTTTCAGGTTTTCTTTTGCTACTGATATTGCACAAGGAATGGCTTATCTTCACCATCACAAAATGTATCATGGACGGCTGAAGTCAAGTAACTGTGTTATAGATGACCGATGGGTTTGTAAAATAACAGGTAAAAAGAAGACACAAAATTTCAAAACTTTCCAGCTAACCCACTAATGCATATCCATTTTACACTCAGTCCTCCTCCCAAGCACTTCCATGTTGACATTTCATGTGGAAATGCTGACTATGCCAGACTTCACTATAACTCTCTCATCTTGAAGCAAGTTTCACGTTATGTTACCATGTCAAGTCATTTATCAGGTGTCACTGATGCACACAGCAGATCCCAGAAATGATTGAGTCCATCAACATCAGTCTGACCAGAAATTCTCTCTCATTCTCAGTTTTGATACAGGGAGAAAACTTGAGCCATGGACAGTGCTGTGAGCACATGTAGTAATGCTGACTGATTGATAAACACAAGATAGTTTCATGGAGAAAACCGGAATAAAGTCAGACCTTTTTAGTCTGTACAAAAAACTGAATTGTATTTTCCTAGCAAGAACTACAGGTCTGGTCTGCTCCTGGGTAGGGGAAGACAGCTTGTGAGGACAGAAAAACCCCTGGAGAGTCTAGTTTAGTTTGCAGATGCCAAAGGGAGTGAAAGCAGTGATCATCTCTTCTGCTTCTTTCCCAAAGTAGTTATCACACTGTCTAACCCACAGTCATATCAAAACCAGCAGCAACACATTTGTCTTTCAATGGTTCATCCTATGACTATGTCTCCTTCACAGGGTCATGCCTGCTTCTCCAACTCATTTAGTATCCTGCTGCTTTCAGAACTGCTTAGAGCCTTTTCTGGAGAAAAGCACAAAGAATTGAGATAGCTGGATTGTATCAACTGTACCACAGTAGCACAGCTCTTCTGAATTAAGTGGGATCTCTGAAATTGTTCAGAATTTAACTGGTGGCACTGCAGAGATTTCAAATATTCATGGTGTATTTGGATGCAATAATGTTAAAGATAGCTCACAAATAGCCAATGTGGGAGCTATTTGAAAACCTCCAATAACCTCCAACATAAAGAATGAAGTTCTAGGACCATATTAATTAAAGGTTATTCCAGACAAACCCAGACATCTGCATCGTGCCTTCCCATCCCCCTGCATCGTGCCTTCCCATCCACTCAGCAGAGTGCTGTTTACATCAGAAAGAAAACTGAAGTCAGTTGGCTTTTTCTCCTCTTCAATGCTGAGTCACATGCTGGGACTCTCTTCTATGTTATATTAAAAGTATACCTGCAAAGATGTTTCACATTTATGCTGCTTTTGTTTTGAAGCTGATGGTGTGCAAGTAAAGCCCACCATCTGATTTTCAATAGTTCTGGTCTGTCTAAACTATAATTACTGTAACAACCTGCCATCACAGATAAAGATCAGGGGATGAGTAGGAGAGAAACCTACATTTGCAAGCTAACTGTTACACTGAAATGAGCCTGTTTTCTGAATATAATTTTATAAAATCATAAAATAATTCTGATTGGAAGGAGCCATGTAGTTCAACTTGCCTGCTATCATGTAGTCTAACCCAAATATTTATTTTCCAGATCCTATATTTGCAATTGCATTAAGGGGATGAGACCACCAGACACACACTATTTTTAGACTAGGATGTGTATTTCAAATAAGGAAAATTAATTCCTTTAGATTAGTTCTGTTACTGCCTACTAATGCATGTGTTTCAGAGAAGTACCCATTGAATAGTTTGCTTCCTGTTTTCTTCCATGTTAGATTATGGTTTGCAATCATACAGAAAAGAAGATTCTCTGGAGGGGTCAAGCTCATACCAGCAGCATTTGACACAGATTTACACAGCTCCTGAAATCCACTCCCTTTCAGACTATGAACCCAATTCTATGACAGATGTCTACAGGTAGTTAATTTTTGCTCTTTATCACAATTAATAATCTAACCTCAATTGAGTATTCTTTAATCACAGTTAGGCTCAGCATAATTCTGTGGTCACCCTGGTAAATGTTTGGTTGTACATTTAAAAGCATCAGTCTTGGAATACATAACAGAGAAGAGATCACAGATCTTCTCTTTCAAGGGTGTTAACCAAATACCGAATTCATTGACATCATATAAATGCAGATTTGGCCTCATAATTTATAAGGAGTTACTCTGGACTGGTAGATTACAAAGGAATAAAAATCTGCTGTTATCTAGTAATCTGTTTTTGTTGCCATTTCTTATGAAAAAGCAGATTGTTTTCAATAATGGCAATACTTTAAAAGTTAATAGCGTCAATTTTCTAGAATGTCATAATGCACATACACAACCCATAATTGTGTAATTACTGTCAATACGTTATTTTGCTGCATAGACACCGTGACAATGTTTGGTTTGTAGTGAAAAAAAGAGGTAGGAAAAAGGAAATAGATACACTAGTGAATAGCTTCATTCCTTTCCTTTTGAAAACCTTTATATGAGATCACTTTGCAATGTCAGATTTAGCTATCAGATTTAGCCTTGACAGTGATGGATAGTTTCTATCCAAACACTTTTCAGATAACAGGATTACAATTGAATTTTCAGAAAATAATAATCTGATGACAAAATCATTGAACTAGGTTTAAAAAAATCCAAACCTATACTTATTAGTTCTCATGTGATTTTTCTGTGTAAGTATAAAAACCACTGTGTTCTTGTCATATTCTATTTCATGACAATTATACTTCCTCTGCTTATTTCCAGTACTTTGCTAAAAGCATTTGAAAGGGGGAAATGCAGAATGGTACTACAGGATATTTCTGGCCCTTTTTTCTTACTTCTTGTTGCTACATTCCCAGACCAGCAGAAGTTTCCTATTTCCTGGTGACTTTGGCAGCTAGCAGAATGTAAAGAACTGGAATTCAGTTAGAGATTGAAATGTTCATAGAGCGACACAGCTAAGCATAAGAAGGCATGATTATTAGCACAGTTTATCAACAGCATTTACCAAAGGGTAGCTATTATTGCTTTTTAGCAAAAAAATGAGTTTTACTCTGGCTTGCCCTAGGCCACAACAAATTCTTACTGTCTTAAGTAATTGTTACAGGGCTTTCATTGAAGAACTAGTAGCAGAAATAGAAAACATTGTTTAAGTCTTCCCCTTTTTTCAATTAGGATTCATTAAAAATTATATAAAGACATAATTTTATAAATAAGATTTACTGGATTAATACATGTTATTCCCTTGTAAAAAATGTATGCTTATGCAATGTGCTTGAACATTATTAATTGTAGTCCATTCTGTAATGTTATGTAAGCAATAATTTGAAGTTTCATGGTATTTATAAGTTTAAACATGACTTTAGAATTGTCTTCAGAATAGCTCAGGTAACAGCAGTTTGTCACTGTGTTGATATTTCTGACTGTTGTCATTTGTCCTGTGTCAGTCTTTACTTTTTCAACATTCACTGGTCTTAGGAAGTATTGTCCTCCAAGTAAGCAGTAATTTTAGGATTGCCTTATAAATTGCAGTTTATTGTTGCCGCACAGCCAGTAGACATTCTGTAAAATGTTTCCTCAGTGCTCATCTGGTTTACACATGGCCCCTGTTCAGGTTAGATATCATTACTTGACTCTGCAGTCAACCTGGCCTCCTGAAGCTATTTCTTGCCAAAGCACACCCCTTAAAGTAGTGCTAAGAGCTGGTTCACTCATATCATGGATGACTACAATGACCTTTTGACAGATTCAGTGAATGCTTGCTAAATCCATCTTGCTCTCAGTCCCATGTCTGCAAAATCCAGGTCTTCTTTTGTTACTGCAGTTAATCTTGTCTTGGTGAAAAAAAAGAAAAAAAAAGCCAGTAAGAAATGAAAACAGAAAAGACAGAAGAGCAACATACAGTCAGGGAAGAAAGGAAGAGATGTACCGTGTAGCATTAAAAGGGTTGTCTTCTTAACTGAACTATTTTTCAGAACCTGCATTCTAACACAATTGAGGTTTGATGATGTGAGCATGTGCTAAGCCTTCTTGATATATGTATGTGAGCTTATTGGGCCAGGGAGCAGTGTCCCAGTCTTGGGATCCTTAGTTTTTATCTGTGTCCATTAGTATTCCAGAAGGTATGGCCCAAATGAAAAATGAGTAGCAACTGCAGGAGTGTCACTTGCAATTTTGTGTGCTTTTACAGATGAATCACTTGTTTTTAAAGTTCCTCAGGGAATGTGTTGGTCAGATGGGAAAGCTAAAATGGAAATGAGAACAGGAGCATGAAAGCAGCTCCTCTTTGAGCTGAAGAGGCTGTTTCCAGTCACAGTTTCTCCTAGATTGGCTTCTCCTGAGTTGCAATTGTTACGTGAATTTCACTATCCACTATGTTAGGACTTTTTTTGAGCAGTGTTGCTAAAGCTGAACAAAATCAGTACTGCTTTTATCAGAGTGACCATCATGTAAGTACTCTCCTTGAAAATCTGTTTCAGCTTTGCTGTCTCACCAGGATTGCTATTCCTTTCTACTACCGAATAACCCCCAAATTAACACATGAATCTCATCAGATTAATTTCTACAGTTTTCAGTGTAGTTCATATGCATTACTTTATTTGCCAGTGGTGGTCCACAAGTGGACTGAAAGATAAATAGACATACCCCTTATATAGGCAGAATTCTTTACCAAACAGAGCAACCCTTAGCAAACAAAACAGCAGATTGCAAGCACCATAAAAATAAATGTTATTAAGTAGTGATGCATGCTGAGAGTTAATTATTACATAGTTTAAATACACAAAAAGCCAAGAGCATCTTTATCAGGAGTGCTGACTAGAGGAGGTGCTGGCTTCTTAGAAATCACTGTTCTAGATCTTCAGTGTCTTCATTGAGGAAACTGAACACCTAGTTGTTATTCCAGTTTTTTGCATTCTTCACCCTTCATGAATGGGTTTGGCCTTGGTTCATAGAGGAAGAAGATTATGATGAAAATGTAATTCAGAAAGAACAAGCAAAAATACTGACTGTAAAAGATATACTCTGCACACGCTGTTCTCATTGACTATGGAGATTCACCAAAATGCTGAAAAGAAGCTACTCCTCCAGGTGATAATACTGATGAACCTGCTTCTGCTTGTTGGCTAAAGCACAAACCTGTTCTGTATGTTTAATTGGTAGATATTATGTAAGTCCCTGAACATAACCCCTATAGATTCCACTAATTCTTCCAGGGAAAATTGCTTTGCTGTCCATTAAATTCAAATGCTTCATCTCTGAGACTCGTAAATGTGAGAAGAGACTGCAATGAAGTGATCATTGACAGATCTCTGAAAACACAGATAGCAACACCGTTGCTAACCTCCCTTTTGGGATACTGGGATTTCAGTCCTAAAATAGGGAGGAATAAGAAATCATGGAAAGATAAAATCACTGACTCCATTAACTGTTATTTCATTGAAATTTCGGTTTCTTTTTATTCTGCAGTTATGCCATCATTTTACTAGAAATTGCCACAAGAAGTAACCCTATGCCAGTAAGTAAAGATGAACTTTGAAGTTTGCTTGACAACTTTAATTGGTTCTGCTGAAGATACAAACCAAACTCTGAGTAATTGCACCTTTGATTTATTTTTTGAGTGTGTGTTTTCCTTTTGATTTTGTGGGAGTAAGTTCAGTTCCAAAGGGTTATGCAGTCAGGGCTTCCTCATGCATCTACCAATCTTACTTTCAGGACTTTGAAGAAGAGTGTATAAAAAAAATAATGTAACTCCAGGACTGCCTTTTGGTTAGCTATGTGAGGCATAATGGTGGTTGGGGGCTTGGAGCAGTAAGGTATGCTGTAACAACCTTTTTCTGCTGTTGTTCCTTCCCTTTTTTTCCATGCAGTCTTACAGTGATAAAAATAAGCTAGAAGAGCAAACGAGCTGCTCTCCATGAGCAAAATGTCTACTTTGTACCTGTCTTGTGATCAGTGCTAAATGGCAAACACAAAAAAATGCACCTTTAACTTGAAACCAGATGTTGTGGATGCATAACCATATTCTGCCTGAAGTAATTTAAGAAGAATGTAACAATGAATCATAGAATCATAGAATGGTTTGGGTTGGAAAGGACCTTAACAACATCAAGTTCCAACCCTCCTGCCATGGGCAGCGGTGCCTCACACTAGACCATGTCGCCAAGGCTCTGTCCAACCCAGCCTTGAACACTGCCAGGGATGGCGCGTTCACCACTTCTCTGGGCAAACTGTTCCAGTGTCTCACCACCCTCACAGTAAAGAACATCTTTTGTATGAAGACCTGAATCTGCCATTCTTCCATTTCTGATAGTTTGTGATAGTACACCAGTGTAGGCCTTGTGGTTTCTCAAAAGTTTCTCAATATCTTGCCAGGTATTCATTTATTTCAAAAGTTTTTTACCTCTTATAAACACTGAGATTAAAGTCTTTCAGCCTTGAAAAAGCTTTTCCACAACACCATTCCATTTAGACTGAGTTACATCTTTTTTTTTTTTTTTTGTATTCCTATGTAAAAAAGCTGATCTGGAAGTGACAATGAAGACATCATAAAAGTAATGATGATCACAGGAATATGTTTTCAATGGGTAGTATGAAAAACACACCACTTATTTCAACCCTGCTTAATCCCTTTTTCTCTAGAAAGATGATGTGCATTCAGGTGAATATTCTTCGTGCCCCCCTTTGGCAGAACTAATTTCAGGAAAGGCTGAGAATTCTTGCCCATGTCCCACAGATTACATAGAGGTGAGTGAGGCAGATACAGTATTTTGTACAAATATCCTTTACTGAAGTGAATTTAAGACATGTTCCAGAAGTCTTATGGTAATATTACCTTTGATGAATGGAAACAACCCAGGAGCGAAGTACATCTCAAAGAAAGCACAATGAAATGCTTTAATATCCTGTCATTCTGAAAAATGGAATATTTCTGTTCAAATATTCCCTTCTGTTCAAATTTCCCTTCAAATTATCAGTGTAATAAATGATGGTTTTAATATTAAATCATTGGGGTTTGTGCATTTTAACTTTATTTAAAGTGATTAGTTCTATACATATTTTATATTAATAATATCTATTTAGATTACTGGCAAAGGACTTCCAATTAGTGAAGCATGTGTCTCAGACAAAGTATGAGTTTGGTTTGATCCTCATGAAAAAGAACTATGTGTTCAGTAGCCTCAAGCTGTCTAATGAAACAAAGTACACTCCTTCCCAGTTCAATTAAATCACAAGACTGCAGCATCCTCATTCCAGCTTAAGAGCTATATAATTCACCTTTGGTGGCTTGTAGCACCCAAAATACAACAAACATTTCATAAGCACGCTGGATTTTAGTTGGGAGCTAACATTCTTAAGGATTAGTTGAAATTTTAATCTTTTGTGCATTTTGTGTACAGACAAGGCCTCTGAAAACAGTATGTGACTTCAACAGCATAAGCGCAAGATGAGAAATTAAGCAGTGTTTGGCAGAAGGAATGTGATCATCTAATCCATTATTTCCTGCAGCAGCATTGTCATGAACTAACATCCTTCATTCAGCATAGATCTACAGAACTCCAGAGACCTCAGTATAGACCAGCCACATGTCGCCAGCTACGGATAGAGTTTCACATGCAGTTTGCACTGAGAAAATAGTAGTATTAATTAGAAACATTGCCTGTGTTTAGAATGACAAAATGCTGTTTGCTTTTCTCACTGTCTTTCTCTGCTGCAGTTAATCAGAAAGTGCAGAAAAAATAATCCAGCCCAAAGGCCTACATTTGAACAAGTCAAGAAAATGTTGTTCAAGATGAATCCTAATAAAGTTAGCCCTGTTGACATGATGATGACTCTGGTAAATCTAGTTTTTTAATCCAATCCAAGTCAACCTGCTCACTTGCAATAACTTTCACCTCTGTCCTTCAGGTCTTTTTTTTGATCTCATACCCCTTGTTTGATAAGAAAATCCAAAGTAATTCATTTACCTCTGATGGGCTGATTGTAGCTGCAGTTCTGCTTGAGAATCAGCTTTCCTTCTCATTCTATTTCTGTAATTTTTTCCTTAACTTTCTCCACTTTTGGGTGCTTAATACTTTTGTTTCTTCAGTAAAATGTTTGGGTTTTAATGAACTCACAGGTAACCATATTTCCCTTTTCCAAGTGGCTTCGTATTGGTCTTACAGTACTGGGGAAACAGAATCCTTGAATGCCACAAACAGCATGTTTATGGATGGATTCTTAACAGAATATCTTAAGCACCTCATCATAAAAAGAGACTGTCTCCACAGCCCACTGCATCACACAGAGCAAGGATGCAAAAAACATAGCATAGAAGGATAATTTATGAAACAACATTTTGAGCTTTTGATAAAAAATTGAGACTTCTGTACATTTGGTTTTGGTAACATATTTTAATCCATGTCTGCCTCTTGGTCTCTGCATTCAATTTGACCCCTAATGTTTAAACAGATTTTGAAAATCCTGGAATTTGGCTCTACCCTCTTGCATGTAAGCAACAATCTCAAATCTAGACTCATAAATTTACCTAGGGAGAAATCTGATCTTTGGATTTGTAAGACAAAATTATCTATCTCAGACCTGAGCCTTTGCTTATCTGAATGTTTTGAAAGCAGAATCATTCAAATGTTTAAATCTTCTCCAACTATGAACCTGTTTCAGTAAAATAATTATTTTATTTAATTCTCTATGTTATTTAGATGGAGAAGTACAGCAAACATCTGGAGATACTGGTTTCTGAGAGAACCCAGGATTTAATGCATGAAAAACAGAAGACTGATCGTCTGTTGTATAGTACGTTATGTAGCAAAAATATTGGGTATTCTTAACAATAATCTGATTTTAACTGTTTAATTACGAATGGAAACCCTTTGATAGGTGATTCTTTAATAGATAACATTTAGTTGGCAATGTAATAGCAGACTTGTTTCTTGCAAAGCTGGAAAGATATTTCGGTGCTTTTAATAATTTCCTCCTAAAGATTAGTGCACTAGTCTGAGAGCTATGACTCCAGAATCCATAGTAATCTTACTCTAATCTTGAATGTCGGTCCTTTGTTACAGTTATATATGTTGGAAAATTGCTTTTTGGACTGAGGTTACTTTTGATATTAGTGTATCTTCTGGAATTCTACAAGAAAAAAAGGGCTAAAGGAGCAGTTATAACATCTAGGAGAAAAAAAGGAAAATGCTGTGAAAAGTGCAAGATAGGAGAAATACATATAAAAAAAATCAGATTAAAGGTAGTAAACAAATTTAACACAGGAAGAAAACAATAGCAAAGAATTGACAAAGAAAGAGTTAGTAATACCCCAAGTCACACTATTAGGTTCTAACCTTACTCTTGCTTGGAAAGTATAGATATTGGTTTGTTTGAACTGAAGTTTATGGCTCATCTGAAAAATATGGACTTCTTACCAGTGAGATTTACTGTGAATTCTCACACTACAGCAGAGCAGATTTTGGTGCTTTCAACTTTAGGATATTTCACATTTATAAACATTGCTTTTATACCTTGAAAAAAACATATTATGTTTATTGTATGCTTTTAAGCATGTCAAAAGAGTAACAATATTTTACTTTCTACAACAGGTATGTTGCCGAAGCAAGTAGCAGATGATCTCAGGCAGGGAAAACATGCACAAGCTCAAAGTTACTTAAGTGCCACCATATTTTTCAGGTAAACAAAAATGAAAGACAGGATTAGAACTGGCTCCTACTGAAGAGGCTTTTAGACTCCTAGTAGAGGTGAAGCTCCTACCTGAGTACAGAATTTCTGCCTACACTGCCATTTATTGTACTGGTGGCAACATGTAACTCTGCAAATGAGTGTCCTTCAAAATTTTCACATCTCCATTTTTCATTATAATTTATTAATTATAATTATAATTAATAATTAAGTGAAAAATGAGATTACTGTTGGGCTCTAGCACACAGTAACATGTCATTTTATGAGCGTTACACACATGCATGTATATTTCATAAGATAGGTCTAACTAAAGGTTCCAGCATTTAGCTGTGTAAAGGAAATGTGTCTATCCTTAGATTCCACATGGATTTACAGTCTACAACTTGTTATGTACGCACAAAGCAACATATAAATTGTATGTCTTCACTTGTCATAAATGAACAGCTATAAAATTCTCTTTTTTCAGTGGCACATAACCCAAAATTGAAGACAACTTAGTCTGTCATAGATTAAAGTCTATCTGTAAGAAGTGGTTTTCTGCATTTGTAAGCAAAAAGACTTAGGTCAGTCAGTCCTTTTGAATGGAAGGAGTCTCTTTTCCATTTAAGTACATTTCTGAAGACAAAACTATTCTGTAATATCCTTAGTGAAAGAACACTGAAAAAGATGTAAATCCACTGACAAATTATTACTGTGTATTTGGGATCACCAATTTGCAATGGTTAAAATAGTTGATAAGTTCTTTTTGTTGTGTTTTAACAGTGACATTGTTGGCTTCACTCAGCTGTCCAGCAGCAGCACACCTTACCAAGTGGTAGATCTCTTGAACAAGCTCTATACCACTTTTGATGAAATCATAGATAACTATGATGTCTATAAGGTGGAGACAATAGGAGATGCCTGTAAGTTCCTTGAGCTGTGGACAATAATGGGGCATGAATATTTATTTCATCAGAATAGAGACTGATTTGATGTCAAGGAAGAACAGATGAAAGAGATTTGGAAAGTTTATTACCACTGGGAAGACCACACGAAACAGTTGGGGGAGAAGTCCTCACAGCAGAATCTAGAAGTTTTTGGATGAGACAGACAGGAAATCCTACAAGAGATGTGAAAAAAAAAAAGCAGAAAAACACCCCAGTTTTTGTTGGGTTTTGTGTTTTGTGGTTTTGTGTTTTTTTTTCTGTGGCAAGGTTGAGCATTTTCTGGAGCATAAAATTCCTGAAAAAATGCGCCGAAGGGATCCTGAAGATATCTCTTTCTTGTTCTACACAGTAAGAGTCAGTGCAGGAAGCACAGGAAAATGCCTAGTGGGAATCATTGTCTCTCTTTATAATATCTGTCCAAAGACAAAAGGTGTTGAGCAGTCACTTCCCACTACCTGTCCCACTTCAAGCATCCTCAATGGAGGGAGGGAGGAAGAAAGGATAGAAGGGAATAAATCTTATATAAGTTCCTTAAGTAAGAAGGAAATCCAGCATTCTTCAGAGCTAGTGTAGAATCGTAGAACCATAGAATCAACTAGATTGGAAAAGACCTTTAAGAGCAAGTTCAACCGTTACCCCAGGACTACCAAGTCCACCACTAAACCATGTCACTGAGGGCTTCCTCTAAGATAGATTTGAACACTTCCAGGGACAGTGATGCCACCGCTTCCCTGGAAAGCCTGTTACAAACTCTGATCACCCTTTTGGTGAAGAAACTTTTCCTAGCATCCAGTCTAAACCTGTCCTGGCACACCTTGAGGCCATTACTTCTTGTCCTATCACTTGTTACATGGGAGAAGAGACCAGCCGCTTCTTCACTTCATCCTCCTTCAAGGTAGTTGTAGAAAGTGATAAGTGCCTGCTGAGCCTTCTCTTCTCCAGACTAAACAGCCCAGTTCTCTCAGCCATTTGTCATAGTTAATTACACACGTGAGCTGTTGCCCCCTCCTTCATTTGTTTCTGGCTTTCTCTGCTTAGCAGGCAAAACTTTGCCACAGAATATGAGGGAAAAGGGCTTTATTTTTTCTAGCTTAAGCAGCATCCTTTGGTAAATCTGTGTGTAATGCCAAACATTAACACAGTTGCATTGTTGTATTAAGATATGGTGGTATCAGGAGTGCCTAAAGAGAATGGGATCCTTCATGCTGGTGAGATCGCAAGCATGGCTTTAGACCTTCTGGATGTCTGCAAGACTTTTAAGATTCCACACAAGCCCAACACCCTCCTAAAGATAAGAGCAGGAATCCATTCAGGTATGTTGAGAGGGCTGCAAGAGTCCTTCTCTGGTTTAACAAATGTTTCTGGAGTGGCATTTCTTCTCCGTTAAAAATTAAGTTAATTTCTTGGCAGGGGATTGAACTCCTCATAGTAGTTTATTCTAGCAGAATTTATTCCAACAGGATAAATTACTGGATAACTCAAATGTTGGGAACACAACACAAAATACAGCATTGGAAACATGACATGGCCCCAGTGCCTATGTTGATTTCAGTGAGGACTTCCATTCTGTGCGTGTTACTTGTCCTTTTCAACTGTTCTCTCAAAACTATGAGTTGCTTCTTACCTTTTTGATCTATCCTTCACTCTCAGACTTTCAGCTCCTCTATCCTTCACTCTCAGACTTTCAGCTCCCTGATCTAAGCTGATGTGTGATTGCAAATCCTTGATAGACAGTCAGAGCTGGGTGTGTGCTGTGCAGCACAGCATCTGCAAATTGAGTGTCTTACATTGTCTCAGCAGGAGATCATACCTCTACATTTTAAAAGTCCCTGTGGATGACATGAAGGAATCAAAATGCTCATTTTCTGCCATTATCATCAGCAGATTACTTCCTGTTCTTGCTCTTCTATATGATTAGTAAGCATTGTGTACACAGCTGCTATTGGCAGCATTCTTATCTCACTGCCCCTCAAAATATCCTGTCGTCATGTTGAAACATGGATCTGCAGGTTGCTTAATTCATGCACACTACCTACATCCCATCATCACTTTCTCCACCATCCTCTTTTGAGGCCCTTTTGCAATTTTCCCCATGGCTCTGGAAGCCTTCTAAAGTCAGAGGTATCCCCCATAGAAGACAATTCTGACACTCAGTTTTTATCTTGTTAATGAATGAGATATAAGCTAACGTGGGATGCAGCCATGGTACTTTATGACTGATTATGTGACTTATAGCCACAAACGTCTTGCCTTTTTTTTTCTTTTTCTTTAACAGGGGCAGTTGTAGCTGGAGTTGTTGGGACCAAAATGCCACGGTATTGTTTATTTGGAGATACTGTGAACACAGCTTCCAGGATGGAATCTACCAGTGAAGGTAATGATGAGCAAACTGCAGGTGTGGTTTTGACTATCCCTAAATGAGTTCTGGAAAAATGTTATTCTGAGTTTTGATTCCTGTGCTGTTTAAATGACTGCAAATCCTGTAAGCAGGGTGTTGATTTCTGGTCCAGTCTGCCTATTAGAAAATTATGCCAGTGATATTCTCTACAGCCTTTGTAACAAGATCCCCTCATTCCCCAAATCTCAAAAAGGGATTTTCATGTCTCTGAAGTATTAAAAAAAAAAAAAAAAAAAAAAAAAGTGAACATCAGATAAAATGAGAGGTAAGCAGGGCTGTTCACTGTTTCTATTCCTCCTTGGAATCCAGCTGGATTTATTAATATTTTTATATTAGTATTTTATTATTTTGTGACTCTTCTTTTTCACTGATAATTTCCTCTAATGGAAAACATAAGAGATGGTAGGACACCATGGGAGCTGTATCTGTCTTCAAGCAGTATAGAGGATCATATATGTGTCCTCCAGCAAAGTGATTAGACAGAAATCTCTAGAGAAACATGGAGATATCCTCACTTCCACTTCTTCCTAGGAGATAACAGAGCTCCGTGTTCAGTTAGCAAGCTTCATCTTTAGCCTCCTCCTCCTCCTACTTTCAAGCCCCTCGTATCATCTCATCTGAACTGGTTTAAAACTAATGCATTCAAAATCTGCTATTATCATTCTCCATATTTCATCTTTTGTTCTATATGCCAATCTGTTTCTCATATGGTGCATCAACACTAAAAACATAAGTATAAAGGCAGAGCTTTTTCTCTTTTAAGCCTTTGTCTTATCTCCTTCTTTCTCTAGCCATGCACATCTGAGGATCTCAAATTGCATTAACGTGTTTTAACTGTAAGATGGTAACTTTAAAATAAATAATTACTAGCAATGTAAATTAAAATTGCTGCCAGCTGGAATCTGAGTGCTAGTGTCTTGTTCCCAAGCAGCATGACCAATTAAAAGATCACATACCTACTGGAAAGAATATTTCAGAAATATGTATCTGGCTATATCGAAACTTGTATTTCCTGGTCTACAGGGAGTGTTTTGAGACTTTCAATAAAAAAAAAATTTAAACAAACAAACAATAACAAAAAAGTGGATATTACAAACACATCATTTTCTGATACATGAAAAATCAGTAAGACTGATAGCCAGTCCTACTGTCATCTGTGATATTTTTAAAACAAAAAAACATAATGATTTACTCTGTGTCACAGAATGTTAAAGGCAAAAAACCCCAAGTGGTTACATATGGTTTTCTTTGCAAGATGAAAAGGGTGCTTGCTCGTCAGTAACTCCAGCCAGGCAGCTGTGAAAAGCAGACAAATAATATTAGATGCAGGATGTAAAGAATCGTGTTTGTTGACAGCTGTGTATTTGTCCTGAGATGCTCTCACAAATAGGCCAGGATACGGGAACTTGTGTGTGAACATTTCAAATAACAGTAAGGACAGCAAACACATAACAAAAGCAAGGGGGAGTTCATTAATGAGTCTTGAAGCCTTTGGCACACAGAGGGAACCAGGCCTGTCTCAGATTTTTAAATTGTTGCAATAATATGACAACTGTCTCTCTTTCCAGCTCTTAAAATACAGTGCAGTTCAAGCACGTACCAGCTGTTGGAGCAGATTGGAGAGTATGTGTTAGTATGTCGTGGAAATTTACAAGTCAAGGTGTGTATGCAACATTTATATTCAGCTTTTCAGAGAGGAGAGTGTGAAAGTACTCTGGAGTCCCTGAATTTTAACCCATGCAGTCCTCTATGTCTCAGAGCCCTTGTGTTAGACAATTTTCTATCCCTGAAGAGCAGGTCCAGGTTTTATATCAGTACTAATTCCAATGGCTTTTTTCGTGGGACAACCCTGATAATTCAGAGGTGAAGTACGCAGCCAAACTTGGAACTATTGTGTGGCAAGTCACTTTGTCATAACTGTTTGAAATCATCATAAGAGTTCCATAAGAGAATGAACATACTTCTGGACCCAGTTTTGGATGGGACTTCAAAGAACTGTTTTAGTTGGTAGTGCTGCTACTGTCTATTAACTAAGTTTCATGTGTCAGTTTTCCTGTGTGTAAAATGGCTAACAGGCACAGCAGCCTCTTTTGGGGACTTTATGTGAATTGTAATAAGATTATTGCATAGATGATGGGTAATATTATAACCCCAGGACTCATTTTCTTCCTTAGGGGAAAGGAGACATGGTAACATACTGGCTGGAAGGTAAGAAAGCCGCTGCCACCCAGAAGGCAGTCACCAGCACTTCTGTGACTCATCAGGACCCCAACAGAGCTTCATTTAGTTCGATACCAGGTGTCCTTCCCAGTGATCCTCTCCCAAGTCCTGCTTACTAGCCACTCTCTAACCCCAGCATCCATCCTGCTTTCAGTCTGTTAGGTCATTTTTTCAGAAAGTAAGGAAAGATTATGCCTCTTTGGCCTTGTGGGTGTATTAGCTCAGACTTTATTCGCAGGTGTCTTTTTCCCACCAGTGGCAGGAAAAATACAAAAGAGCAAAAACTTGTCTCAAGGAATGATACATAAGAATGGTTCACCAGCTGCTAGGGCAGAAAGTAGCTCCCAGTGTTACTTGTTGGTGTGGTTTTGCTGGGTAATCCCCTGACAGCAGCCTCCATCACTTCAAAACTAGCTGGCTGGACATTCCAGCCTGTAAACTGCTTCCACAGGAAAGAAGGAAACAGTGTATTGCTATTTAGTGGTGTGAGAAACTTTGTGGTTGTGATTGGTTTTGTGCTGCGAATGGGAAAAAATGAGATGTGTATTGTGTAAGAAAGCAAGGCCCATTGGAAAAGGAGGATGAAGCAGTGCAGTCACAGTGGATACAAACTGGAACAGGAATTTATGCTCCTGTTTCTGTTTCATGTCCATTGCCTGGAGCATAGAAAGAACAACTAAGAAGAAAGTCAGATATTTCCGTAGAGTCAACGCTTAGTAATACCTGCCATCTTGGTAGAGAGATCTGAAAATCTTAGGAGAGAAATGAAAGACATTACATACTGTTAAACAGCAGAGAGTACTTTACAGCTGCTCTTGTCTTTGGCTGCTCAGATTTCTCTGAAAAACTGTCTTAATGTTTATTTATATTAAGATGTCGCTTTTGACTAAAACAGTGGTGAACCTCCTATTGCTGTCTGTCTGACTGTGAAATCATGCAGCCCTCTGAGTCACTGTGTAATTTAGGACACTCTTTAGGAAAGGTCATTCCTGAGCAAGCATTTCCTGTAAAAAGAGACCTCTCACTACAAGCTGAGTAATCTGTTGATAAGCATGGTTCTGTAAGCACTGCTGGTGTTGACTTTCTTTAAAGACAAAATATGTGTACAATGGGCCCTGTTTATACTTTTTAGGGTTCTATTTATCACAACAGATTACCTTTCAAGGCTAATGTATTTTGAGGAGTTTAGCCAGTTTCAGTTGACCTGATTAACAGTCTGACAGAATTAGATACTTGAGATACAGGAAGAAACGATACCAAGAGTCATAGCAGTTCCACTATATTGTGAGCTGTACTGGTCAAAGCTAACTGGGAGGAGGTATAAAGGAAGGACTAAGAGAGACAAAGCAGCATTTACTCCTCCTTATTCTGCTCCCTTACCCTTCATCCTGTCCCTGATCCTAAGTGCAAGTACAAAACCACAGATGTAGATGTAATTTTTCTGGTATAAATTTAGGTAGCTTAAACCAGTAGCTGAGTAGTTGTCCATGTTCCCATGTAGCTAGCATACTTTTAATGCTGAATATGTGCTGTGTGATAGTAATAGGAGAATCAAATTAAAGTCCTTCTTCAGCTTGTACTGTGATAACTTTAGGTTTTTCAGAGATAATTAATAGACATAGAAAGGTAAATCCTTCTGAATTGTGGAAAGCTTATTTTAACTCCACAGAAAAATACAGAACATTCTGAGTAAAATTCTATCTAAGAAAGAAGTCTGTGAGAATACTGTCACTTGAATGGGACCAGAATCTCAGCAAGGGATTTACACATAGCTGTACCTTCTAACATCAGATCCCAACATAAAGTCAGCAAATTTTTTAAAATTGAAATTTTTAAATGGTTTCACATTGTTTTCTAAACTTAAAAGATTCTTTTCTCTATTTTTGAATTTCATATTAGTATATGGTACAGTACAGCTACAGTACAGCTATGTTATTTGTAATCTTAGCAAAATAAACCTTTCAGTTATCCAGAGCCCAGAGATGTCCTTTAATACAACCATTTCCTTTATCCAAATGCTGCCCAGATGTCATGAAACTCTCTGTTCTGTTTTAGTGCTGCATGATGTGTAATATGGTTTACATTATTCTTCTAATGAATTAGTATTTTTACATTTTTATTAGAAAGGTGTGTATCATAGGGTCTTTTATGAAGTGTGAATGTGCTTTGTTGTATGTTCATCTGTTGTATGTTGTTGTATGTTCATCTGTAGCAGTACTTCAGTTTTAACTCTTTTGCTTTATTTTAGTGTTGGTTTTAGAATTAAATTCTTTAAAACAGGTGTCTTCTGAGTTTAAAGTCATCTAAATAGCAATGAGTGATGAGTGACCATTAGCAAGCTGATTGGATTGGCAGCTTTCACCACGAACATGTCCTTGGGCAGTATTCAAATTCTGCTGAAGATAATAGAGACTTGCTGACTGTAAGAGGCTTAGAGTCTGGTGGTTATCTACAAAACAGGTACATCCTGAAGAACACCACTGTCAGATTGCCTCTGCTTTCTTGTTATACCTAGATCCTCTCTTCAGAGCATCTCCAGAATGAGAACTAGATGCTTTTCTAAGGACTGTTGAATCTAGGATATCTTCCTGAAATTTCAAGCAGAAGTTCTTAGGAATGTCAGTTTGTCTGATGACTGTGATGATACAACTGTTCTTCCTCCAGAAGATAGAAGTACAGGTTAATGAACATTATAGGTGCAAACAGAAGTGTCCTCAGTTAACCGGCAAGTATTTAAGATATATCATCTCAGGCATTTTGTTAGATGTATTTAGCAGCTATAGCCATGTTTCATTGTCAACTATTGAAGCAATAGGTGAGTTTCAGGAACATTTATTTGGTTACACAGATTTTTACCAGAAGTTAGAAACAGTGGAGCAATCATTAGAGATTGTATGACACAGCAAATTCAGCAAAGGTGATTGCAGCATGAAACTTGTGAAATGTGCTTTGCTTTTACCTCCTGGGGTGGCATAGCTGCCGAGATATTTTTTTCATGTACTGGTGTGGCCACACAGGCATACATATGTATAATAATTTATCTATATAATATATATATATTTGAGAGAATTAAATATTCTTATATGCATAAAATATGTCTGGCTATAAATAAAACTGTATAAGAAGAGGTTAATGCAAATCAATATCTGGTATAAGGACATGAAGTTGTTGACAATCATCACCTCAGGTTTGTACTCTGCAAGCATCAGAACGCACCAAGGGAACACAGTGGTGCTCCGCAGACAACTTCATATACAAGAGCAGATGGTCTTTATACAAGAGCACCTGCGGAACAAAATGCTGTCCCATTTCACCACTGTAAATCTGTATCCTTGTGTGGGGTGGCAATTGTGACTGATGTTACTGCAAATTCAGATCTCCAAGGTCCTGTTATAGCTCTGGTATCTCTAACTGCTCAGGAAATATAGCAAGGAAGCTTATTGTGGATAACACTGTAGCTGCTGAATAAAGTCCTGACAACCTTGGCACTGCAGCAAAGCATTTACTGGCTTGTGAATCTGAGGTATGGTAACCAGCACAGTGTTCATCTGTGGGATGCCCAAAATCCAGAGGTTCACATCCCAGATGTGGAGCTAGTCAGCTAATCTAGCAAGTGTTCTTTTCTAAAATGGCACTTTATACAGATAAATATTTGATGTGTTCCTCCTTTCCTTCGAAATTATATCCCTACCAGAAAATAGGGAAGCAATTGTAATAACAGAGCTGAAGAACTGAAGGTGGTATGTACTTTATAGATCAACTCAGTTCTTCCTTCAGTGACCATTCATTGTTTGCAGTCATGCAAAATAGTGCAGAGGATGCTAATACCGTATTAATGATGAGTGATTTTATTAGAAGATTGTGTATTTTGATTATTGTTTATTGCAGTTCAATCTGCATATAGGTGAAAATGCAGGCACATTAAAAAAAAATCACACAATGCAAAAACTCGCTCAAGAAAGTCTTTAATTAGATTGATAAAGTTTCACTATATTGTTTCAGCTTGAATGTTGAGGAATAGATTGAACAACCACAATATTTATAAAAAAATACCAATAAGTAAAAAAAAAAAGGTTAATGTATTTCCAAGTGTAAAAGTTCCTAGATTTTATTCAGCTCACTGGCACTTTAAAAAGACTGTGTTTTGCCACCAAAAAGTTAGTCTTTATCCCCTAGATAGATAGCAAACATCTTTTATTTACCTTGGTATCAATATGTGCAGAGGGTATCCAGTTCCATGGTTCTTTTTGTGTAAACAGAAAAGTTATCTATTTATTTCTGCAGCTAAACAGTCAAATCAGAAAAAAATATTTTATTTAATTTATTAAAAAAAATAAATCTGGTGTTTTCTGCAAACAGTGCAAGGGCATAATGTGATTGTTGAGCCTGACTGTGCAGTCAGAGGACGCAAGGGCTCGTGAAGATCTGTATGTGAAGAAGAGGTTGGTATGAGGTTCTCTAGCATGTAAAACATCTCTCTCTTCCACCCCACTCAGACCCCTAAAAGTTATTAATAGACCTTCCTTCTGAATTGACCTCAATAGTAAGAGCCTTTGATTTCTTAATAGTGTACTTCTCGTGCTATGTCATGGCAGGCTGTTATAGTGGACTAGTAAAAAGATCAGGCTATGCAAGATTATTCTGATTATTTTCAGTCTGACTACCATCTGCTTTTCAGCTAATGAGTAACCTGTCCTCCTAATTCCTGTCTGAACTTTCCCCTCCTTCACACCAGTCAATGTAAAACTTTGGATTGTACATTATTACTTTCTAAATTGGAATTCAAATATAAAATCATATGCAATCCAATGTTCTTGCCAAAGAAAATAGGGGAAAATTCTTTCTCCTCCCAATTTAAAATTTGCTAAAATGCACTTTCTCATGTTGAGATGTAAACCAACCAGTTTGAAATCTGAGGGAGTGGTTTTGTAGAATTTGTTGGGAACCCTAGTGACTGAAACCTTCCAATGAGCATGCATGAGTACAAATGATGCTATTAAAATACAACACAGTCCTGGGACATCAAAATCTGTGTATCCTCTTGGAAGAATTTTCTCTCTTTAAAAAGCCACTATGGAGTTCTTAGAGAAATTCTCCTAAAGGATGGAAGAATTTTGCAACAATAGGCTTGAGGCAGAAAATTTGAGTGAGGTATTGGAAGGCAGAGGGGTCATCTGAACAAATCTCAAATGAATATATTCTATGCTTGTGCATTTTGTGACCTGCTTTTCAAACAAATGTGTGATGTTTATACATCTATGCATGGTGCAGTGTTTGTAAGTAAAAACATTAAGCACGAACACTTCTGTGTGCATTTCACAATAGCATGGTCAGAGCTAATCCATGCAACTATTCTAAACAGAAGAGGAACCATGATTTAAAACACAGCAATAGCTGGATCTCCTTGCTTGGTAAAGACATACAGGGTCTGGATTCCTTCACTGAGAGGACTGATAAATTAAAGGTAATGCTTGCTGATGAAAGTTTGCCAGAGAGCATTAAAAGTGAATTCTAGGTTCCTAAGTGCCCATAGTACCAGAGAAGTAACAAACCTTCCGACAGTCATCCCAGTAGGGACGGCATGTTCAGTGTTGCTGCAGAGTAGAAATAGGCTCAGCATGAGCTGCTTTGCAGCTGATACCCCATGCTGTGTCTTAAGAATGTGTCAGGAAAACTCTTCCAGCCTACACATGAGGAAACTGCTCTACAAGTTTTAATATGATTGATATTAGCAACTTTCACAGTAACCTTTCAAGACTCAGAAAATCCCCCATGTCAGAACCATTCTCTAACAATATGTTTTTACTAGCAATGTGTTAAGATTAAAGTTTCTGAGTACAGACTGTACTCTGCATATAAGTAGATCAGTCCCTAAACGTTCATGAAAATCAGGCTGGAAGTGCCTTTGAGGCCTGACAGTCACTCCTCTCTAACCTACCCCTGTAGCACCTTTGGCATGAAAGGTATTACACAGAGATGCACAATCCCATGCCTGTGCTGCAAGAACTGGCAATTTAGTTGGATGTCTCAACATAACAGCTTACTTGGGATGTATAATATATATCCTTCATATCCTACCACCCTGGTCAAGAGCAGGAGCTCACTCTGCAGTCTGGTATGTACCAGGAGAAATACTGAGAGGGGGTCTTTGTGGCTGTTATTCTGCTAATTACAACACAATAAATAGTAACTGGAGCCAGAACTGTGGAGAGGCTGGATTGGATGGGGAATATCTGCCTGTGAAAAAAACTTCAATTTCTGCAGAACACAGATCAAGAATACAATATTGGTCTCAAGGGGCACACACCCAGAGCCCACTCACCTCCCACTCCTTTGGATCCAGGCAGAAAGGACTGGCTATTATTTAGTGTTCCAGGAGAAAAAAAAAATGAACACTGTTCAAAACTCCTAACTTTCTGTTAAAAGCTGTGCAATGATCAGTATGTATGACTATAAAAATGGTATTTATGACAACAAAAATTTAAACAAAGCAACACAAAGTTGCCCTGTGTATGGCTGATCTGTGTATTACATTTTTTCTTAAAAGGTAAACTCCAGTGCAACACTATGAGAAATGCTACTCTAAAAATGAATTTTATGTATCTTAGGAACCTTCTCTGAATGTCCAAATTATTGTTTTTCTTCAAACGCTAACATATGCCCTGCCACCCATACTGTAGGACCAAGAAGCATGTGGAAATTGACTTCAATGAGCTCACAAACAGCTCCACTACAACTGCACTAATTGTTTGGAGGATACCACTGAGAAGTGGGGTTTTGCCCCAGAGATGTTTTAAAGGTACCAAGGACAGAAACAAGCTCTCATGTCCAGGTCATGGCTTGGAATCACACCCCAGGCTGTGGTATCCTAAAGCCAGATTCAAACCCGGGACTAGAAGCTGCCTCTGAAAAGCAATGTGATTATGCCTGCATGTGTCAAGATCAGCACTGGTCCTAAAAGTTCTAGTGGCCATCAGAAGAAGCCATATGAGCTGAATGAAAATAAAGCCCCAGTAATTCTCTAGCCTGGGCATGGTATCTGCCTGAAAAGGTTGAAGATGCTGCTGCTCACTTTACTTCCAAAATAAACCACACACAAAAAAAAATCTTTACTTTTAAATGTCCGATTTTTTTTTTTTTTTTCCAGTGGTCTATTTCAATTTCTGCATAACTAGGAAAAAAAGAAAGGAAAAATAGAGAAAGAGATTTCAGAGGCAGTGTGAATATATTTAACTTCAACTTCACAGATGTTCAGTGAAAAACTTCAGTGGATTATGATGGATTACCCTAGAAATATCACTTAAATTTACATTTTGTTACGAAATCTTACCCAGCTAACTGAATGGAGGAAGGACATTGCTTGTAAATATCATGTTTTCAGCACATATTTTTTATATCTCTTTCTATATTGTGGGAAATTTTACTCTCATTAAACTTTGCTTTAACACAAACATGCTCTTGTTTTTATACTAGGAATGGAATGAAGCACATGACTCAGATTGTGGAGTGGCTATATCTCAGGTTATATATTTACCATTCCGTTTGTCACTAGAGTTTGCTGCCTTACCTTGTAAAACCCCATATAACTCTTGAAAGAGAACATCTAATCCCAGACAAAATGGAAAAACTTGACCTCTTCCTATATATATTTGCATAACTGTACAAATCTAGGTTCCCAGCGGGCTGACGCTTTGCTCTCTTATGCAAGGAGAGCTATTACTCATAACCCTGGCAAAGGCAGTAATGCACCTACCTGGTATTCTGTTTTCTCATGTAGTGTCTGAACTTCAGGGATGCTGAGCACCCCTTGGCACATGCTGAGACCTTCACCTGCTTCTCTTGGGAAGAAAGTGATGAAAGACCCTAATCCCCACCACGTTCATCAGCAGTAGTTTAGCTGTTGACTTCAGAGGTCACGAAGTAAGACTTCCCAGTGCCATCAAAAAGCTGCTCTGTACATTGCAGAATAGGGTCCTGCAGTGACTACGCCTGCAAGAGACAACCTGCCAGACAATAATAGAGTGCTTTTATGTGGCAGTGGGAAGTGGAGTGAACATGTCAGGGAGAGGGCCTGTAACTCCTTTGCTCAGTGGATGAAACTTGGACTGTACAGAGTGTAGTGTTTATTTATTCCCAAAGCACTGTAGGCACTTATTGAGAGGCCTTACCTGACTCAGAGACTATTTTTCTAATTTTTCTACCAGCACTCTGATTTGCCACCAAAGCCTGGCCAAAGCGTTAATGTCTTGTTTGGTCTGAAAAAAAACAAGTTACCTTATGTAAAAAGTCGTCTTTCTGGAAATCTCTTTGGAAGCTGATTCTTTGTAATTATTTGACTTAAGTTTCCAAATAAACAAACACACTGGTGAATGCATAAAGTTTCCATTCACTTTCCAAAAGATTCCATGGGCAGGTTGGAATAGTTCATTTTAGTGGAAAAATCCATGCCACTTTCTACAGAACAACTGAGGTAGCTACAAAAGAGGCTGTTTTTCTTCTTTCCTGCCCTGGTAGTTCAATACACCTGTCTGATGCAAATTAAGGTTGACTAAAGGCCAGCTAAGCAAGAACAGTTATTACTACTCCCATCACGAGGAACATTCTGGAGTTGTGAGGGTTTACTTATAAGAACTGGGACTTTGCGACATGCTAACACGTTACTCTATGGTTTAGTAACTGTTAGCCTAAGAGTTTAATCTTTAGTGTAGCTGCTTAACATTTACATTGTATGCTACCACATCTCTGTTACCTATGTAGTAGAGGCCAGGTAAGATTTTTATAGAAATTGTGTACAAAAACATGTAATTTGCTGCTGGACAGAATACCCAGGATTTGTTTTTTTCTGTATGTAAGCTACAGGTTCATATTTTGAATGGTTAATACTCACTACTCACTTCATACTTCTCTTGCACGTATCCATAAACTGTGAACAGAAACATCTGTCACCCACGTCCTCTGTTGCCTCCCAAAAGCAAAAGTACAGCTTTGAGACCCCTGAGTGGACTGTAACCATTCATCACCCACAGAGAAAGATCTGGCATTTTTAAAAAAGCATATAAAAGCGACATTTTTTCAGGAATCAGACTCAGCTCTGAACACAACCCACAGAAGTCTATCCTCTAAATGACTTTAGAGGTACTGAGGTATATTTTTAAGACCTGCATCCACTGGCATCTGCTCCTTGTCTCTGCAAGAAATGTGTCTTGATCATGTCATAATCTTCTAGTCAAGTACAACTGTGAAATCCAGAAGTGTTAGAAACATTTCAGAGAACTCTATACCAGTGGGGAATGAAGCTAAAACCTGTACCTTGCATGCTATTTGGATTAGCCTTTGAAAACTCCCTGGAGCCTATCTGGCTGCTAGGAGACTTTCAGAAGAGCCTACACAGGGTCAGCACATCGATTCGTTGAAGCAGAAGAAAATCAAATCTTGCTAGGAAGAAGGGAGACAAATCCTTTCTACACTCCCTAACATCAGTCTGTTGGAGTGCATGCTGACATCTCTCAATCCTTCACAAAGTGAAGTGACGCTATTGCTGAGACTCATTCAGCCATAAAGCACCACATTGTTCCCTACAGACAGCTCCAGACAGCTCTTGATCTCAGCTGATGGCCACTGCTGCCCTCATGCCATTGTGTCTACGGGCTTGGGTACAACAGGCAGAAGGAAAACAAAAGGGAGGGGAAGGGAGAAAATAAAATTAAAATGTAATTTCCTTTTTCCAAAATGAAAAATTGTATTCTTTAACCTTTAAACATGCTTTTTTACTTACAGAAAGAGCATTTCAGGCACACAAGGTTTGAGTATCAGTCACATATCACGTTAAACTGTAACAGTATCAGGATTGTCCCATGCAGTCCTGTAAGCTATATTATCCCCTATCACGAAGTTGAAGTTGTTGGTTTTGTATACATACATATATATAAAGTATGCATCTTTCACACTATTGTCTCTTGGTCTGAGTTGACTTCAGTGGGGTTTATGTAACAACAGTATTGGTCATAAGGGCTGTTTTCCTTGTAAGAGCAGACTATGATACTGTCTTTAGGAGCAACAAAAATGTTGTCTTCAATGTCTGGGCAGGCAGTGCTGTCCCCGGTGGGAGAAGAGCTCTCCTTTTCCAAGGCACTGTACACTGTGCCATCTCTCACTAGCACATTCCCTGGCATCTCTGGGTAACACGTCTCCAGGTAGCTCAGCATCTCCTCCTCCACTTTTCCGTTGAAGCTCCTGCACTCTCCCATGGCGGCAGTGGTGGTGGTGCAGACGGACACAGAGTCCTTGCCCCGCAGCACTCTTCTGTTCTGGTATGCCTTCTTCGACAGCCTCTTGCATCTCATCCTACCAGACTCCAGGTCTGAGGGGGTTCTCAGCAGCCTCAAGACATCCCGGTCCCTGACTTGCTTGTAGCACGAACACTTGTTTTTCTTGGGCCATTTGGTGCAGCCGTCGGTCTTTTTGGTGAGGGCAATAGCGGCTATGCCTGGCAGGCAGATGGCTGGCCCAATGGCCAGCAGCGGGATGTCCCCCAGGGTCTCCCCCTTCATGCCGGACACGGTGAACATGAAACCAAACACCAGGAAGACGCTGACCAGAGCCACCACCATCCCCGTCCGGGGGTTAATGTTGTCGGGTCTCATGGTCCTCGCCATTCTGATGGCTTGCAAAGGACCACTTCCTTTCACCCAGGCGGCCGCTCAGGGCAGAGGATGGGTACTGCCCGGCAAGTGGCTGAAGTTTCTCTGGCAGTGAAGCGCGGAGAGCCCCGACGGCTGACACCGCTGCAGCTGGAGGGCGAGCCGGGTCTGAGGAAAAGCAGGAGCAGAGTCCGGCTCCGGTCAGTCGCTTGTAGTTCTGCTGCCGTCCGCTGTGCCCACCTCTGCTCTGAGCCCCGCTCTGCCCTGAGCCCCGCTCTGCCCTGAGCCCCTCTCTGCTCTGAGCCCCTCTCTGCTCTGAGCCCCTCTCTGCCCTGAGCCCCGCTCTGCCCTGAGCCCCTCTCTGCTCTGAGCCCCTCTCTGCTCTGAGCCCCTCTCTGCCCTGAGCCCCGCTCTGCCCTGAGCCCCGCTCTGCCCTGAGCCCCTCTGGGCTCTGAGTCCCTCTCTGCCCTGAGCCCCTCTCTGCCCTGAGCCCCGCTCTGCCCTGAGCCCCTCTCTGCCCTGAGCCCCGCTCTGCCCTGAGCCCCTCTGGGCTCTGAGTCCCTCTCTGCCCTGAGCCCCACTCTGCTCTGCCGGCCGCTCCTCTGAGGCGGGAGCGCTCCCCCGCCGGCAGCCCCGCCGCGTCCTCCCACGCGTAACAGCGGAAACGCGGGAGCTCAGGAGTGGGAGCTCGAACCCCAAAACGCGTCGGAGGGAGGGGAGGGGATTGGAAGGGATGGACCCAGCGGGCGGAGAGCGAGCGGCCGCAAGGGACACCGGCTCTTCCTCCTCGGCCAGCCCCCACAGCAGCCGTGAGTACGTGCCCGGGATGATAGTGCTTTTGGGAGCGGGGGTCTCGGGGGTTCCCCCGGCCTCATGGCCACCACGGCTTCGCTGCCGCCACCCGGCCACCTTCTTCCCTTCCCAGGCGGAGGGGACCGGCTCTGGGAAGCCCCCGCGGACCCCCCGGCAGGGGCCTTTTCCCCGCGGGCACCGGGCCCGGGACTACGCTCCCTCTGCATGTCGTGTCGTGTGCCGCCCCCCCCCCCCCCCCAAAGCCCCTGCCCTGGTGGCGTTGGGGTTTGCGGGGTCGATCCTCCTCCGGACAGAGAGCCGTCCTGCCCCAGACTCTCCTCAGAAGACTTAGGTGCAAGCGGAGAACAAGGCTTTAGGAGATGCCGTGGTGCAGCTGAATTTCATCCCGGAGGAGAGCCTTAGAGATAAAACCTCTCCCAGTGTTGTCTGCTCCCAAAAGTCCTCAGAATGAACTTGCCTGTTGGGATGCACCTCTCTGGTTTTCCCTTGGTGTCTAAGGACTGCCATAAATCAGCTGTGATAGTAATGTTCAGTGTCTCTGTGTTTTGATACACATTGAGATGTTAATGCTGAGTAAGCCCCACCATCTGAATTAGTATAGGAAAGGATCTGAAATGCGTGGGAATCTGGAAATACGGGAGGAACTTTATGAGCAGCAGCATTTTCAGGCAGGTTGCTTTAACATTTAATGTGCCCGTGCAAAGGAGCATTGGTTTTCACCTTGGGCAAAGATACTGGGAGATAGAAAGAAGTGATACCAGAAAGCATACAGAAGAACTAAGAGAATAAAAAAGGGCACTCTAAACTAAATCATGAAGCCATGGTTTCTGTAAATTCTCCCATTAGCATGATTCATTTTCCTTATACTTGAAATTTGGATAGCTCATCTTTCAGCCATGAAAAGGCCTGGGTTTTATCCATCTTCCCTACAGTGCAACATGAACAAATCACCTCTGTGTTGTAGATTTCCAAGCTGCCTTGCAGAGAGCAAGATGAAGAATATCCTGTCAGTAATGGGCACACCTCTTGCCTTGCAGGACTCTTTCTTCATAAATGGTGTATCAAGCAACAGCCTCTGCTGTCTTAGTTTGAAGCACAAGTAAGGGTGAGAGCAGAAGTACACATTCCGAGGAGAGGTTGTTTAAGTGTAATGGCCCCTGACCATTGTTTAAACTTGTCCTTCAGAAACTTGTCCCATAAAATCCACACTGAGCCTCCCACCTGCTCCTGAGGGGGCTGAAACAGGAATACTTTGGACTCTGGTAGCTATATCACCTGTCTTGGCTGAAAGTCTTACAAGCCAAAACCTTCTGGTTAGTTTTCAGCCCAAGTTAACTTCTACTTTTGTCACTGTGACAGAGTGAGAAACGACTGTAGCATCTCAACTTGTATTTTCTGGAGTGAGAATTCACTGCTTGTTTCCATCTGCTGTTATTCAGACATACAGCTTTTCTGTCCTCATTAGAATGAAAAGTTACTTTTTTTTACCTGTCCGCTAAATTCTGGGGGAAGGGAACTGATTAACCTTCAGCCAGTCTGTCCCACTTAGCTAAAATGTTGTAAAGGTTGTGTTATGAGCAGGGTTATGTTGGTAACTAATGCCATGAAACTCACCATTCCTGCTCCCTGACCTTCCTTCACCTCCTCTTGTATATGAATAATCTTTGATATTTTTTTGTTGGGTTTGAAATTGGGCTGGAAAACAAACTATGTTGCTTGGGAATAGCAATTAGTTGTAGCTGTATTCATTAACAGTGAAAGGAAAAACTACATCAATAAATGACACAGAAATGTAAATATCATTAGTGGCAGCAATGGAGGGGAAAAATACTGTAAGAACTGCAGTAAATGTCAGAATATCTAACAGTAATAAAAATGACCCTTCAAATTTAAGTGACAAGGTCACTGAGATGGAAGAGAGAACATCTACTTTGGAACAGAAAGCTGTTAGGCAGAAAAATACTCAGAGAAAATGTCAGGACAAAGGTGGAACTAACTGCCTCCAATTTGTCCCTTTGTGAGTGGTTTTCAAGACTAACAGTATGAAGATTGTATGCTTCCTGGGGCGATAGAAAAGGCAAACCAATCACCCTGTTCCCGGAAAACATGCTACAATTATTAAAATTGTCTTTCCAAGCTAGAAGTCAAGAGGTCAGCAAGTATTCACTAACAACTGAGCAAAAATGCAAATGGTTCAATTTTCCATCCTGTTTGTAACTAGAGAAAAGAACTACTCTTTTGAGGTGAAGCATGTTTTTGTTGTTCTGCCTTACACAAGAGGTTTAGATTAGCTAGCATAATGACTGAAAATTCAAAGTATTAGTTGAACAGATGATGGTGGTGACTGATGGTCTTTTATTGCAATTATCCATAACTTTTGAGTGTTCATTTAAAGCAAAACTGGAAGCTGAATTTTTTTGGGAAAAAACCCATGTTCTTATTCTACCCTGTGATTTTGTCAGCTCTTGTAGGACTGGTCTAACTGGATTAATCTCTTGCCGCAAACTACATGGACTCAGAGATCAATATGATCAGACAAAAGCTGTTTATTACAAAGCCTTAACTCCTTAAATACTGTTTCTTACATGCACTTACAGTGATTTGGCATATTATGATTGGATACATGTCTTGAAGAACCTTTGCAACTAACATATAATTGGTTAAGCACAGGTGTGGGAACTTGACCTCGAAATCTTGCCAACAGTCCACAGTTCTCATTAACTTGGTGAATTCCAGCTTCTTATCTTGCTTGTTTAGGCTTCTTCGGGCCTCTTATGGCCTTGCTGTATCTTTCAGGATTTTCAGAGTTTATGTACCAATTATCCATTCTCCTGTGAGATCACTGTCTCCACATCTCCCCCTTTTTGTTTTATATATGTTTTGGGTGACTCTACTTGAGCAGGGGATTTGGGCTCGATCATATCTCCAACATATGCCAGCTACAGGCTGCTGGGCCTGCCCCTTTTTTCTGCTGTATGGCTCTCTGACAACAGGGGAGGCCATCCCTCACATCAGGGTCTGGCATGGCATGTGTCCCCACCGCTCCACGCCTGCAGGGTTGCAGCCAACAGCGGAGCTAAAGGTTCTTCTTGGTGGCAAACACAGAGGCCAACCCAGTCTTGCCCTTGATTGTGGTAGCGGGCATTTTGTCAGTCTCAGTCCTTGCACCTTGTTGTCAATGCAGCGTTTCACCTGCTTCATCCAGTAACAAGTTGCTACTACAGCAAGGCACACACAAATTTACATTAGCAGAGTAACTATTACAGGGTGCAGCAGCATGTTGAAGATGCTGATGGCAGCGAGGGACTAGCCAAAGAAATTTCTTACCAGTGGAATTCTCCCACCCTCTTAATTTGTTCCATTACCTGCTTTATAACACTACCATTGTATTAGAATCTTTCCAGCTTTTGCCTTAGCATTTTCTAGCAGCTACTGCAAATTTCCATACTCTAACATCTCTTTTACAAGTGACAAATCTATACAATACAAGGCATAGTTTCTTATTAGCAACTGGCTAGTAAATACAGGTGGTTTTATACACAAAATCACAGCCTCTAAGAATAGCTACTTTACAAGCACACATATTCAGGATGTTGCTTTTCAGTTGTCCCCAGGTGATGTTTTGCAGTCATTCGTTTTTCTCTTCCTCTATCTCATTCTGCTTGGGGCATTCGCTGTCAGCTCCTGTAGCTGAGGCATCAGGTTTTTCCATTCGTCTGTCCAGCTCATGGCAAGGCTTCACAAACTTTGCAGGCAGTCGCCATGGACCTGTAGGCGGGAGGACACAAATATACCCCCTCCCCCAGGTTATCAGTTCTTGAGAAGCACACAGGTTAAACTGCACATTGTTCACATTCGAGGAGTTTGCTGCATCATTGCCTCCTTTTTTTTTTTTTTTTTTTTTTTAATACAAAGTTACTCAGCCTACAAATGCCGGCCTGCTCGGCAGCAGCTACAGCTGTCTGCCTGCTTCAGCAGCAACTATGGATACCTGCCGGCAACCGCACTTTTGCATTAACCCTAACATTTTGCATTAACCCTAACATTATGCATTAACATAACACCATCTGCCCTCAGCGCGCACACACACACACACACACACACACACACACACACACACACGTATGGGATCCCACAAGCACACTCCGCACAAGTACAATATTTGAAGCACAAAATCCAGACAACCATTACTCCCACTACACAATCCCACATACAGAACGTGGCACAAGGACCCTGTGGAGACTAACAGGAAACCAGCTCCGAGAAGCACCATTGCAGTGCGAGGTGGCAGGCTCATCCTTAACAGGCATCCCCGCAGAGGCTCTGCCTCCCCCACATCGTATGAGGCTTGGGCTTTTATGCTGACCAAAATGCACACTCATTCCGACACAGGTGGCCAGCTTATGTTGGAAGAAGTGGCCAGCAATATCTTTAAAGGTCTACAAAGGTTGATAGAAACCTGGACATACTTATATTTACCAACTTCTAGTTCATGAGTATCACAGAGAAACTGTATTAAATGAGTTGTATAGGGGCTCCCGAGTCCATGGTCCGTTACACTTTGCCCAATACCCCTGATAAGAGCACAAGAGAGACCTTCCCACCACCACAAAACACACACAATACATCTGTATCCCGTGCTGGTCTCGCTTCCCTGGAGGTTCAGGAGGGGGGGTGGTGGGTGTTTTTTTTGTTTGTTTGCTTGCTTTTTTGTTGTTTTTTTTTGGTTTTTTTGTGTTGCTCCCTTCACTTTAAGAAGGACTGAAAACATACATAAAATGGAAGTCCTAAGCTCTAATTTCAATTAATTCAATCACTGACAAGGGGGGTGCCCTGGGGTGGTGCTGACTCTTTCCAGGGTTTCACCCATCGAGCTGGCACCCACCGCAGACCGGAATCTGTAATTTACACACATATAACCTCGACCAGTTAGTTTTACTTCTGCAGGACCTTTCCAAATGCCGGTTTCCAAATCCTTGTACTGGACCAGAATATCCAGAGTTTTAGTCATATAACCTGAACCTAATGCCTGGCCATGTATTATAGCAGGGGGATCATTAAAGTCTCCTGTCAATCGCACATATACATATACAGCTTTCTGTATCCTTGCTACTGGTGTAAGTCCTTCTTTCCCCGTTTTTTGTTTTTCCAACAACTGTTTCAAAGTTTGATGTGTTCATTCAGTAATAGCTTGTCCTGTAAGAGAATAGTGTCAATAGTAACACAGACATATTTCAATTTCCCAAAAGAGGGTACATGAGTCACATCCATTTGCCAAAACTGAAGAGGCTGGAGGCTTTGAGGGTTGACTCCAAGGCCTATACCTACTGCTTGGCCTTGACAATCAGGACAAGGTTGCACAATGCCTCAGGCATCTGTTAGGGACGGTCCAAACTGTCGAGCTAACATTTTTGTTGATTGATGGAAGAAGCCATGGGATGCTCAAGCTTGTTGAAAGATATTTACAGAGGGTCCTGCCCGTGCTGGGCAACTAATTTATCCACTTTGTTACTGCCTTCACTAAGGCTTCCTGGAAGGCCTGAATGACTGTGAATATGCATAATAAAATATGTACATTTATGAGTATTCACAAGATGTAATAAGGTTTTTAACAAGATCCACAACCTGTGATTAGCGACTTCTTGTAAAATTGCCCTTTCTATACGTTGAACAATGCCTACAACATATAAAGAATCGCAGACGATATTAAGAGGGGTGTCAAGCCATCACTAAAATACTGCAATAACAGCACTTAGCTCTAGTGTTTGTAGTGAAATGGAAAAATGACCAAGTATCTTCTGCTCTTTCCAGCCATCATCTCTTTGCCAAACATATCCAGCTGTGTGATTGATTTTGCTTGCATCTGTAAAGACACTTAATCCTACAACAGGTTTACTAGAATAACAGGTAACATCTTCAAACTGATTGTTCTTTAGCATTGTAAACATCTTATGAGGTGGAAAATGTATATTAAGAGGACCAACAAAACCTACCAGAGCAGACTGAAAAGCTGAGCTAGATTGTTGTGCCCAGTCTAACCATACCCTGGTAAGTGGCAAACAAATTTGTGATGGATCACAGCCCATAATTTCCTGACAACGTAAATGACCTCATACAATCAAAGGAGCAAATACTTCTAACTGAGTAGTTACAGTTTTACGTAATCGGTAAGGCAGGAAAATCCATTCTAAAATGCATAAAGGATCAGTCTTTTGAAGATCCCACTGTGCTAGTAGACTAAATGGATGATACTCACTGTTGACAATAAACAGAATAACCTGTAAATCTGGATTCCATTGAGAAGCATAAGAGGTAGTGATTTTTGTCACGATGTGATCTAAGGCCTCATACTGAGCTTTTGATAGAACTCTTTTTTGTTCTGCCTTTGACTCACCCTTTAAAAGGGGCATGAGATCGGTCAGATCATCATTTGAGATTCCACACAAAGGGCAGAATCATTGGATATCACCCATCAATTTCTGCAGGTCAGACAAGGTTTTTAACTGTGTGGTAATTTTAACTTTTTGAGGCCTAATTTCAGTTCCGGAAATGATCCAACCCAGATATTTCCAAGGGGCTTCATGTTGCACCTTGTCTGGTGCAATTACCAGTCCTGCTTTCGCTAATTCTGATTGTAGCAGGCAGAGCAGATGGTCCTTGTTTAAATCTTTGCCTGCAATTAGGAAATCATCCATATAGTGATAGATAACACATTTTTGCAGTTTTTGTCAGATCGGTATCAATGCCCAGGCAACATACAGTTGACAAATAACAGGAGAATTTTTCATGCCTTGAGGTAAAACAACCCATTCATACCTCTTAGCAGGCTCTCCTTTGTTAATTGTTGGGACAGAGAAAGCAAATTTTTCACTAAATCAATTATTATTAAATCCCAACCCTGAGGTATTGAAGGGCTAGGCAAGCCAGGTTGCAAAGCTCCCATATCTTTCATAACTGCATTGATAGCTCTGAACTCATGTAGCAGTCTCCATTTTCCATTTTTCTTAGGAATGGTAAATATTGGAGTATTCCACGGACTCGTGGATGGCACAATATGGCCTGCTTCTAACTGTTCATTGATCAATTGGTGAATATGGGACAGCTTTTCTTTTGTCAGCAGCCATTGATCAACCCATACAGGTGTTTCAGTAAGCCATTGTAATTTATAGGTTAGCTGTTCTTCAATGGCAGCCACTAAAAATTTCCTGTGGTCAGTTTCATTCCCATTTGACTGAGAACATCTTGTCCAAGCAATGCAATAGGAGAAGGCACAACATATGGTCTAATTTGGGTATGACTTCCATCAGACATAAACACATCCACCAATTCTTTACTGATTTGAATTGATTTCATTCCCCCTATTCCAACAACTCCTGCTGAACACAGACAGCTTAATTGTTTGATTATCACAACCTCCCATAGAGACTTGGTCCTCAGGTTTGTGCTTTGCTATGTCTAAAGCAAATAAAATTTGTGGTATTCCCATGGAACCTCAGGCCTGACTTCCTCTAATTTTTGACCCCGTCTGAGGGACTTTTGCCTCAAATGGAATTAATTGAGCTATTTTCGAGTTTTCAGGGATGTTGACCAGAGGAGCATGCGTTTGCACCGTGATCCCAATATTTCCAGTATAGTCAGCATCAATTACACCGGGTAATACAAAGATTCTTCCTTTCCTTGATGTTGATGATCATCCCAGTAGCAAAGCACATAACCCATGACCAAGGGGCCCATTTAATTTAGGTGGAATACAGTGAACAGAAGTATCAGTTATGGTAAAATCTATTGCTGTTGCCACATCCACTCCGGCACTCCCTGCAATGGCAGAGGGGATGCAGTCCAGACACCCTGATTTTGTGTCATCACGCGGGGTGGCATCGCACTCACATCCAAGTTTCCCAACGGGGTTCTGTCTTTTTTAAACTTTGAATGACATTCAATTGTCTTGTGGCCAAATTTGTCACATTTAATACATTTGTATGCAAAATCAGTAATACCACACTGAGGGGGGGCAGGTTGGTGAACTAATTTTCTTTACAGTACCCTGCTTTTTAAAATACCCCATCCGTCCACAATTATAACATCTCACACCTTTAGTACCCCCACGATCACCCTGACCTTGTTGTAGAAGGGGTTTAACAGCAGCAGCGAAGGCAGTAGCCATGTATCCAGCCTTTTCCTCTGCTGTGCCCACTTTAGAACATGCATCCATCATTTCTTGAAGACCAGCAGATTTTGGCAAAATAAGCTTACAAGCTGGGTTAGCATTTTCCATAGCCAGAGACATAAGCATGGATTCTTTAGCATTAGATGCCAGATCAATATTCTTTTCAATAGCCTCTGTCAATCTGTCAATAAATTGCATATAGGGCTCAGTAGGTCCCTGCTTTACTGATGTATGTGAAGGATTAGGCTTTCCTGCTTCCAGCACAGCTTTCAGAGCAGCTAAAGCCAATTGCTGTGCTTGCTGTAAAACTTCAATTTTCATACAAGCTTGTACTCCATCAGGGTGAAATTGTCCCTTTCCCAGTAACATTTCAGATGAAACACCGTGCAAAGGGTGATGAGGATTACACTCTGAATTCTCATCTGCAGCCCTTGCAGCAAGCTCCTCAAACCCACTTTTAAAATGTAGGAGCTGTGAAGGAGTTAATAAAATTGCAGCCACTCTGAGACAATCATTTGGAGTTAGAACATTACTAGAAAAGAAAGCAGATAACATTTGCTGTGTATATGGGGAAGACAACCCATACTGTGTAATTGCTCCCTTAATTTCTTTCATAGCTTTCCAGTCCATAGGAGTCCAGACAGACTGTCCCTGAGAATTTATAATAACAGGGAATGCAGCAGGAACATCTATCGGTAAAATAGTACCGTCTATGATTGCATCCTGAATGCAGCCTCGCCATCTCATGGATTAGTTTTATTAGATGTAGGAGTTGGTGGTAACGGCACATCACAAGGACTGATGTTTTTTTTCCGGTTTTTCTGGGGCTTGCTGCCTCTCCTCCCCCAATTTGTCCAGACGGTCCCGCAAGTCCTGCAATTGTTTATCTAAGGATTTTGTCCATTGTCCCCAGTTCCACTCACTTTGCAGCTCCAGTGGGAGCAATGCAAGCAGTGGTTTATGTGGCGGAGGTGGGTATTTATTCGGAGTTACACTCTCGTCCTCAGGAGACTCCCACCCCGGCAAAAATTCCTGGGGATCAAGTTTAGGGGCAGGGTTAACATCAGTTTGTTTCGGGTGCTCAGTAGCCGCTACTGGCTCCTGAGTATCAGCTGGAGCTACCCCTGGTAAAGGCGTTGTTGACACAGGATAGGGGAAAGGCGCAGGGTCCTTAAATTTTCGTACTGTACTGTGCGCCGGTTTTTGACCAGAATGTTTTATGCCCGAAACAGACGACACTACCATGGCTGTAGCACCAGGTGCTGAATCTAATGTAGGTGCCGAGCCCTGCTGTTGTGAAGGCGAGTCAGAGAGAGCTGTAAAAGCGGATTTTGCCGCCTGTTTCTCAGCCTTCATTGCGGCTAGAGTCCCTTTTAGTAGTAACCAGGGGGCAGCAAGAGACTTCGCCTCCTTAAACCCACAAGTAACTCGATCCCACAGGCATGCCCCAATTTTTTCCCAAGTCCCGAGATCAAAAGCTTCATTAACCCCCTGGATCAGCTCTTTTTCTTTACTCCAGAGCAACAATCTTTTTAACAGATTATCGTCATATTCTATCCCTCTCACTGAGAGGATATGCTGGAAGAGCTTAAGGATGACCATTTTTTTTTTTTCCCATCCTAACCCTCTTCCAGACCCCGTCGGCTGTTACCTTATTTGCACTGTGCAGTGTCTTCCGGGCTCACTAGGCTCTGTTCCGAGGTGACTACCTCCCGATCCTGGTCCTGCTGGACCGAACCCAGCCGACGTCCCTGCGGCTCCGCGTTTTCCGCTTTCTTCGGTGCCACGCGCTATAATTCCTTCAGTTTCAATATGAAAAATATGGGGGGTCCCTGTTTGGGCGCCATTGCCGCAGAAACTATATGGACTCAGTCAGAGATCAATATGATCAGAAAAAAGCTGTTTATTACAAAGCCTTAACTCCTTAAATACTGTTTCTTACATGCACTTACTGTGATTTGGCATATTATGATTGGATACATGTCTTGAAGAACCTTTGCAACTATCATATAATTGGTTAAGCACAGGTGTGGGAACTTGACCTCGAAATCTTGCCAACAGTCCACAGTTCTCATTAACTTGGTGAAATCCGGCTGCTTCTTATCTTGCTTGTTTAGGCTTCCTTGGGCCTCTCATGGCCTTGCTGTATCTTTCAGGATTTTCAGAGTTTATGTACGAATTATCCACTCTCCTGTGAGAACACTGCCTCCACAATCTCTGGAAGAGACTTTTGGGAAGAACTAGGATTCAGTAAGAGGAGGCTGTGAGTGGACATCCCTTACCTGAGCAGGCACAATACTGATACTGGACATGGGTCATATGTCATGCATAAATAAGGATATTAAATGGTAAGACATTCTGTTCTGGACTGGGATACTTAACTTAAGGTAGCTCACTAAGCATTTTCCCTATACACTCAGATACAAAACCCTTGTCCCACATAACAGTTTAGTGTAACTGATAATCAGGCAGTGCCTCATCTCACTATTTGAAATCCATAACTGAAAGTAATGGCCACTGTTGGTAAGATATGTAAGCATTACTCAGGTTGAAAGCTGCTACAGAGGTGTCACCTATTGCAGCTCCTTTTGGCCATGGTGTGGAAGCTGGAAAACTGCAAACTGACTTAAAATTAAAAACAAAGATTTAAAATAAAGAGCTAATTCAGAGTGCAGTGACTACTGTAGCCTTAGTCACATTAAATATCATGGTGCCTGGAAATGCTTAACCATCTTTTTTGTCATCTTGATCTGTCAAATGTGAAATATATAAATTTGAGTGGCCCCAAATGAATAAAACACTATTGAGCAATAGCAAGGAAGGTGGGAACTTCAACACCTTCGCTGTTGAAGTTCTGAGAGTCTTCTGTGAGGGTGGTGAGGCACTGGAACAGGTTGCCCAAAGAAGTGGCAAATGTTCCATCCCTGGCAGTGTTCAAGGCCAGGTTGGACAGAGCCTTGGGTGACATGGTTTAGGGTGAGGTGCCCCTGCCCATGGCAGGCGGATTGGAACTGGATGATCTTAGAGTCCTATCCAACCCTAACTATTCCGTGATTCTATGCTTCTAAGAAATCTGGAGAGAGATATTTTACATGGGCCTGCAGGAATAGGACAAAGGAAATTACTTTAAGCGAAATGAATGCAGATTCATATTAGATATTAGGAAGAAATTCTCCAGTGTTGAGACACTAGAACAGGTTACCTAGAGAAGCTGTGGCTGCCTGCAGTGTTCAAGGCAGTGTTCTGGCAGTGTTCAAGGCCAGGTTGGATGGGGCTTTGAGCAATCTGGTCTAGTGGAAGATGTCCCTGCCCACAGCATCCCATCCCTCAGTCATGTCAGCTTGGTGTTGTCTGCAAACCTGCTGAGGATGCACTCAATCCCACTGTCATTGTTTAAGATATTAACCAGTAATGGTCTCAGTACAGACCCCTGAGGGGCACCACTCATTACTGATCTCATGTAGACACTGAATTGTTGACCACTACTTTCTGGCTGAAACCATCCAATTCTTTATCCACTGAATAGTCCGTTCCTCAAATCCGTATCTCCTCAACTTAGAGAGGGATGTTGTGGAGGACCATGTCAAAGGCCTGACAGAAGGCTAGATAGGTAACATCTGTAGCTCTTTCCTTGGCCAATGAGGTAGTCACTTCATCATTGAAGGCCACTAAATTGGTCAGGCAGGACTTCCCTTTGGTGAAGCCATGCTGGTTGTCTCAAATCACCTCCGTATGCCTTAGCATAGCTTCTAGGAGGATCTGTTCCATTGTCTTCACAGGTACAGAAGTTAAGCCAACTAGCTGGTAGTTCAGAGGGTCCTCATTTCTAGCCTTTTTAAAAATGGGTGCAGTGCTTTCCTTTTTCCAGTCACTGGGGACTTTACCTGACTGCCATGACTTTTCAAATATCATGGCTCAGCAACTGCATCAACCAATTCTCTCAAGACTGCAGGATGCATCCCATCATGTCCCATAGACTTTTGTATGTTCAGATTACTCAGGTGGTCACGAACCTGATCTTCTGTTACAGTGGGAGGGACTTTGCTCCCTGTTCTCTGTCTTGTGGTCTATCCACACAAGAACTGTGGGAAGAGGTTGCCAGTGAAGACTGAGCAAAAAAAGTTGAGTTCCTCAGCCTTCTCTTTGTCCGCTGTTACCACATTGTCAGTCGTGTTCATAAAGGGGGAAGCTTTCTTTGACCTTTCTTAATTGCCATGGAGCAAACAAAGCAGCTATGTAAATAAACAGGTTTAGACAAGCTACATCATTGTGGTTTTTATCTAGGTTTGATGGTACAGATCAGAAAACAATGGAGAAGACTGACCTGGTGAAAAGGGTACTAGCTGAGTGACACTTAGATAAATTTTTCTGGCACTTCATTCTTATACTTTTCTCTGAACCTTTTGTTTTGCAGGTCTGATTATCCACTTCAGTCGGTGGCTTTTTGTAAAAGCAAAGCCTTTCTCTGAGCAGGCAGTGCTGCAAAACCCATGGAAAACTGTGTGGTATATTGTTTAGCATCTCAAAGGGAGATAGATTGGAGGTGGAGTTTCAAATTAGTACATTACAACTGAGAGCTGGCCTGTATGTAACATCTCATTCATACCATACGAAGACTCCACAAATCCTTAGTAAAGTTACAGGTAAAATTAGACTCTCCACTTTCCAATCTCTTTGGCAATGCTAAAACTTGACACAACTTGATACTACTTCTGAGTGTTCTACCTCTAATTTGGATATGAAACTCTGCCCTTGTTTTGCCAACAAGTACTATGTGGATTGGGGTGTTTCAACCTTCCACATCGATGCTCTTGTGCACACATTTGAGCCACCCCATTAGCTTGAGTAGACGGTGTCATTCTGCTAAGGTCACTGGGACTTCAGACCTGCTCAAGAGCTGCTTCACAAAGTCCTTCCAGTTTTCTGCCTATAGCAAATACTCCTTAGTGAAGATGGTGTCAATGCCACATCCATCTCCAGGCTTTCTCTAACATTGTGTTTTCTTGGTCACGTCCACTGAAGGGGTAATTTCTTTGTACTGTGAACATGTATGCTGTGATCCTCATATGCCTCAGTTGACACACTGGGTTGTTTTTTCTTTATTTGAGAAAGTTTGTCATTCACCCAGCTCCATATACCAGAATACTTTATTTCTATTTCTTAAGGGGTTTGTCTAGCCAAACCCCATGGCTCTCCCATCCTTCCTAACCACTTTTAAGGGCCCAAGCAGTTCTCTGTCTCTTTGTGTCCTCAAGCACAAGAAGTTCACCTGAGGGAGGATTTTTGAACCAAGGGCTGTTTGGTAATGCCCTTGGGTGTTGATCTTTGCAGGTGGTCATTTGTGCTTGACTGCAGCTTGCTGGTCGATTTGTCATAGATCAAATGTGGAAGGACTCCAGTGATGAGCAAGTACAACCAAGAAATAAGTGGCAAAAGGGAAACAGCAGATGCCTGAAGGGCTTTAGCTTTGCCACCAAGCCATCACACCACAAGTGGGATTCAGAAAACTTGGCATTGAGTCATGCGCCAGTCTTGAGGTGAGCTCGGGGACTTCAGCAGGGCTGCTGTGGAAGAGATACAGGCTGCTGTGTGAGTCACAGCATCAGACGGTAAATTTTCACCATAGGAGCAAAACCCTGCCCGTATAATTCAATGGGAACTTTGTCCATGTGCATCATTCTGCTTGATGTTCTTTTCCCCTGTAGGATACTTCTGATTAAACATACTTTATATCTTTTATCTAAAGGTACTCATGCACAGAAGATGCAATAACCTCAGGGGAGTCACTCACAAGTGTTGTGTGTTATGCATAATGATACCTTGCTTTATCCCAAAGAACACAGCCCATACTTCTTAAAAGGGGTCTCTAATAGGAGTCTCTCATCTGTGGAGTGAGAGAGGGGTGGAAAATAATTCATGTCAAGTTATCTTGACCTAACTCAATAGAAGGTAATTATTTTAGATACGCTGAAATACCTTTTACACAGTATTAAGCATAATCGTGTTGAAATGTCCACATATATTTCAAGGGCACTTGAAATGACTAATTCTTTCTGAGAAGCTTGCTTACAGCCTCCCTGCCTGTTTAAAAAAATTTAGTAAAAAACCTAAGAGAGCTGATCAAACTGAGTACCAGCAATTCATGTTACCTGCAGGCTCTGGAATTTCCCAAGCCAACTAAACTTGAAGCAAATTAAATTGGGGATGGATATCATCAAATCTCTAGTCTATAGCTCATTTAAACAATGCAAAAACCTCTTTTAAAAAATCATCCCATGCTGTGAAACAGTGAAATCTTTGTCATAACAGTCCTGATTGCCTGCCTTCTGATTACTTGGTGCCATATCTGTATCTTTGCCAAGATGTAGGAGCTAATCCTGGAAACTATTTCCAGGCATATGAATGACAAGAAAATAATCATCAGGAGCAGTCAGAGTGGATTCATGAAGGGGACGTCAAGCTTGACCAACCTGATAAACTTCTACAATGAAATGGCTGGCCTGGTAGATGAGGGGAGAGCAGTAGATCTTGTCTACCTGGAGTTCGGTAAGGTCTTTGACACTGTCTCCCATAAGATCCTCCCAGACAAGCTGTTGAGGTATGGGCTGGATGAGCAGACAGGGAGGTCGATTGAAAACTGGCTGAATGGGCCGACTCAAAATGGCACAACATCTAGTTGGACACCAGAGACTATCAGTGTGATCCAGGGGTCAGTACTGGGTCCTTCAACATTTTCATTAACAATCTGGATGATAAGGCAGAGCACACCCACAAGAACTCTGCAGGTAACACAAAACTGGGAGGAGTGGCCAATAGCAGAGGGTCATGCTGCCATCCAGAAGGAGCTTGATAGGCTGAAGAAATGGGCTAACAGAAACATGATGAAATTCAACAAGGGGAAGTGCAAAGTCCTGTACCTGGGAGGAACGACCCCAGACACTAGTATGTGTGCTGGCTGCCCTGCTAGAAAGTAGTTTGGCAGAATAGGACCTGCGGGTCCTGGTGGACACCAGGTTGAACGTGAGCCAGCAGTGTGCACTTGTGGCAAAGAAGACAAATGGTATCTTGGGCTGCATTAGGAGTGTTGCCAACTGGTTGAAGGAGATGATCCTTCCTCTCCACTCAGAGCTGCTGAAGACACACCTGGAGTATTATGTCCAGTTCTGGGCTCCTTAGTACAGTAGAGACATAGACATACTGGAAAGAGTCCACTGAACGTTCATTAAGATGGGTCATTAAGGGACTGGAGCATTTCTGCAAGGAAAAACTGAGACAGCTGGCACTATTTAGCCTAGATAAGAGAAGGCTCAGGGGGATCTCATAAATATATATAAATACCTGCAAGGATGGTGCAAAGAGGACAGAGCAAAGCTTTTCCCAGGGGTTCCCAGTGACACTACCAGAACCAGTGCTCACAAACTGAAACACAGAATGCTCCATCTGTACTTCAGGAAACAAGGAAACATCTTTTCTCTGTAGAGGTGACAAAGCCCTGGCACAGATTTTCCAGAGAGGTGGTGGAGTCTCCATCCTTGCAGATATTCAAAAGCTGTCTGGACATGGTCCTAGACACCAAGCTGTAGGTGATCCTTGTAGGCTCAAGCAGGATCACCTACAGTTGGGTGTCTAGGAAGGCTGAACCAGATAACCTGCAGAGGTCCCCTCCAAAATGCACACTCTGTGATTCTGGAATAAGAGAGATGAGTGTGAGTATGTGTATGTACATGGGCTAACCAGCCCCTCATCACTGTATGTAGGGGCACTGTATGGAGAAGAGGGCAAGGCATGTGTTACTGGAGAAGATACAAGTAGCTCTCTTCAAAGGGGGTGAAACCTGCTTGATGCCCCAGGAGTTCTCTGGGCAGAGGAGTGCAATGTGACGCGAGGCATCGGTCTGCTGTGTCCCTGAATAATGTGAAATATGTTTTTTTTTTTCAGGAGGCAGCCTGTCTGATCCCCATTAAAAGCTGGCAGCTTCCATCTCTTGTCTGCTCTGCTGGGACCATCTGCCATCACAAGGCTGGAAGCACTGAAGCTGCTTGCTGCAGTCCTATGGTGACTCCTGAGGTCCTGGGCACTTCCTTGGCAGTTCCCATTTCCACTGCCTTTTGAGAATACCTGCCTCCTCACCTGCTGCAGCCCTGCCAGCTAGGTATCTCAGGGGTTTCCTCTGGCAATGCCCTTCAGCAGCTTCAGGGCCACTGATGCTCTTGCCTCAGTCCAGCTAGCTGCTGCTGGTGGCCACTGTGAACAGCCTTCTCGGAAGTCCTGGGAGGAGAGAGATGTGCTATGAGACTGGCACCCATCAGCTTCATTGTTCCAGTAAGTGGTACCCAGAGTCAGGGAGCCAGGGATCAAACCAATAGAGTGTGAGTGCTGTGCAATTCACCAGTTTGGTCTTCAGGTACAGCAGTCACTGAGGTCTGGGGTGACAGAAGTCTGTCCAGGCTTCCCTCCCACACTGTGAGCTGCTGCAGACTGACTGCAGAGGAAACGCTGTTCAAGTTTGTACAGGCACCCGCTGTGGGGAGTTTTGGGGGAAAGAGGGGAGGAAATGGTTGTTAGGATGATGTTGCTATTTTCCTCCATAGATAATGCATCAAAGGAGTGGGAAGGGTAGTAGCCGTGAGGTCTCTGTGATGGAGTGAGAAAAAATCAGAAGATATTCTGTTGTCCAAAGGAAAATGCCTGTGCATCACTCTGGCCCTTGCATGCTACTGTCTAAAAATCAAAAGCTGACCTGAGCACCACTCACAAGAACACTTGTTGCCTCAGTAGTGGCTAAATGTGTACCTGATTGACCTTAGTACTCTACCAACTAATTGGGCAGTTATGGGGGCAGCTTCACAAATTTTAGTATTTTCTTTCTATGGACTCATTGTATCCATTAATTAACTAAGCCATCACAAATAATGAGATGATGATGACCATGAGCCAGTCACAGTACTGCCCTGTGTCAAGGAACAGTATTTAAAGGTTGGGTTATGTGTTCATTGTGCTGGGAGAGCATCTGCATGAATGCTTGAGGTATAAAACACATTATAGTGTTTACTAGATGAGATGTGTAAATACAAAGGGTAAAGGATGCTGATGAGGGAGGACTTTGCCAGTGTTACACATCTCTCTGTGTAGTAGGCTGTTCTTGTACTTCAAAGGCATTCAGTGCAGGAGGAGGGCATTAAAGTTTTTACTACTGTACACTTGGACTTACTGCAGCACTAAGAGCTGGTAAAAACCTTGGATGCTAATATCAGAGGATACCGAAAGTCCCCTGATGGCAAGCGTGGGTGTAAATACACTGCTAATTCACTCTGTTTCTGTAGAACAGACCAATGTCTCTGAAGAAACAGGGAAGGATGCTGTAAAAACAGCTACATATGTTGTAGAGGAGGAGCAGAGCACAGGAAGGTCCCCAGCCAGGCTCTGGGAGTGAGAAGCTGGTGCAAACTAAGCCTCTGAGCACAGGTTCAGAATGGCCAAACCTGCTCTCCTGGCAAGCCTCCCCTGCACTCTGCTTGACCTGAGGCAGCCCATAACAACCAGGGCAGCTCCCTTCAGACCAGGGTGTTGGTTATGATCCCCCACAGATGGGTTTAACCTTGCTGCTGGGTTTAAAGAGCAACAGTGAGTGTTTATGCACTGTGTTTACTATTTGCCCTTCTCATCCCATAACAGAGTGACAATGATGAGGTCCCATCTCTACATCCGGAATCAGGAGTGAGGTACCCTATGTCTTCTATTGAGGGACCTCTACCCTACACAGAGGTGCTTGGGCCACATGACAGGCTCCATTCTTGCCCTGCAGGCTACTGAGCTATTGTGCAATGCATGTGTACCAATTTTTTTAATCTACTTCCACCAAAGAATATATCTCTCACTGGCATGGTGATAGAGAAGGCATGGTAACAGATGTTCCACAGCACGCCTTTTTTCTCCTCCCTGTAAAGTCCTTTTGGCAGGTCTTTTTCACAGGCTCTAGTGACATTTTGGGTCCCCAGTGTACTCCATGTGTGATCACTGTCTCTCTGATGGGGCTTCCACATCCATGCTCCCAGAAGCCATTACAGCAGGACAGCAATCAGACATCCGGCCCCCACACTTGCAGGTGAGGACTCTGCTAAAGGAGAAGCCAATCTGCTTCCCCCTCCCCAGGCAGGCACAGCTCGTGCAGTGTCACTGACCCAGTGTAAAGGACCCTTAGGTAAGGACATCTTTGGGCTTCCAGGTGATCCTAAATGCCCACTTCCCAAGACTTGTTTTTGTTTTCCATTTAGGAAACAATCTACAGTTGAAGCCAGGGGATGTGGGCAGCAAAGACTACTTGTCTAGACAGCAGGCTTATCACAAGCACAGATGGTTGGCTTGGACACCCCCTCAATCCACCTCCAAGTGAGGTAGGTCAGGCCAGGACCCTTGTCTATGGCTCTCGTGGTCTCTGAAAAGGAGCAACCAGCCATTGGGTTATGCTGAGGAGTACCTTGTGCTTTGACAGGAAGCTGCAGTGTGGCAAGATGACTAATTAATTAGCCTCGTGCTGCCACAAGCATTTCCAGTCCCAGCTGGCAACAGGCTAATTAAGAACAACCCTGTGGTGTCTGTTTTAGATAACCATTTACTTTGGTACAAATTAACAAAGGCTTTCCTGAAGGTTTATTTCACAGGCGACTCATTAGATTAATTAATGGGGCAAATAGCAGGAACTTGAATAGACATTTTGAGTTCTCAGCTACCAAAATCACAGACAATTTTGCTGGGAAGTGTTCTAATTTTATCAAGGCAAAACACTTGCTTCCTTATGACTTTTTATGTAATGCCATTTGTTCTCTCACATTACCTTAGTCCAAGTCCAGAGGCTTTGAAAACTGAAAGTGACCTTGTAAATGCTGGTTCTTAGAGCTGATAAATGTGCTGGCACCCTCATATGTGAGTTGTCCAGCAGAGTCATTTGAGGTGCTTGCACACGAAGCACCATGGGTGCTGAGAGCATACGGTTACCAGTGTCATCTGTTTCAGCATCTCAGTGGAGACTGAGGAACCAAGCCTTATTCTAGCCCTCTGATCCCTGCCTCAGTGACCATGGGAAAACAGGCATGTGCAACTCCAGGGGTTTTGCAGGATCCCCCACAAACCACAAAAGAATCAGAAAAGGGCCCTACATCCCTCAAATGGCAGGCAGAAGTATCCTTCCATTTGACATTAGGTTTCAAATGTCAAGTTTGACCCTGCCTAACAACTGCACAAACAGTTTGTCTTTAGGATGCTTCTGGAGTCTTAGATGTAGTCTGGACCACAGGAGGCACATGGGTTAAGAGTGAAAAAAACATGGTTATCTCCACTCTACGATCTCTCGTAACTGGGAAACACATGCAGGAGGATTTTACTTTCCCTTACTGCTTCTGCACTGCCTCATGCTTGCAAAGTATAGCTGCGAGAGTGAAATATTTAAGGTTGGCCCCAAATCAAGGGTGAGTGGGTAACCACAAAGATGTCAGATTGGATTTATGTGGAAAGGGATCATGCACCTTGGGAATTGGGGCTTCGGAGAGGAGAGGTGAGAGAAGAACATAAGCTGGAAGATCTTCCTGACTGAAGTGGGAGGGGGGACCATGGCAGCCACGAAATTCTCTGTGTTGTTTTCAGCAGGGTACAATTCTCCAGGCAACTGAGGACAAGTACTTCCATCAGCACTGGAATTAATTGGGAAGGTTTCTTTGAAATGAATGTTTGAGCATCTAATGCATTTTCTTTTCCCTCTGTGTGAATACTCGCCAGTTCCCTGTTTTCAGACGCCAGTAGAAACTTTGGTTAAAGTCTCTGAGATAATTTTTATTTCCACATTTGGTTGAAATTGGGTTGTGATTTTGTCCTGGGTTCAGCAGTAGCAGTCATTTTTCTCCTTCTTGGTAACTGGTGCAGTGCTGTGTTTTGCCTTTCGGCCTGGGAACAGAGCTGATAACACTGATGTTTTGGTCTGGCCAAGGACTTTGTGAGCCTCATGCTCTGCCAGGGAGGAGCGGAAGCTGGGAGGAAGCAGAGACAGGACACCTGACCCAAACTGACCAAAGAGGTATCCCATACCACAGAACATCATGCCCAGGGTGTAACTGAGAGTTACCCGGAAGGGCTGGGAGTCTGCAGGGTTGGAGGAGGTATCGGAGCTTGGTCGGGCTGGGGGGTGCAAGTTATTGGTTGGCTGGTGCTGAGGTGTTGTATTCTCTTCCCTTGTTATTTCTCTTTATCATTATTGTTATTGGTGGTAGCAGTAGTGATCTGTGTTATACCTTAGTTACTAAACTGTTCTTATCTCAATCCGTGGGAGTTGCATTCTTTTCGATTCTCCTCTCCGTCCCTTTGGGAGTAAGGGGAGGCAAAGAAGGGGCGAAGTGAGTGAACGAGTTACCTGACTGGGTTTAAACCACAACAGTTCTTTTTGGCGCCCAACATGGGGCACGAGGGGTTGAGATAACAACAGATCTGACTGGATTAATAGTCATTTGTCACAGTGCTGATTCATTGGCTCTCAGAGTTGTTCCTCTTGATCTCACAGTTTCAGAATGCAGTACCTTACTTAGAGCCGGTATTTGCTGTGTTAGTGTTTATCAAGTGTGGGGCTTGGGCTAAGGTTCTTGTCTCACTGTGCTTTATGGCCATGACTTGTAACACGGGTGGGCTCCAGCAGCAGGGCGGGACGGACGTGGCCGTGGACTTGCACCTGGCCGTCCGGCTGCTCTTCACCGTCCTGGCCCTCGCCCTCGCCTCCGTCTTCGTGAGGCCGCGGGGAGCCGAGGGGGAGCGGCCCCGGGAGCCGGCGGCTGCTGAAGCGGCCCGGGAGAGCGGGCCCGGGGACCAAGCGGCGGCGGGAGCGGGGCTGGAGGCCGCGAGGGGACGGCTGCCGGTGGAGGAGGTCGGGGCGGTCGAGGAGAGGGAGGAGGCGGCTGCCGAGCAGCGGGAGGAGGCGGCGGAGGAGCCGAGCCCCGCGGAGGAGCCGAGCCCCGCGACGGCCGAGAGCATTCCCCGGCAGCCGCCCGCAGAGCCCCAGGAGGACGCAGGAGACCCCGCAGCATTTCCCAGCAAGGCCGGGGAGGAAGAGCTGGACTCAGGAAAAGAGAAGCTGACGGTGGGAGAGCCGGCAAGCACAGCAGCTACACCAGCCCCAGTGACAAGTACAGCAGCATCAACTGAGAGTTCTGAAGGTTTTGTGTGGCCTTTGGGTATCCTTGGGACCTGCCTGCTGATTGTGATGGGGATCAGCATGTTGGCACACACACAGACTGTGTTCTACCCACCACCATTTTGTCTGATCTCAAAAGTTAAGCAGAGTCAGGTTTGGGTCTTGCCTGGGGTTAGACAACGAGAGGACCAAGAGATTTTCCCCGAGGCTGGACAGTCATGAGTGGCAGGGTGCGTGGGACAGTATGGACAAGTATTAGTCCACTGGGCCCCTCCAGTGCTTTGGAAGCATCGGAGATGGAAGGCAGCTGTATGGAGTCCCCAGCAGCAAGCTGCAGAAACTGCTGAAGGGGACAGTGAATTATTTTGAGCCTGGTGGGCCCATGGCACTTCAGGCCATCAGAGCAGAGATGCAACATAGAGATGGACTCATGATCAAGGGGTGGACTTAGCAATGGACACTATTGCCCAGGTTATTCATAAGTGTGAACACTGCACACAGTCTCTCCTGCTCTGAAAGACTGTTACAAGAGATGGAGCCTGGCATCATGGACCAGATGGACTCAGCAGCTTTATAGGGACTGGTCCATGCACTAAGAGAAGAGTGCACTGAGATAAGAGTGATGGTACACTGAAAATGTGGGATCTGAGCATGACGTGAATGGTATGGAATAAGGGGTGGATAATGTCCTGGGTTCAGCAGTAGCAGTCATTTTTCTCCTCCTTGGTAGCTGGTGCAGTGCAGTGTTTTGACTTTCAGCCTGGGAACAGAGCTGATAACAATGATGTTTTGGTCTGGCCAAGGACTTTGTGAGCCTCATGCTCTGCTAGGGAGGAGGGGAAGCCGGGAGGAAGCAGAGACAGGACACCTAACGTGAACTAACCAAAGAGGTATTCCATACCACAGCACGTCATGCCCAGGGTGTAACTGAGAGTTACCCGGAAGGGCTGGGAGTCTGCAGGGTTGGAGGAGGTATCGGTCGGAGCTTGGTCGGACTGGGGTGCGAGTTATCTGTCGGCTGGTTCTGAGGTGTTGTATTCTCTTCCTTTGTTATTTCCTTTATCATTATTATTATTGGTGGTAGCAGTAGTGATCTGTGTTATACCTTAGTTACTAAACTGTTCTTATCTCAACCTGTGAGCGTTGCATTCTTTTCGATTCTCCTCTCCATCCCTCCGGGAGTAGGGGGAGGGCAAGAAGTGGGGGGAGTGAGTGAACGAGTTACCTGACTGGGTTTAAACCATGACAGATTTGCATACAGAACAATTTCGTTGGAGAAACTGCTAAAGCTATGGGTGCCTCCCTATAAGTCCTCTGCTCAGAGCTATCTGCTCAGGGGTGCACAGATCATCTTTGTTGATAAAAAGGAGCATTTTTATGCTTTTCATCCTAAAACACTGTCCCAGACTAGTATCTCCAGATTCTTACCTAGGTTAACTCATAGAAAGTGAAAACTCAAAACATCAGTGGGATTATCAATTTGCATTTCTCAGCACCTAATTTTGTGTAATTTTTGCCATACTTTCCTGCACACCCAGGATTCTAAGTGAGCAAAAATGGGAATGTTTCCACTGTTTCATGACAACAGAGCTATGCTGTGGAGGCTCCACAAAGCCGCATGCATTACAATTTTTATCCCTGGTTACAGGCTGGCTGTGTTTAAGCTTTTCTTTCCCAGTCCTCTCTGAGGAGGGGTCTGGTAAGGAAACAGGGTTCAAACATGACTTCATTTGCCAAAACTATCTGCCCTCCCCCTCCTAAATCCTTAAGGCTGTTGATGATTTCCTCCATGGCTGGACGCTGGGATGCTGCTGACCCACTTCCCAAGTCTGAAGGCATCGCAGAGCACAGGGAAGCTGCAGTGCCCCGCAGCTCTGTTGAGGCTGAGTGCTGACAGCCGGGAGGCAGCAAGGGTTGAGCACAATTGCTTCTGAAATGCATACTGTGCACTTCTCCCGAGCAGTTGCTTCTGCCATAGCTGAGTGACAAAATGTGGTCTTGACTCACGAGCCCAGGCTCCTCACAGGTGTAACCTCGCTCAGTGCTGCCAGCTTCCAGTTTTTCCCACCAAGGAGCTACCTGTGCTCTCTGCTGGAAGCCTCCAAGAACCCTATTACGCAGGGGGGCTTCTAGACCTTTGATCTGAGCAGCTGATTTATATAAAGTGGCCTGTGCCACACTAATGTAGTTTGCACTGTTGTGCTTTTCTGCCCATTCCTATGAGCATTTCACCGTGGCCCCCTGAGGTCGCTGGCCACTGTGCTAACTCCTACCTGCTGCATTTCTTCCTCAGCTAAGTTCAGCCTGCTGGAGCAGTAAATTTGTCTTCCAGGGGCACTCATGTCAATAGCTGGTGAAACTGCAATTATCACTTGTTTCAAAACCACCAGGTGGTTGGTTTTCTTCTTTCAACTTCAAATAGCTGTTTCCAAGAATATTGATGGTTTCTAAGGATGGTGTGTCAGACACCACACCTGCACTCCAGGTTGTAAACTCAATGTCCTTTGTTCTTTGGTGTGTTAATGGATGGGGTTCTTAGGCATGTGGCAGTGTCTGAGAGTCTGCCGGGCCTCTGAAGCAAACCTGGTGCCTGCTGCTGTTTTTCCAGAGCAGAAAATCCTCATGGGACCATGAGTGTAGGCTGGGTAAGCTAGGTCTAGACTCCAACTGTCCACAACACATTGTGCTATATATTTCTCTACATAGGCTTACTCAGCCCTGGCAGAAACTCTGAACAGTTCACTGTACTAATTGTGCTACCTTGCCTCCAGGTCCCAGACAGTTACATTAATTTTTTTTCCACACTGCTGGATTCCTTCAGGGGCAAGGTTATCTCAGGCAGAGTGTGGTCTCTTGCTTAACGTGCTGGAGAGAGGACATAAGGCATGTAGCCCTTGGGCTTCAATTGAAGAGTACGGTCCTATCCCTGTCCTAAATCCCATCTTATTCTGCCCAAGGGAGGCCCCCAGCTGCTGCAGTGTTATCCCATGGCTTGCTGCAGGGCTGCTGTCTTCAGCAAAGCAAGTTTCTAAGGGTATTTTAGCATTCATTTAGGCACTGTGTGCCTGTCAGGATCTTTTCAACAGTTCCCACCTAGGTGCTAGCTGTAACACATGTAATGAGGCAGAGGGCAAGGACTGGGTAAAAAAATTCTCAATAACGTTTATTTGGCAGATTCACCCACTGTGATCAAAGGTCCTGTCCTGACCCTTGTGAATTTAATGATCATTTTGCTAATAACCTCGAGAGAACAGGATCTGGTTCTCCCTGATTTGTGGACAAGACAATTATATAGCTTTGGGAGAAAGTAAATCCCTTTCCCTACTTTTTTGGGTGGGGAGAAAAGGCAGGTATCATGCTTCCTCTTTGGATGATGCCTGTTCTCACAACTGACAATTAGATGAGACAGGAGCTCGTGTAGCATGTGTCTGAGGAGTGTGCTGTGGCAATTTCTCTCAACATCATATTTGGGCCTGAGTCTGGAAAATGGCTTGTACTAGACAAAGCTAACCTAAGGTTACCTTTTTAATTGTAGCCATGCATTTCTGGTCTGTGCTACTTAGTGTTGTAGAACCCAGCTTTGTAATTTCACTTCTTTTTATTCTTTCCTAGCAGACCTGTAGAGGAAGGGGTACTTAGGTGATTTTTCTGTCTTCCCCAGGGATTTATATTTCCAGAATACATCTCAAGTGTACTTAGGAAAAGGAATGAAATTCAGCAGTATGCCTGTGCTAGCAGAGCAAATGTTTTGCTGATAGTAGCTCTCTCCCCCTTAATGTTAGTACTGAATTTGTTCTGGTATTTCTGACATGCCTTTAAACACTTCATTTCTTCTTTAGAGAGAGCCAAGATGGTCCCTTGTGTGAAAGCTTGTTTTGTGAAAGCACTAAGCCTCTTACAAGAGCAAAGCTGTGCCTGTGTTTAGGCTCTTTCCATCACCCTCTGTGGCGTTTGAGATGATTCCTCTTTTTATGCCCATCACCTTCTCATTTCCTTTGGCTGGGATCCCTCTTTCTGTTGAAATGTTTGGAGGGCAAGCAATTCCCTGGCTGCATGCAGATGAAACGAGATCAGCTTTCAGCACTGAGTTGTGTAACAGCTGCCTGCTGTCACTACAGAGCCAATTTTGGGACAGTGTCATCAGCTTTGTCAATCCATATGTCCCAGGGAGACTTTTACTGGATCAAAGCTTAAGCACGTGTTAACTGGACCAAATATTTATATGTATGTCCAAGAAGCGAAGTGACAAATGGGACACCCAACTTTCATTAACCAACAAATCTGTAATTCATTGATGTAAGCTGAAAATCTCCATGAATTCCTTAGGTACCAAATCCCTGGAGGATTGTCTTGTGCTCAATCCAGTATGTACGTGAATGTGTGGGAATAAGCAAGAAAAATTTTAGTATTCTCTTTGCGAATTTGGCTTTGTTCTTTAATGAAGATTGTAATTGTCAGGTTTTTACTTGTGAAAAGCATAACACAAAAACACCAGTACAAATAATATCAGGGTTTCAGTTCAACAAAGCAAGTGTAAAAAGGGCTGGTGGAAGCTTGAAAAGATTTATCGCAGCTTTCTAATAATATAAATGTCTCACTCATCTTAGATGTGGGACGCTGTGTCCTGGAAGATGGCCTCTTGTTACGTAACAGCAGAGCCTCCTCCAGTGAGGACATGCCCTAAATTGCTCTTTGCAACTCAATTCATTTCCGAACAAGGTGACAAGGCCCCAGGGCTGATAGGTTAGTACCACACAAGCTACATAAGATCCCAGGTGGTTTCTGCGTGGAGGATCAGCAGCATCAGCCTGCCTTTGTTTGCACGTGCCAGGCTGCTGATGGGCTGTCAAACAGTATGTGGAGCTCAGACAGCTCATGATTTACATAGGTTTGCATAGACAGCTAGATAACTGAGACACCATGCTTCACATGAATCATCTGCAGAAAACCTGCTACAGAAAAGAAAGTTATCAAGGTGGACTTTGGGCATATTTCTGTTTGTCTAAACACAAAATCATGATCCATTCAGCTTGCTTCACTTTGCTGGTCTGTGCTAGTTAAATTAGCCACTAGCCTAATGGTGGCTTAACTTCATCTATTACCTTAATTTTTCATTAAGTGACTCAATTTAAATAAGAAATCAACCAGACCTGGTGCAAAATTTGCTAAGTGATTGAGATGCGGGTCTGATCAGTAGCTCGTGATCTGACATTAGCTCTATGTCACTTCTCAATAGGCTTCTGAGCATGCACAACATGACAGCTGCCTTTAGGGTAGCCAAAGGAGTAAAATGCTTAATTATTTTATTTTAAATAAGCATCATGTTGTAAACAAACTAATAAACATACCATAGGCAGATGTGCAGCATATATAAGTCAGTATAAGCAGCTCTCTTCCTCTGATAAAATAAATCATTGTATATTGATCCGCATCTTCCACTGGCCAGACTTGCCTGCATGAGATTAGCCCCTTGAAATTACCTTGTCTTCAAAAAGTGAATTTGGCTTATTTATTTGCAACACTGGGTAGCTTTCAATAGAAAATATCAACCCAGCATTCTGGGTGTTTTTGGACAATAGGCTTCATTATGGAAGTTCATAATAATTTTTTTCTAGGAGTAATATGTTTTTTTCAGGCTGGACTAATTCCAGCTCATACACTCTGCCTTCCCCAAAGGTCCAATTAATTCAGGCATTCTTAGCATGAAATTGTTAACATGCTGCTACTGTACATGGCTGAACAGCTGTTATACTTTCCCTCAGTGTTGAATACATATCAGTGGTGCATGAACTGATTCCCTTACATCACTCTACTGTGGTGTACCCAAATGATTCAATGTTTGCAGTCCTCCAAGGAAAAGCAGATTCGTTACGCATGCTTTTATCTTGGTCTTTCTTGTCCTACTAGTCTTGCTCATACTTTAGTGGTTTCTTATTCAGAAGAGAAGATGGGAAGAGGCAAAAAGAATTTCTGCTTAAATTTGTTTCTGGATCTTGAAGGACCATAGGTGGGGAAGGTCTCAGGTGGCATGTTTCGAGAGGTGCTGGGTGCACTGGAGGGCTTCACTCACATGGCATATGTTGTTCTGAATACCTGACAGGGCTGATGTAAATAGTTATGTCTGGGTTGCTTAACAGACCTGTGACACCTACGTGTTAGCTGTTGTTCATCTATAGTAAAAAGGGGTTTTAAAAATGCAGAGAGTTAGTGTAGAAGAGAAGCCTACAACTGCTGTAGTGCCTGTTCTGTATTTTGAAAATGTTTTTACTTCTGCTTTTGTGGCCAGGTACTTGATGTGATAATTGCAGCAGGAACGCGCTGCTTTGATGCCGTTGGTCCCAAACTCATGGTCTGGTGTGATTCCCATGGTTTGCAAAATCAGCTGCAGTGCTCATGCCTGACCCTTGAAGTAGACCAGAGATAGCTGTCCCATCAAGTGCTCACTTCGTGTGAGTGGAGAGGTTTCCTGGCCTTAAACAGCTTTGGAAAGCTTGCCTCTGTCATAATCACATAAGGCTGCTTCAGCATTAGGGCTGAAAGGCACAGGCTCTTGCTTTTGTAGTTTGAACAACTGAAAAGCAGTGTGCTGCCCAATATAATGTACCAGCTGCTTCATGAGTCCTAAGCATCACTGACGCAGCAGCAAACAGCATGAGAACTGCAACAAGAGAGGATCTCAAGAAAATAAAGCTGAGTACATGAATGCTCAGAGGGGGTATATTTCTTTACCATATGCTTTGCTGTCTGACCTTCAGGAATCCTCTTGTACAAGCAGTGGGATTTCCAGTTGTGTGTGTCAACCTCCAGCATCTGCACGAGGGCCCATTTGTTTTTTGGAGCTGCAGTAGGCCAGGATAATCCACACTTGTGTCTCTTCTGCACCTGTGGATGTACTTATCTTTCAGCCCATGAGGGACTCAGTTCACCTTCCTGAAGGATTTCCGTTGTCAGCTTCTGGTCAGGCTGGCTTCGGCAGGTGGAGCAGCTCTGTGAGGAGATGATTCAGGGCAGGGTGTCCCGCATCGATCTGTCTCTGATGTCTGTCAGGGTCTCACTCAGTGCCGGTTTGCAGTTTCCTTCCTGCACGGCTGACAGAGATAGCTGTCTCAACAGTGATTCCGGCATCCTCTGGCCACAGTGTGAAGTGCTGAGCACGGTCTGCAGCCAGGGAGTGGTGTGTAGCCGGCCACCAGAGAGCTGTGTGTGCTGCCCGCATCAGCCAGCTCAAGTTTCATCTGAGCTCACACACACATTCAGCACATGCTCTTCCTGGGGAAAGGCTGTCAGCCCTGAAACATTGCTTCCTCCAAGCTATTGACTTCCGAGGTGTGACGTGGAACAACTGACTCAAGGCTAGAGAGCCATTAGGGGAAAAAAGCCATTAGGAAAGCAGGTTTCATTTCACAGGTGTAACTGGGCAGATTGACTCTCTTCAGAGTTCCTCAAGAAAAAAAAGTTGGAATCAAACTCTATTTTGCTTCATCTGCCTGTCTTCATAAACACATCTGCATGGTGCTTGGGTACCATGAAGTTGGAAAGTTAAAATGTTTCTGATTTCTTGGCACTAGGGATGTGGTCTGTTTGCTCTTGCTGAGCTCTGCTTCAGCATCCCAAGAGGTGCACTTCTCAGGACCAGAAGCACATTTCCCGGCCAGAAAGCCAGCTGGCCAAGCTGAAGTTTGGCTGACTGCACACATGGTCAGCTCCTGGTCAGCTCCTGGTCAGGTCCTTTGCTGATAGCAGTGGTTGTGAAGGAAGCTGGAGACAAAGACCTGCCCCTTCTTTCCCTGGAGAGATGCTGCATTGCACTGCATTGCAGCTGCACAGAGAGTCTTGTACCTCCTTGATCCTGATTCTGACCTTGACCCCTGCCTCTGATCCCAGTCCTGACCCACACATGATGCTTGCTATCCTGGTACCTACTAGTGAGGTCCCTGCTCTGCTATTGCCTGCCCTGCTATTGCACCCTGCTCCCTGCTCACCCTGCTTTGTTGGCCCTCACTGCTCCCTGGCTCCATTTTCTTTCCCACCTGATCCATAATAGGTTTGATACCTCCATGCATACCCCAAGAACCTCTTGAAAGTCTCTCACAGTGGAAGCAACCCAGTGATCTCTCAGCATCCCTAGTCTCTATGACATGCTGTTGAGGTTTAACCCCAGCTGTCAACTAAGCTCCAGGCAGCTGCTCACTCACTCCTGACTGTAGGATGCAAAAGAGAATTGGAAGGGTAAAAGTAAGAAAACCTGTGGGTTGAGATGCAAACAGTTTAATAGGTAAAGCAGCACCACACACACCAGCAAAGCAGAACAAGGAATTCATTCACCACTTCCCACAGTCAGGCAGGTGTTCATCCATCTCCAGGAAAGCAGGGCTCCACCATGTGTAGCAGTTATTTGGGAAGACAAACTTATCACTCCAAACATCCATCCCTTCCTTCTTCTTCCCCCAGCGTTATATGCTAAGCATGACACCATATAGTGTGGGATATCCCTTGGGTCAGGTGGGGTCAGCTGTAACTGCTGCTGCGTCCCATCCCAACTCTCTGTGCATCCCCAGCCTGCTCGCTGGTGGGGTGAGTGCAGAGCAGAAAAGGCCTTGGTTCTGTGTAAACACTGCTCAGCAGCAACTAAAACATCCCTGTGTTATCAGTGCTGTTTCTATCACAGATCCAAACCATAGCCCCATACTAGCTGTTATGGAGAAAATGAACCCTATCCCAGCCAAAACCATCACACAGCCTGTCCTCTCCACCTTGCTGTTAGATGCCTGCATAAATGATAACAACGTTTTGCACATAACCTCAAACCTTTTTAGACAGGTGCCTCACCTGGGCTGAGGTCTTATTTAGTGCCTCTGTATGGGTGTGCACCTTGCTAACAGTGGGCTGTGAGGCTGTTCCTGCTGGCCTCCTCCACACAGCATGGGTACCAGGTGGCTGGTGCCCAGAGGAGCTGCTGAGGGCTTAGTTTTGGGTTACAGGCTGCTCAGACAGAGTTTAATTTACTCTTTACCTTGTGCCAGATAGGGAATCCCTGTGGGGAGCAGACACTGGAACCAGTCTTTCTCCTGGGCCAAGGGTGTGGGGATATTAAATTGCCATTTTCAGGATGATCTCCTGCCTCTGTGCAATAGTCACAGGAGTCCAGTGGAGATGCAGCTCCCCTTGGCCTCTTCCTCACCTTTCCCACTCTGTTGTCTTGGTTTCCTTTATCTCCCTGTCCCCTTCTTTCTCGTTATGACACAAACCCATATGGCTTCAACAGAATACCATTAACCTGCAACTCTACAGAAGGCTGATGCTTTCTTAAAAACATGCCACTTTCTATTTTTACCCTCTCTGAACAATAGGCACTTCAGACCAAGCTGAGGAGGTCTGTCCTGCTGCTGTGCACTCATCTCAGCTGCTGTTTTCCTGCACAAGTCTTACCCTTCTGGGGTGGCTTGGACTCCAGATTGTGTCTGGAGCTCTGTTACAAGTTTGTTAATGGGTAGGAGGAAACTCATGTTTTCAGATATGCATATACAACTAAGGATGATGGGAAATCTAAAATATATTATGGGGTTTTCTGTTTCTGTATTTCAAATTCCCTCTTCTCCCTTCCATCCACTTTTTCTCCTTTTGCATTCACAAATGCTGCAAGAAGTGAGATCACTTGCCTTACAACATTATGAATGTGATGTGGTACAACACGAGCGTGGTTGTGCTCCCCTCCCAGTGCATTGTAAGTCTGCCTTGTTCACATGTTTGGGTTTGATTTTTTTTTTTAAGTGGGAATCTGATAACAGTTTGTATCATAAGGGGAAAAAAAAGAAAAAAAAAAAGTACTCTTGATTTTTGTCTCTCTCAACCTAGGCTGCATTTTCCTCATTTAATGTCTGGATAAGCACATACTTGCTGCATTTGTTTCATGTTGCTTTGCTCCATGATAATGATATCTTTTATGTAGTACTTGGTCATATAAACCAGGGTGGAGGGAGAGGTGTAATTTCTTTTACCTTGTAGGCTAATTGCAAGCCATCTCAGCCATTGTGCTTGCAGCCAGTTTAATCACTTGTCCATTGTAGGCACTGAAGGACAAACACTTCAATGGGAAGAACATGGAGCTTCAAAGCTATTTGTAAACTACATTGTTGTGAATATCAAAAGTTATTTTGCTTGAAAATTAAAAAGAAGTCTATCACTGTAGGATCTAGCCGGACACCTAACTTTCCAAACTCCAGGAATTCTGATAATTAAAAATTTAAATTAAAATCAGACTTTGAAACCTTTGTCCCCAAGTTTCACCTTTAAGGGCCTTCTTAGCTTCTGGATTGTACTAAAACAGGGGAAGTTCAGGTTAGATTTAAGGAGGAAGTTCTTTACAGTGAGGGTGCTGAGGCACAGGAACAGGTTGATACGCAGATAGACTTCACAACTCGTTAAAGTTGTAAAGCAGGTATGCTTTTATTCAGCGCTGAGACGCATGCAGGATAGCTCCTCCAAAGGCATGCGTACCTCAGTGTTGTTTCTCTCTACATTTATTCTCTAAAGTTATATATATTCATAAGGTTGCACAATATGCCTCTACATATTCATGTCCTATCCCTGATTCGTATTATAATGAGCTAGAAGGTGCTTTGGCCTGCGCAGTACCCCCCTGGTCATGAGTGAGGGTCTCAAGATGAAGTAAATGAGTCTTCCTCTTGTGAGTAGGGGTCTTCAAGATGAAGTAAATGAGTAAATGAGTCTTCCTTGAGCCTGACCTTTTCACTTCTAGCCACCTCTAGCTGTCACGCATGCTCTTTAGGAGTCTGGTCAAAGTCCAAACCACAAAGCTGGTCTTCACTGGAGCTAAGTAACTGTTCCTCCCCCTTATCAGTCTGTTTCTTCCCCTTATCAGACTGTTTCTCCCCCTTATCAATAGCCTATTGTCCTGGTACCGCATGGCAAGCTTGACAGGTATTTGCAAACAATGTTTTCTGTTAAACAGGCAAAATTCCTTTATCCCCCCTTGTATGACCCCCTTGTAAGCTGGTCAACCCTTTGCATCAAGGTTGCCCAAAGAAGTGGTGAATGCTCTATAGCTGGCATGTTCAAGGCCAGAGTTTTGTATGAGGCACCCCTGCCCATGGCACGGGGTTGGAACTAGATGATTTTAAGGGCCTTTCCAACCCTTTTAATCCCTTTCAACTATTCTATGATTCTGCGTACTGGTGTGGCTCTTTCACTTGGGTGTTCAGATGCTGAAGCAGAGGAACATAAGGCATAGAACCTCATGGAGTGTTTAAAATATTTCCAGTGAAAGTTGCTTACATAACTGAAATGTATATAATCAATGCGGTTCATGCCTTGCAGCATCAGCCTGCCTTTTAGAACTCGCCACAGTTACAGACCATGCTGTCTCCCAAAACCAGGCTGCTCCAAATTGGCTGCTTAGATATCTACAAAATTAACTAAATGGGTGGCATATCTCTGCTGATTTTCTGGAAATACTCTGTGCTGCTAGAAAGCTGCAGTGGAACCTCATATTTTATTGTAATTTATTTCTGTCATGGCCTAATCATTCACAGATAAGTAAGAAAAAAGCTTCTCTTTTTCTTTCTCCAGCTGCAACATCAGGTAACATGCACCAAAATCTGCATTTCCACTGCATACAAGGAGCAGGGGGGAAGTCCCCTTTGCTGTGCAAAGGGCTCAGCTGTCATGGAAGCAAGGCAGGATGTAACCACGCACCTTTGTTATTCTCTCCCTGGTGCATCCTTTTTATAAGGAGCTGCTATTACAGTCATGTATCACTTCAAATCCTGCTTGCAGATGTTATTTCACAGCTTTTGATTTTTTTTTTACTATGAGATAATCAAGACATAAAGACAGATAATTTTAGGGTGGATCTGGCTAAGGCTTCTGGTAAAATTTTTGTGCCTTTTGTATTTCTGTACAAATGTGCAGTTAATTCTTCAGTACAGAGTTCTTCTCTTGCCTAAGGATCTCACTCCAGTTCCTGCAGTCCCAAGGATGGAGCTCTTTTACTGACTTCACCCCATAAGGAAAAGCATGGTGTCTCAGTATTGTTCATGACTGCCATGCAGCTTCTATTCCAAGGCCCCGTGTTTCTGCACTCAGGGCTGTGTGCTCTGAACATGCTGTATTCAAGCACCTGACGTTGTCCAGGATCACATAAGCTGGTGCCTTGTAAGTTTTAAAATGCCCTCTCAAATGGTACTGCAAGGAGCCTTGCAAGTACCGTCTTGTTAGCTTCCCTCCCTGAGGAGGATGGAGTAATCACTGGTTTTATTCCTCTCCTTTTGAAGCAATAGGCACAGTCCTTGTGCAGGTAGGCTGGAAGCTGAGATATTATGACCTAAAAGGACAATCTGAATAAAATTCTTGGACGGTGAAAAATTCCCTATGCATGGTTTAATGTAGTTTAGTGAGTGTGGAAGGTTTTCACTGCTGTCCTTGCCTGTCTTTGCAAACTCATGATTTCTTTTTTATTTCCTTATCAGGATAGTTGCTCTTGCTCTTTCCTCCCACCTTCCTGCTTTTTTATATGGCTGCTGCTCCTGGTGAGGCTTGTGTCTACTTTAATGCAGTCCATGCTGTCTTGCAGTTCAAAACTGTCTTTGGTCTTGAGCAGAGCAGAACCAAAAGCAAAGCATGCTGCAGTCACAGAACAATATGTCTCATGGAGCAGCTTTGATATAAGAACCTTGGTTTCTCACTTTGCTTAACAACTTCTGTTTCAGACTGTTTTGACCCAATTTATCCAGGGTTTGAGAACACATTGCCTGCTTTACTTGGTGTCTATTCAGTGATTTCCGCTTGACCTTTCCTGTTTATCTTGCTCCTTTGTGATCAGACAACCAAAGGGCCTGTGTTGAATGCGTTTAAGGCAGCAGGTTGCTAATGCTGTCACTCTTCAGCCAGTGCATATGCATCCCTACAGCAGTTGTGAGAAATGATGGGAGGATGTACAGCTTGCTGGTAGAAGGAAGCTGATCTCAGAACCCAGTGGCTTTGCACAGGAGAATCTGTGCCAGGGAATATTAAATATTACTCCATGTCCAGAAATAAACCTCTGTGGATAGTATCATGCTGAAAGGTATTTGTCAGTATCTTCCCTTCCAGTTGTTACTCAGAGAACTCCTCAAGGCCAGCATGTAATTTTGCAAACATTCAATCCCTTCTGTAAGTGACTACATGCTGTACATACCTTGTCTTTTTGATTATGATGTTGGTCTGGATTATATATGTTGTTTCACATCTAGGAGACCAAATCTGTATGATTTTACTTAGAGAATAATAAATTTTGAAGTTAAAGAATAATTCTATTTTAAAGTCTATTTTATTTTGTCCTTTCCACCCAGAACATGGTTATTTTAAAAGTAAAATAGCTCATTAGATTATAGGGACTGGGTGGCTAAAAGGAGCAGTTTTAGAAGCTAAACCTTTTCCTTCCAGGTTGCTAATTCAATTCCCATTTGCATGTTAGTTAGCAATGTTGCTGTCTGACAGCTACCTGCAGCTCCCCTCAAAACGAGGTGGTGGTTTAAGTCCAGTCCTTGAGGCCGAAGAGAAACTGAGGGAAAGCAAAAAGAAAAAAAAAAAAGCCCTTCTAATTTCCCCTGTAGGTTGGGACCATGTGGGCACTCTTGGCTGAGTACTTAGAACAGAGATGGGAGATACACATGTGGTACTCACTACCTGGGAAGGCTCATTATCTCAGTGAATAAACTCATCCTGTCTTTTGTCCTTCGCAGGTCAGGATGTGACTCATGCTCTAAAGTGCTTCTCAGCAAGGATGACCTGCCTAGCCGAATGGTAATCTTAAGTGTGGTGGGTGTTCAGTGCTTTCTGTTAGCTGAGAGATGTGTACCTGGTTGCACAATTTTCTCTGAAAAGACGCTTGTTTACAGAAACCAGCAGTTTCTGCAAAAATGCGTGCTATTATTTTGACATTTCTGAAAGTACTTACATTTTCCATGTATAACACACTTCAGGGCTTTGCAGGAATAAGGAAACAAAAATTTGACCTCAGTTGATTCAGCTCCTATGTTGGCAGAGGCACTATGAGATTTGTAAAATGATACAGTGCTAATGTGGTACCATTATAAGTCCAATGTGTTACCTTCAGATCTTGCCTGATTGCTGATTTCAAAACTTGATTTCAAGTTACTAAAAATCTGCATAGGCCCTCTAGGAGATGAGAAGATTGGAAAGGAAGGATTAGAATGGGCAACACAGGGAAAATAACCAATGATGCCTGAGTTCCAGAGAACAGAAACTTCCCTGGAAAAACATCTTTTGAATCACTTACAGTTACAGCTGCCCACTGATAACCCCAGGGCCAGGTTAAGACATTAGATTAAGCCTATCAGGTGTGCTGAATGACACAATCTATCTGATTTAATAGGTTGCTTCAATAGCTATTATAACTGATGCGAATTAATCACTTCAGTGCATGACTGAATCTCGTTGTCTGGTTCCCTCATCTGGCAGAAGGTACAGCCTGGAAGATCAGCTCAGCAAGAAAGACTGAGCGATTGGAAAGCACCTTTTCTGAGGCAGAGACGTGGTTCTGCTTCAATATTAATGTGTTCATTTTTTCTCTAATTCATAAGAGTGTTAGCAGATGCTGCCCAGTCTTCAGTGACAAACAAAATCAGAGTTTGTTACAGTGCTGGTCTCCTCTGGGTGAAAAAAACCATCTCACATAGACTTTGCCCATCTCCTCACTCTTGTGTCCTCACAAGTTTTATTTAGAGATACACAATTCACATGCCAGCTGTCTTTGCGAATGGTTAGTGGCAAATGCAACTCACCCCAGATAAGCACTCCTGATATCTCCTTTGTATACCAGCTCTGTCCGCACACAGGAAAAGCCAAACATGGCATCTCTTGTGGGCATAGAAGTATTTGGGAAAAGAGGGATCCACAGTGTCGGGAAGGAAAAGGGTGGGATGAGACCAAGAAGCTAAGAACATGCCTTTTTGTTCAACTTACAGTCCTTCTATAGCATCAGCAGACCCTGATGAAAGCGTAAAATAATGAAGGAGGTTGATTTTTGCACTGTCAGTTCAGCCTCTGTTCAGGAAGCTGAACATGTTCTATAAAATATGCCTGTGTGGGTACTTAAGCCCTTGGGCTTGGCTAGTGCTAAAAGATACCTTCTTGATTCTTTCTTACCCTTGTTCTCATTATAAAGTAACTGATGAGTTTCTTTTTGAACAATGAAACTCACCTGATAATTTTGCAGTATTTGGACAGCTTTGCTGCGTGTTGCTTTTTTTCAAGGTCAATAGGAGGATATGAAGTTCACTGACTGATGCTTAACTCTCAGGGTGAGTCACCAGAATCACCAAGAAGGCAAACTAGAGAGCTAAATTGCTGATTATAATTTATATGTCAAATATTCTTCTCAAAAACAAAAGGCATTAGCATTAACAGGAAAATGTCTGCACTCTCACACCATGCATAGGTTAAATTCTGCGTTGGTCTCTTTCTCTTTACATACTCAGTTTAATAAAGGCTATTGTTAAGGTTAATTAGATAAGTTTCACACATCTTGGAAGCCACTGAAAGATGAAAAGCAGCAAAGAGATGAGATGCTCAGGAGAACCTTGCTTTCCATTTCTGGTTTTAAAGTTGCCCCATCCCATTGCCATCTCTCTGCCTTATGTTCCTTCTGAAAAATTCATTAATTCAAATAACTTTTTTGGTAAAAGCTTTTGTTTCAGAAGACAAAATCTCCACACTAGCCTGTGCAAGTAGCCCATGATCTTTGCCTGTCACAGTATTTGACAGTTTCTGTACCTGCAGTTTCTGTACCTGCAATGCTACATAGTTTCAGGGAGAAAAAGTACAGATTATGGCCCAAACTCAGACACATATTTTCCTACCACTGCTTAAACTGAAATCACTGACAGACTTTGGAATTAGCATTGCTCTGGTGTAGCAAGATTTCCTTATAGCTCTTGCCTTTGGAAGTCTGTAATCTCATGCAGGCATCAATTTATGCTGATGATTTATTCTTCATTCATATTTTTAAGCTACTCCCAAAAATTAGAGAAGAAAGCAATAATTCACTAAGCTGCCTCCCATAAGCCTGCTGAGGTTGGACTGTGGGTGAAAACCACGACACCAGGTCATCCAGTAAAAATTAGGCGATCTGGGATGTGGTGGGAAACCTAGATGGCTAATTTAAGAGAGATACCTAACTCCTGGATGGCTTATTTTTGAGATGCTGTGCCTGCCTTTGTTTTCATGTTAGCCTAATTAGTTTCATACCACATTAATTCAATTTATCCATGCAAGTATGAGAGGAGAATCAAGTCTTTAAATAGGTAAAGATCTGCAAACAGAAAGTATAAAGTAGGTGTGATGTGGCTTTCAATTGCTGTGTTTGTTCTGTGTGCTGCTTGAATGCTTCATTGAAGAGTTTTAATAGCAGTAAAAGGCATCATCAGCTCTGTTAAGAGTGAGGCTAAATATGATGACTACTGCAATGTAGAGCAAAGAGTTTGTGGCCTCTGTCCTTCTTACTTGCATTTTAAAGCTTTTCCTTTACTATTTTCAGAAGAACAGTGTGTGAACTTAGCAAAAAACTGACTTCAGTTTGAGTTTTTAAATTCAAATTTGTGTCAAGATGTGCTTAAGCTTATTATAAATGCAGCAAAGTAAGGAACATTTTTTTTCCTAATTCTTTTCAAAGGCCTGACTCTATGTGTGCTGAGCTGATCATGTCAGGAAAGAGAGTCAAACTTCAGTTGGTGGAGGTGGCCTCATTTTCTCAGGAGCAAGTGGTTTCAGAAATCTCTACTAGTGCATTTTGTCCCCTGGCAGCAATGGGGACACATGCCTGATTTAATGCTGATAGTTTTCTACATTTATATGCATACCATCAGTCTTACTCTCTTTATTTGGGCCCTTCACACAACACTAGCAGGGAAAGAAGAACTTCTTTTAGTGAAAAATGTGATTGTGAAAATGTAAACTATCATCAGGCTGCAGGCACAGCTTGCTGTCTTCTAAAGTTAATTGTAACTCACTTTTACTTAGCACTTGGCATTATCCATTTAATTCAGTCCTGGAGTTTTATACAGGTTTCTAATGCATCACTTACAGAGTTTCATTATCTGACTTCAATAGCAAAACAACACAGGTGAGCTTTGTTTAACTCAAAGGAAGCAATAAAGGAACATATGCTTATTAAGCAATAATGGAGGAATCCTACTAAGCTATTTCTAACATTGTTTCCCAATCTAGAAATATGCATTCTTCAAATGAGTATTTGGCAGTCTTTTCCCAGAAGAAGCCAGTTAATTAATACTAATTGATAATTAATGTGGCTGAGAGAGATATGTTGGCCAATGACAGATTGCAGTATAAGCAAAGTAGTTTTGAGGCGTAGCTGTGTATCTTTCTTCCTATTGGATAAAGACTTCCTAATTTGAATTTATCTAAAGAGAAATTAACAGAGCATTAAATATACTTATTCACAGACTGTGGGTGAATCTTGCACAGAAAACATAACCAGAAATTTTTTACCAAAGTCCACTGAGACCTCTGTCAAGAAATGGTGTTTCTGAGCTTTTGAGAAAATTTAAAATTTGAGAAAACTTTAAAATATATTTATTATTCATTCAAATGAAGACCTAGTGATCTGAGATACAACCACATTATAAAACATGTTAAATTGCATATATATACATAGACTCTGTTCTAATACATATTAATATACCCCACTGTATCTGGAAAAATAATGAAATAGTTGTTTCTGAATTTTCAACTATGTGCTAATATTTATGGTAAAACCCTCCTTTTATCCAGAAATAAAATTCCCTGTGCAGTACTTTTTTTCTTTTCTTTCTTTTTCTTTTTTTTTTTTTTTTGTTGTTTTTTAGTTGTTTTTTTTGTTTGTTCGTTTTTTGTTTGTTTTTTTTTGCTGGAAGGAAGAATTAATGCACCATTCAGAAAGAAACAATCTCTGCGAGGAAAGATGCAAATCAATCATCTGTGAGTGGCTGATGTCCCCATGCAGCCACTTGTGCTGGGCAGCCTACAGGGGATTGAAGAATACCCCTCTCTACCACTCCGCTTCATCCTGAGGAAGGCAGTTTGCCGTTGCCTGCTGAATGGACTTTCTCCTCTCCTATCCTGCCCTTCAGACCACAGCTGTCCCTCTGTCTGCATTGCTCTCCATCATACTCCAGGCTCAAAAAGAAAGGCAAAGAAAATGTTAAAAGAAAAGACTTACCCAGGGCAGAGAGAGCACCTGGAGAGACCAAGGGATGACAGAAATGTCAGTGGTGCAATAATCACCAAAGATTCACAGCCTGCTTAAAAGGACTGTGGAATGAGTACTTCCAAGAGATTAAATTTGCTTTTGCTGTGAAGAGAGGTGAGCTGGCACTTGTTAAAACAAAATAAACCTACAGAAGTTCTTGAAGAAAATGAGAAAAATTGTCAGTGGGTTTGGAAAAACAGTCAGACTGGTTTGGGACAGCAGGACAACTCCCCTGCTACAGACTGCTGGTTTGGGAGCAAAAGCTATATAAGCCATGATAAACTGTTCCTGCTCCACTTCTGCTGGGCTCACTGCTGTGAGAGCTGGATGACAGGGTCATGAATACTTGTCTCCTGGACACATGTAATACAAAGAGCTCTTCTGCAGAAAGAGGCAGACAACTGCAGATTTCAATGGAAAAAAAAATATTTCTTCGCTCTTCCAGTTTATTGCAGTCATGGCCATCAAATAGCCACTGCTTCAGGTTTATAAATGTCAGACTCATCACCTTTCAACCTGGGACTGTTCACTGTGACACTACAGGGTTTTTTTTCGGTTAATCTCTACATTGCTCCACTCTCATTGATCTGTAGCCCACCATTCCTATCACAGCTGTGGCTGTACTAGTAGAGTTTCAGAAGGCTTTAGTAAAAACAACATGTTATCTATTTTTTTTTTAAGACTCTTTAAAAGACCCTGTCTGGCCTGGCAAGATGCGATCAGTTGCTGGCTCTCAGCTTGCTTGTGAGCACAGCCAATTTTCTTAGCAGCTCTTCCCTCACCAAATCCTACTCAGGAAAACAGGTACAACTGTAATTACTTTCACTTGTTCCTTTTGCAGCAGCTCTACATAAGACTGTAAATTCCAGGGGATGTATGCTTTTACATGCCCACAAAAGTCTGGGTATCTCAGTGTTACAATTACACATGCTACCAACACAACGGTGCTGACAGACCTCCTTGAAGTCATTACCTGTGCCATGCTTTGGATCAAGGCCGAATGAACAGTAATTATTTGAGATGGGTTTATGATTAAGCTGTGTATTATTTAAGTTTGTTATATCACTAGACCAAATCCCTCAATTCTTTAATGAGGCAAAAACATCCTGGTAGGCTGTGGCAGGGTGCTGCATGTCTGAAGCAAAACATAACAGCATAACTGACTATCTTTTGAATTGACAAGTAACTCTGAATTGGTGCCATTTAATGGCATAGAAAATAGAAACACAACTGAAAAGTTAATATTGTTTAGTTTAGTTCTATTGAGGTGAATTCCCAAACAGTTCCTCTCTAAGGAGAAGAGAACTCAGCATTACCAGGACAGAGGTTGTCGATTTGAAGTAATGGATTTTCTTCCTTTAATCAGTGATGGAGATGATAATGAACAAATGCATTCAGCTGCAAATTTCACAGAATATGCGGTCCACAAACCTTTAGAATAATGTAAAAATCCAGTCTGAAGCAGGTTGGCTGCAAGCAGAGACAAACTAAATTCCACATGGTGTGAAGATCGTGGGGCCCAGTGCTATGTGTAGTTCTGTAGTTAGAATACAAGCTCTTCTTGAAGTGTACCGTACTTGGGCAAAATGCATCCTTATGGTCCAATCCTGCAAACAGGGTATGTTATATAAATTTAAGATACCCAATTAGAAGGTACTACAAAGTGATACATAAGTACTGATTAATAAATAGCAGCCATGCAAGGATTTTAGTCTGGAACTGGTTTGTAGCTGGATTGAACTAACTGGCCTCAAGTCCCAATTCTGGAAGTTCAGCATGTGCTTTGTGTGTAAATAGTCCCATTGAAATCAATAGGAACAACTATGGAGGTCATAGCAAGATTCATGTCTGCCACTGATCTGAAGCCTAATGCAGAAATTTATACAGAGAATTGTTTTTTTTTAATTGCATGCTTGCTTTGACATTGATAGAATTATTTGCCTAGGAGAAGTCTCCTCAATTCCTTACCCCTTTCTTGCACTAGAAATATCTTCCTTCCTACTTTCGGCATTGCTACCTGTTGTGAAATGTATTGTCCATCCACAGTTAAGGCTGAAAAATGACAATAGAGAACACGAAGAGCATTATCCTGTGTCTGAAAGCCTCTGTAGAAATGTGGAGTGACAGCAGGAAGATTGCAGCTGATGAAAGAAGATAAAGTATGGCTATTAAGCAGCACAAATAGAAAATTATTTCAATAGTTTGTGTTTAAATCTTTTTTTTCCTATATTGCTGGCATTGAACTTTTAGTTCATCATGAAAAATATATATATATATCACTGTATACATATATATATCACTGTATAAGACCATAGATATGGTCTTAATTACAGTTCATCACTTCATTATTTTAGTAATGTTTGCTAAAACTCTGCTACTTGAATCAGCACAAGGATAGAATCAAAATACTACTTAGAAGAGCAGACTAGGAAAGAACATTAGTAGGTTCCGTAAATATATACAGTCTTATTCACTGTAATTAGTAACACACGAAGTGTGAAGGAAATAAATGTTGTCTCTATCTGCCAGCAGTGTTGTGCTCTCAGCTGCTGTTACAATTTCAAAATAATCCTCATCTGAGTGGAAGAGAATTCCTTTTGCTTTTCCTCAGGGTGACTGTAGTCCTCCTGTTCTTCATAGGGATGTCTGCCATGGAGGAAGGAGCTAAAGAAACTTGCTGCATATGTTTTTCCATCTTACCAAGTCCAGAAATCACTTGCAAAGCAATCCAGCAATTCTGCATAGTCACAAAGCTATACCCAGTTAAAATATTATTATTATTAGAAATTGCTACAGCCACAATTGCCAAATGAACCATTAAAAGCAAATCAGACTCACTGAACAGCAATAAAATTCACTAAAAGATGCTTGAGGCAACATATAGTCTTTGAAGGTCTTTATCTTTTTAACCATTTGCCTCTTCCAGTATCTGTGGCTGAGCACTCCACCTCTTTTTTAATCTCATCTGAATGTAACCAGCCATTTAAAAAACTGCAACTTCCTTTTAGTGGCAAGCTTATTTGGTGGTGTGTCACCGTTAAATTGGATGACCTACTGACATGCAGAAACATGAAGGCTGGGAGGGAATGCCTTTTTGCTGTTAAAGAAAAGGATATGTTCTTCCTGCTTTAAGAACTCTGCTTAAGTTTTTTTTGTCTATTGCTTTCCCTCATTAACTCTGAGTACTTCTTTTGTGGTTGTTGGTATTGAGTCTGAAGTTTCAGAGATGCTGAACCATTTTTTCTTCAGATGACAAAGAAAGGAGGCCCAAAAATTATTTCTGTAAACATTAGAGCCCACTGTGCAAAATACGAACAGTAGCTTGCCTGTGCTGTAAAGCATGTGCCAACACTGCCATCTGGCTTCTGCAAAGGTTTTGTACGCTTTTGCTTCAGTTGCTTGCGTTCATGGGTTACTGTCATAGGTAAATGGGTTACGTTCATGGGTACATGGGAAGCTTTGCCAAGCTTCCCATGGAAAGTCAAGGTCCTGTAGCGTGGCACTCTGTTCTGATACATGCTTTCCTTTCCACAGAAAAGTCGAAGTGGTCTCATCATGTGACAATAAATGGCAGATGACTGCAGTAAACAGCAGCGGAGACCTGAACCGGCAATGCAGCAAGAAAACTGCCAGTCTGTGTTTGCAGATAAGAAACTGAAACACGCCTGTTGAAATGCTCATGGTATTTTTGGCCGCACAACTCAGACAAAATGGTCCTAAGTCTGCTTTCACCCTCTGCTTTTCAGAAAACGTTAACCTGAATAGCTACTCCTGTTCCTGACACACCTAGAAGAAAATAGATGTAAGGAATGTGCATGATGCAAGGAATGGGTCCCATCTCAGTACGCATATAGTACTGAATCATGGAAGGTGTTGTGGTTTAAGCCCAGCTGGCAACTGAGAACCATGCAGCCGCTCACTCGCTTCCCCACCTTTCTCCCCCAGCTCCCGGAGGGATGGGGAGGAGAATCGAAAGAATGTAACTCCCACGGGTTGAAATAAGAACAGTCCAGTAACTAAGGTATAACACAAACCACTGCTGCTACCACCAATAATAATAATGAGAAGGGAAATAACAAGGGAAGAGAATACAACCACTCACCACCTGCCGACCGATACCCAGCCCAACCTGAGCGGTGACCTGGGCCTTCCAAGTAACTCCCCCCAGTTTATATACTGGGCATGATGTGCTGTGGTATGGAATACCTCTTTGGCTAGTTTGGGTCAGGTGTCCTGTCTCTGCCTTTTCCTGGCTTCCCCTCCTCCCGGCTTCCCCTCCTCCCTGGCAGAGCATGAGACTCAGAAAGTCCTTGGTCAGAGTAAACATTACTGAGCAGCAACTAAAAACATTGGTGTTATCAGCGCTGTTCCAGGCCGAAAGTCAAAAACACAGCACTGCACCAGCTACTAAGAAGGAAAAAATTGACTGCTACTGCTGAACCCAGGACAGAAGGGCTACAAAGAAGCTAAGAGAGTGCAATGAAGTTTGAATAGTTAAGGATTTAAAATCCCTATTTTCACAATTTGTGTGGAAGTCCAGGGGTGTGGAGTATGTGAGTGGTGGAAATGCCTTGCAACCTTAGGGGTTGGACTAGGTGATCTTTAAAGGTCCCTTCCAACCCAGATCATTCTGTGAACTGTGAACTGTTCAGTGTTTCTAATCACAAAACACTGGTAATGTCCTTGGTCAGGGTCCTCTGACATGTCGCCCTTCTTTGAGCTCAGTGTTGTGTTCTGCTTTCCTGTGTCTCTTACCCTTATTTTTCTGTCTCATACCATGCATACGTTCTTTTTCATCTTTCCCCATGAAATTTTAGCTTTTGCTTCTTGGTCTGTAACAACCTGGAACCTACTTGTCTCAAGTACTGTCTTTTGGTTTATATGCATTTTATGCCTGGTCACTACTGGGAATTTAAAAGATTCTTAGGTTTCTGTTCACCAGGAACTTGTGTGTATGTACCAGAATCTGTATTTATACAGCTATTAGGTTAAAGGTTGTATTGCATGAATGATAGAGATGATAATGAAAGCATATCATTATTATTAAGCAGGTAGCGGGCTCTATTAAACTCTAGCTTGAGCTTGCATAATTCCTACAGGAATGAAGCAATTATGTTCCAACTTCCTTGCTGGTGTGATTTGGAAGAAACTTATTATCATAGACTATAAATAATATTGATTATTGTCAGTACATTAAAGAGATTTAAAGCCAAATTTAGCCCACACTAACATGCCTGCTAACAATTTTGTTTCCTTTTTTGACTGTTTTCAATAGCCTTCATCAAATAACTCAGCTACAACATTAACTGTCCATACATATTCTTATCAACCTTATAATTAACATGTAACCATGGGTACTGCCTCATGTTAGTGAAGCAAGGATGTATTTGAAGGAGAATCTCTTGTATCTGTTGAAGCAGCTATTACTGTGGCTGAATACCTGGCTGAATCAAGTAATCATTTCATTAAACAAAAATCCTCTTAGCTGTGCTAATCAAAAGCATGCTGATGACAATTTTTCCAAACAATCCCCTGAAACCTACACAAACAAACCAACCACTTCAGGGCTAATAAACCGCTCTTGTTCTGATAAACAAGCTATGCTTTTTTTAAAAGGATTAAAAAGGGAAAAAAGATCTGAGGGGGATTTAATCAGCACTATGAATATATTCCATTAGCCATCTCTGATGGTCACATCTGATTGGTTAATGCTGCCTAAACATAATTATTTGCTGTACTACTTCAGATGTGAAACACATACTTTCTGCACTGCACTGCATCCCTGTGGGTGAGAAGAGGATAATGGATGCTGAGCACTGGGTCCAAGCCCTTCTTGCAGCACCCCAGAACCAAGCTGAGAGTATTTGATTGTGCTTCTTGACTTCCATAAGCAAGCACATGAGCACAAGCTGAGCAAAGAGTTTGAAAGGGAAGGGGACACGACTTCAGAGACAGCTTCAGAGCGGTAGCTTAGCATATTGAGAAATGAGACAACTAGCATCAAAACTGCATAGGAAGTAAATTTTTAATACTGCTATTGACAATACACTGAGCTTATATTCTTTTACTTCTAATGACTAGGTATTTACTAGAGATCTTTAATTATTTTCAATCCACGTCTCAGCATCTTGATCCTGGACAATGATCCTTACAGCCTTGTCTTCAAGGCAATATATTCTGTGCAGAAGAATCAGAGTGAAGATTTACTCCAATGCAGAAAACTGAGATGAATCTAAACCTCAAGTTTCTGGGATTTCTCTGGTTACCTGGAGCTCTTCAGTGCATGTTTTATGACGATTTTAGTGGCACTATGCAGAGACTTTTCTTGTTGAGATGGCAGTTTCAAATTATTAGAATGCACATGATTTTAATTCTTGCTTTCCAGAAAGAGCTACTGTTACTGGGTAGGTAGCAGAGGCAAGCAGAAGGGTGAGAGGTAGAGACAGGAGCTTCAAACTGTCCACCCCACTAGCCTTGAAGGAGGTATTTCCCAACCTCTATGGGGGCTTTGATCCCAGTCCTATGTTACCCAGGAGAAAAAAAGTTACCTCTTGCTGCTAACATCATCCTGATGTGGCTTTGGGCAAACATCAGGTGTAGAGCTGGGAATGTTTCTTAGACCCTAGCCATTAACTCTTGGCATGGTGCTGGAGTAGCAGCACAGGAGACAGAAGAGGGAGAAAAGTCAGGGCACAGCAAAGAAAAAGCTCTTGAGACTCTCAGTTTTCTTAATATCCACTGAAACATCACAGAGTTTGCTTGGTTAGCTACAGACCATGCCATAAAAAGAGCAAGTTCTCTTTGTGCCTCCTTGATGTCACTGTGCAAGGTCCTAGTCAACACCAGGGACATTTTCAGGATTTTCATCTCTGTTGTGCGCAGTTGTAGGCTGTGTCTTGGACTTCCAGGGACCAGAGACAACGGGCAGGCAGCTCTTGATACCCCGGAGGCTGCTGGAGAGGCACCCCTGAACACACCAAACAGCAGCTAACCTCAGGGGACAGAAATTCAGCTGGTGCTGCTGCTTCCCAGACGCCTGCTCCGCTTCAGCCTGCAGCACCGGCAAGCAGGCCTGAGAGCAATGCTGGGGAGTATTTTGCCAGCTGGTGGCAGCCTGCAGGTAAATCAGCACTGTTTGTTCATGAACACTGGCTACTCAAGAGGAGCAAAGCAAGAATGCTTTGTGATTTCCATTTTGGTGGCTGCAAAATGACCCTTGGTAGGTTTGCAGCAGAGTGGAGCAACCCTAAACCCTGCAGTGACTGATACGTGCCCCCCTGCAGCTCCAGGAGCATGCCAGTGGTATGCCTGAAACAAAGGTGGAAAATCAGAGAGGCAGGCCAGTGGTCAGAGACCCTTTCTTACAGGCTGTCCAGGCCTGTGCCAGTCATTCCTACTGGTGGTGCCATGCTGCTCGATGTGTTCAGCTAGCCAGGGGGAGAAAAAGGTAACTGTGCCTGGTGACCACTTGAACACCACAGTGGGGACAACAATGCACCAATCCTGAGCTCTTATTGCATGGACAGCAAAGGATGATCCAGCTGCTCAGCTTTGGCTCAGAATAGAAGTTAGTGGAGAGGCTGAGAGCCTCTCTGTCAGAACAGAAACCTTTGTTGGGGCACTGCTGGGTTCTGTGATGATTTTCATGTATTTACAGGATGATGCAGCTACCACGGGAGATGCTAAAAGGCAGTAATCAAACAGTGGGAGATGCTAAAAGGCAGTAATCAAACAGTGTGAGGGTCCTGCTGACCTTCCTCCTGTGCCCCTCCACACTATCCCACAAAGCTGCCAGTGGGAAAAACCCTGCCACTGACCAAGGGACCCCAGGAACCAGGGCCAGGTGTCCTCAGGGGAAAGCTTTCTTCGGGTCCGGGAGGTCTGTGAGTGGAGTGAGATGCTGCTGGGTTGTGCGGGCTATGGGAGAGAGGCTCAGCTGCTAGGACACAATTGGAATTATGCATGCCCCAGGTGCAGCTACTGGGGTAACCAGGGTGCGTAAAGCGGCCAAGTCTTGGCACCAGCACATGAAGGAGGACTGCAGGTCACAGCCCAAGTGCTTGGTGGTGCCTGCTGGGGAGCCAAAGTGATTGCATCTCCCTGAAACAACAGGGAAAAAAGTGTTGGGGTAAGGACATAGCTCCTTAACAGGGTGGCCTCGCTGGTGAGGAAGAGGCCCTGGGCCAGGCATGCTATCAGGCATAGATATGCCTGTGCTGGAACCTGATCCAAGGCTGTGGAGCATTTGTTGGGTGTGTTAGTGCATGTTTGTTTATGAGCAGGGAGCTGGACCAGCAGGTGTTGTTGAGCAAAAGGTCATGATAGAGAGCAGCGTTATCAGAGGCACAGAGGCTATGCCACTGCTCAGGGCATCTCCATACCCACATGTGCTTTTACTAGTGAATTTCAATCCTTAAGAGCTGTAGAAGAGAAAAGGGGCATGGCTTGCTCTGTTCATGTTTTATGTGAGTCCTGGGAGTATTACATGCGGTGCTGCGAAAGACAGCACCCTGTCTGTGGCAGTCTCTAGAGCTGGCTGCCTCAGTGTCTTTTCTTTGTGTGAATGGGTACGTCTGTCCCTCACAGATACGCGCCAGTACAAAAAGGAGACATTTTTTTCCCAACAATTGTTTATGCTTTATTTACTTTCTCTTTCTGAAGAAACAGTTATGCATTATTTGCCCAGCTGACCACAGGGCTCCTCCAGCCTTCACCTGGATTCCTCCGTTTCCTCGGAGACAGCGCACGGCTCCCGGGGGCGTCCCGCGAGCTTCGTCATCGCCTAGGGTTTCCTCTGGGCCAGGAGCATACTCTGCAGCTGCCGCTGGGCGGCCACTCGTGCCCCGTACAGAACGAAGCCCCAGGTAAGCATCACCACAGCGGCCAGCACCTGCGGGACAGAGCGCACTGCGCGTTGGCGGCGGCAGCACCAGGACCCCCGTCATCCCCCGAACCCCAGTGTCCGCTACCTCCGCCACGAGGCATACCCAACCCTGCTCACCCCCGGGCGGGAAACCCGCCTGCCTGCCTTCGCCTCTCCTGGGCCTGTCCCCGACCGCGGCACCCACCAGGCGACAGAGCGGGCGCGGATCCCGCCGCCTCGGCACAGCCATCATCGGCCCCGCCCTCGGCCCCGCACCGCGGAGGATGTGATACGACCCTGCCAGCAGGGTGTCATCACGTGGTTGGAAGTGACGTCTCAAAGCGGCGCCCGCATTGATGCCGGTGTGCGGGCGGTTCGGCTTTGCGGCGGTAGTGAGGGACGAGCGTTTCCCAACAACGCGGAGTTCGCGCCGCCGCCCATGTCAGAACCGTTCCGGCCGTTGGCCGAGGGCGGCCGCCACCGTGGCTCGCCACCGGGAGGGGAGCGGCGGGAGGCTACCGGCGCCGGACGCTACCGGATGCGCCACCGGCTGAAGACGGCCGCAGCCCGCGCGGGGAGCGAGGGCACAGCAGCGGTGAGTGCGGGCGGCGCAGGGCTATGCCGGTGGGCGGCGGTTGGCGTCGCGCAGCGGGCGGACGGTGGCGCACCGGAGGGCTCGATCCTCTTCCCTCCCGTGGGTGCCCCACGAGTGTCCGTGTTCGTGTGTCTCGTATGCCTGCGTAGTTCACTTCGTGCCCCGTTTCCTGCAGCCGGCTGTGACCTGATCCAGGGCCTGCTGCAAAAGGTGGGCTAATGGGTGTTGATGTAGCGTGGCAACTTACTTCCACTGAGTTATAACTGTAGGATAATGCTGATACCTGAAATAACTTTAAAACAGGTTTACAGCTGACCACTGCCTACAAAGCTTGGCTTGCCTACAAAGCTACTGCACTACAGAGGCAGTGTGTAGCTGGTTATGGGTGTAGCAATGACACTCCAGCTGTAAAAAAAAAAACAAAAAAAACCAAAAAAAAACCAAACAAACTGATTTAGGCTGGAATGCATCCCAGGAAGTTGTCTAGTTCAATAGCCTGTATGTGCTCCAGCATGAGTGCCCAGCAACATATGGGCAAGGAGTGCAGAAACAGTACAGGTCAAGCCGATCTTGCAAACTGGTAGCTGAGTTTGAGAGTGATTACTTGTATTGATTTTTCTTTTTAAAGAACAGAACTAACTGTTCTCGTATTTTCCTATGTAGAATCATAGAATAGTTAGGGTTTGAAAGGACCTTAAGGCCATGCAGTTCCAACCCCTCTGCCATGGGCAGGGACACCTCACACTAAACCGTGTCACCCAAAGCTCTGCCCAGCCAGGCCTTGAGCACCTCCAGGGATGGAGCATTCACAGCTTCCCTGGGCAGCCCATTCCAGTGTCTCACCACCCTCACAGTAAAGAACTTCTTCCTTATATCTAACCTGAACTTCCCTTGTTTAAGTTTGAGCCCATTACCCCTTTTCCTGTCACTACAGTCTCTAATGAATAGTCCCTGCCCAGCATCCTTATAGGCCCTCTTCAGATACTGGAAGGCTGCTATGAGGTCTCCATGCAGCCTTCTCTTCTCCAGGCTGAACAGCCCCAGCTTTCTCAGCCTGTATTCATATGGGTGGTGCTCCAGTCCCCTGATCATCCTCATGGCCCTCCTCTGGACTTGTTCCAACAGTTCCATGTCCTTTTTGTGTTGAGGACACCAGAACTGCACACAATACTCCAAGTGAGGTCTCATGAGAGCAGAGTAGAGGGGCAAGATCACCTCCTTCGACCTGCTGGTCACGCTCCTTTTGATGCAGACCAGGATACGGTTGGCTTTCTGGGCTGTGAGCTCAGCCTGCTGGGTCATGTTAAGTTTCTCATTAACCAACACCCCATGTAAATGCTGGTATCTTTTGGATGTGTATTTTGGAGGATACAATGTTAATTACAAACTTACTGATCATATCAAAGCAGTATTTATATGCGTGGGGGAGAAGATATTCTTGCCTATTATCTCCATCATGGTTCAAGCTCAGTTTAAAACTTGCAACACTGAAGAGCCAGATCTCACTGTGAAGAGAAGCAGGGCAACACAGTTAGGATGTCCTGCCTCTTTGTTCAGTGTTCACTCAGTGCTAGAGCTTGGTTTTGCCACCTTAAGGGTGGCTATTGTTAGTTTGTTTGTCTAGGCTTTTCATTTTTTGTATGGTGTAACAATGATATTTTCTCTCTTTGCAGAGCATGACTTCAGCAGATAAGGAGTTTTCAGGAGATAGCAACTTTTCACCAAAAGCCAGCACAAGCAAGCTGCCCACAGATGCTTCTCCTGACTCTAAATGCCCCATCTGCTTGGATAGATTTGACAATGTTGCATATCTGGATCGCTGTTTGCATAGGTTCTGTTTCCGCTGTGTCCAGGAGTGGTCAAAAAACAAAGCAGAATGCCCCCTCTGCAAGCAACCCTTCTTTTCTATTTTCCATACAATTCGTGCAGAAGATGACTTCAAGGAGTACATACTCAGCCCTCTAGAAAATGGCTCTTTTGCCAGCCCTGATGGCCGGAGATTTCGTTACCGTACCACCTTAACGGGGGATCGTCGCACTGGCCGTTCCCCTTCCCAAAGGACGCTGTCTCCTCCAGATAATTCACTGTTTTCTGAAGGATCCTTTGGCGAACCAGCGCGGCACAGGGATGGAGAGATGCAGCAGATGATAAGGAGGCCAGCCTCAAGGAGGCAGGCTGGCGCAGAGGGCAGAGCTTGGCAGCGGATGCAGGTGGAGGACTTGATCAACTTCCGCAGAGCTCTGTACCGTACTGGTGTGCGTATTCGTAGCATTCAGGATGGTGGCCGCTACAGAGACATTTCAGCAGAGTTTTTCCGCCGCAACCCTGCCTGCCTTCACAGGTTGGTCCCTTGGTTGAAGAGAGAACTTACAGTCCTGTTTGGTACCCATGCATCTTTTATTAGTATTATACAGCACATTATCATGAGCAACGTGACTAAGTATGATCTGGAAAGTCAGGCCTTTGCTGATGAGATAAAGCCATTTTTGTTGGATCGAACTGAACATTTCTTACATGAATTCATCAGTTTTGCCCGTTGTCCTTTTAACTTAGAAGCATATGATCAACACGCCAATTATGATTGTCCTGCACCATCATACGATGAAGGAAGCCGCTCAGACTTGTCAGTTATTACAATATCTCCAGATACAGCGTATTCTCAAGGCCCAGATAACAGTTTGTCTGTGACTGGTCTCAGCCAGGCCCCCTGGGATGATGAAACTCCAGGGCCTTCCTATTCCATTTCAGAAGAGGTTCCTGTGACTCTGGAGATGTCAGAAAGTTCTGATGAAGGCTCTGCTACAAAGAGTCAAAGAACCAATCTGCAGACTCAGTTACAGGCTAATGCTGACTCCAACGACAGTGATTCTTCCTCGGACAATTGTGTTATTGTTCGGTATGTTAAGCCACTAGCTGAGAGGACACCAGAAGTTGTTGAGCTGTCCTCAGACTCTGAGGAACCCATCAGGGAAGAGAAAAACGAAGATGTAAAGAAACAGCAGCCAGTCCACTGTCGCAGCTGGAGTGATAGTGAACCAAGCAGGAGTTCATCACCACATTCCACAACATACAAGGAGAACGTTGGTAGCTGTAGAAGCTGCTTATCTCCTGAAGTTGAGAAGACAAAAGATGATGATAAGTACAAACATAAGGTAAAAGATCTGACTTCACAGGTCTTAAGTTGGAGCCCCCCTCCAGGGAGTGACACAGTGTGCTCCCCTTGGAATCACAGATTGTCTAGAAAGGGAAAGTCCAGGAGCCCACAGTCCTATTCACGGAACAGTCGTGGCAGTCATGGGCATCGGTCTAGGAGGGAGCATCATAGCAAAAGCCAAACTAAAAGGAGACGATCAAGAAGCAGAGATAGTAGCAAACGTAGAAGCAAAAGAAGCAGCAGGAGGTCAAGGGCTCACGAAAGCAAAGTCTCTCTAGAAAGCCAGAGGGGCTCTTTTAGTCATGAGAGCACTCCATCCAGAGAAGTAAGCAGATCACGATCACGTAGCAAAGGCCATGGCAAAAGGAGATCAAGAAGCAGAGACAGTGATCGTTATTATGTAAAAGACAGTTATCAAAGTAGACACCAGTGGGGATATGCTTTCTGTAGTCGAAAGGTGTTTGGAGATGGCTATGAATCCTCCAGCAGGAGAAGGACTCAGTCTAATGATACCTACTCAAGGCAATCTCCTAGTCCAGAATATAGGATACGATCATTTATTGAAAAGGCAGATCCACACAGCCAGAGGGGATTTCGTGAGAGACACTATTACTGTTATGAAAGGTGCAGGTCAAGGAGTCGATCAAGCAACAGGTCAAGGACTCCTCCGAGGGGAACTGAGAGATTGAAAAGTGAAAAACCTGGTGGAAAAAGGAAGTACAAAACTCGCCACCTGGAGAATACATTCACTGAGAGCACAAATCTAGAAAGAGAAAGTGACCCCAAGAAGACTTTCTCAAAATTCAGTGACTGCTACAAAAATGAAGACAGCTTTTCAGACAGTCGAGCAGGCAGCGACATAAAACATAAGAAAAAGAAAAAAAAGATGAGAAGTCCAAGTGTGGAGATTGTCTATGAAGGAAAAGCAACAGAAGCCACAAGGCAACTTAAAAAGAAAAAGAAAAAGCATAAAAAGAAACACCGGAAATGTCGCATGAGTAACTCAACACACTCTTCTCCACCAGTGATAACAATCGATAGTGATAGCAGGGAGCTACAAATTGATGGAAGTTGCAGCAGTATTACTTGGACAGGCACCACTCAGATAAGTGAGAGGGGAAATGAGTCTCCATCTTCTGTTCTGGGAAGGAGAGAATCTGAAGATGTTTACAGAGTTGTTGAGGAAACTGAAGAAGTAGCCAAAAAGTTCAGTATTCCTACCAGAAGGGGAAGCTTAGATGGTGACATTAGAAATGCTGAACTTCAAGAAACAACAGCTGATCAGAATCTTACCATGCCAGACACCAGCAGTAGCACCCCTCACACAGAGACTCTAACCAGCTACATTCAAGAAGCACCAGCAGCGCCTTCCAGTCAACTGCCTTCACCCAGGATTTCCTTCCTAGAGAGTCCTGAGAGACAACCATTGATGCTAAGAGTGCTAAAAGGATTTGTCAACAGATCATCTTGGTTTAATTTCCCAGAAGAAAAACTGTAGCGCACTTTCCACAGAACACTTCTTAAAGTTCGGTATTTGTTAAAAATGAATTTTTCCTCTTGGGAACAGAAAAACCCACCTTATGTGATTTCTGTTTGTTAAAAGATGTCTGGGAAATGAGTAAAACTTTTGAATGTGTATGTACTATTGAGTCAATAAAGATAGAATATTGCTAGTATGTAACTTTTATGGTTTCTCAGAAGACTGCAAGTTACGATTTTATAAAGCCATCCTGTATTCTTTGTAGTATTAAAATGTATGTACGGAGTATTTCAAAGTTTTGTTTAAAATGAACAGCAAGAGAAGGAGCCCAACCTCTCTGTGCTACTCTTTTAATGTTGGAGTATTCCCATGGGAATTTTTTTTATTTTATTTTTTTTTAAATCTTTGCATTTCCCTTGTTGTGGTCTGTGTCCTTGTGTCCTATTGCTTTGCTGCTCACAAGGACCCTGTTCTACTTTCTGTATGCCTTACCACTACATACTTGGAGACATGTCTTGTCCGTAACCTTGGCAATAAAGCAGCTCCTCCTGAGCTCCTTGCTTTAGGCAGTGTTCACCCATCTTGGCCTACCCTAGTTGTCCTGCTAAATGTATGTGCAAGGCACAAGGCTCATGTGAGGTGTTGCTCTACAGGTTTGGGCCTTCTCAGAGTACACAGCAGTAGCTCTCAGGGCTGACCCAGGATGTTCCCTTTGTTTTGCTGCCTCAATGAGTTTGATGGGTTTGACTTTGGCTAGTTGCCTACCAGATACCCACCAAACTGTTCTGCCACTTCTCCACAGGTTGGAGAATGCTTATGGGTGACAAAAACAGACACTGGACAATTTCTGTCACAGACCAAATAAAGACATGGATGATCATTTTATTGCCAATTAAAAACTGAGTAGGATGATGAGAAACAAAGACAAAACTAAAACCACCTTCTCCTGCCTTCTTGGGCTCAACTGCACTCCTTCATTTCTGTCTCTTCTATCCCTTCCTCCCCAGCAGTGCAGGGGGATGAGGAATGGGGGTGATGGCCAGGCTGTAACACTTGTCTGTGCTGCTCCATCCTCGTTCCACTGTTTGCTTTGGTGTAGGTCCTTTTTACAGGGTATAGTCTTCAGGAACAGACTGCTCTAGCATAGGGTCCTTGCAGGGTCACAGGTCCTGCCAGAAAAGCTACTCCTGTATGGACTCCTAAACACAGGTTACAGGTCCTACAAGGAGTCTCTGTAAGTTGTGGGTTCCTTTGGGGAAACTTCACCTGCTCCAGCGTGGGGTCTTCCACAGACTGCATGGTGGGTATCTGTTTCACTATGGTCCTCTTATGGGCTGCTGGAAATACGCTCTGGAGTCTGAGCACCTCCTCCTCCCCTTCCTTCCACTCTGACCTGCACAGCTGTTTTTGTCATGTTTTTCTCATTCCTCTCACAGCTGCCCTGCAGCATTTTTGACCCTTTCTTAATTATGTTTTCACAGAGGCACCACCAGCATGGGTGATGGGCTCAGCTATGCCCTGCGGTGGGTCTCTTTGGAGGCAGCTGTAAGGGATTGTGTCTGCATTGGGCAGCCCCTGATCAATTCTTAGAGGCCACCCGCTGCTACCAAAACCTTGCTACACAAACTTGATAAACCTTGGCTTGACAGATGTGGATACCACATAGAATAGTTAGGGTTTCAGCTGTTAGCTGTGTGTACGATTGTGATGAGCACATCTGACAGCACTGACCACTCAGTGCTAAATCCCAAAGTGAGTCATTGTAGCAAGCTCCTGAACATGTGTTGCAGTCTCCTTCATTACCTGCAAGGGATGGCAATTTCATAACCATTCCGGAATTAACTTTCTAAGGTTTTCCTCACTTCCAAGGGTGCTGTTCTCCTTGCATGGAGGATTTTGAAGAGGCTGTTGAGCCATTCCCTGCAATGGCAGAGAGATGGAAGGATTCACATGAGTGTTCTCACAAAGTTCAGGCTGGTGCAGATCAGCCTTTGGGACTGGCACAGGAGGAGGCTGCGACTGATGTGTACAGAGCTCTGTATTGCCAGGGTCTGTCTGTCCAGTGTTACCAACCACTGATCACAGAACTGCAAGCACCATACCCAAGGGAGAGAAAACTGTTCCTGATACCCAGGCCCAAGTATCCACCGTCAGGAAGTGCAGCATGTTTGTGTACATGGACATGCATCAAATTTATTCTTGCAACTGCACTTGCCAGATGAATGATCTTTAAAAAACTTCTTCCACCACTTCTCATCTTTTTACCCCCAGACACTTCATTTTCACCTCATCTGTTTAGGTAGATAGGACTACTAGCCTGGTGGCCCAACAGCATCCAGAAGGAAGGCAGGCTGGATGGCCCATGAGCTGTCAGAGGGCAAAGAGTGTTTCCTTGGCTGACTGCTCCTGCTTCAGGAAACCCATCCATCCAGGGCCTCTGTCCTGCTGGCTGGGGACCCACACACCAGGACAAGTGTGAGTGGGATTGCACGCAAGGGAATGCAAATACAGGTGTTCCCTCTGGTTTCCCTTGTGCTCTAGCCAGGCTGCTCCTCTGCCTCCATCAGTTGCTGTTAGTAAGACAGAAGTTCAGGTGTTTTTTATCAGACTAGTTATCCTGCTGTTTGACAGCTGCAGTAAGATGTTCCAGATCCATGCCTCAGGACTAACTTTTTTGCCCAGTGAAAGACTGAAGAAAATGGAAGTTTTTGTTCAGGAGACTATGCCTAGTTTTGAGAGCAAGCATAAGAGAGCAGCAAAAGAGCTCTTTGGACAGCAGACCTAGCACTGGGACATGGCCAAGGTGACTGTGGAAGTTAGGTCCCCTGGGGCTTGGGAAAGAGCTGGACATTTTGATGTTGCCTGTCTGTACTGCCTTCCCCTTTGGATCTTGAATGTATGTGTGGCCTCCTCCTCATCTTAGGGAGTCTGTGCTCCACTCTGAATTGCAGTGAAATGCAAAATGTATGAATGGGATGAGACCTCATCACTGAAGTGCTAGCAAGTGCCCCAGTAAAGTCATTGACACATTAGCATTCAAACTCAGATGACCATGACTGTGGGGATGATAAACTCCCAGCCAACTCTGAACATGTTCGAGACTTTCTTCTCCACCTGGATGGACATAAGCATCGCGGTTTAAACCCAGCCAGTAGCACACTACCATGCAGTCACTTGCTCACCCCCCTTCCTCCCCTTCCTGGGCAGAATGGGGAAGAGAACTGAAAGAATGAAAACCTCACAGGTTGAGATAAGAACAGTTTAATAACTAAAGTACAATATAATACTACTAATAATTGGGAAAAACTACTAATGATAAGGGAAATAACAAGGGGAGAGAATCTAAAACTAAAAGGGGAAAGGGAAAACAAACAAGAAACAGCAGTGATACATAATGCAATTGCTCATCACCCATCATCCAACACCCAGCCCATCCCTAGGCAATGATCAGCCGCCTCCTGGCTAACTTCCCCCAGTTTATATCCTGGGCATGATGTGCTGTGGTATGGAATACCCTTTTGTCTAGTTTGGGTCAGGTGTCCTGTCTCTGCTTCCTCCTGGCTTCCTGTGGCCCTCTTCACTGTCAGAGCATGAGACTGAAAGTCCTTGATTGGGGTGTTACTTAGCAACAAGTAAAACATCCCTGTGCTATCAGCATTGTTCTCAGGCTGAGGCTGAAACACAGCACTGCACCAGCTACTAGGAAGAAAATTAACTATCCTAGTGGAAACCAGGATAATAAATCTATGGTGCCTGATAGGATTCATCCCAGGGTACTGAAAGAGCTGGCTGATATCATTGCTGGACCTCTCTCCATTATTTTTCAATGGTCTTGGGAGTTTGCGGAGGTCTTTGTCAATGAGAAGCTGCCAAAAGTGGTCCCAGTTTTCAAAAAGGGCAAGAAGGAAGACCATGGTAATTACAGGCCTGTCACTCTCACTCCAGTGCCTGATAAAATTATGGAGAAGGTTATTCTGGAAGCTATTGAAAAAACACTTGAGAGACAATGCAGTCACTGGCCAGAGGCAGCACAGGTTCACAACGATTAACATCTCCCTTGGAGACAGGTTGAGAGCTGGGCTTGTTCCACCTGGAGAAGAGAAGCTTTAGAGGAGACCTGAAAGCAACTTTCAGTACCTGAAAGGGCCTACAGGAAAACTGGAGAGGGACTTTTTACATGGACTTGTAGTAATGAGACAAGGGGAAGGGCTTTAAACTGAAAGAGGGTAGATTTAGATTCAATATTAGGAAAATATTCTTCACTGTGAGGGTTGTGAGGCACTGGAACAGGCTGCCCAGAGAAGCTGTGGATGCCTCATCCCTGGAAGTGTTCAAGGCCAGGCTGGACAGGGACTTGAGTAGCCTGGTTTAATGGAAGGTGTCCCTGCCCCTGGTAAGGGTGCTGGAACTAGGTGATTTTTAAGGTCCCTTCCAAGCCAAACCATTCTATGATTCTATGATTCTATGCAAGTCCTGCTTGACTAACTTAATTTCCTTTCATGACAAGGTTGCCCACCTAGTTGACCAACAGAAGACAATAGATGTGTTTTTCGGAGATCTTAGCAAAGCTTTTGGCGCTGGCTCTCACAGTATCCTTCTGGACAAAACACCCAGCACATAGCTGAACAAGTCCATAACACTTTGGATGAGCAATTGGCTGATGGGTTGGGCTCAGAGGGTTACAGAGCGCCTGTGAGGTTGGGAACGTTGAGCAAGGCTTCTCCCGGTGCTGGGCGGTGCTTTGCAGGCTGCCCTTGGCAGCTCTCAGGACCCATCCCAGAGCCATCAAGTGTCTCCCTGTCTCTGCCTGGTTCAAACAGCTGGGCACCGTGTGCCCTCGCAGCAGCGGAGGTGTGCTGTGCAGGGAAACGTTCCCTCATGGTGACCATGGGGTGGGCGAGTAACAGCCACATGAACCAGATCACACAGCTTCGTCAAACCACACACCTTTGTGCCTTGAAATCATTGTAATTTGTTCTCCTTCATTAGGTGAGGTAGAAAAAATGTACGTACATGTGTATATATGTATGTGCTTACACACCCAGACACTATATGTGTTTATGAGGATAGTGAGCGGGAAAGGGTGGGAGAAAGAGAGCATGAGCACAAGTGAGCTGTCAGATCCCTACCCTGGAAGAGCAGAGAAGAAAAGCAGAGGCAGATACTGTGCACCTCCTATATGCACGTTTAGGGATTTTTGGACATATGAGAAAGAGCTGAGAGGAAGAAAAAGAAAACCAAACAAATCACTGGATGGGCCACATCTGATAAGATTTATGAACTTCTAAATTTAGAAAAGTAATTTTGCTCTTGCTGGTGTATTCCAGGCTGTTGTGCTTGAGTCAATAAGAAAAAACACACGTTACTTCCCCTGTGGGAGCATGTACAAGTAACATAAAATAGACCCAATTAATCTTTTTAACCACTGAATTCACTCCGGATAAGAAAAGTGTATATCAGATGATATGCCTAGAAAGGTAATCAGTCATATAAAATGCTTCTCTTCACAGCTCTGCTTTTCTCATTATTGTATTGCAAATAGTTTTCTGAAAGGAAAAACTCTTCAAGCAAAATGTTAAACAGCATTTATTCCTCATTTTCCTGCATGGGCTAGGCAGCACCCTGCTGGATCTCAAAATATGTGGTCATTATGAAGCTTGTACTGAATTGTTTGTCTTTTTCCTCTTTCTTTTTCTCAGGAATGTTCCTTTATGACTGGTGATTTCCAGCACTACTGCTTGATTTGACACAAGTTAAAACTCTGCAGGAATTGCACAGATAATTAAATTACAATGAGTCGTCACAGCTAGTGAGCAGGCTGTGTTCTGATACTATACAGGCAGTATCTACTGCTTTACCTGTAGTCACAGGTGTTTTTTCATGGGGGTCAGCTTGCTTCAAACCACACCGCCAGCATCATTAAAGAAGAAACCAATAATTTGGGACTGAGGCATTAATGAGTGGAAATATATTTTATCAATCTCCTTGTATTGTTTATTTTTGTAAGAAGAAAAAAAGAAATCTTTGCAGTTCTTTTTTCATGGTAAATTGTAGGTTTGATGCAGAAATAACTTGGTAAGGCTCTTTGGATTTTGCTATGAAGAGAGTCATCATAAAACAATTAGATTAAATTGTTCCTTACAGCCTAAAAACAAGGGGAAAATAAAGCTATGAAGATACAGAGCTCAGCCACAAAGAAGAACAACTTGTTTAATGACAATGTCTTTTATGCTGGTATCTCAGTTTCAGCATGAGAGATTACTGTCATCATTACACACTAGGTACTGTTGCTGCCTTTAAAACAAATGCAAGAATTTCAGCACTCTGAAGTACGATCAAAGACGATCAATTTATTGTATTTGCATTCCAAATTTTGTATTTCTTTATGGGAGCTTTAATATTTGCTATCAGATTTACATGGCTGGATCTTACTATATTTTATGGTTGGCTAAACTTTGCTAGGATGATTATTCCTGGGAATATTAACACCCCTACTTTTAAAAAGCCAAAACCTACAGTATTGTCAGAATTGCACTGTTGGTCTCTTTTTGCACAGGATTACTGATTGCTACAGAACAGTAGTGGAAAACAATACTGTTGTACAGTACATGAGAAAACAGCCTTATTCAGATGCTAACAGCTGGCACCACAATGAAGACTGATGAAGAATAAATTGATGTTACAAAATACCCATACCATGTCATATAAGTAAAACAGTGAAAGTGAAATAATGATACCATCTCCCACTGAACAGACATGCTGAAATAGTATGCAGCAGATTACCTGCGTTGTAACCATTACTGCCAGTGAGATAGTTTCTTAAACAATGCCTCATTTTCACCAGCTGGAGATTATCATTATCGGTACCACTTTGATAAATAGTCTTCTATTGATATTAATGTAATTTAGAAATTGGTCAGCCTTTGCCCATACAGAAATGCTCTGTGATAGCAACTCAGTTGTTCTGAGTAATCATGCTTAACCAGATCCCTGCCATCTTTATCATACTTCCTGGTCATGCTGCCTCCTCACCCTGTGTCCTCAGGCTTCTGGATTTCTAAACTCGAAGAACATTATCATTCAATCAATCACAAAATCGTTAAGGTTGAAAGGGACCTTAAAAATCATCTAGTTCCAACACCCTTACCAACCTGCTGCCATGGGCAGGGATGTCTCATGCTAGCCCATGTCACCCAAGGCTCTGTCCAACCTGGCCTTGAACACTGCCAGAGAGGAAACATTCACCACTTCTTTAGGCAATCTGTTCCAGTGCCTCACCACCCTCATGGTAAAGAACTTCTTCCTTATATTTGATCTGAACCTTGCCTATTTAAGTTTAAACCCATTACCTCTTATCCTGTTTCTACAGTGTGAATCATGTGAAGTTAATGTTGGGGCCCTGAAGGCAACCCATTCCAGCCCTCTCCCCAGGGATTAGCTGCTTGTGCTGGTGCCTGGCTCTGGCACGGTATAGATGTAGTCTGTCGTCAGGCTGCAACAAGCAGAGGTGCCAGGGACTGTGCTGGGGGCCTACCCATTGCTTGGGAGCAATGGAGAGACCCATGCTTTCAAATTGCTTTGACATACTCTCAAATTGCATTCAAATTGCTCATTGTCTGTTCAGTCTTTGGCTAAAATGGCCAGAGAACCAAATGCCTCTGTAATGGTGAACTGTTCTGCACAGCTGCTGCAAGTTTCTGGTCCCTGCTTTCCCACTCCCTTTCCCACTTCAAGTTTCTCCATGCATTTCTCATTCACTTATGAAGGTACTTTCTCTCCATCAATTTTCTCAGGCAATTTATTTACCTTTCTTTTCTATATTGAGTTAAGATATTTCACAAATAAATCTTAATTGCTCTACTACTGTTAAATTCAGTTCCCTTCTCTATATTTTATAGCAGTAAAACTAAAGATGCAGAGAGAAATTGAGAATATGCATAATAAAAATAACCTGATTATATTTTCTCTGTTGTAATAGAATTCAGTGACATCTGTCAAGATTAAACCTTACTAATATCTATAAGCATATGCTTTGCACAAACTGTTTTTGGACGGATTTAAAGAATCTAATTTTCAGTCTTTTTCCTGAAAACAACTGGGAGAGACTGATCTGAAATTAGATTCCACTGTCCATTGCCTTAAAGACTGGTATGAGAATTTGAGATGTAATTCCACCAATCCATTGTCTCAGAGATGGGTGGTGATAAGACTCCAATATCCTTTCCTCGGGAGAAGGGTGTGAGGACCTGAACTGGGACTCCACCATCCATTGCCTGAGGGATGAGTGGGAAAGAGCTGAGATAAGACTCTTCTGTCCATTGCCTCCTTTGGTGTGAGCAATTGCTATCCATTACCTCAAGAATTGCTGCAGATACCTGCAGTTGAAGAGCTGGCTGCAAGAGTGGGTAAACTGGTCCACCAAGAAGATGTAATACAGGACATGACGACTAGAATACTCCCCCCAGATCATTGTAAAAGGGGGAAAAGGTAATCACAAAAAATAGCCATTGTCATGAAGATGACTCCAGAAGCTCACCTCAGTGAGGACACTCTCCACTGATGACTACTACAGACCCTGAGGGACACCATCCATGAGACATCACCATGAGGGCAATTCCATCACTCCAGTTTAAAGGACACATAACACATGTGGTTGCAGTGAAATTCCAGTGTCCTTGAGAGCCCTGGAAGAGTGGGGATATGTCAGCAAAGAGCTTCATGCAGGCTTTGGCAATTACCTATTAAACAGTGCGTAACTGCCAGATGTAGTTTATGTTTGTGTCCTGTGTTCAGCTGCAACACTTATTTTTCTTCCCAGTAGCTGGTTCAGCGTTGTGTCTTGGATTTAGTCTGAGACCAATGCTGGTAACACACGAGTGTCTTAGCTGCTGCTCAGTAGCACTTACCCTGATTAAGGACTTTTCAGTCTCTCATGCTCTTCCAGTGAGAAGGGGCACAGGAAGCGGGGAGGAAGCAGAGACAGAACACCGGACCCAAACTAGCTGAAATGCTGGTATATGCATTTTGCTTCTACTTTTCCTGAGAAAGTGATTGCTAACCTTTCAGAATATTTGTGCAATTCGTACAGTGGATGACAGTACTTGACAGAGACAACAATGTTCATATTCTGAACTATCATCACAAATATGCAGGTCACTTCCTAACCACAGATGTTGATGGTTCTGATTGATGGTTCTGAACCTATAATTTGCAGCCTGAAGAAATAAGACAGCCATTATAGGACAGTCCCAGTTTGCTCCTCGCACCCTACTCCTAGGCAATGGGTATTGAGTCTTATCTCAATTCCTCCAACCCATCTCTGAGACAATGTACTGGTGGAATTCCATCTCAGCTTCTTATACCAATCTTTGAGACAATGGACAGTGGTGTCTGATTTCTGATCAGTCTCTCACACTACATCACTGCCATATAGTGTCTCTCATTACATGGATGACATTTCATATCTGCTGCTGATTAATGCTATCTGTGGTAGCTGTCATTCAAAAGCAGAAGGTACAGCTGTGTTTGCTTACGGCAGAGACTGTGAGAAAGCTACAAGGATGGCTGTCTTTTGGGGGTTTGTCATGGCTTTGCAGCTTTCCTGGCTCCAGAGTAATTCCATGGAAGATATTGGATACAGAACAGAATAAAAAACCTTCATAATTCTATGACAACAGGGTGTTTGGGCAGCAGTGTCATTTTTAAGCCTTATCACTTTTTTGTGAAGATACTGCTTCTGTGAATTTTCACTGAGTGCCCCTTATGAAAAAGTTTACATGTACAATATTAGATAAGACTTATAAAGCTTTCTTTTTAGTGGAAGTCTCTAGGTTTTATTAGTGAATTATTTTATTTCTACAGATTTTGTGAATAAACCTGGTTTTGTCGGTACAGAAGTTTTCAATAGCTCAATACAAGGGAATAAAAATGTAAAAATTCCAAAGGTCTTTAGGGTATTTCCTTTGAAGTCCAGTTAAAACTAGAGCTTTCCTAAGACCTGGAGATGATTCTAGATAACCCTCTCCTTCTGAATTACAGCTTATGGGAATGTTAGGAATATTTGTTTCATTTCAGCAGTTTCTGAAGACCTCAGAAATTCCTTCTTATGCATTTTCCTTCATCAAAGTTCTAGCAGCCTCTTGACTCCAGACACCCTCCTCCCCTGACATGTTAGTGAGAAAACCTCATAAATTTATCACAGCTATTGATGTGAAGGGGCTTAAGAGGGGCTTGAGCAAGGTGGAAGTACTGAGAGTGCCCTCAGCCTTCCTGGGGCATGGATTAAGAGCCTGCGATGCCCTGTACACCATTAGCAGTACCAACCCTTGTTATCAGCAATGGAAAGTCATCCAAGAACTTTTGATGTTGCTTACTGAGTCTTGAAAGTACATTAGTAGACATAATTTTCCCTTTCTCTCTGCCTCCCTGGGCTGGGCTCCTGCCTGACTTCTGGATGCAGACAGAAAGAATGTATAGAGAGCCCTAAATCTTTCTACTGCATCTTTTCTTAGCATTTCGTGACTTCTTGCTGTCACATTTATTTAAAACTTACATACCCCTTGAATAGGAAAATTGAAAGGCCTTTTTTTTTAAAAAAAAAAAATTGTGGGGGATTTCACAGCATTTTTGGTAGGACTTTTTCTTCTACTTCAGTATCTTGTGTGATGTTTGCACAATGGAAGATTAAGGTAAGTCTCCTCTATCTTCACACCTCCTTCTGCTGTACACCTACCTTTATATGTAGTTTTCATTTCCACCTCCTTCTCTTAAGCCTGCTCACATTTCCTGGTCCCAGTACAGGCTCTGCATGACTAACATCCATCTTCAACAGGTTTCCATCTGATGAAACGATTGTTATGATGTACAAATATAGTCCTTATGGAACACTATCATTTTAAGAGGTGTTGCACACTTTTGATTTATAATACCTTCCTTATATAACTGTCTGTATTAATCTTTACCCTATTTGGCTGTGTTTTTTCTTTCAGGTAAACTAGAAACAGACCTGAAGGTTTTCTCTCCAGGATAGTTTTGAGCTACTTGTTCCACCGTTTCGCAGTCTGAGTCCATCTTGATATTATGTGTGCAGTCTGGATATGTGGCTACTGAATTTTGGAAAACTGGCCATCTGGGAAACTGTAGATGGCTTTCTGTGCATCTCTGGCTGTACTGGTGTACAGACTTGCAAGCCTTTTTAGGAATATTTTGTGTTTTGACTCTGATCTTCATGATCATGGACTAATGACTGCTGGATGATTTGGCTTTTGATGGTGCTGAAGTCATGAAGTCAGAGCTGACCAGAGGCCAGGAATACTGTTTCCCAGAGAGAAGCTTTCAAATTTGGGTTTTCCATACATATGAGCAAAACAGTGATTTTTAATTTATTTTTTTTGCAGGGCTTTCAGCTATCCAAGCACCTCAGCTGTACAGCGATGCAGACAGCACCTCTTCTTTTAACAAAGGACTACACATCTAGTGCTCAGTCTAAGCCTCCACTGGGAGTAGTAAGGCATTGGACTGGCATACAAGAAAAAAGATGTTGCTGTGCTGCCTTCTAAATGGTTCCTGAGCTAGGGCAAGAAATCAGGAAACAAGAAAGCTATTCCATTTAGAAGTATGCGAAGGAGTGGCAAAGATAGATAAGGACTTCCGCACGCATGCGTCACAGCACAGGGAAGGAGAAAGACAAGATGATTTCTTAGCTAAGTCCTGACAACCTGTCTTGGTAAGTGTGATTTTCGCAGAGATCCAGCAGCACCATCTCCAGCCTGGCCCCTGCTCAAGCTACCTGTCAGCCTGGACTGAGTCAGGAAAAAATCCCCGTACCAGATCTCTTCAATGCAAGGAATGAAGTTCATGTCTTCTCCATGGCTTTCCATGGATTACAGTGATATTATGGATTGTATGGCTTTGCCTCCTCCCCCAAAAATGCAGCACTGCTTACATTGCAGCTTTTATAAAATTTTAATTACTTTGAAATTGGTCTTACTACTTTTGATCACTCTTGAAAATGTAAGCGAGCAACATTATAGTCTGCTGAAACAAAAGTTAGTCCAACAGCCTTTGCTGCTCGGCTTTTGCTACCCAATCTGTTATGCTTGTCACAAGTTGACAGACTGTCACAATAAAAGGCACAAGTTTGGGATGTTGTTTTGTTTAGCCTTCATAGAAAATATTTTTAAGAACATTTTAGCAGTGGAGTAGTGGAGTATATTAAAGTACAGCAAATGAGTTCCCAAAGAGGGGAATAAGTTACATAGTAGTTTAAAATTACTAGAATAGGATTTTCTATTTGTTTTTGTTTTGGTTACTTGAAGTGACTGTAAATTGCCAGAGTTGGTTCTAGTTGGGAATACTGAGCAAATAGCTATTGATTAGGAAATTATTGCCTGAACACCAGCAAACTGGGAATATGAAGATTCACTTGCTTATTCAAATTACTTAATTGATAATTACTACTCTCATGCAAGTTAAGCTAATGCAGCCTGCCAAAGATTTACCCCATTAAAGGAAGAAAACCTGGTGTTTGTTCCAGGAAATTCCAATGCCTAACCATTAGAATATTCTCTTATATACTCTTCTGTCTGATTTTTCATGGAGGTCTGCCATTTTTTAGTTCCTTCTTTTTTTACAGCCTGGAATTGTCTCTGCAGAGACATTAATTTGTTTTCAATCCTCATTCCACTTACAAACACCAATGGGCCTACAGCCCTTTGTAAGTTCTGTCACCATCTATCCAATCCTATCTGTCAACCACTTCTATAGCCATCCCTTGTGCGTTTTGACATCATTCAGCATGGTCAAAACCAAACCCTTCTGAAACCATATTTCTCAAGCCTGCTTACATCTCCCAAACCACCACCATCAGCAGCATGTGCCACTTACCATTCAGACCTATGACCACAGACATCCTTGAATTCTCATCATTTTGAATCATAGCTAAATCACCTTGTTCCAGTCAAATGCTTTCAGAGGGACTATCCTTCCTCTCACCATACACAGAGAACTCCACACCCATGTCCTTGTATTTCTTTGTTTTGGTTTCCTCCACATGTACATTTTTTTTTCACACAAGATGAGTGCGCGCTGATTTCCCATCCAACAACATCCAATGACTGTGTCATCATTAGCATTTTGAAAAATTTCATTAGCTCCTATCTGATTCTTTTCCTTTGACTTATTCATGACGATGTCATTGGCTCTTCCCGCTGACCTGCTTGTCATCCTCTACCAGTCTGATACTCCACTAACACGGTATGGTGCCAATTTCAGTACACCTCTCTCTCGCTGCTGTTGTCCTTACTCATTTTTCCATGCTAGTACACAAGCCCCTGGAGTACAGTGCTTTGATGAAATTTCTCTGAAATTTTGAATTTTCAAAGATGTGGGCAAGATTTCCAGATCAGAGAGTGGCTAAAATACAGAATATCATTAGGTTCTGTCAGGGTAAAAAGGGTCACCAAATGCCCACCCCAGTTTTTAATTCCTTTCCTAAATGTCAGCTTCTAAGCATGTGCTTAGAAGAGCCATTCCTGTGAACCAGAATGTCCATGCCACTGTAACCAGTATCAAGTCTCCAGGTCAGACAGGGAAAAGAGCTGCCAATAGTCTGCACCTGATATAACTGGAGAAGGTTAAAACTTAAACAGGGGACGTTTAGGTTGGATATAAGAAGGAAATTCTTTCCTGTTAGGGTGGTGAGGCACTGGAATAGGTTGCCCAGGGAGGTTGTGAATGCTCCATCCTTGGCAGTGTTCAAGACCAGGTTGGACGAGGCGCTGGGTGATATGGTTTAGTGTGAGGTGTCCCTGCCCACTGCAGGGGGGTTGGAACTAGATGATCTTAAGGTCCTTTCCAACCCTAACGATTCTATGATTCTATCCTAACTCTTCTGCGAAAGCATTTATGTTTCACACATGCCACCCAGACTGCATGCAATTTGAGGGTGGAAAGCTTTTGCCTTTTAGAACCTGGCATATTGAGGAAGTTACCAGAAGTGATGAAATAACATTTCATATGGAAAATGTTATCATTTATACTTGGCTTTCATATATGATTGCATTGCAGTACATCACAGAAACAAGCAAAAATATTTTTTTTCAAAATTCAGTGTTTTTCAAAATTAAAAATTAAAATAGTGATTTTCAAAATTAAAAAAGGAAGATTATTAATTCTTTTTGTGTAACGGACAGGAAGCGGTGACTGCACTATATAATGCAATTTGGTTTGACTTTATAATAAGTGAATGAATATTATCATTTTTTATGTGTATATATACAGAGATTAATTTTCTAGAAACATAATTGCATCACAAAGAAAGATATAGAGTTCCCTTGGATAGTTTGTGTTTTAGCAAAAAAAAACAAAAATGAGGACTGCATCAGGCAACCTGAATACACACAGCACTCTTAATGTACCTACTTATCCCAGAGAGGTTGCTGCTACAAATAAGTCTTGCAGAAGTAGAGCATTAGGTAAAATTCGTGAAAATCTCTTCTCAATGAATCAAGTCAATCTTCACAGTTTCAGCTTCCGAAATTTGGACAAATCCTTCTAGGGTCCTTCTTTGTCTTGGTTTGACACGGGCCGTCTCCATCCTGAGTCAAACAGCTGCAGTATGACCTCTCAGTCACTTTGTTCAAGACATTATGGGCCACATTGTGGCACAAATGACCCCCAAATAGGGGTGGTCCCTATCGCAGTGGTCTTGCCCTCTTGGTAGGGAAGAATCAAGGTTGCCAGAAAAGACATATTATCACTACTCCTTTGATGTTATAAGACTGAAGGGTGAAAAAAATGCTGGTTAGCCAAAGTCACGTAGCACTGAGCCACATCCTTCCTGTTCCTTGGCTAGGATCTGAACCAGAAAGTTTCCTTCTGGTTTGTCTCAAAGAAAAACTGCAGGCACCTTGGAAATGTGGGCCAGCAGAAATACTGGGATTCAGCTTAGCTAAACTATTATACTTAGTAAAATTATCTCCACTGGCAATAATGTGCTCAGTGTCACAGAACAGCAAAAGGAGAATGTGGTTCTGGGCCCCTTAATACAAGAGAGAGACTGAATTGATGGAGTGAGTCTGGAAAAGGGAAGTGAAGCTGGTGAAGGGCCTGGAGCACAAGTCCTGTGAGGAACAGCTGAGGAAACTCTGGTTGTTTAGTCTGGAGTAGACAAGACTCAGGGGAGACCTTATTGCTTTCTACAACGACCTGAAAAGAGGATGGAATGAGGAAGTTGGTGGTCTTCTTCCAGGTAACAAGTGACAGGCCAAGAGGAAATGGCCTCAAGCTGCACCAGGGGAAGTTTAGATTGGATATTAGGAAAAATTTCTTCACAGAGAGGGTGCTCAGGCATTGGAACAGGCTGCCTAGGGAAGTGGTAGAATCACTGTTCCTGGAAGTGTTAAAAACCATGGAGATGAGGCCCTCAGTGACATGGTTTAGTGGTGGACTTGGAATCCTGAGGTAATGGTTGGACTTGATGATCTTGAAGGTCTTTTCCAGCCTAGTTGATTCTATGATTTTATGATTTAAAATGTAAAATTTTAACAGGATAAATAAAATAGCAGGACAACTATTTCACCTGTCAAATACCAATATGTCAGAACCACAACCATTTCATCACCTGATCTATATATCAGATTTCAATTGCAGTGAAAAAAAGAGAGGCAGGTTGTCATAGAATCATAGAATAGTTAGGGTTGGAAAGGGCCTTTAGACTATTTAGTTCCAGTCCCCCTGCCATGGGCAGGGACACCTCACACTAAACCATGTCACCCAAGGCTCTGTGCAACCTGGCCATGAGCACCGCCAGGGATGGAGCATTTACCACTTTCTTGGGCAACTCATTCCAGTGCCTCACCACCCTCACAGTAGAGAATTTCTTCCTTATATCCAATCTAAACTTCCTTCTTTTAAGTCTTAAACTGTTGCCCCTTCTACTATCGCTGCAGCACTTAATGAAGAATCCCTCCCCAGCATCCCTACAGGCCCCCTTCAGATACTGGAAGGCTGCTATGAGGTCTCCACGCAACCTTCTCTTCTCCAGGCTGAACAGCCCCAGCTTTCTTAGCCTGTCTTTATACAGGAGGTGCTCCAGTCCCCTGATCATCCTTGTGGCCCTCCTCTGGACTTGTTCCAACAGTTCCATGTCCTTTTTATGTTGAGGACACCAGAAATGATTTGGTATGGGTCATCTGGCACTTTAGTTTTATTAATACTGCTTTTTAAGTATGGAATTCCTTTTTTTGTTGCCAGTAGATCTCTTCTACCTTTTGCTGCTTTCATTTAATTTTGCTTTAAACTTTCTACAGTTCCCACCTTCTGCTTTATATTCTTTACCAGCAACTTTCCTTTTCTTCCAGGTAATGCACACACATTATATCTCCTGCCATCTACAGCTTTCCTCATTTCTACGTTCTGTTGATTTTTTAAATGCTTTGGCCTCTGAGACTGTGACATTTATAGAAGTATGTTACAGGTGGCTCCTGGAGCAGATACTGCAAGTGTGCTGTAGCTTTGTTTTACAGTGGAGGTTAAACTAGGTGACATAACAGTCTCTTCTTGCCCAAATACATGTGAAGGGAGCACAAGAGAGGACAAGAGCATTCAGAAACAAAATGCTGTACACCATCTGGCGTGGTTCCACTAGGTTTTATACATCTAAACAATTTATCCAAGCTGAGGATGGGTTCTAGATATTTCAGTTTCTGAAGTGAGAATAGAGCACTCTTGCAAGCATGAATATTTGAGTAGGCATTTTATGCCATTAAGTAACATAGTGAAGCTTCTTCGTGATGAATGAACATCCCAGACATAACTCTGAAACAAATTGTCCAGTAAAAAAAGTGGGTCTGTGAGACAAATTCTTCATAATGACAGTAGTTGCAATATTTTAACTTTTCATGCTGTACTTGGTGTCATACGATTGATTAATATTTAGTAATTTTTATGCTAATTACCATATTTTATTATTTTAGAAAATCCTAATGCATTTTTTTTCCATTAGAAAAACATTTAACAAAAAAAGTATGCAGTCATTATCACTAGAACTCCTAGTTTGCTTGCTTGTAATATCTAACAGGTTAGTATTTCCTGAGATTAAAAATTTAAGGCTGCAGAAGAAAAAGTGCTTGGATATGCCTTTGAAATCAGTTCAAATTTGCTCTAGAATACATCTTTTTTTTTTCTTAAAATAGATCCTGGTTTTCTGAGCCAAACGTTTTATCTGTGACAGAACCTGAGGCACAGAACATAATGGCAGTGGTCCATCCACCTCAAATAACATATTTCCAAACCTGGGTACTATCAGCTGCACCAGAAGATTGTAAAACCCCATCTCACAGGGCAAATGTGAGACGGCATAAAAAATACTCTGTTTCATCAAATCTGGTTTGATTATGGACAAAAGAATAACAGCTTGCTCCCTTTGTCGTGTGCACAATCACCATGAGTGTTCTTACAGCCCAAAGAGATTAATGCCTTTGAGTGCTACAACGCTCCTGACCTCAGTAACGTTTCTTGGCAATGAGTTTCACAAGCTAATTATATATTAACAAAATGCATTTCCTTCCATTAGTCTGAAATGTGGTGTTTACCAGTTGCACAGGCTATTTCCTTTACTTTTTTGCTTTTTGCTGCTGCTGGTGGAAATCGTGGTGGTTCAACCTGACTGATGCCTGCCCAGCCCACCAAATACCCTTTAGGGGTCTTACAAAGCTGGTGAGGAAATGGGATCTATTAGCTTGTTGAATCCTAGCTGTCTTTTATATATGTTGAGTCATAACATAATTGCTTTATACTTTAAAGTTCTCTGTATTTTACATGCAGAGTCTCAGTGTGCAGAGCTAAAAGCGGCTATACAAACTGGCCCAAAAGAAGGTGGTAATAATCCCAAATACCGGAGGGAAATATTTCTCTGATGCAATTTGTTGCTACTGTATCTACTGAAATAAAATGCAAAGGTACCCAAAATGACATTTGGCAAACAAACACTTAAAAACCTGAAGTAATCTTAAGAGTTGTTCTCTGTGGAAAGAACATGCAATACTTATTGTGCAAACAGTATTCAAGCAGATAGAGCAGTGCCATGGTAAGCAAGTCCTTGATGGTATCTCCTGGTAAACCTGTGCCATCCATGACAACCGTACTACTGTTGCTGTACTTACTCTGAATCTCTTCAATGTTATTCCACAATTCTGCACTTCATTTTATTTTTAGGATTAGAGAGGCTAGAAGGAACAGCTTGTATTTCCTTCTGTGTGCCTTTGGTGTACGATAGCCAACAAATAACTGTTTGTCCTTTGAAGTTGGCTTAAAATATTCTGCTTGCAAAGTATCCCTGAATGATTAAGTTGACCAGGAAGAAGGACAGTAATATGTTATTAAGCCCTTTCACTCCATCTGTTTGTCACAGCTATTTGGCTAGCAATAGTAACAGTGCTGATGCCAGGTTTTGCAGTCATTGTCTTTACCATGTGCAGAAAAGTGCCATGACAACTAAGCCTGAATACTGTCAAGACCATCAGCATTAAACCAGAAGCTTTCTTTAGGTGCAAATATTTTACCCATAATGAGTATAGAGAAATTGAGTGAACTATTAGTGTTCTGTGGTCCAGAAAAAAAGTATCATTTTATGCTTTATTCTGGCAGCTGTTAAATGGTGTCATGAAAATAATACCACATGGGAGGACCCAGCAGAGATGACAGATATGGAAAGGATTTGTTCTGTGTTGGGCCTGTATGGACAGATTTCTTTCACCATCCATGTAGATTCACAGTAGGTTTAATAAATTCATATTTCTCTCAGGGTTTATTTTTATCCCTGCCTGGTTCCACTGTTGCTTTTCAGCTGTGCTGGTGGCAAACAATGAAAAGTGTGCAAAAATCCAAGGCAATATGGTCAGAAATGTCTTTTACCAGCTAGTTAATAAATATTTCATTCAGAATTTTTATATGGAAGCTCTAATTGCTTGCTGAGCAGTTCTGGAGTCAAATTTGGAGACTAAAAGTTGTCATTGGAAAGATAATAGATACAGAGTTATGTAAATTTCTCACAGCAATGTTTATCATATAGACACTCGTACATCTCCAATACATCATTACTAGAGCAACTTCTAAAGGCCCTAACTTGAAATGTAATACCTGGAATAGATATGATACTATATCTATGTGTAGCTTTGTCTAAAGTCAACACCAATATGAGATTCCTGATCTGATATCAGAAAGACAACAAGTACAGAAAGAATAATAAGGGAGTTTCTAACAAAAGCATGGAAAACTATCTCAATCTTTTATTTAAATTAGCTGGTATGGGCTACAATCTGATCTCTAAAAGCCCATTATAAGTAGAATTTGGGAGGATATTTTCACTGTGTAATTATTGCAAACTGAGATATGTATCCTTCATATTGTCTAATCTCTACCCGAAACTGAACAATTTTATGTATATACACATGAGGATATACAGATATATTTACTATTGAAATTTATAATACTCCTGTAAGTAGTTGTTGAACAAAGATTTCTAAAAACCTCATTTGTTATGATGATTCTATAATTTTCTTAAGTTCTCTGTAAAGGAGAAGTCTTGCATTGTCTTAGATCATTGTTAAATACTGAATAGTTAATGTATAGCATCATGAACAAACCTGTTTCTAAATACAAACGTTATACACAGGACCTCTGTAAAATGTTCAGTCAGACAACTGATTTTTATGGCTTGCTTTATTTAAAAAACATTGATTTTACAATCTTACAATATTAATGATTTATATATTAATGATTTATTTAAAAACAACTAGCTTACTTGGAGAAAAATGTTCTGCTATGAACATTATCAACTGCTCCCCCACACTTAATTCTAGATGCTGATTGCAAGCCTCCAGAATGGCTTGGGTTTTTTTTGGGTGGATCATGTCATGCAGAGGACAATATTCTCAGCTGCAATTCTTGCAGTTGTGCATGACTAACTTAGGTGGAATAATTATTATGAGCAGCGTTTTCCTTACTTAAAGCATCCTACTCTTATAGTGAGAAAGTGAGATACAGTTCTGTTTGTAAACAACTGAAGCATAATATCTGCAATACATCCTGTAAAGGTATAATCACTGTCAAAATGACAAGGCAACATCAAAGAAAGTGACTGCTGTAATTGACAGAGATGGCGGTCAGGCTGCGAAACTGAGTTCTGATTGCATATTCATGATTCCTCTCTATAATATGCTGTAGTTACTGTATGAGTTATTCTAAGCGGATGTTTTAACATGACTAGACTGACACCTTGTACTCTGAGATTTGCAAATCTAATCTTTAGCACTGTTCTCCACCCTTTTTTCCAAATGTGTGACTCTTTACATGCGGACTCAGTTGTGGGACATATCAAAGAACACATGCATGCACGAGTACACCAAGCAGTTGCATCCATGTCGCCACACTGGTGATGGTGGTTTACCGGTGAATCAATACTCCAAGTGTCTGACACCATACAGCCCAACCTACCACTAGTTGTGAGTAGCTGGTGAACATGCATTCAGCAGAGAAACATGCTTTAATACATGCCTGTGAACAGTATTTCTGAATTGTTCTCTGTCCTTGGGTAGCTCTTTGTAAGCTGGCTCTTTTATTTTCTAATTATTTGACACATTTGGGTTTTAGGTAGCTACGCTCAATATGTGCCATTACCACAATGTTTATTGGTGAGTGAAAGACAAAGCTGTGGAGACTTGCAGAAATTAACTCCTACATCTGTCTTGTGCGTAAGTAGAAGTCAATGATCTCTCCTATTCTGATGGTGAATATTACATTTTCATTCAAGCTGACAGAAGTTTGAAGGGAACAAAGCAAAGGCATTATCTGTTCCTATTCTGCCTTTCATTGTCTTTATTCCTGACACAGCCAGAAAAGTTGGGCAATTTTCCAGGCTTTGCTTGTTAAGTTTGGTTTTTGATGCATGCCTAAATGGGAGAATGCAATTAAGAAGATGAATGGAGCTCAAAAAATCTCCTCCTTTCAGGGCACAGCATGCAACCTTACAATTATCTCCTCATTCTCCCAAACTCCAGACCAACTGGCAGCTGGATAGAAAGAGTAAAATCATGTAAGATGGCTGAGCTGATCAAACCTCTGTTAAGAGAGAAGGTCCAAATGACACTTCTGCTGGCCTAACCTCCGCAGTAAGAGCTGCATCTTCTTTTTCATCTCCTTTGGGACCTTTCAGTAAGCTTTGTGTCCAGTGGTGACATCTACTCACTTCTTTGGAGCATTTGTGCCCTTCCGTACCCTCACAGAGTGGCTTTCTCTAATTTTCTCAATAGGACAGCGTATGTGGCATGCTGTTTCACTGCTATTCTCCTTACATTCTGCTCTGCCTACTAGTCATGCAACAATGACCAGAAGTGCTCTTCACCACTCCGGATTCACAAAGGAATTTTTCCAAGGCCTAACAGTCCCATGATCTACATCATGGAATGGACACCAGGATGCAGATGGTGAGGCAGAAAGTCTGTGACCCTTGTGTGTTTACATTAAAGTGCGTGCAGCAGAAAAGGTTCAGCTCAGAGCCTGCATAGATATTGCCCTGGAAACAGTCCCAGCAGGTGAGACAGCAGCTTTTAGCTCAGGATACATCCCTCTCTGCTTGCTCTCTATAGTATGTTGCCTTAGTATCTTTCTTAGGAGTAAAGCCACCCTGAGCTTCTGGCTTGGCTTCTCTTAGCCAGCAGCACAGGCACATGGAAACAGGCCCTACAGCCAGCAGGTAACATTTTACTGTGGATCCAGCCCAGGCTGACTTTCACTCTCTAGGGATGTGGACCTGCTTGAGCCAGTTCAGAGGAGGGCCACAAAGATGGCCAGAGGTCTGGAGCACCTCTCCTGTGAAGACAGGCTGTGAGAGCCAGGCTTATTCAGCCTGATGAAGAAAAGGCTCAGGGGAGACTAAAGGGGGGATGGGGGTTTACAAGAAATCTGAAAATTTCTTGATTTCAGTACAGGGCATATAGAGATAGGACAAGGGGAAACAGTTTTAAACTGAAAGAGGGGAGATTTAGATTAGATATTAGGAAGAAGTTCTTTTCTTTGAGGATGGTGAGGCACTGGCACAGGTTGCCCAGAGAAGCTGTGGATGCCCTGTCTGTGGCAGTGTTCAAGGCCAGGTTGAACGGGGCTTGGATCAACCTGGTCTAGTTGAAGTTGTTACTGCCCATGGCAGAGGGTTGGAAATGGATTATGGAACTGGACTTTAAGGTCCCTTCTAACCCAGGCCATTCTACGATTCTATGATTCTATGAATAGTTTCCAAACCAATTTGAAGTTACAAGGTGGGTTGTGCACAACCTTTGTTGCTTGAGGGTGGGGCATTAAAGTCCTCTTAAGGGACTTGGATGTCCCATTTCAGGCCTCAGGAGGAACAATGTTTTCGCATTCAGAGACATCCTGATAAGACAAGAAAAGTAGTATTATAAAAAGGAAAAAAATGTTATGCGTGAAAAGGCTGATGTGTCTAAACATCATAATCCAGCAATTCCAAACAGAAGACTACCCCTTAACATTGCTCATTGAGAATCAGCCTGAGGACGTCCCTGGTAAATTGCCAAAACCTCAAATTTTTATTGTGAAAGACAATCACTATAAGCACCCATTGTAACACAGACTCTCCAAGGTTATGGAACGTATCAGTACATCTGGAACATTCATGAAACACTGCAGTACATCATATAACACAAACCAGAATGATACTATCCCCATAGCCTGGATACAACTGTTGCATTGTATGAGGTGACAGCGAGCCCTTTACACTGCAACTTTTGACCTTGAAACAAACACAAGGATATTCTCTTTCCCCTGTCTGCATGGTCTAGAATTTACTTGTGATCATGCACGTTTTGGAAGAGGTGACAACAAGGAAGATTATTTATATTAGATCATTATGTATTTTTTAATTTTACCAGTTTTTAAAGATGTCATACATTGGTGTGAAACATTGTACATTCTGAAACCATGACCTGATAAAGTTTGTTCTGTTAGAGTTAATAGACATCAATTTTTAGTACATGTTGTAACTTTCAGGGGAAAAGAAAAATCAAAATAAAATGCAGTTTTTGAAAAATTCAAATGTTTTGTGAGAATTTTCTCTATTTTAAGAAAAACAAAAACAAAAACAAAAAAAAAAGAGACAAGAACTGGAAGCATTTTAATGTATTACATTTTCAGTTTTCATATGCCAAAGTATTTCATAAATGTCAAAACAGATTTTGCTTACATTTGTAGAGCATATTAATATTCTGTATATGTACATAAGTTTTATTAGTATGTACTTAATATTGCATCTTTAAAGTTTTATAATAGGGGATTGTCCTTGAGAACAAAATGTTTTAATGGTGTTGGCAAATGCTTAGAAGTTTATGAAATTGTTATTTTCGGTTTTGAGGTTCATAGTAAACATATGAATCGTGATTCTTGGTATCTATATGTAGTAATATTTTTCAGCAATGTCTTCAGAACATAAATTGTATTGACTGATTTTTCTTCACTTTTGTGGAGAACTAATTACGCACCATTTTTCCCACAAGATGGCACTGATGAGTTGGAAATTCATCCCGAGCTGGGAAAAGCTGTATGTAGACACAAAAACTCCCTGTGAAAATAGAAGAAAATGGTTTGATAAACTGACGAGAATGAGGATATTACAGAGTCACAGGGAAAGCTCCAGGTTTAGTCCACGCTTTTGTGTCCAGACAAAGCAGCATGTATTTTATCATAAGATCATATATGATGGTGATAGCAAGTCACAATTTGTTGTAAGAGCTATTTAAAAACCACTTAAGATATTTTTTACTGAAGTGTGTGTGTCTCTCTGTTGTGCAGAAGTCTCTCTCACATACATATTTTTATACTCATATGGCTGCACAGTGTTCACATATGAAGTCTTCTGTTAACTAAATCGTAAGAACCCACAAATGATTTTACCTGGAGAAAAAAAGAATCATATAGAAAAGATATTTCAAGGACAAAGAAGGAGAAAGTCACTACAAATGTAGTGACAGACACATATTAGGGGAATGGTATAGAATGGTTTGGATTAGAAAAGAACTTAAAGATAACGTAGTTGCAATTTTATTCATAGTATTAATTTTTATTATACCAAATCTTGCTCTTGAATCTTATTCAAATCAACATTAAAAAATCCATAAGACATGAAATACTGCATAGTAGTGAGTTGCCATAAACATACAATAAAGAGCCTGTTCAACCAAGATGGAAACCATCATCAGAATTAACACAATTATCTTTATTCCTGAGAAATACAAACACATTTTCCCACCATCATCATAAAAATCCTGCAGTTCTTTTAATTTCTGATTTAATCTAAGCTTGGCAAGAAATCAGATGGGAATAGGGAAGTCAAAATACCATAAGCTGTTTTTTTCCCCTTTTTCATATGATGTTGGGCAGCTTGGGCTTTGTGTCTGTCTCTATACATATACATGTGCACAGACACACATGCACACACTCTGAGTATTTACTGGTTTTCCAACCCTATTTCCCAGCAGAATGTGCACCTGTATTCTTATGTATGAATACTATTTTACTGTGACAACGCAAAGAATAAACATTTTCTGAAGATGTCAGTAGAGAGTAAGACTCCACATGGTGAAAAGCAGCAGTCTGCAGACACTGGGAACAATGCCAGGTTAGAATGGCTCAGGAGCTGTCTACATGATTTAAGTCCTACCTAAATCACAGCTATCTGTGAAGAATATTACTAGAGGTAATATAAAGCCTTTCCGTGAGATTTGTAAAAGGAAATGGTTCATCCAAATAGATCCCAACTAAAGTTAAGAATGGCCATTTAGAAATTACAGTTTGGCCCCATCCAGCATGTACCCTCGTTGATAAAGGGCCATGTTCACATTCACATACCTGCATCTTTCCAAAACACGAGTGGTGTGGCTGAGGATATCCACTTTCCACCATAGCAAGAAACTGTACCTGAGACAGCAAACAGACTCTTGGTACTTCCTTCTGACATTGCAAAGTGAAGTTTCCACTTTGCAGCTTCAGAATGGGATTCAAACAAGGTGACTTCAGCTTGCCCTTCAAAAGCAGGGTTCAAAGCTGTCAGCGCAGCAAACTTGGAAGAGAATCACTGGCTTTCTCAGCTGCAGTAGAGTGGACAAGGAGAGGCGTGGGACCAGAAAAGCTTAAGCTGAGCTTTGTTTAACCCTAGTTTGCCATGATTGTCTCTCCATCACTATTACATTTGGCTTTGAGAGTTCTATGATTTACAGAAATGCATGTTTAGAGGTCAAAAACACTGTAGAAGTCATCTCCCTATTGCTGAACTAATATGGATGTAGCCCATGGCTTAAAGTGCTTGCCTAATTTGTTCAGAAATTCCAGTGTGAAGGGTGTTCCACAAGTCAGCCAACATGTTCCTGCCCTGAGAGTCTGAGTGCTTTTGCTAACGTTTAGCATAGCTTTCCTTGTAATCTATTATCTGTATTTGAAATTTGTTGTGCTGGCAATGATGCATAGGAAGAACAAATGGTCATGATTCTTTTTATTAAAAATCACATTTATCTGAGGAGAATTGTCTTATTTTTCTACCCTACAAGCCTTTTTTTATTTACATAAAATGAAATCTTGTGGTTTTTCAACCCTTTGCCACCTTTTCTTTTTGGAAGCCTGTTTCAAACTCTTTCCAGCTTATCACTATAATTTTTTATTTTTTTTTCAAATATAGTGCCAGGAACCAGATGCAATACTCCTGGACTCAGTGTTTCTGACTTCACAGAAGAAGGAGGTCCCAGTATTGTTTTTGCTCAAATAGTATTTATTTGAATTGGGGATTTTTTATTTTTTTTATTTTCACCTCTCTGACGATTTGCTGATGACCTCATTCTCACTGTGTAACTACATCCACTGAAGGCTTTGAAGGCTGATTTCCTGTAGATTTATTTCTTGAGCTGGGCCACAATAACCTATTTTGTCTTCATGGTATTTTATGGCTTCCCTGCTTTATGCAAATTTTTGTTATCACCATTTGATAAGACTTAGATCCTACCTCTGCTGAAATCAAGAGTTGTACTATTTGTCAGTGAATGTTAAACTAAGTTCTGAATGCCTAAAGGCTAAGTGATGCATCATTTAAGTATACACGGGTAAATGCAAATAAGGTACAGGCAGTATCCTGGCCTTTTCTTTGGATGCTTTAGTTTTAACCTCCTACTCAACAAAGCTCACTGTCAAGATACCTTTGTGTTTTCAAAAATACTTTATTGCAACATAGAAAGACTAAAAGGATTTTGTTTGCCAAAGTGAAAGCTATTTTATAGATGTTAGATGTGCTTTTTGACTCATTGAAGTGTCAAGTTGACACTGGCATTGGGATGACTCACAAAAATGGGAAGAGTCTGCCTTCCATAAATACTGTTTTATGCAGTGGAGTAAGCTGGTTTGATCTTTTTTTCATTAAGGTAATTTGTTTTTTAAGGTAAATCAACATGAATCATGAGTATGTGTATGTATTATCTCCCTTTCTGAGCTTTTTAGGCTGATTTTGGACCTTCAGATGTTGCTAAAGGCAGACAAAGCTAGAAGTTATAATGCAATTTAGCTATGCAATGGAGTTAAAAGCAAACCAAGCAGATCATAGTTTGTACACATCAGCTTACGGGAAGAAAAATTAATCCTGCTGCTGAAATGAAGTGCCTGTAAGAAAAAACACAACACAGAAGCTAAAATTAAAAACAAGTTGCCTAAAATATATTTTCACTTTGCTTCTGCCATGGTATCATCTCTTTTATACAGGATTCATTTCATCAAGATTAGAAGATTTCTAAGCAGCACAGACTAAAGAAGGTGGGGAAAAGGATGAATTTCCTATAATTTGGTGGATTCAACAGTCCTGTGTGACTTTCAGCATACAGCTGAATTAAAATGGTTTATCTCTCTCTCAGGTATTTTCACAATTTCAGCCTGCATTTGACTAAGATTTTTCCAGGCTCTACCTCTCTCTGATTGAAAGGCTTCGCATTTTTAATTACTGCTTACAAGTTGAAGAGATTTGCCAGAATATGTAAAAACTTCACAAGGTTCTGTAGAAGCACAGAGCAAAAAGACAATGCTGCCTCCCAAAGAGATTATTGCTCCGAGAAATGCTGCATACAGTAGTTATTTTTACAAATTACTTCATTTAAATTCAAATAAAATATGTAGCTAAAATTGAAGGACAATTTCACCTTTTCCCCTGGTTATCTTGTAAGAAGTGTTTCCTTTTTTTGAAGAGTTTTACTATCAAAATAAGCCACTCTTAAGGAGCCAATGAAAAACACCAAATCACTTGCATGTAAGTGTTACAAACCTGCGTTTTTATATCTGCAAAGTTTTGCCTAGTTTAACATCAAAATGATGTGAAACCACATATTTCTTACTGTACTGGTCTTCAGGAACAGCCTCTCAGATGAACATTTTAGAAAAAAAGAGTAAAAGCTTATGTGTGTATACTCTACCAAGACTCTTTCCTAAAAGTTTTCTTTCAACATGTTTTCTAGAATTTTTTTCATCTCTTTGGTCTTTTACAGAATAAAATATTTTAGCCAAAAGCCTTAAATCTCTAACTGAGCACCTGCATGGAATCCCCCAAATTTTAATCACAGTACCAGTGCAGTATTATGGGCTTTCCTTCACTTTAGACAAGGCACTTTACCACAGTATTATCAACATACAATTCATTTTTTGAAAACTGTTCTTTTTTTTTGCCTGCTTGACAGAGCAATTCAGTACTTTACTTACTAATCATGACATTTAAGCACTTCAGAAAGCACTTTTCATCTTCAAAGTGCTCTGCAAGCACTGAGCGATGTTTGTTAAATGTTAAAACACTGATACGGGCTGCCAGAGAAACAGCAGTCTCTCCATGGGAGCAGGTGAAGGAGTGGAGAGGTTTGAAGCCTGATTCTGCTTGAGGTTGCCTACATCCACCTTTCCCTGCTGCCTGGCATGTTCATATAGATGGCAATTTCACACTGGCTTTAGACCAAAAATGACTGCCACAAGGATTTGCATAAACTAAAGCTAGAGTCTAGATCCCATCACCTCCTTTCCTGGTGCACCATGGCCAGTAGATGCCTCCAACTGCATTCTGGCCACCAAACTGACTGACCAGCCTGACCATTGCTCCACTGTGCACTGAGACACTGACATTCTTACTCTTGAGTTTTCATTTGCCAGAGACAGTGCTCCAGCAGTTGCATGAAAGTACTACTCCCTCAAACAAGTGGGGATCAGCCTCCTGCAGCCATCAGAGAGTGGTAACTTCTTTACATAGTCTTTGAATCTCGCTGGGTTACATGATAAAAGCCAAAAATAAACTTTTACAGTGTATTGTGCTCAAGCCGCTTCATATCAGAAGGCTGTGTCACTAATCATGATCTTGTTATATATGTAGTAGTGAATAGAATAAGTGATAATTTTTCAGGGAAATTTTATGGGGATGTGTTAAGTCTCCTGAAGTACATGTAATATATAATACCTGCAATAAAATACCTGAAATAGAGTTAGATATGTGGTTCAGCAAGCAGCATGACTGATGTGAACTTACCAGGAATTTTTTATTGCAGGCTGGTTTCCTTACTTAATTCCCTTTGTTTCAGTGGTCTTATTGCTGGATAAATTATTTACTTTACCTCAGCCACAGTTTCTCTAACTGTATAGCAAAGAAATTCACACTTATCAATGTACTTAAAAATCTCTGAACAAATTCACTGTCTTTCAGAGGAATTGTCATTAGTGTCTATCAGCAACAGCAAAACTTTACAGGCAAGAAGACTTATCCAGGTACAAGATATACTACAATATGAGACTCCCCATCATCACACAGGAAATTACATTAATCTAATGGTCCTTGACACACAACTGTTTTCACACCAGCAGTATCATCTAGGAGACCTAAAAGACCAAACTCTGTCCCCAGGGTAGCTACCAACCTTAGACTAGTAATGACATATGCATCTAAATAGAAGTACTTCGATTCAATATGTACAGATTTGCCCTGATAATATGAATGACATCTGAAGACTAATACCTAGATAGGTATTGACAGTGACTGGCAGTCTCCACACAATTTCTATACAAATCTGGAGACTGAATGAAAAACATTAGGAAAGAAAATATTTGACATACAAACAAACCAACCCTAGGGCGTCTAATTTCCTCTTACTGTAGTAGCAATATACAGCTCTGAATTATATTGTATTTCCTTCTTTCCTTCAGTGCATACGTTCAGTGACAGATGTTTCATACCTTCTTCTGAAGAACAGAAAGAAAAATTGTGTAGTTTCATATATTTTCAATATTCCCCATGCTTTAGAGTATAAATATATACTGACATTTTCATGTGCCGTTGATCACAGTGTCAGGCATTGCCCTATGTACAGAAGGTCCGCCAAGTCCCCATTTTGCACTAGATTTGGTAGCGTATAACAGTCCACACGAAACTCTTAACTTGAACTTCTCTCTTTCTGACTGCACAACACTACTGGTGGAGCTCTTACTGTGAAACAAAGTCTGTTTCCTACTGGCTGATTTAAAATTCACTTTTTCTCTTCTGTCTTTGAAATTCAGCTGATTTGTGAGAGAATTGCTTTCATGAAGTGTTGAAAGGCCCCTGAGAGAACTCTGATCTGCAAATGGACCTAGAGGTTTTTGATCAGTGACTTTGTTTCCTGGTTTGAATGCTGAATTTACCAGCTTGATAAGCTGTATGGGTTTTGGGTTTGTTTTACTATGTTTCTCCTTTTATATTCAAATACTCCACTCCACAGTAGCTGTTGAATTCTCTGGTGTTCTCAGGATAACTGGGTGGATAGAGAGGGAAAACTCTCTGTTTTCAGAGACTTTCTGATATCAATACTGAATTTTGTGAATTTTACCTGCACTGTAAAATGACATTGAATTTCTTTAATGTAAGCATGTAAAGGAGTGGATCCTGAAACACTACAACCACTTTACATGTGGTATAGCCATGGTTACAATCAAAATAACCTGAGTAATTGGTAGACCAAATCACCTGGTGTTCAAAGCATGCATGGATGTTTATTCTGCACCCTAAAGAATCTATCTGCAGATGACTGACTGGGGTTGCATCACAGCAGCTCACTGGCACTCAAAATATGCATGAAAATGCATGTTTAAATTGTATGTTGTCCCTGTTTTCAATAGTCCTCCTTGTGGGGGCTGCTATACCTAAATTAGGATACTCCTTGTTGCCGGCCCTTGCCTCCTGTCCTGCTAGATGGACACAGATAGATACCCTGCAGGGTCCCAATCCCAAGGCACAGTTGTTCTCTGGCTGTGGGTGGCCAGCACTGCCCCGTCTCTGGGTGCAGACAGAGGGTTGTCCTCTGCCAGGGGCCCCATGCAAACTTTCAAGTGTCCGTGATACACACTCAAAGCAGATTTCAAGGGAACCTTACAGACTTTGTGTTTTGCAGATCCTTCCAAGTGTCTTGAAGGAATTCAAGAGGAATGCATTGGTAACAACCAGAAAACTCCCCGAAGTGGCTGGTTACTACCTGAAGGGCAGTCAAGCAGCAAGGGAGACACAACGTGCTTGATTTTATTGGTGAAAATCTTTTCTGTTTGCTAAAGTTAACTATTTTAATGGTTTACTCATATTTTAGTTTACATTACATAGTACTCATATACTGCTATTTTATTATTGCTAAAGAAAGATGTTTCCGTTATACTGGCACCCAAAACTATGGCCAGGTTCTCATCCAGCTTATTGACAAATTTGAAATGGATTTTAGCTATTGACTCCATGCTTTGAAGTTAATTTTCACCTAGGCTTTCTGAATTTTGCTTTGTTCATGTGTGGTCTCTTGCCTCAATTTCCCCATTACTTACTATGCATAGAGGGTTTCAAATGTCCATTGATCACATTCAATGTCCTGCTGCATTTTATGTGCAATATATAGTACAAATATACTACTGTCTTTGATCCCAAAATAATGAATAAAACAAATTCTTTAAGTATATACTCCACTAAAATAAAGTATGAATCCTTCACTCGTACTTTTCCTGCAGCCTAAAACATCAGTATCCAGGGTTATCTGCAATGCTGCAATATCTTCAGAAACACAATACTGGGTGAATCTTGTTTCAGTGTTGCCATAGTGTTTCTTGAAAGGAAAAGCTAAAATGCTTGAATCACTTGAAAACTGATTCAAACATCACTCTTTCAAAATGCTTCCAAAAGCCAGAGCTGGTACAAAACTCCAACATTGTTGAAGTTAAACTATTTTTTTTTTTTTTGCATGAACACAGTTATCCTAGCACAGATTAGTCTTGACAAAAAGAAGGAAACAGAAGTTTTAAGAGACATCAGTACCCAAATCCATACTGCTGTACTGATGAGGGAAGGAGTACAAGCAAAAAAAAAAAAAAAAAGAAAAAAGGTGCAATTAACTTTACTACACTTGCATAAATCTGCGAAGGGCATCTTTCAATGTTATTGAAAGTATTAACTGCACACTAACAGCATATTAACTACAGTTGCCTTATCATTTAAAGCTTTTACCTTAAGAAAGGTTTCATACCTGCAATTCCAGTAAGTGAAGCAGTTCACCAGCAGCTCTCCAAACACATTCCAGGAAGTTAATCTTCTACTTCTAGAGGCAAAGAATCCAAATCAACCTGAACTTTGAATTTATCTTGCATGTGCACTCAGGTAAACATGATTAAAAAATGGTAAGACATAGAGAATTAACTTTCATGTGGAAAACCTCCCCACAACATCCCCCCTAAAAAAGAGAAGATGAAATATACATTAGCATGCTTTTGTCACTGACATAAATACATCTTTAAAAGAAAGGATAGTAACTGTGAATGGGAAATGCTGCTTGCAGTGAAAATCCTGCTTGAAATAATTGTGAGGGGAAAGACAGAAAAAAAGAGGAATGTCTTTCTTTATGCTGCTGAATTAGAAGTTACAAGTGTTTGCTTTAATTTTCACATAGTGTTAAGTATTATTAAAAGCCTAAAGTTTCTTTTGTCAGTTCCTTGTCAGACACCTCCAGGTCTTTATTAGGCTGTAGGTAGCTATATTCCAATGCTAGCTTCAATATCATGAAATTGGGATAATTTTATTCAGTTGGCTTGTGCTTTGCAACATATCACATGTGGGAACTTTCTTCTTCATGCATATTTACAGCAGTAAGCCTGAAGATGACTCTTGTTAAATATCTAGTGCCTTGCAGGAGCCTTCTTTCTTGATTTTTTCTGCCAAATTTTTTATGCCAAATTAGGTCATTGTATTATAATGAAAAGCAACATTTGTTGTAGTGGCATTTATTGATTATGCTAAAACTCAGGAATTATATTTCCTTTCACTTTGGGAAATAAATGAAATGGAAGTACCTTGTTGAGATAAATCTTTCTATAAACCTCAGAAAATGTCTCTGAACACTGATATTTATGCTGGCCTCCAAAAGAATAGTATATTAATCCAGTTCTATGGTTCTATTAAAGGTGGGTTTGGCCTGGCTTTTAGCATCCAGTCCTTAATTACTCTTTTGTAGAGGGCTTTACTGAACATTTTTATTCCTCATATGCAACTACCTTCTGAGGCACAACTTGTATGTATACCAGACAAAGTTAATACATAAATGGAGAATGAGATCTCTCCAAAACAAAAGACCTCTGCACATCCCATTATGCTTTGCTACAAGTTTAAGGAGCATGGCTTGACTTCTGCAGTAGAATAAAATTGTGAGCTGCCTTATAGCATCTAGGATCTGTAGACAGCGAAAGCAAGAGAAGGAAAAGAACTAGTGGCATGTGTATTCTGCATACACACAGCATCTCTAGGAGTAAAGTCCTACATCAGTCCTAGTGGGGGCACTTTGTTGAACATTTCATGTTATGTGTTGTCCTTCCCTCCTAGAACAAGAAAGAGGGCTGGTCTCCAGAATGACATATTGAATTACCTTAAAAACACGCTTTCTTTTTAGGCTTACAGCAGACATATAATCACTTGGTATCTGAAATCACTGCCTGTCTTGCTCTCCAGATTATTTCCTTCTTTCTGCCTGTGTTACTGTAACGTGTAAAAGTGTTTCAGGACAAAGATCGCTCTATGGACACACACCATTTCTTACACTTGCCTCATATAATCTCACCCAGAAGGGCAGCATTTTGGCTCTTACACTGCCAAATATTATAAAATTTGTGATGATTCAATATACTTTTTAGGTTTATGCTTTTACTACAGCTATCAAAATCAGGACATGATCTATGAAAGTAGTTCTCAGGCATTTAGCAGTCAGTGATATTTCAAATAACTCTAGTGTGTTGGTATCAAAAAGGTATCTGTATATTTCCAGGATCTCCAGTAATCCTGGTTTCTTTTAATTGTTGTATAGTGCTTAACTAACATTTTTTCAAAGGAAAGATATATTTCAAGCTGATTTCCAGCTTAGGTAAGCGTTGTTAGGAGTTAAGCTAAGAAGTGAAGTTTCCTCAGCAGGTCCAAATAGGGCAGTTCTGCTAGGTCCAGCTGTGGTATGTGACTTCACCAGGAAGATAAAAAAGGAGATGCTTTGAATACACAGCTGCTCTTGGACTGTCAGCATCTCACCAGCTGGCAATCTTCTGCCTGCTCCTGGTGCATTCAGTGCCTTGCCTGAAGGTTGGCTCACCTTCCTGACACTACGCAAAACATCTTATGCCACAGGAGAGGAAGGAATAGATGTGGCTGAGCTGAATGTATAGAGCATGTCTGCAGTTCCTGCCTGCCAGGAGAAAGGATCTGCCTTTTCCAAGGTTCTCATGCCAGCAGGGCCCTTCTCCTGGACCACACTCTGTCCAGGGATGGAGCAGGGCCTGGGGGACCTGCAAGCTACATACGTACTGTGTGTTTAGCTGGGTGCTTACAAAAGTAAAGGGCTAAAAGCCAGGCTGCACCTCTGTAAAGCAGTCTGCTATGCTGCATAATGTCCTGGCTAATTTCTGCACCTGCTCCATCCTGGGTGAGAGCCTTTTGCTTCCTTTCAGGCTGCAAGGTTTTGTTTTATAGCTCTGGTTCATACAGCACACAGCTCTGCTGATGTGCTGACTGAGATCTGGTACTGATGAATAACGAAAAAAATCACAATCATAATTTGAAGCTGTCCCTACTGAAATGCAGTGTGGGTGTTGCACTGCACAGATGAACATGGGGGATCACTTCAGAATTACCAGTTCTTATTCCATTTGTGATCAAAACTAGCTACAAGTTCATCTTCCACCAAGGCACAAAGCTAGCTCATTAACACACTGCATTAAGCAAACCTCGTATTGACACCTTATGTTACTGATTTTTCACACAGAACCTGTCATTCCAAGCAAGAAGCAGGCTTGTGTCCTTGGAGCTGGAACTAGAGAAAATGTCATTTCAATTTAAGCAATAGTGATCAAAAGTAGCTACCTCAAATCAACAGAACTCAGTTCCAAGCCTTTATACTAATTCAAAATAAGCAAAGAACATCATGTTCAAAGAAATGATTTTTTATAAGACTTGACTTTTAAGTCTGTGTGCAAAAAATACTCTTTGATCTGAGTTCAGTAGTTTCCCCACATATCTAAAAAGAGTTAGCAGAATAGGTAGCAAATTACACTGGAATATAAAATAAAGACAGCAGCAGACAACTGTTTATTCCTGGTTTTACCAGCTTACGGAAGAAATGTATCAAGTAATTATTAATAATGCTTTTAGAGCATGTGATTTATTATATTACTATGTAAAAGAGAAGCATGGGAGAGAGGTTATGAACTGCAGGCTATGTTTTGCCCTTGGGGTTGAACTCCTGTGACTGGCAACAGTCTGGGCAGCTGCTCTTTTGACTCACATGCATTTAAAGATCATTTGTGCTTTCAGTGTTAATGGCGCTCTGCATGAAACATTTATAAATACATATGGGATCTGAAGAGGTGATAGAAGAGTTTCCACCCTGTACCTCGTGACACTGAATAACCAGAATTCTGGCTGCATTTTAGAGCAAATATAGTGTGTTGTAAAGCATACATTGCATGTAGCCCCCAGTGACAGTTCAAATATTTTAAATTAATTGCAGGTTAAATCTCTGTATTAAAAAATCACTAAGTGTCAGCATCTGCACCATTGCTAATTGCTAATGAATCAATCTATACATCAGCTGAAGAATATAACTGACCTCTGGGTTTAAACATGGTGGATTTTGTAAATCGACAGCAAAGAATTTCAGGACCTTTGGGTTCAACCAGTTTTTCATCAACAGATATTTCTGTACTGTTAGGTTTGCACTCTGCTACTAAATATGGTTGTAAGGGTAGGGAATCAAGAAGGAAAAGGCTATAGCTAGACTTCTCTTTGTTTCTGTCTTTTATAGCTGTGAAACTATACATTATAATGTCACTTCATTTTAATCTAGTCTTGCCATATTTACCTGAATAGGCATGTGCTATCTGAGTTACATAACTTCTCCTGGATTTGCTCTGATTTAATAACTTTCTATTTTCTCCACGATTTTAAATCAGCAGGGGATATATAAATCACAAAAAAGCACTTTTACTCAAGAACAAATTCTGAGCTCACCAGGGAAAAAATGTGTTTGTTCAAAAAGTAAACCCTTGGAAAATATTCAGAAAAGGAGGACACATAAAATTTCACACTGAACCTGATCTTGAGTGGGTGGAATTGTTTGGTTTTATAGCAAAAATGGCAATAGCTGTGCTGTGAAGTCTGTGCTCTAGATAAAACACACAACAGAAAAACTGTCATGTTCAGTCATCCAGCAGGGAAGAAACTAACATTTTTGAAATGGACTAGTTCTTTACGCAACCTGCCTTCCATTCTGCAGGTGGCAGCTCCAGCTCTGCTTATCCAGCAGTGGTTCTTCTCTAAGCACAGTGGTCTGAGAACCCCTTTATTGAACAACTCCCTTTCATAAATAATAAACCAAAGCTTTGTCTCAAAGAACACCAGGACAGCTGTCAAAAGAGATAAGATTTGTTTACAAAGAGAACAAGAAATAAACGGATGAGGTAGACGCAGTGGGAAAAGAAAGAGACATATCTAAACATTAATGTAAAACAGAACAAAACTTATGGGGTTCATTTCAGGGAAAAAAATCAGAGGCATCTGAAGTGGAAGCAGCTACATCAAAAAAAAATATGAATCACTAGGTCATGAAATTGTGAGAGAGACTTTTTTTGTTTTATTCTAGAGTAGGAATTGGAGTGGCTTACAGACCATTTTCCTGTCTATTCAACAATGGAAGATTTAAAAATGTTTCTTTCCAATTTGCATTAGTTGAAGGCTGGCATCAAAAATGCTATTTATAGTCTTTTCCAAATGTTTGCTGCTCCTATGCCTGCACAAAGGTGTCTAAAGATATAAAAAGTGAAACTTTTCACTTTTCATTAAAGGCACAGTGAAAGCTACCTTTTGAGATCCCACTGAACTGATGGTTAATCTTTACATTTATGATGATTGAAATATTGATAATGATTTGGTGTGATGCAAAAAAGGACTTACCTGGACTTACACCTAAGGGTGAACAATCCGCACCAAATAACATTACTGACTCCAAATGAATTAGTTTCAGTTTCTGTTTTGATAACTATATTAGTGATTAACACCTAGGAAAACACAAAAGCTGGAAACAAGGAACAAAATCCATGACAACTACATGTTCAGCTTTAGCTTTCTAACATGCAGGAAGGTAATTATATTTTGGTGTTATGATGTATAATAGCATTAGTGATCTCTGAGTCAGTCATTTCCTGCAGCTAATGGTGGGTTGGGTTAAGAGCCCCTGGGTTTATCTTATACCTTTTACTCTTCCAGTCAGTCATTAGCTGCCAGGAAATGTTTTGACTCAGGGGTCATTATTGCTTAAATATTGCCTTTAAAAGCTTCTCATTGCTATCAATTCCTTTTGCTTTTGTACTGTATTAGTAGGCTTAAGTAGTAATACAATTAATTATAATAACAAATCAGGCAAATAATAAAATCTCTGCAGGACAGAGACGGGGCCAAGACAAATTACTTTATTTTTCATATATTTCTAGTTTAGGGTTGGATATTGACACTGTAATAAATCCAAACAGTAAGTATCGAGCGACCTACTAGAAGAGAAATAGGAAAAGGAGGGTAAGAAAAAGTCTCCTGGAAAGAGAAAAAGATAGAGCGAATGCATAATGTAATGACAAAGTTTTAAATGAGGAATTTTGCAATCATGCCAGTGAGAAAAGGTGCAAGGATGTAATGCGCAATGACAACAAAGTACAGGTATTACACCACCAGTAATCTCTTTTTGTCTTTTTGGTTTTCAGAGTGTAAATAATGGCTTGCGGCTTAAGGACAGAGTACAAATATTAAACAAAACACTCCCTCTGATTTTGTCAATAGTCTCCAGCAAGGAAAGACCTCACCTGAAATTCCCAGAAGCAAAAAAAAAATGAAATGTTGTTGCAATATGAACTAACACTTTGTCCCATTTTCACCTGGTGAGGCTGAGCTCAGTTTCCTATCACCCTGCATCCACTATCATGCATAGTAATTTTATGCTCTCTCCATCAGTCAACATGCAGCATAGCTATCTATGCAGTGGTTCAGCTTTTCAAATTAAAGCAGCATGAAAAACATGGTAACATATGAGAATTTAATTACAGAAAAAAGTCAGAGGGAAAAAAATTGTGTTAGAAGATGATTCATGTTGAGATGAAATATAAGTAAGTTTAAAAAATAAAGTCATCATAAATATGTTGTAAGTATTCCTAAACAAATTACAATGTCTTGCAGCAGCTTGTGGAGGTGGCTATTGCCACTGTATTGCCTCAAAAATAATAAAAGGTATTTTCATTTTCCTTCTGTTAAGTCGATGATATGGACTCTACTGATGACCATTTTACCTTCTACTCACAGGGTAACGGGAAGATCACAGAATGGATGTGAGTGGAGCGGACCTTGGAAAGTCTCTGGTCCAACCTCCTGACCAAAGCAGGGGCAGCCCTGAGGTCACACCACATACTCAGGGTTTTGTCCAGCTGGGCTGGGACCCCACTAGCACGGAAGCAGAAGAAACCCCTCTCAGAAACCTGCACTACTGCCAGCCTGTCCTCATGGGGAAAAGGCTGTGGCCCCTCGTCTCCAACCTGAACTTCCCACCATAACTGGCGGAGATGGACTGCTGCAATGCCAGCAAGCTCACATCTCATGCCGCTTATCTTCAGGAGCCGGCAGAGCCTGACTCATGACTGGACTAATGCTTGTGAGTTTGGGAACGTTGAGCGAGGCTTTTCCCTGAGCTGCATGGTGCTTTGTTGACTGCCGTTGGCAGCTCTCAGAGGCCATCCCAGAGCCATCAAGTGTCTCCCTGGCCCTGCCTGGTTCAAACAGCCAGGCACTGTGTGCACACCTGCAGAAGCGGAGGTGTGCTGTGCAGGGAAACATTCCCCCGTGTGACCGTGGGGCAGGCAATGGGGCTCATGGAGCGGGGAACGTGTCCTTCTCCAGGGGCCTGGGCTTTTCTCCCTTCCCTCCCTTGGACAGCAAGTGACCACGGTTCCTCTGTTTTGCAGCACCAGAGAGGGGGAGCAACTTGACACCCTCACCTCTCCCAGCTTGCTGTAGAGGAGAACTGGCCATGGAGAACAAGTGAACCTGCCCTATCTGCCTGTCGGCAGAGGATGACATCATTTATTTGGTGCTGTGTCGTCACCAGTTCTGCCTGGGATGCATCACACGTTGGACAGATGAGAGAGCACATTGTCCATCCTGCAGAACACCAATTGAGACTGTCAGGCTTTCTCTGCGGAGAGAAGACAACCATCTAGAAGCCATTGTGGCACCCTCCGAAGAGCTGCCAAGTGCCAGCAGCCAGGCCGGAAGACCTCCTGGACGCCTGGTTGCAAACATTCCCCACTGTCCTGTGGCATCCCCTCCTTCTTCACAGGAGGATGGAGGGCCACAGGTTGTGGCCAGCCTCCTGCCTTAAGAGTGGGCAGTACTTTTGCAAACGGAATGGCACCTCCTGGATCCTGCGCTGCCCTGGCTGCATGAGCAGCTGGTGGCAATACACAGGCACCGGCGGATGCAGGTAATGGGAGCCGAAGCCACGATCCTGAATGTCCTGTCCTCCAGCTGACCCAATAGGGAGGCCATGGTCCATCTTCTGCAGCCTCCCTTTTGGGAACGTACTGAACCAGTGGTCAGTGACATCAATTTAGACTCATTGAGGAGCAGTGCAGTCTGCCGGCCTGGAGGCTGCTGCATCCAGCACTGACCAGGAGCAGGGTGACAGGTCTGCGGCCAGCTCCAGATACACGGCATTCTGGGCCTGGCGCAGCAGCTCCACTAGCTCCGGCCACACCACCTCCCCAGGCCTCATCCAGCAGCTCCAGTGGCTCCGGCTGCGCCACCTCCCGGGCTCTCTCCAGCAGTCCCACAAACGACCCGGACGGCTGGGGGGAGGAGTCGAACACGTCGGAGGCCACCCTCCGCAGGGTTCGCAGCCGCGTCAGGTAGGCGCCCGTCCCTGCGAAGCAGGAGCAGCCCCAGGTCCCTCTGGCCAGGGCTGCAGGTGCCGCTGCTCCGCTGCTGGCCGAGGGGGAGCCGCTCCCTCCGGAGGCCGAGGGGCCCCCAAAGAAGAGGGACCCCAGCCCCCAGGGCTCTGCCCAGACCTGCAAGCGGCCGCCCCGGCGGCAGCACTAGCTGGGCTGTGGGAGCTCTTCACTGAAGGGAATAAAGAAACACCACTATCCCCTCACACAGTCTTTAGGTGTTAAAATGTTTAAAAAAGAAAAAAAGAAAGAAAACAGAAAACATTTTATTTTTTTTTTTTAATATTAATGCATCTCTTCTGGTGACTACAATGGCTATACTACCTTAATCCTGTTTATTTTATAAGGTTATCAGTACAAGCCTCACTTAGCTTTGGAATGAGCTATTAATCTAACCTTGTACCTTACTCTGCAATAGTAGTTAGAAGCCATAAATAGTTATTCACCTTAATTTAAATGTGATTTCTCCAATATGTGTTTTCCAAACAGGACCTTAAATGTGTTTCAACTTCAGGTTGGGTTGTTGCCTTAGAAAAGCATGAGACAAAATGGTTTGATAGGATTATCAATACTTCAAGCCTATCCATTCTAGAATTATTTTCAAGCTAAATTAATTAATCTGACTCAAAATTCTTAGGAAAAAAAAAATATGAGGAGAGACACCTTCTGTGTAGGGAAAGTTAAGCTGCCCTCAGCTGAGAATCCCATTCGAGACAAGGAGGCACAAAAGCACAATGTAATCAGTTCTAAGTAAGTTTGATGGCTTTGTAATGGAAAATAACTGCTGTGCTTGAAGGTAGTTGATACAGTTTTTAGGTCCTTAGGACCTGAGTACAAAAAGTGCATGAAAAGCAGAATAGAAAAACAGGACCTGGGACTGAGGAGTATCTGGGACTAGCAGATGTCCAGGATGGGAGCAGTTAAAGTAACTGATAAGTAGGACAGGATGATTACTATTTCTGTGATGTTAATTAAGCTGGTTATGAAGATTGTTGGGAAAAATAAATGACTGTTAAAGACCACCATCACATTTTTGTATGCATGTGGGAAACTTTCTGGAAAATGATGTAATTCATGTGTGGCCTCGTAAATATGTATATATGCCCAGTGACCGTATAAGGATGGCCTGTATAGCAGTACGGTGACACACCTTAGGAGGAGCTATCCCCCATGTCTCCCAAAGCCGCAATAAAGCATACCTGCTTGTCAGCTTGAAACTCTGTTGGCGAATTTGTTCCTGAAGTTTTCTCTGAATCACATTAAAGCTGAAATAAAACTAGGGATCCAGCCATTACCTAGGCAAGGAGTAGTTTCCTGAGCTCTGGCATTTGAAACAGACACAGTTATTCCTCACTATACTTGACCTTTCTGAAGTGAGTAGGCATATGAAACTTTCACAGATTGAGTTTTCCCACCTCAAATACAGCTTGAATTAGTAAACTGCCCTGAGTTATTATGCACTCGAAAGTTAACTGAATCAGTTTTCTAATTAAAAAAGAAAAAAATAATTAGAGAAGCGTAATCGTTCAATATTCCCTTTTATCCTCACTTAACACATACAACTGAAAACATTCTGTGGGTTCAAAGTTAATAATTCCTTCACTAATATTTCTAAAGCAATTACTTCATGCGTTCAAAGACTGTGATTTGGGTTTTTTTATAAATGTGTTTAGGTACCTGTCCAGGCTTCCAGGAGCCCCTATGAGATTTTCAAAACTGGCTTTGCCTTTGGGCACTGCAGCCATTTGGAAGCCACTGTGAGGTGACTGTCTCCAGGAGGGGGTTACCCAGAGCATCCATCTCTCCCTTATGCAGCAGAGAAGGATTCAGTCACCTGTAGTACAGCCCAGATAAACAGTCTGGCAGAGATCAAGATTTAACCCTTATATTTTTTTTTTGTCTTTGTGCTATACCCAGTCAGTCCCATTATATCCTTGTTTGGGCCTCTTGTTTGGCCAAGGGGACAGGGAAGAAGCCGTGGACACAAAGGGTCTCAGGTAGAGGTGAAAAGGCCTCACAAGCGGACCACTTAATCTGAGAGATATAGCCAACAGGTTCAGTGGTGGCTTGACCTGCTGCTGTTATCCCAGGATCAAGGGCTAGCAGACCATGTGGGATGTGCATCCATCAGGTCTTTGAATACAGAAGTGCATCAAGAGAGATCAGTCCAAGGTATGAGAATCCTGGCTGGGAAAGCCATTAACAAAGTGAAGATTACATATGAGTGATAGGAAACTATATGGTATACCTCAATATGGTAGACCAGATTTCTGAAAATTCATTATCAAATAGTAATGGATTAGCATTTGTGGTAAACTACAGAAAACAATCTGTCTTAGGTTACTTTTGGATGCTTCCAGAACACATTGCACAGAAATACCAATATTTCAGCCATTTTCACCTTAAATTTCTTATATAATCATTTTGGCTTCATTCTTTTTTTGGTCTAGCACTGATCACCACCCACTTGCTATGCTTGCCTGATTCACATTCAAAAGTGACCATTTTTTCTGCTTGTATCTTCTTGTAGTCCTGTTCTGAAAAGGCATAAACCCAATCAAACCAGTGTCTTTTAAACTCAGTAGTCCACTGCTTTCCATGTCAGCCCTCTAAGCTGTGGAGAGGTTGTTGTAGAGCTTCTTTGAGGACAGAAACTTGAATGCTGTGTTTCTGAACACTTCACTGAAGTCTGGAGTGCCATGCAGTTCTGGGAGGAATGCAGCTGGATGATGAAAGTTGCTGAGCTGATGTGCTTGTGTGTCCTGCAAGGCCAGGTGAAGGCTCTTTCCAGCCTTTCCAGGGTTTGCGTGTGGAGTTTGGAACAGCTCATTGCCTTGTCTGGCAATTCAGATTTGTATTTTTGCTCTTCAGAGATTTTGGGTTAGAATACAGTTGCTACAGTGAAACTACAGCTGATTCTTGCTGAGTTCCAACAAAAGAGGTAAAAGCAATCCTGTGCAAGTCTGCTAATTATTCTGCATTGCAGTGTAGTTGATCATCCAATCCATTTTGCTTACCATGCTACTACAGTCTGTAACACACAATGTTAATAACTGAAAGCAAAGAAGAGGCCAGACTTGCAGTGTACAGTAGTTAATGATACCCTGTTAATTACACATTAAAATGTCTCAGTGCTGCTTTTCCTTTTATAGATTCACTGCAACAAATTTTTTAGTATGTGAACTTGATGTTGCTTCCCCTCTTCTTGAGAAGAAACCTGAAACATACTGTTTCATTTTTTAAGAAGCTAAGATATGGTAGGATGCCCCAGTAGATTTGTGTGTTTGGTTCTGCACATGCATGAAATAAAAAGTCACTACTTGCTCTAAGCAGAATGCAGGAAAAGAAAACAAATCCAAACAAATCAGTGATGACTGGAGTAAAAAAGAAAGGAGCTCTAATTCTTTGCCATGAACTGATCACATGTAATGCATGTCTTTCCTACCCAAGTATTATGAGCTGGTAGTTTTCTGTAATCAACCAGGCGAAAATAAGTCTTAAGGAAAAATCAGGTATTTTAAATATAGACAGGAAAATGAGAAAAAAATATACATTGGTGTCCAGGAGAATCCATATACACATAACTGAAAGTCACTGAGCCATATACTTGTTTGTCCTAGGTTATGATGGGGATATGGTCTATAAAAAATATATGCAGTAACAATGGGTCTGCCTGAAGGACAGAAATAAGTGAAATCCGAAAATGAAGGACTCTTTCTTTCATAATTTTAACACCCTATTGAATAATGAGTTCCCAGGGATTTGAAAAACCAGAATAAACTCAGAAATGTCCTGCATTTAGTGCAGATACATGTAATTTGTAGAATTTAAGATACAAATAGGAAATGTCAGTAATTAGTGATTATTATTAACACAGTCAGAAGTTTATATGGGATCACAGAAGTCAAAAAAATATTATTTTAAAGCTCTGTGGGCACTCTGGGCATGATTTAGTTGTACCCCAACAGCCTCATAATGAACACAGGATTTTATTTTGTCAGAACACGATGGAACTTCTCATTTGCTCTGAAGTTTATCTTCTGACACTGAAGCAGTTACTGGGTACTAAAAGAGGTTTTTCAATAGGGAAAATGAAGAGATAGATGGGAGCTATGAGTGCATTAGCATAGGCAGTGCATGACACTTCAGTTTTGACCTGTGTTGGGACCTCATACATTTACAGCAGTGTTCCTTCAGGAGCTCCTCAGAGCATCTGACCCTACTGCAGTCAGGGAGGAACCTCCCACCATTATCAGACAGAGTTCAGGAAGTTGAAAGTGAAAATTCTCGTTTTCAGTAATGAAGATTTGCCAAAATGAGGCTTCTTCCAGTTGTCTGAAGAAGGTATCATCTCCTTTCTGATCAGGTGGTCTGTTGTAGTAATGTGGTCCACCACGAAGTTGCCATGCTAGTCTTCTCCCTAGCCACAGCCCATCACATTTCAGTGGCTTATTATGCCTCCCTGGGTGAAGCTTCATGCATCCCCACTGCCCTCATTAAATTGGGATGCACTGCTACCTCACCAGTTTTGGACAGGAGCCATTGTTCAGAACCTGAGACTTGAATTTACAATTTATGCCTCTGCAAAAAAATGGCACCAAGTAGTTCAAACTAGTTGCAAAAGTTGGCCTGTATACAAATTTTGGCTGCTAAGCACTGGCTTGTTTTCTTGCTTTTCTGATGTTAGCACATTTAAGAAGTTCATGTCCTCAGCTTTAAAGTCCAAGCCCGGCTAATAGCACTACATTGAAAATAAGTTTGCAGTGTTAGGTAATTAATTACAAGCAGCCTTTTTTACTTTTTACTAAATGTTTATATTTACACTTAGCTTGAGTCTGCTTCTCTAAATGTAGAAGAGCAAACTTCAGAGCGTGGTGGAGACACACCAGCAGAGTGGACGTGGCTCATTTAAGAAATCTGTCCAGACCAGATACTACTGCATACCCAATCATATTCATGAGAGTTCTGTATTATTTCAGAGTTTTGTCCAACTTTGAAAATATTTAAAAGGTAGTAACTGTTGCATATGGCCATAGGCAGAAAAGGCTAGAGGAAAATGTAGTTCTCAGCAACTTTAGTTAAAGCAGGGCTTAAGTAAGTATGGCAAATTTTATAAAAAGCAAAACATGCTACTTTGATTATCTAAAATGTAGTAAATGGGTTAATTTGTATTTTGAAAGCCCTGTGTAGTATACTCGGTAGCGGCTAACATTTGAATACCAACCATCTTTGCATATTAGCTTTTGAAACCCTAAGAGCTTTTGCCATTTGTTCCAATTAGGTCTGTCTTCAGGAGATAAGTCTCTCAGGTAATTTGAAGCAGTGGCACAAAATGAAGTCCATTTGATGGCCTGAGACTAGAAAATGTCTCTTACCCAATTAATTCTGTTCTTTTAAAATTCCTGTTCATGTTTCATTTTATATGCCATTCCCTCAGATGTCTGAACCTCAGCACACTTATTTCAGGATTTTTTTTCTGTAGTTCTAAAGAGTTGCATCTTATATAAGTAGCTACACTTTTTACCATGAACTAAATAATGTTCTGGATCCTTTTTCACATCTGTGTGTGCAGTGGCACACTCCCACCAGATCATTTCAGATGATATCTGCTGTGGGGTTTAAAGCTAAACTGACCTTTTTTACTCCAATATATTACATCTACCAGAGTGAAGATTATTTAGCACCAGAAGCAAGCAGAGGATAGAGACAAAGGAGGAAGAGCTAAACTCTCACTCTCTGTAGTGTTGCCTTCTCCGTCTCCCTTTAATATTACAATTGAAGATTCCTTTAACTTTCGTACCTTTTTTTTTTTCCTATTGAATCTGTGCTGAGTGCAAAGCTGATTTCCAGCTATAAAGTTCCTGCATTATTTAAGCTCACATCTCTGTTATGTAGTTACTTTATTAATACCTTTTTTAAGATCATGACCTTAATTCAATGTTTAAAGGAACAAAGGCAAATGTCTCTGTCAGTGACACATATCTCATTTTAAGGAGAGATAAACTTCCTGCTCAGCCCAGAATTATGGAAGCTGGAAATGTAGGAAGCATTTCTCAGCATGCATGTCCTGCAGAACATGCTCCAAGGCAGCAAATGACACTTCTGAGCCTACAGCCTTTGTCAGCCATTTCACACATAAGTAACGTTCCTGTGAGCATGGCAGACATCTTGCAGAGAGATAATATCACTTGTGCATGGTAAGCAGCAGGAGACATTGATAAACAGTACCAATTCTTTATTAGTACTGCTTTAACAAGAGGAAAAAGTTTTATTTTTGAGCACTGTGAAAGCACTAGGATATTATAGCACTCTTGCAGGCAGATAAGGATATTAAAGATTTCACTTTTATTACAGACATATCATAGCACTATGAGGTAGTTGAAGAGATATAAAATTAAAGTACTGCTACAGCTAAAGAAATGCTGATACTTGTCTTTAAGTCAGGAAGAGTTTTATGCTGAAATGTTTGTGAAAGTAATTCACAAATAGCTCAGATTGGACTTAAGCCTTGATTTTCCTACTCCAGCTTCTCCATTCCCTTCCCTTTTTTCATCCGTCCTACTTTCATCTTACTGGTGATCTAAATGTATGCAGTGAGATGAGATACTGGAACTGGTAAGAGAGAAATGCTTCCCATTAAATCACTCATTCTCAAATTAAACATGAAACAAAGGATTCTGTTAGGGTTTGTTAATGTAAAAATTTTGGCAGCTTTCACTACATAATGTGGTTCTTTATCACCATTGAACATATTTTTTTTTTTGTTTCAGCTCCTGTAAAGCACAACCGCAATGCTAAATCCAGTATCACAAATTAAAGTGGTGCACAGGCTGCACTTTTAAAAGCCTGGCATTCTGTAAAGCAGACAGTACCAATGTTGCTCCTTGCATAACTGAAAGAACAAAGAAAGATTAAGAATAAAAATAGAAGTGAAATAGCCAGTGTTGTCAGATACAATTTGTCAGACTTTTGATCAGAAATATGTTTTCCATGGTGTTTTTTTAGTCAGTATCTGAGATTGACAATGCTATTGTTCACTGTAGGAACTGTAGGAATTAACCATGTCAGAGCTTTACCTCAACATTTTTCTGTTTATAAGATAATGTTTGTTTTCACTGTGTTACTTTGCTTTTGCAAATGGAGTATGTGCCCATCCTGTGTTGCTTCATGTTTGTGTAGTTGCTGCCCCCATGTAGCTTCATCCTGACAGCTGTGACACGTGTGACACTACTGCACAGGTTAAGCATTGCTCCCTACTGCCACGTTCTTGCATCATTCCTTCTTAATGTAGTTTTGCTCATGTGCTGTACCAGAGCCTTGTTAGTAACCAAGTGATTATCATGTTAGTTGAACTTCCTTGATTTTGCCTATGATTTAGTATATGATATAATCTGGATCACATGAAGCTTGAGCTCGTGATGCTGTTTTGCTTGGAAAAAGGAGTAGCAGATCACTGCAGAAATTTCAATGGGGTACGTTTCACACAATATTGTGTCTATTCAGATTAGTTGCTGGAACTCACAAATCCATTTTGATAGATAACATTATGATCAAAACACTGATGTTCCTGCACTGACATGCAAGAAGTTGTCATAGAATCATAGAAAGGTTTGGGTTGGAAAGGACCTTAAGATTATCTAGTTCCAACCCCCCTTTCATGGGCAGGGACACCTCCCATGACGACTACCACCAATCATCATTTTTCATGTGCCTTAGCATGGTTTCCATAAGAATCTGCTCTATGATCTTGCCGGGCGGAGGTGAGACTGACTCATCTCTAGTTCTGTTTTAAAGACTCTCCCTGTGTCAAGAGTAAAACCTGCTCTCTCACTGTTCAGAGGCAGGAGGAAGACACTCATCCAGTAACAGATATAAACTGGCAGACATTTCCAGAGAATTGCCCTGAAGGAAGGTATGAGGGCTATAGAAAGGATGCATATTGCTGGAGAAAAGAAGCTGTCTGGCCATCTCAGCCTCCATGTTGTCTTGTAAGTGCTGCAGCCTCAACCCATGACAGGGGAATGGCTTTATGAAATAGCTGTTCTTGGGTGTATCTTTCATTTAACTGTTCCACACTCTCTACTTCTCTATGTTTTATCCTACAGTTTTTGATTGGATTTAAAAGCTTAAACTTCAAGAATGTATATATTTTTTAAATCTCTGTTTTTTTTCACCATGTTAAAAATGCTTGCCATCACGCAACTCAGAAAGAGGAACTAAGGTGACAGGCTGTATTCTTTTGTAAATGTCAGCAGTTCCTTGTCACCTGTTACTTGCAGAGGAAAGTTTCCTTTATGGCCAACCCCTGGGGACTTTCCACTGGTCAGTTGGAAAACCATTTGATGAAGCTGTTTTGGAGGAGGAATGTTAGGTAGAAGCCTCTCATCTAATGAGAGGAATTTTTCTTTCTGTAGAACTTTAAGGAGACTGACTACAGAGTGAGTGATTTGTCACATGAAATTCTAAAAGTGGGGAGAAAGGGATGAGGCATGGAGAAGGAGGCAGAATGTCCTTGAAAGAAAAGAAAGCCAAATTCTCTGTATAGCTGTTAGCAAGTGTCAGAACAAAGCTGACACAACTCAATCAATATCGTAAATCTAAAGATTTTCACAGCACTCAGGGTTTTCTGGAGCTGATTTATGCAACCTGCCATGAGCTTTTGCAAAGACTTTGAGAAACATCTCAGACATTCACCTAGTTGTTGATCCTCCACAAAAATTCCCATGCTGTACACCCCTATTTCCATGCCATACATTGCAGTTTTCAATTGATTTGAACTTTTGTTTGGATTTGATTTCTCAACATTCATGTGAGTGCATTCATGTTCTCATGTGAATCCATTCCTGTCTACAATAGTTTTGGAAATCATCTAAGTGAGTTTGCTTTGGAAACCTCATTATAGGAGTTGCAGTCATCTAGAGAAAAATGCAATCAATCCCACTAGCCAATGCAGTAGAGATTTTGAATGTATATATATAATAATATAATAAGTCATAGAATGGTTTGGGTTGGAAGGGACCTTAAAGATCATCTGTTTCCAGCCCTCTTGCCATAAGCAGGGACACCTTCCACTAGACCAGGTTGCTCAAAGCCCTGTCCAACCTTGCCTTCAACACTGCCAGGGATGAGGCAGCCACAGCTCCTCTGGGCAACCTGTGCCAGCATCTTGCCATCCTCCCAGTAAAGATATTTTTTCTAACATCCTAATATATATATTCTATATATATATATCGCAATACGTATATTCTAATATAAACAGTCTAAATCTATACTCTTAGTTTAGAGCCTTTATACCTTGTCTTGTCACTACAAGCCCCTCTCCAGATTTCCAGATTTCAACATGTCTTCACAGGAAAGGCGCTCCAGCCCTCTGATCATCTTCATGGCATCCTCTGGACTCACTCCAACAGGTCTATGTCCTTCTTGTACTGGGGGCCCCAGAGCTGAATGAAGTACTCCAGTGGGGTCTCAAAGAAGTGGCGTAGAAAGGGAGAATCACCTCCCTCACACTGCTAGCCATGCTCCTTTTGATGCAGCCTAGTATTTGGGCTGCAAGCACACATTGCCAGCTCACGTTGAGCTTCTCAGAAAACAATTCTGGATAACAAACCTACAAAAATACCATAGCCTGAAAGCCTTCTGTGAGTAGAGTAAGAGCAAAACCAAAAATAAATAAACACAAATACCTTGACAAAGTTCACAGATCAATAGTAGAGACATAAAATGGTGGTGGTGGTGGTTGGCTCAGACTGCATTGTGGAATCACAGTACCTGTTTTAAATTCCTTGTCTTTCTAAAATAATCTAATGACAATGCACTCCCCTGACTGGAAAAAGAAGTAAGAAATCTGAGACTAGCCAGAGTTCTCAGGAGATTGTACATGCTTTATTATATCTTCTGGTTGATAATTAGGTTCCTCATTGTGTTTTACCATTTACCTAGTCCCTATAAGAAACCATTTTATGTCTTATATAACTTCTATCACCTTTCTTGTAACTTTTTTACCATATCCTTTCTGGTTTTCTTATCAACTGTTCAATATTCAGAAACATTGTGGATCTGTACAGTGGCATGAGGATGACTTCTCTTTATTCCCCACTTTTTCCATTCCCATTTTCATTTCTATTTCCGTACCCATTTCCTTTTCCATTTCACCCTTCCTTCCTATGCCTTCTGGTACTCTGAAAAGCCCTTTCATCAAAGCACCGACTGACTGGTTTTTTGGCCCAAACCTAGACGGAATATATGAGACATACACTGTCCACATTGTAGGTAACATCTTCAACAAACTCTGTATATTTAATATCATTATATCATCTATATACATATCTTCAGTGTCATTAAAACATTCTTACACATCTGTCCACCAGTTACTCTTTAGAATAGATTCTGACACTTTTCTCCAGTGGATATTGATATCCTGACCTACAGTTACCATCTCTTACATCAAACAAATTAAAAATAACAAAAAATGATGCCCTAGGTGCTCAAGGATGAATGACGTTTTAAAGATATTTCAAAATGTTTCAATTTTTTTTTTTTTTTCCTGCAGGTTCTACCATCTTATGGAAATAAATCACTTTTCTCCTAATGCACCACAAAAGCTTCCCCCAAGAAACAGGAGTTGACCAGTTAATTCCAATTAACATGGAACAAACTGTGGTACATGAAACAAATGTTTTATACTCGTGGCAAATTAATTACTTAGCTTCAAAATCCTCAAAAGTCCTGTACCTGGATAAACTGATTATTAATACTGCTTCAGTTTGCTACAGATATATCATCTTTCAACTCAGGATGGTTTTCTGCAAAGGGAAGCAGGAATCCAGTTCTTGTCTGGATATCCAGTGTACAGCATTTGGTCCACAAAAAGTCCTTCTCAAGGATCTTTTAATTTACTAAGTTAATTGCCTCTCTTCTGAGTAAATGATTTCTGGTATCTTTAAGATGTCTCTGTTTTAAAGTTTGCTGTCAGGATGGTCTTGCTCCACTAAGAGTTACATGTTGGCAGACTTTATTTAGAATAGCTGCTTGCAGCTGATCACCCAGTCCAAGAAGGATTTGTCAAGGGAGCTGATTACTCTGCTAAAGTGATTTGCCTGGTCAATATGATAAATTTGCTGACTCATCCCAGAATTTTCTGGATCGGAAGCCTTCCTGGACTGAAGGACATTTTATACTCTAGTCACTGTCCAAAGTCAGTCTTCCAGGCAAAACAGAATACTCCTCAAAGCATTTGAATGATCATGCTGTGCAATGACACTCACATCATTGTTAAAAATCCCGAACAGCTTAGTTTATAGTGGAGTATAAGAAGTTGAGAGAGAAAACATGGCTGGCATTTCAGCAAACCACTGAATAAGTTCTTTCTGTAACCAAATAAAAAGTATCAAGGAAGCAAGCTGTACTGTTTATGTAAATACAGCCAAATGTATTCCATGCTTGACCTCAAGCCGATCCATGCTTGGCCTCATACCTATACTGGACCTCATGCTCACCAACAGAGAGGGGCTGGTGGGAAATGTAACTCTCCAGGGCAGCCTTGGCTGCAGTGATCATGAGATGTTGGAGTTTGAGATCCTCAGGGCAGTGGGAAGAGCGTGCAGCAAGCTCAGTGCCCTGGACTTCAAGAGAGCAGACTTTGGCCTCTTCAGGAACATGCTCAGTAAGGTTCCATGGGATAAAGAAGGCAGAGCTGCCCAAAACTGCTGGTTGATATTCAAGGATCACCTCCTCTAAGCTCAGGAGCAATGCGTCTTGACTAGAAGAAAATGGGGCACAAAGGCCAGGAGACCTCCATGGATGGATAAGGAACTGCTGGGAGAACTTAGGAGGAAGAAAAGATGTTTATAGAAGGTGGAAGCAACAACAAATGGCCTGGGAAAAATGCAGGGAAGCTAGGGGTCAGATAAGGAAAGCTAAGGCCCAGTCAGAATTGAGTCTGGCCAGAGATGTCAGAGATGATAACAGGAAGGGCTTATATAGGTGTGTTGCAATGAAAGAAAGACTAGGCATTATGTGGGCCCTCTCTGCAAGCTATCAGGAGAACTGGCTACCCTGGATCTGGAGAAGGGTGAGGTTCTGCATTAATTCCTTGCCTCAGTCTTCACCAGCAAGTGCTCTGACCACACTGCCCAGGCCTACCTGCCCATGGCAGAGGGATTAGAACTAGATGATTCTAAGGTCCATTCCAACCCAAACCATTGTGTGATTCCATTGTGGAACAAGTACTATTTAAAGGAAATTAAAGCTATTTAACTAAAATAACTTATACCAAGATGTTGAAGAACTGTATTTACTTCAACGCAAAATGCATCCTCAAGTCCGTGCACTGTCTTGATACCGATAGCTGGATTTCAAATTTAAAAGATCTAACATTGAATAACAAAGGATCAGATTGCTAAGAAGTTCTCAGATTGTCTGTAATCTTTTAATCATAAAATTTCTGTATCTCCTAGCAGTTTTATTTCATGTTCTGTCAAAGGGAACATTTTTTTCTTTAAAACAAAAAAGCATTTCTACAACAGTAAGGCATGATGATACACCACTGAGGACAGATGTTGCTGTGCTTATGTACATTATATTAAAGTAGAAAATATAGTGTGTCATGCAAGTACTCATAATCTTTCACATAAGTTTTGAGAAGAAAAGGCACAAATAAATCTGATAATATTGTTACTAAGGAAAGATAATCTGTTGTTGCACTTAAGAAAAAACATAATTCATCCAATTAGAGGATGCCCATTAAGAAAAAGAGGTGTTTTCCCGTACGGCTATGAGGCTACAGTCAGTTTCATATACAACAATTTAGCTATTGCCTATTGCATACCTATGGGAAAGAAAAGAAGATGTAAAAGTAAAGAAAAGAAGGTGTAAAATTAAAGAAAAGAAGATGTTGGTGATCATAGAGATGGAAGGTTGTTAAATTGTGGCTAGTTTAAAGCAGTTTTATGTTCTGAAATGTAATGTGTCAGGACATGGCAAGAAAGCCTATTACCTCCAATTATGCTGAGGAGGAAGAGTTATCTCATTTTTTGTATACCAAGCGTTTCATAGTTCTTTTCAAATTTTATGCCACTTGATATATATTACACAGCAAGACTGATTCCATCCACAAAAACAGGAATATTGAAAGCTCTGCCTTGGTGGTTTTCATTAGGAAAGGAAAGAAGAGCAGGACAGGGCAGGGCAGGGCAGGGCAGGTCAGGGCAGGACAGAGCAGGGCAAGGAAGGGCAAGGAAGGACAGGGCGGGGAAGGGGAGGACAGGGAGGGGAAGGGAAGGGAAGGGAAGGGAAGGGAAGGGAAGGGAAGGGAAGGGAAGGGAAGGGAAGGGAAGGGGCAAAATATGTAGTTTTTTTATATAAAACCATCCCTAAACACAATGGTTTCTGGAGAAACATTCTGATTAGACTACGTGTGTCCTCACAACTCAGTACATTGCCCCAAAGAAGCTGGTCCAGTGATTTTTCTTTGTGCCATTGTATCATCTTCTTCCTCTTAAGTCTGTAGTAGCTGTTTTGCAGATCCTGCAGCTCTGTGCCTGCAAATCGCATTTTCTTCCTCTGCTGCGATTTAATCTCAAGAATATTGTTTGCAGACTCAGTGAATGTGCGCTTTATCTTCTTCTTGTACAGATGATTTTGAGAGCTCCAAATATATTTTTTCATCTGCTGCAATGTTTGAATAAAGTTTTACAAGGGCAGATTGACTTTCAGGATAATGCAAGTCAATGAGTTTCCATCTTATTTGATCCCTGCCATTCCATGTCTCTTCATTATACTTGGGTCAGCGATTTTATTCCCTGGTTTAGAACTGAAATTCCCTGTAATCAGAGGATGCTAAAAAATTCTTTCTCAAGTGTAACTCCACTGTAGTCAAAGTACTTACATGAGGGATGAATTTGGCTCAGAATATTTGGCATGATGTCAATGAGTTCCTATAGCTGCTCTCTTTTTTTTCATCATCTTTGGCTCCTCTGCTTGACACTTAAACTTAAATAGTGGTCAAATTTATTTGAGCTCTTTAGGGAGATTAAAATAAACTTGACACAGCCTGAATTATGTCCTAATATATGGTGCTCCTTACTCAGATCCCTTTTACACCTTCACACAAAGCCAAAACTGAGTATGCTGAATGGGAGGTAGAAGCTGAAGGTGTACAAACTCCATTACAACTAAAGAAAACAAGAAGGAGAATTGCATGTGTTAAACCTTGAGAATAAAATTCAGGGCATAACGTCAGCTTTTTTTGCAACCCATTAAAAATGCATAATGTTAGTTTCTGTAAAAAAAAAAAAAAAAGTTGCCATTTTGATCATTGCATGATGAAATTCCACTTCACTACAGACTTGACTATTCCTTACAGCAACATGATAATGATTTTGTATTCTCTATTCCTCTGCTGACATAACTAGAAACTCCAAAAAGATTTGGTGGTGTTCCATTACTTTTCTGTGCTTATGCAAAAGATATCATGGATATCTTTATTCTATTGACACAGAAATTTCCATACTGGACAATTATATCAGTGATATTTGTCCTTAACTTTTCAATGTGGCAATGTCTGCAGAAATTTTAGAAAGGACACCGGACTTCTGGGTTTGTGTCATATTTACCTCATACAGAGGTACCGATTTAGCGCTTTTCTTGGTCGTCTACAAGGGCCTTGCAGGATATTTTTCCATTGTAATACTGGGACATATTTATTCCTTGATGGGAGAAAAATGCAGGTACATTTTGCTTTATTTTCCTATGACATCCTCTGAAGCTTGGGAATGGGTCATATCAAGTGATAAATTAGATAAGCGACATTAAAAATCTCAGACCTATCCGGTCTATTCACAAACTCATGTTTAGGAAAACGCCCAGATTTTTAGGTCCAGAAAGAATACTTCTCCAGGTTAGAGCAGCCACCTTCTTTTCATGATTTGAGAATTTCACCTAGCACATCTCTCCTATTATAGGAAAGTCACACTTTAGTAGTTATTTTAATAACTCTCTCTCTCCTATTTGAGAAGCACATTGTAACTGCAGCTCTTGTTTTGATGTTTTTTTCCCAAGTTTATGAATTTATTATAGGATACCAGCAATATTGTTCCAGTGTTTGGATCCACTGTAGCAGGTTCCAATGCAGAAGGCCCTGCTAAGCCATTATATACTTGAGGGGTTTTCTTTTCATTCCAGCAGTACCTATTATTTGTCTTTTCTTTACGTGTTGCGTACTGGATCCATAGTGCCTGGTCCCTCTGAAACAATACCATACCAGTTATGTGTACGATCTGAGAAGATATAATTCAACAATTTTCAAGTCAGCAGGTGTAAATTCTAGCTAGGTATTGAGGTGATGCATATTTAACCATGACACTTTACAGAGCCAATCAAATACAGAATAGCTGACTGGCTGATCTGATGAAAAGTGTCCAAATTCATCAAGGCATATATAGAACTATTCCATGTTCTACAGAAACTGGTAATATCATTCTGTGGAGAAAAAGCAAAAAGTTCCCTGTAGAAACGGCGTTGTGTAACAGCTTGCATTCTGTCCACTCTTCACACACAGAAAGAGCAGTGACCTTGTTGGGCAAAAGACGTCTTTATAAAAAATTTAGTCATTTTGTAGAAAAGAAAACACAAGAGCAAATCTGTTTTGGTATACACAAAGCATATTCTTGTAGAAGATCTATTTTTAAGAATTAGGTCAACTTTATAGTTTACCTTTTTTATGTAGTGGAGCATGAGAACTTCATTATTTTAGCTGAATTATTAATGTACTCTATATTCACGAAAAGTAACCTTATTGTATTTTAATATAAATTTTGTTTAGCTAACAGAAATCTCCCTTTCATTGTTATTTTCCTTTCACAATTGTTTGTAGGAGTGACCAAATTCTCCTGTGAGGCAATTATTCTTGCAAAAGAAATAGTTTATTATTTGGGTTGGAGTATGTATGGATGTTGGTGGTTGTGCATATGCCTCTGTCTGTGGAAATGATATACATAAATACCCTTTAAGTAGCAAGTAATAATCAATTTTGAGAAAAATATTTAGTTTTGTAACTCAAGGACCTCTAAGATACCTAACAATTATCCACCTTGTCTGCAACAGTAAAGATGGATAATACAGCAGTGTGACTTAAAAATTGATTTTAGCTCCACTCAGTTGAGCATAAAGGAAAATATATGACCTGCTGAGGAGACATAGTAAGCCTGCAGCCTATAGTATATCACTGCCAAAAGTTAGAAAAGGCTTTAAAAGACCTTGCTATTTAAAATGGAGTTTTCTGTTGATGCAAATTACCAACTAAACTTTTATTTGACCTTGAAAAACTGTAGCCCATGATCACCTCATACCTGCAGTGCAGATACAACATCCTGAAAATTTTATTCTATATGTGTTCTGAGAAGCACCTGTGAAAGGAAATAACTGTCCCTGATTCATCTGGAAAAGCTTGAGACCTTCTCATGACAGTATTATAGGCCTCCATAGGGTTATTTTAGACTGTTACAGCTTCAGGCTACTGGCTCCATTAGAACTAGTCCGCTTTTTGTATCTTCTTTAAGCAAAATATTGAAGACTAAAAGAGCTTAACCGTTTGCAATTTCCAGCAAAGTAACAGGAATAAGAGGTAGATTTTTTGAAGTCTCATTGGTAGAGCTAAGGATTCCAAAAATGCTGCTGAACTGCTGCCACAAAATTTGGCTAGAAAGAGCTAATGTATGTTTGAAACTTGAAATTTAGAAGTGCAGATGTGATCTTATGCATAAAATAATTTAAATAATTTAGCAAAAAAAGTTAAAGCTGATTAAAATTAAAACATGTCATTTGTCACCAGCTCTGAGAGCATATGCAGTCAGTTTCTGCATGCAGACTTATGCATGGTTATTTGTTAAAATATAATACCTTGGCAGTGTGTCACTAATGCTATGACTCAGTTTCTCTGTAGCTACTGGGCAGGTCTAAAAATGTATTGGCAAAGCACCTCATTGTTGACTGCATTGCCAATTAGCACCAGTTCCAATACCAACAACACCACAGTGGGTTGAGTGTGTCCCTGGCAAATGCACAGAAGATACTCAACAGATTGTTACTCCACATCAAGTGCGAAGTTTCTTTTTCATTCAATGCAGCTGTGTTTGATCTCTAAAAGGTAACAGGTATGAAACAATTTTTACATCTGTTACACTTCCTAATTTTGCTTCCACTATAAATATTAATAATATAATAGAACATAATGGAAATAATTACTAAAAGGTTAAAAAATACAAATTTGGTATCAGATACTTTCCTGCTCAGTTACACTGCTTGTCCCACAATTTGTCAGTAATTTTCAGCCCAGAAAGCCAACCGTATCCTGGGCTGCATCAAAAGGAGTGTGACCAGCAGGTCGAGGGAGGTGATCCTTCCCCTCTACTCTGCTCTTGTGAGACCTCACCTGGAGTATTGTGTGCAGTTCTGGTGTTCTCAACATAAAAAGGACATGGAACTGTTGGAACAAGTCCAGAGGAGGGCCATGAGGATGATCAGGGGACTGGAGCACCTCCCGTATGAAGACAGGCTGAGGAGCTTGGAGCTGTTCAGCCTGGAGAAGAGACAGCTGTGTGGAGACCTCATAGCAGCCTTCCAGTATCTGAAGGGGGCTATAGGGATGCTATAGGGATGCTGGGAAGGGACTCTTCATTAGGGACTGCAGTGATAGGACAAGGGGTAACGGGTTAAAACTTAAACAGGGGAAGTTTAGATTGGATATAAGAAGGAAATTCTTTCCTGTTAGGGTGGTGAGGCACTGGAATAGGTTGCCCAGGGAGGTTGTGAATGCTCCATCCCTGGCAGTGTTCAAGGCCAGGTTGGACGAGGCCTTGGGTGATATGATTTAGCGTAAGGTGTCCCTGCCCATGGCAGGGGGGTTGGAACTAGATGATCTTAAGGTCCTTTCCAACCCTAACGATTCTATGATTCTATGATTCTGTGATTCTATGAAAGAGAAAAATATTGAATGGTACTTTTAGTAATCAAAAGATATCTGTGGAGAAAAAAAATGGTTTTCAGAATTTTGATGGAATTTCTCCATATCAGTGTGATCCCAAACTTTTTCATTCCATATTTTACATTAAGAAAAGGCAAGAGACCACTTTTTTTTGTTGTGCTTTTCTTCTTAAAATCTCAAAAATTTTGTGGCTCTAAAGGGCAAAGTCTCGTGAACTGTTGCTAGCAAAGACTGCCTATGAAAAGATAAATAAATGTAAATGTAACATGGTGGAAGAGTTGGGCTATCCCTGGCACTCCCAGGAAAATCACTAACATAGAATTTCTCTCTCTTTCTTTGTAGTTCTTTGCCAGTGTTGAAGTAGAAGGAACCTTTCATCATCTACACTCTCAGTTCTGCAAGTAAGAAATCTGTGAAGAAGTCCATATGTAATCAGCTGAACAACCACGAATCAGGCCAAATCTCATACCTTGCAACAATACGTTTATGAAAGAAGCCTGCCTAATTTTCCAAAGATCAGACACTGTACCTATTTGTCTTTTATTACCTGTGAACAATTAGCTGTTGACTGTGAACTAACATCAGCAGTACTTTATATGAGTTATGATTTTTCTGTAATTCTGTTGTGGCTCCAGAAGTGTAACTAGAAGTGGATGTTGGCACTATCTCATCACTTAAAACAAGTTTATTAATTTAATCACTGCTACTTTGCAGCAGGGATAAAGGTTCTGGACTTTCCTCTGAAATGGAATAGCAGGAACTGGACTGCAAGTGATTGAAAAAATGGTCTCTCTTTTTCCCTTGAGAACTCCTGTTTGACTTCAAATCCCTGAAAACAGTAGTGCTCTCCTTCATATTCAAAACCTGCTTACTTTTTTATTTTTTATATATATACATATCCCATTAGAATGTCTTGCTAGTCATTCTTGCTATTAAAAATTTTCACTGTTTATTAACAGAGGCCATCTGGACACATCTTAACCATTTTTAAACAAAAGAGAAAATAAACTCCCTTTTCACTCCATTCATCACTAAAAAGTTTCTCCTCCATATCAGTGTGGAAATGGTCTTTTCTTCACTTTAAATAAATAAATCAAAAGACAATGATTCTGTTTATGATCTCATTATGACTAACTTAAACTGAATTATTCTTCTGAACTCAGTGGAATTAAACTGATTTTGAACTGGAACCACAGAAAATTCCACTCTTTCTAGTTATTTTTATATAGGTCAGAGTGACTTAGAGCTGTCTGGAAACTGATTGAGAAAAATGGCTAACTTGAAATGTGTGCTCTTAAAAGACTTTAAGTTCTACATAATTCAGTGGGGATGGCACCAGAATAGTCATGCAGAAATTACTTTTTGAACTCATAAAACTAAATAGCCTGCATAATCTCTTCTGTATGATTTTAACACATCCTGTTGTTAGCACAGCAATCTTACCTCTTTCAGGTTTGTCGATTGTCTAAAAAAATAGAGAAGATCTATTACATTGCCTTTCTGTTAACTTTTCTAGGGTTTATAACTAGGAAGCACAGAGAACATGCCCATTTAAAAGCCTGAAAATACATTTCTGTGAGTTTTGCTCACTATTTACTTTCCCTGTTTGGTGAGCTCTCCTTGGGAATAGTTCAAATTCCTTCTTTTTACAGACCTGTCAATGCACCCTAGAGAAAAGCACTCAGTAAAGCTTGTAAGGGCTCATGTCCACTTGGGTAGCTGTGCTGGTGCTGTACTATGCATTGAAGAGGCTGAGTGTATAGAATGGGTTAATGAGCATAACTGATTGATATAACAGGGTCACAGAGAATTTTCAGCTGCTTTGAGATTTCTGACTAATGAATTCTGAAAGTCATACATAGTTTGGCTTAATCTTAGTGTTTGTGCTGAACTGTGGATGTGGACTCTTGTCTGGAAGGCACAGCTGCCATGTCCTCAACCTGGTCAGTGCCATGTGGCATGCATCAGAATATGAATTTTGCTGTGAACTTTATTGTGGATGGTTTCAACCTGAAGGTTTCTCTCATGATAAGAAGCTACTTCAAACCCAATGTTTGTACTCTTATAATAAATCTCACTGACATAGAAGTAAAAATGGAGTGAGAAAAGATTCCATTGCATGGCTATGTTGCTGCTGCTCTCATGCCCCCTCATTCTGTGTTTGCTGTATTGGTATTCATCTTTGTAATTTTCCATTTTTCACAATCTATCAATCACACAAGCATACTGTTGTATCCACAGGCGTGCTTGCCACTCCTCTTCAGCAGCTGAATACAGCAGAGCTTCACCATTTTTACCAGTGAAGCATCTGACTCTGCTTTTTCAATTGCTAATTCATTGAGTTCTGTGAAAGCCACTTTAGTGATTAGCATTTCAGGAATGGAAATGGGAGGACTTTTCATGTACCCGACTGAACTGTTCAGATGGAGAGGAAATACAGAAATGATCTACACACCCAAACAGTGCTTTGTCCATGTGTACCCATTACATGAGGAAGGCAGTGTGCATGCTGTCTCATCCTCTAAGCACACAGATGCTGCATTCAGGGGTATTTCACAGGTGGCTGAGGCTTTTTTCAGGTTTCAGTTCCTGTTGGGGATGTCAAAGTGCTTCTGATACAGGAACCTGAAGGGACCTGAAAACATGCTTTGAAATGTTGCAAGTATGGCAGCTGTGCATTAGAGCTGGGAGGGAGGAAGGAAGAACAGGAGATTACAGAAGGAATATTCTGATGTTACAGAAAATCTTCAAGATTTAACCTATTTTCTTGTTACAAAAGCTCCCAAACCTTGTAAAACATTTTTTCTCTGTGGGCTATTTTCCCCTGTAAAGGGGAAAGAAAAAAAAATAAATCTAAAGATGTAAAATTGCTCTCTACTCTTAAACAAGAATTTAGGAACAGCTGTCCTGAGTTATATCAATGCTCTGTCTAGGCCTGGACCCTGTCTCTTGCAGGAGCCAGTGGTGCATGTCTAGGGAAAGAGTGTAAGAGGAGGGCAAATGAGATGTGCCCCCGTTGCATGGTCCGTCTCTCCACTGAGCTGAATTTTATAACCTCTTGATATTGAGATGGTGCATGCTCATTTAACAGATTTTTCCCAGTAAGCTAGCACAACTGGTTATGAATGCAAATAAACTGTTAGCAGCCATGGCATACTAGGGAAAGAATTTCACAGATTTGCTATGTATATTTTTGAGAAAGCATTTCCTTTTCTTGTGTAGAAAAGACATGGACCTCTTGAAGTGGGCCCAGATGAGGGCCACAGAGGTGATCAGCAGGCTTGATCACCTCTCCTGTGAAGACAGGATGAGAGAGTTGGGCTTGTTCAGCCTTGAGAAGAGACAGCTCTGGAGAGACCTTATTGTGGCCTCTCAATACTTAATGGGGGCTTACAAGCAAAATGTGAACAGACTTTTTAGCAAGGCGTACTGCAATAGGACAAGGAGTAATGGTTTTAAACTGAAAGAGGGTAGAAATTGGAAGACATTGGTAGAAAATCAAAAGAATTTTTTGGATGACAGTGGTGAAACCCTGAAGTGGTTTCCCAGAGAAGTGATAGATGCTCCATTGCTGAAACATTCAAGGTCAGGTTGAGCGGGCTTCTGAGCAACCTGATCTAGTTGCAGATGCTGCCTCTCATAGAATCACAGAATAGTTTGGGTTTGAAAGGACATTAAGATAATCTAGTTCAAATGCCCCTGCCATGAATAGGGACGCCTCACCCTAGAACGTGTTGTCCAATGCTCTGTCCAGCCTGGCCTTGAATATGGCCAGGGATAAAGCATTTACTTCTTTGAGCAACCTGTTCCAGTCCCTCACAACCCTCACAGAAAAGAATTTCTTCTTTATATCTAATCTTCATATGGGAGGTGCTCCAGTCCCCTGATCATCCTTGTGGCCTTCCTCTGGACTTGTTCCAACAGTTCCATGTCCTTTCTATGTTGAGGACACCAGAACTGTACACAATACTCCAGGTGAAGTCTCACGAGAGCAGAGTAGAGGGGCAGGATCACCTCCTTCGACCTGCTGGTCACGCTCCTTTTGATGCAGCCCAGGATACGGTTGGCTTTCTGGGCTGCAAGCGCACACTGAAGCTGGCTCATGTTCATTTTCTCATCAACCAACACCCCCAGCTCCTTCTCTGCAGGGCTGCTCTGAATCTCTTCCTTGCCCAACCTGTAGCTGTGCCTGGGATTGCTCCATTCCAGAAGACCATTACATGGATTCCCTCCTATAATCACAATTAACTTAACCTTCCAAATTCCACCTTAAGTTGGTATAAAATACCCTTTTTCAACATATGGTATCCAAAAAGCCTAGAAATTTCCTTCTAAATTTCAATTTGCTCTCTTTAATATTAACTTTTAATCTGGGGAAAAACAGCTTTTGTGAAGTGTCTTTTTCAAAGCAGGTATTTTTATTCTTTTACAACTCACATAAAGTGAGAAAAAGTGACTGAAAATGTGTTTGAGAAGTTTTACTAATTTCCTATTAAGGTGAAATTGTAAAGGCTTTTACTTCCATTTATGCCTATGGCTTAGAAGCACACAATGGCAAGAAGGATTAAGAGAAACCACATGTAGTGTTCATCAGCGGTTTTTTATGACATAATTTGTGAAACACATTAATTAAAACACATGAAACAAACTGTGATACTTCACAATTTACTACACTTGCAGATCCATTTTGCTCCTTTTGCTGGAGAAGATATTACAGGCAGAAGGTGATGCACTGTTGGAAAGGATAAAAACAAATGTTTTTTGACATGTAGTTTCACAATGAAAAATTCTGAGGGAATGGACATAACTGCCATCTAAGTAAGGTTTCTTACTTGCCCTCCATGGAAAGATGTAAAATGTCTACTAAAATTGCAGTGGACCACTATTTTTGTCTTCAGAACTTAAAGCCAAAAAGAAGGGAATTTTAGAGACAATCAGTATTTTACTGTTTTAGAGAAATGATCAAGAATGTGAAAAATATTGTGGTAGGATAACATACAAACCTTCATTTAAAAAAATGGGTCCAGTATTATCTTTCCTCATGAAATTTCAGAGGTCTGAGAAAAATCTTGAGACTTTGTTTCAGGTGACATCAGCTGGAAGAGTCTTCACTGACAAGCAGGAAAGAGAGGGGCTGGAAAAGAGGAAGAAAATGAGCAGGGCTCAACCTGGCTTACTCAAGAGGCTAGCATGGGAAACCACTGGATAAAAGGTTTGATAAAAGGTGCAAAGCACCTAAAAAGCCTCTGATGCAGGCAGTGCTAAAGTCATTTTTGTTGCTTAACTTCAAACATGGCTGACCAAGACAGTCTTACGTCTGGTGCTGGAATAAAGCTTTCTCACTGTTGGCATTTCCCTCTTTAATTTCACTTGTGTACAGTGGAGTGAGTTCACCTCCAGTGCATTTGCCCAATGTATGTGTTTGTCCTGCATGAGTGGTTAAACCTTGTGTCTGAAGGGAGCTGTGCAGTCCCACTTACAGAAATCTGCCTCCCAGACAGCAGTGCAGGAGCAGGGGAGGCTGGGCTGTGGAGGCTCACACCTTCATGCTCAGTATTTCATGCCTCGCCAGCTGCATCCTACCCTACCAAAAAATATTTTATGCGGAACTAATTTTATTATAAGAAAAGCATTTCAGGGGCTGCTACCATACCTGTGATATTTGAAATATGAATTCAAAATTCACAGCTTATCAATAAAAACACATTGACTTTCATAGAGGTTGTCTGGCAAATTTGAGTACATCAGTGCAAACATTTACTTACATCATGTTCACAGATGATAAACTGCAGTTGCTAAATTTGTTAATTAGATCTTGGTTAAGCTTTGCCCTCCTTGCTTTTTTGCAAACCTTTAATATTCGAGCATGCAATTTGCATGCATAAGTCAACACAAGCACTGAAGGAAGCGCTTGTTTAGGTAATAAGATAAGGAGGTGCTCTCTCCACTTTTGGGTTTTAGCCGTCACAGAGGTACCGGTTCCCAGGATTCATAGCTGCTGCTTATTCAGGCAGCTCTGTGGTTTGTGCTGCATATTAATTCCTGTCCAACATGGGAATTCAGTTTGTACTGTACATTTAATTTCTTCACAGATTTAGATTTATTTCGTGTTCTTTGCTTTTAATTAACTCTCTGGCACAGCTGCTGGACAGAATATAAGAACTCATTGCTCTCCCTGTGTTGCCAGTACACCAGCAATCATTTACCACTTAGATGGTGGTGCAGGAGCTATCAGTTTCCATGACAACGAGGGCCGTGGTGATTGATTCCTTGCCAGTATGGCATCACCACAGGGAGCAAGGCTTGTGATTTTTGCATGCTTGCAACATCCATCTAATTAAAATGGGATTAAAGAATCATCCCTCTATATATTCAACAACTGCACTGCAATCCATGTATGTAAATGTCAGCTCTATTCAACACAGTAGTTGGAGTGTTTATAAAGAAACAGTTACTTTGCTCCCAGTGTCTTGCTATGGGGAGTGGGGGGACGGCATAAAAATAGAAAAATATGTACAGCCTTATTTTGGCTACTAAAATACAATTAAATATAAATCCTTTCACTAATGCTGAAGTACTGTGCAAATTGCGTCCTGTTTCCAAATCTGAATCATGACAATAGGGAGCAAAGATGGCAGAGCTGTTACAGCTCTGCAGATGTGCTGATGGCTAACCCAGAAAAATGTATCAAGCCTGTCCTGGAAATTCATTAATTAATTTAGTGTGTATGAATTATTTATTTGTCAAAAGCCTTTAATTCGTATGATTGATTTTAGTTCAGTGGCATCTCCTGAGAGCAAAGTAATCCTTGTGTTCTCATAATTTTTCTTTCATAGAGCATTCCTCAAGTCTTATAACGGTTACTTGGAAATTTGTGAAATCTTTGCAGATCAGGGAAGATGACAGATCAATAGTATGCAAGGAGACTCCAGATGACATGAGAAACTTCGGGATTTTTTTGAGGGCTAAAAATTAAGCCATTTTTTTTACATCACTATTTATTACATTACTAGATATAAATGCAAAGAGAAAAAAAGAAAAAGGACAAAGGGTGACTTATCTGTTAGGAATTTTTGTTTGTATATCACTATTTCTTCAGTATAACACTGACAAAATAGTCTGTTAACATGAAAAATGACAGTTTGCAGTACCTAATGGTCTCATGTCTGTATGTGTTTCATTTTGCAACCTACTTCTGTATTACAAAACTTAGAAATATTGTATAAATTATGGATAAAATTAACAATCTGTGGGATTTTATCTAAAAGCCCATGGATGCTAGTCACAGGGCTAAATTTTTTTTTTTTTTTAAAAGCTATTTCCTCTTACAACAGCAGAAAATTGACTGTATAATGGGCAGCAATATACAGATGGTAGAAAAGCCATGTACCGTACAGGAATGCTGTGTTTTATTATGCTTCCATAACAAAATCCTCTCTCGTGAGCAAATCCCGCCCTGGTCTGGGAGGACAGAAATCAGAGAACAGAGGTGAATAATTTTGGTACAGAGGAATCATTCTGGTGGGGCAGCTATAAAAGTCCGGAGTGAGTGGTCAAAAGTACAGAAATGGAGACAACCAGGATGAGAACACAGTGAATGTTTCTGAATGAAATCTCATTGAGGCTTCTAACAAATTCACCCTGCCAAATTTTCTGAGGGGATGGGCATGACACAGCAATCCTAAGGTCTCCATCCTGCCCTTCTTGTGGCTTTGGGTCCCTCTGGGAGAACACAGCTCCTCTGGTTGAATGTCAGGGCTCCTACCAACAGCGGTAAAGAGTATTTGCCCTTCTTCAGTCCCAGAAATTACACAGGTTTTACACAGAATTCCTTTTAAGTTCAGCTGCACCTGAACTTGAGGAATAACCCCTTAGCCCAACCCAAGCCTGCAGAAGAAAGCAGGGATCCATCCCTTCAGCTCACAAAATGTGGATCAGGCTCAGGATAAAAACTCAGCCAGATACAGGTTGTACATTGCTGCCTTTTCCATGTCCCTTTGACAAGTAAATCACTGTCACAATAGCTGTGAAACTATTGCAAGTCCTTCTACAGAAATTGTAAAGGGAGTGAAGACTGTGCAAGCTATGATAGTAAGGACCACAATTATTTTGATTCTAAATGGCTTAATCCACCTTACTGTCCATCCTAGACCCCCTGCAAAACAATGTACAACAAACAAAGAAACAAACCAAAACCAGACAAAGGCAAAGCTAATAGCAATGAAAAATCTCTGGGCATCTTTAAGTATTTGAGGATTTAACTAAAGCTTTTGTCCCTATCTCCCATAGTGGTCTCCTAGAGAAACTGGCTGCTCATGGCGTGGATAGGTGGATCCTTCATTGGGTTGGAAACTGTCTGAACAGCCAAGGCCAAAGAGTGGTGGTAAATGGTATCATATCTAGCTGACAACTAGTCACTAGTGGTGTCCCTCAGGGCTCAGTTAGGGCCAGTGTTGTTTGATATCTACATTTATGATCTGGATGAGGGGATTGAGTGAAGGCTCAGTAAAATTGTGGACAACACCAGGTTGGCTAGAAGTGTGATCTGCTGAAGGATAGGAAGACTCTGCAGAGGGATCTGGACAGGCTGGATTGATGGGCTGTGGCCAGTGGTATGAGGTTCAACAAGGCAAACAACCAGGTCCTACATTTGGGCCACAACAACCCCATCTAATGCTACAGGCTTGGGGAAGAGTGGCTGGAAAGCTGTTATGTGAAAGGACCTGGGGGTGCTGATTGACATCTGCTGAAGATAAGCCAGCTGGTGCCCAGGCAGCCAAGAAGACCAACAGCATCCTGGTCTGTATCACCAATAGTGTGGCCAGCAGGGCCAGGGCAGTGATCATCCCCCTGTACTGGGCACTGGTGAGGCTGTATCTCGAGTACTGTGTTCAGTTCTGGCCCCCTCACTACAAGAGAGACACTGAAGCACTGCAGAGGGTCCAGAGAAGGGCAAAAAAACTGATGAAGGGTCTGGAGCGTAAGTCTGATGAGGGGAAGCTGAGGCCACTGCCGTTGTTTAGTCTGGAGAAGTGAAAGCTCAGGTGGGACCTTACTGCTTTCTACAGCTACCTGAAAGGAGGATGCAGAGAGGAGGTGGCTGGTCACTTCCACCAAGTAACAAGTGATAGGACAAGTGAAAACAGCCTCAGGCTTCACCAAGGGAGGTTTATACTGGATATAAGGAAAAATTTCTTCACAGAGAGGGTGCTCAGGCATTGGAACAGCCTGCCCAGGGCAGTGGTGGATTTGCTGTCCCTGGAAGTATTAAAAATTCTGTGTAGATGAGGCCCTCAGTGATATGGTTTAGTGGTGTTCGGGGCAGTCCTGGGGTAATGGTTGGACTTGATGATCTTAAAGGTCTTTTCTAACCTAGTTGATTCTGTAATTCTGTGATCCTGTGATCTTCCTGCACTAGGCAAAAGCTCTGCCTTCCTCCATAGAGGAAGCCCAAGAGGCATTCAATGATCTTGCCTTCTGATGCATGTTACCTGGTAGAGAACAATCTTTCCTTCAGGACTGAATTTATGATTTCTGGTACTTGCACTTGGTTTTCTTTCAGAGAGCACCTAGCAGTTCTCTCAGATCCTTAAAGACAGCACTCTCTGTACGTTAAAACTGGCCAATTACACCTGCCTGAACTTTCTTCTTCTTCTACATCTCATGAGTTATTCCACTTGAACAGGGAAATGCTTTGGAACTTTGTTATCCACAAATTTATAGCAAGCAGCTAGAAAATCTTCTGTCAAACTGCAGCATGTAAAATTACATAATTAGCTGAAGAAATGCTACATTTCTCATTAAATAATGACCTGTTACCTCCAAATTACAGAATAAAAATATTTTAAATCTGCAGGTAGAGGATGAAGGACACTAAGGTGAAATTTTTAAAATAGTTTATCTGCAAAACACAGGGAATATTTTCTTAAACAAATACATCGAAAAGTCAGCAAATACTACCATGCTAAATTTGCATATTTGATTCTGATGTGCAAAAGCAGGTACCTATGCCTGCCTCAAATACTTTTCACAATATAAACATCCTTATGGTTTCAGGACCATCAGCTCTAGAATATCCTAGAATTATGCTGAGTTAGATGTAGTCAATGGCTGTTTCATGTATAAGGCTTTGGCAGATAATGCATCTTTTCACCAGCAAGCAGGACTTCAATTTTGTGCATCTTCATGTGCAGCACAGCAATGGAAACTAGAAAAGCCCTAAGCAAGTAAGGTTCCATAAGTTTAACAGTATGCCATCTAGTTTCCAGGTGGATAAATAAAGTATTAAAATTGGAAACTGAGATCTTTATGTAGGATCTTAAAAATGCATAGAATTTTCTATTAACTCCATATTGACCCAACACTATATTAGGATTAGTTAGCTTGCTTCTTTCCCTTGGCTCGATATCAGGGGCACCCCAGGTACTATTTCTGCCAGTAACAGTTAAAACTGATGCTGAATCAGGCCTGTATTTGCAAATAGCATGCTCTTGATGTTTTCTTCTGCAGAAACAAACTAAATCAAGTTGATAAAGTTAACTTGTCACAGCAGTATGTAAAAGATTGCTGTAAGGTTGAGTAAAAAAATGTTGCTGAAAAAAAGAATCTTGGGAAATAACTGCTCAAACTATTTTCTGAAAAAATTTAAAGCCTTTAAAATAACAAATGCAATAGAAGAAACGAGGTTCAGACTGTGAAACAGCCATGTAAAATAATGACAATAAAGCTCAATATTTTAAAGCAAAATATTGCAATGAATATAAAATTGTGTAGAGAATGGAGACTTGATCTTGTGTATAGCCAAAATCCTTCATATTCCAACGGACAAAATGATCTACTCCAGCCTTGTCCCCTGCTTCCTTTCCCAGCAAAGATGTCCTGGTGTCTTTCATCCTTTACACTTAGCTGAATATGCTGACAAGGGAAAGGTGCCAACCATCTGCATGCTCTGCTTGCAGAGCAGTCTACAAGGACAACACACCAGTAAACTTCTTTACCTCCTTGCTACACCTTAGATATTTTCTGGAGGAATCCCTGCAGATGGTGTTTAGTGTTTCTCCTTAACCAGTCCTCTGTGACCCTAATGAATTCAGAATACTCCTTATCACCTACTAACATCAAATACAATTAGCATTTTTATTTTTATTTTTGAACATGGAGAACTGCCTATTCTGAACACAGCTGAGACAATTCAACTCACTTCATTCAAGCCAATGGAGAGCTCATAAATGCTCTATTTAAAGGCCTATTTTTATATGAAGTATCCTGTATCCTGTGCTGGCAGCATCCTGCTATCTCTGCAGTCAGTCTTTTTAGTCTTTCACACAGGTAGAATGCAAACACTGTTTACTTTTTTATTTTTTGAGCAAGCACTTACTATGCTGACGGAGGACCATTCGCTGTACATCTTTAGTACTCTATTGTGTATCTCTAAGAGTGGTCTGAATGTAGGCTGACTAACCATTATTGTTAATTAATAGCTGGAGAGATATTGCTAGTGAAGTGAAACTGCTGATCTCAACTTATTTACTGGTGTGGAAAATTATTGAAAGCAAGTGAGGTTTGTTTTTTTTTTTCCAGAGGTTAGTTTTTTGAGTTTCATGGCTGAAATATTAATGCAAAACCTGATGCTCACATTGCAGAATTTTGCAGTTAATAAAAAGGACAGCCAGGGAAACATCAGTAATAGGGTTTGAAATACATGTTCATAACTCATGTATAGTTTTACATTTCTGTCTCAGTAAGTGATCACAAGTCACACTAGGTTGGAAAGGAATATAGGAAGCTGAGAAGAAAAAGTCAGTGACCATTATCTTATCACATATCCTGCCTTGAAGAACTTCATGTCTATGTTTTCCATTTCTGATGTCTGATGAGGGGTAAAACATGATTTTAACACAAGCTGTGACATTAAAGCCCTTTGGCTCATTTGCAAAGCACAAGAAATTGTATGTTTGGTATTATTTTCTGCTACTAGATCCTGACAAACTATCTTGACAGAAGTACAGTTTCATGAGCCCTGCTACTTGTCCTGTTTGTGAAGGACTTTTGGTCACAGCCAATGCTTCAGACACTTTCAGGGGCCACCTGGGGAAACAAAACCCTGTTTTTTTTTGAGAACAGAAGATAGAGCTACAAATGGAGCATCATACACAGTTGTACACATTTCAGGTCCTTCGGGATAGCTGTTTCCAATAAGCACAGAGGAAAGTCCTAGCCAGTAATTTTCAATCTGTAGAATGGATACCAGTGGGGTACTCCTTGTTACTGTCTTCCCTCTCTGCCCATTGCTCCTAAGCTCACCTCTGTAGGTATGTATATGATCTGATACGAGATCTTAACATTAACAATGTTTTTAATAGATTTTACTCGCCTGAAGCTGAAAAAAAAGGTGTTGCTGGTTTCCCAGAGCTTTGAAAAAAACCTGTAAAATCTAGGTAAGTACAGGAAAATGAAATCAGCTTGCAGAACCTCCAGGGCAAACAAACTTATAAAGTATCACCAGTGGGGATTCCTCTTATGTTCTAACATAGGAGTGACTGAGTTTTGGTCATTTTGGCACAGCTTTCAATTAATTCTTCTACTAGCCCTCTTGTGTTGATAACTGCCAATGTGCTTCTCCTAAGATGAAGCCTCCACCCTGCTTGCTGCAGTCTTACCCATTACCTATACCCATACCCATTACCCATTACCCACAGTACAGAGATGATTGCTTCCACCTTGCCACAGCTTCTTGCAAGCACACACTGACTGTTGGTGCCTCAAAGCATTCTCTTCTCTGCAGACACTGTGTTTCCCACAAGTAGCCTGCATTGCCTTCACTGGATATAGGAATTAGTATGCATTCTGGCCATTCCCAGCAACAGGACAGAGTAGCTTACAGCAGGAGCTGGTGGGAGGCCCTGTGATGGCTCCATTTGCAGGACCTGGCCTAAAGGACATCTTGCATGCTCACAGCTGAAGCTTTTTCCTCCTGTGAAGCTGAAGAAAGGGGCAAAGATTTGGCTTTCAATTTTCATTCATTAATATTTCTGGGATCCTTTTTGGGGAACTTCTCCTCTATGTCATGGAAAAAAAATCTATCTGCTTCATCTTTTCTTTGCCCATTGCAGTGATCCCAGTAAGTTTTTTCAGTGCAAATAATGACCTTCGGTCACTGAGACTTCAGAGACTTCTGAACAAAGACATTAGATTTGGCCCCTTTCTTTCATATTTGTGTCCCCAAGCATTCATTTTCAGGAACAACTTTCTAAAATGAAGTATGTCCCCCTTTATGCCCCAGCTCAGCCAGGCATTTAAAGTTAAGATGAAAGATGTACAAATGGTAAGCGTGTGATAACTCTCATATCTTTTGCCCTTGTGTGGGTAATAGAAATAATTACCTCTAGACGTATCATTGCACTGTGCACAGTAGGCACATATGAGATTGCCAGGTGTTGAATATGATAGGAAATGTGGAGCCTGGTTATATATGCTAGAATCCAAGTACTGCAAAACATCTCTTTTCAATGAGATGAAAAGAAAGAATTTAAAGATCCAACTTAATTTTTCAACTGCAGTCAAGCAGCACAGTGTTTCAAGATGAATTTGTTAATCACATGGGACTAGGGGTTCTATGTGGTAATAAAAGACTAGAAAAGCATTTCCTAGTGGGCAGCAATAACTGTTCCAGTCTGTTTAAGTAATTTTTTTTTTTCCTTTGCTAGTTTAATTTCCCCTGCCCTGCTGTCTGCTCCAATTTATTTAAGTTGAAAGTGAATGCAAAGCTGGTGGATGGCACTGGATTTGTGACTGTGGAAATGAAATCCACTCAGGCACAGAGGCTGTGTGAAATTTACCCTTAACACAGCAAGGCAATGCAAGATCTCAACTCCAATAAAGATGTCCACACTGCTGCCTTTGGAGAAGGTCTGAGTGGCATATGAGCCTCTCCCAGCCCAGCTGCCTGGCCATGGTGTGGCCATGGCCAAAATGATCGTGGCAGGGCCAGCTCACATGCTGTGCTGTCAATGCCTCACAGCTCTTGCTTGGGCAGGCGAGACCTTGGTTTTGCAAGTCAGTTGGTATTCCAAGTCACTTGGTTTCACCTCCCTATGTGGACTTCTGGCAGGGACACTGAGCATCTCAGCTGGAAAGGCAGCTGTCAGGTCATTTTCTGAACCCATCAGCAACTTGACAGGAGACCTCAAGCAGCTCTCAGGTGATTATTCAGATATGTATCTGAATAAGCACATACGCAGTGTGATCCCTCCTGTAGCTCTACACAACGCTTGATTTATTACCGAGTGAATGACTGTGCAAGCTAGTAGGCAGCACACTGCTCAAAGAAATTGTCTCACTACGGACCCTTTCAGAAAGTCTAAACCAAATTACGTAAATTCACTGCATCTTATTTCTCTCTATGCAGAAATGGGCTAAACGAGTTCACTGTCACGGATGCCTTGATTATTTAGAAATACAATGACTAAAAACTAAAAAAAAATGTGCACTGCTCAAGCATGAAGGAATGCATTTCTTCAAAGTCTCCAAAGCTATTTAGTTAGACTCATGTTTACATCCTTTTTTTATGCATTTATTCCGACGATGTATACAAACAGATGCTGAATTTTTCTTCTTTGATGGAGTGTTTAAGAACAGGAGAAGTTTCTGAAAATAGTGGTTTTGTGCATTTGCAAGTGTAAAAATGAGCAAGCAGTTTGGATCCTTCATTACTGTCTCTTAAAAAGGAGGGGAAAAGGAAAAAAAGCTAGACATAATCAGAAAGTGACAAAGACACCACATAAAGAAACAACTTTTCAAACTATAAGTTTTTATTTCTCAGATAATCAGTCATCATAAAAAAGCTTTCCAGGGCTTCTCACCAGCTAATTTACCCTCTCTGCTCATTGAAAAATGGTTCTGGTATTGCTGTGGAATAGCAACACCAAATTTCCTTCTACCTTTCTGAGATTAATTAAACTTGAGGCAGCTAACTTCACTGAAAGATTTCTATTCACATTTAAGTTATATAGTTGTCACTGCTCTCCCTTCACCTGCACCTCTTTTTCCTTCTATGTTCTGCTAGACAAGATCCCTTCCATGCTTTTCTTTCAAAATCCTTCACTGTTTCTGTTTTTCTTTTAAAACAATGTTAGAATCATAGAATAGTTAGGGTTGGAAAGGACCTTAAGATCATCTAGTTCAAATTCCCCTGCCATGGACAGGGATGCCTCACACTAAACCATGTCACCCAAGGCTCTCTCCAGCCTGGCCTTGAACACTGCCAAGGGTGGAGAATTCACAACTCCCTTGGGCAACCCACTCCAGTGCCTCACCACCCTCACATTAAAGAACTTCTTCCTCTTATCCAATCTAAACTTCCTCTGTTTAAGTTTGAACCCATTACCCTTTGTCCTATCACTACAGTCCCTAAAGAACAGTCCCTCCCCAGCACCCCTACAGGCCCCCTTCAGATACTGGAAGGCTGCTATGAGGTCTCAATACAACATTCTTTCTCCAGGCTGAACAGCCCCAACTTCCTCAGCTTGTCTTCATACGGGAGGTGCTCCAGTCCCCTGATCATCCTCGTGGCCCTCCTCTGGACTTGTTCCAACAGTTCCATGTCCTTTTTATGTTGAGGACACCAGAACTGCACACAATACTCCAAGTGGGCTCTCACAAGAGCAGAGTAGAGGGGCAGGATCACCTCCCTCGACCTGCTGGTCACGCTCCTTTTGATGCAGCCCAGGATACGGTTGGCTTTCTGGGCTGCATGTACACTGAAGCCGGCTCATGTTCATTTTCTCATCAACCAACACCCCCAAGTCCTTCTCTGCAGGGCTGCTTTGAATCTCTTGTTGTATAAAGGCAAGACATAGTAGCCAAGATACTGAGAAAAAACACGTATATAGGCTTTTCTTTTTTTTTTTTCAAATAGGCTTTTGACAATTTCTGGGGAAAACCAGGCACAGAACTTTTCAAAGTCTGTTATTACAGAGGTCTAAATAAATGCATGCATATATACATACATAGATAAAATCGTTTGGCTTTGGAGAACCTGAACAGAAAATAGCACATACTGTTGATGTGGAGCACTATAATATCAACTATAATATCTCTGACAGAGGTCATACAACTGAATTCCATGGAGTCAACAATTCAAATAACCTGCTAGCAAAAAGGACATGGCCCTAAACTGACAGTACTGTAGGCTTTGAGAGCCTAAAGGGAGCATTATATAAGGCTGTTTTTGTATCAGGAATGCTTCACTGGTCTGAGCAGAAACATTTCCTGGTTTGGATTTCGAGTTCTGTGTCTGTACTGCAAGACCACGCTTTGGAAATGAGACAAGTTGCGCTCTCCCCTCCCTTTCTGATGTATCTGCAGCAGTGACAAACTTGGCCTCAGCAGCCTTCCTGCTGAGTAGATCAGAGTCGAGGAGAGCAAATGACTCATGCTGAGCAGCCACCTTACTGGGGGTTAAATTTCCATTAACAGGTGTCATTGATTTTGAATTTTTGGCTTGGTGTCTTCAGGACGGGATTGATCCAGTACCTTCTACCATACTCAAAGGGTGAGCCTTCACTCTGTACCATTTCAGCTAGTGAAGGATCTGAGCTATGTGGAGACCAGATTTTGTTTGTGCAGGAGTAGAGAAAAGGGGCTGCCCATCAGGACAAGGAGATTGTTGAGGGACTAAGATGTCAGAGGCATCTCCACAGCAAAGTGTTACCTCCATTCACAACTCCTTGCACTAGCATTTGTGTGGACCTACATGATCTCTGCTCAAGAGGCTACCCAGATCCTGGTCTTCTCTTGTTGGGCACAGTGATTCACTGAAAGGAGCAGTACCAGCACAACACTCAGCTTCAACAGGTGGACGCTCTCTGCATCTACTCTCTGGAGAGGTAGTAGGGCTGTACAACCTGATATGCTGCCTCTGTCTCAGACTGGGCTTTGTACAATTTCATACCTCATTTCCAGCTGCTACTTAGCTATGACAAAAAGCTATTGGTTCTGTGTGAAGAATTGAATGTCAGTTTTCAGAATGTTTTGCTCTGAGGCATGCTTGAGGACTGTGTGATACAGCAATGAGACTTTTTTTCTGGTGCCTTAACAGGAAGCCAAGGAAAAACTTGGGGAGTGTTCCTTTGCTGTGACAGATTTTTCTAGGTAGAACTTGACTGTCTCTTTTTTTGTTTTTTTTTTTTTTGTACACATCAAATGCAAAAGGATGCAAATTCTATTACCACAATGAATATAGAAAATCTGTTTGTCAGGTTCTAAGCAGGGCAGCCTTTTCATAAAATGTGGCTTGTTCCTTGAAGTCATGAGATGGTAAATAAGATTCACAAAAAAAAAGTTGGATTTTCTGAACCAGGATATTTACTATTCATTAAAAAAGGAAATGAATCTGCCTTTGGAGTATGACATTTAGGAATGAGACATCCAGCTCTCCCCACATTTTTGGAGGCAAGGTTCCTCTTTTCTCCTGCCTTCTTGTCAGGGGTCAGTGTTGTGGAAATTATGACATCAGAAGCTATTAGACATGTTGTTGTTGATCAGCACAAAAACAGCTAAAGGAGATTAAAGTGTTTGGATCCTCATGGACACACTGATGTAAAGGACACACTGAAATAGCAGCAGATATGTATTAGAAGTCCAAGATCAAAACAAGAGAAACTTGTATCTCACTACATTTCCTGCTTTGGTTTCTTGCTGAAGCTGGGCCTGGATTCTTTCTCATTAATTCAGTGAGATTATTCACATTGCTTAGATGGCCCTGCTTATTTACTTCTCATCAGTTACCACACTTTCATCTGAGAAGAGAGGAGTTACTTCCCTGATGTTGTGACTTTACTGTCAAAGTGGTGCTCAGTTTTCAGAGCTACCAAAAGAAGACAGTCCATTAATTACCTTGCAGTCTTACTACAGATTTAACAAGTTTTAGAATTTGGATGCTGATTTTGGTCAGTTCAGTTAGTGGTCTTGCTGACAGTGTGTAGATTTTTTTCTCTGAACTCTATAGCTCCTGATGAAGGGGGCTAAACTCTCAAGCATACTGCCCACCTGGCACAAGGACTACCCCTGGTATGAAAGAATGATAGGAACTTTTTTAATACAAAGCTAAACTAGTTTTCATGCTGATCAAGATGTCATATATTGTATGGTGCAAGCCTAACGCAACCCCTTTTTTTTTCCTTCTTAAAAAGCATAGCTAACTGACTAGCAGTTTTGTTAAATATCTGAAATCAACTGATTACATCTAAGCACCTGTGAGAGGATTCTTGAAAGGAAAAGTTAAGTTAAAAGGAAGAAGAAAGTTGATTCCAGCTAAATTCTTTGGCAAAACAGAAAAACTTATTTTCACTCCCAAACATCACCCCTTTTTTGTATAGCTCTTTTCTCGTACAACTAGAAGCAATCAACTTCAGCCACTAACAAAGTTCATATCTGCTCTTGGGTATGACCACAACCATCAGAGGATGGTTACAACAGCAATCTCTTCATTAACAAATTTGGAATAGTTTGTGTTGATTTTAACAATCATATGATGAATTTTACTCGAATTTGAACAGATACTACCTTTCTTATCCCCTTTGGCTAGGGGTTTATTTACCAAAGATAATTACTCAGTAATTACCTAGTAATAGAGATTTTAATATGCCTCTGAAGAAAGATAGTAATAAATCTTAGAATCATAGAACAGTTTGAGTTGGAAGGGACCTTAAAGCTCATCTAGTTCCAACCCTTTTGCAGGGACACGTTTCACTAGACTAGGTTGCTTAAAACTCTGTTCAACCTGGCCTTGAAACTTCCAGGGATGGGGCATCAACAGCTTCTCTGGTAACTTGTGGATGCCCAGCTAGGCCAAAAATTAATTCAACAGTACATTAGTATTATTATCTGTTATGCTCTAAAAAATTTCCTTAGGTAACAGAAATATCAAGTGTCAATTCTGGCTGGAGAGGATTATTTGCTAGCACACCAGAGTAGTGGCACTCCACACTGTGTTCATTAAAATGCAACAGGTATTCAGTTCTAGAGTGGGAACTGCTAAACAGTATTTCCCATGCTTTCCTGGGTACTGGATAGAGAGGAGACTGTTGGATGGACATGAAATTTGTACTCTGGAGCAGGTTCTCAAAGACCCTTCTTCACATAGGCTTTCTACCTTTGCAATAGCAGCTTGAGGCTGCTACAGAAAAGCTTATTAAAACTTTTCATGAAAAAATCCAAGAGTGATGGTTCATCTGCATTTCATTCATTAATGAGAAGGGCTCAGAGAAGCAAGGCACATACTTAGAAATGCTTATAAATATTATCTTATAGAAAGCATTAAGGCTTCAGTCTTGCAAGCTATTCCTAAGCACATATATCTGTACAGGAATTCTTGAAAGATTATGATCCACGTGAGTGGGACAGTTTGCTTTGTGACACCTTTTTCCTGTTTCCACCATTTTTATAGGTAGACAATTCTATGCCTCGTCTATGAACTACCTTTCAAAGGGGCTTATTAAAACATCTGATGTTATAGAATATTCATAGAAGAAAACTGTTGACTTTTATGCACAGAGTGATTGTACCTTTTTAGTTGGACAGCAAAACCAGCACCAAGTTCCTCATGCAAACAAGAAAATCTAGAAGTATTACTTCCATTCTGGTGGAAAGTTTTTTTGAACTTGAATTAAGGGCCACAAGTTACATGATGTATGAGCTGAACCTTTTCGAAAAGCTAACAGGAATGAGAAAGAGAATAAGTATAAATAAATTAGGAATTGTAGAATATTATTGAACAGAGAGAAATGTGCATAAATGCACGTTTCACCCAGTATTCAGTATATGGAAAACAAAATACAGAAACCAGTCTCAGAAAAAGGACCCTTCAATCAACTCCTGTGCAACATTTGCCCTCCGCCTGTGAAATGCATATAACAGCATTTCCTTGCCTGTGAAAATACAATCAGGATAGTTATCCTCCAGAACCCTTATTCATGAAGGTTGAACAGATATCAAAGAGAACAAGGTAATCAGGAAAAAGTTTCATTTTTTAACAAATGTTAGAGATTTTTTTTGTTTGTTTTAAATGGGCAGAATCTGGGTATCTAAGAATTTGGTTAAGGATGTTTTTTGTATACGAAAGCACAGCAATGTATGAGTAGTTCTGCTGAAGTCAAATAAGTGTTAAATAGAACACAAGCTTATCTGTCAGATGTTAAGTCTTATCTGTGAGTGGTCCAGGAAGCCATGCCCTTTTCACAAAGCATGAGTACATGTCCTGGGTTCAGCAGTAGCAGTCACGTTTCTCCTTTGTGGTAGCTGGTGCAGTGCTGTGTTTTGACTTCCAGCCTGGGAACAGTGTTGGTGAAGCCGATGTTTTCGGTTGTTGCTAAGTGATGTTTACCCTGACCAAGGACTTTGTGAGGCTCATGCTCTGCCAGGGAGGAGGGGAAGCTGTGAGGAAGCAGAGATGGGGCGCCTGACCCGGGCTAGCCGGGGAGGTATTCCATACCACAGCACGTCATGCGCGGGGTGGGGGGTAACTGGGAGTTACGCAGAAGGACACGGGCTTCCGGGTGGGACTTGTTTCCTGGCCGGTGGTATTGTATTCTCTTCCCTTGTTATTTTCTCTTATCATTGTTGTAGTTGGTGGTAGCGGTGGTGATTTATGTTGTACATTGGTTGCTGGACTGTTCTTGTCTCAACCCATGGGAGTTGCACTCTTTCAATCCTCCTCCCCGTTCCTCCAGGAGTGGGGAAGAGGAGAGCCCCGGGGGAAGGGGGGGGGGGAACAGCCCCCGATTGTTGTCAGCTCGGCACCACTCACTGGGAGTGAGTGAACAAGTTGCCTGACTGGGTTTAAACCACGACAGTTCATTTTAGGGGAAGAGGTATCAGAATTACTCATATAACTTCTGCAGTTTCAAGTGATTTAAAAGCAGTCTGCAGCAGCTAGGAATGCAGCAATACTGGAGGAGAGAAGTAATCATTTTCTGTGGGTTTTACTGCATCATTTGCGCAGTATGTTAGGGAAAATGATCTTGAAACTCTCTTCCATTTCTCATCTGCTGCTCTTTTTTATTCTCTGCAGCCTACAAAATGCAATTATCTGCTAAAGCTTAGGTAGCGACCTGATGAAAGTTTAAAGCTGGGGAAAATATCCTGTTATTGTTTTGTTAATGCAAAATTTTGAATGAGGGCATTCCCATGCTTTCAGTGACTTGCACAAGACTGCAGTAATCTTCTGTGCATCAGGGTTTGATTAAAAACAATTCTGGAATCTAAGATACTATCTCAGAAAAAGTCACTGATACTGACCAGAGGTTCCCAGAATATCCTTGCTTGCCCTCTGTAACCACACCATTTTAAAAGTAGCATATCAGAGCAAATGAAGCATGTTACACTGTTTGTCACTCATTTACTTACCTTTCTGAAGTCAATCAGCAAAGACCAGATATTTGCCATCATCTGTCACAGGGTTACTGTCTCTACCAGTATAGAGTCTACTAGCAGGAAAGTGGATGACAACCAGACCTTGCGTGGGCAATGCAGAGTAGGAAGACATTTTATGTTGCTCATTTTGTTATTTGAATAAGGGGTTTTTAAATTGATGAAGTATATTGTGTCTAATATTCCTTTCACTGGTAACTTACATTCCTGCACAATCTCCTTCATGTGTTAACTAATGAGTCTTGCGTTACCACAGTAATTTATACATTTAAGTCAATTTATGTTCTGTTGACCATCTTTGTGCTTCATTTCTCTTACTGAAATTAAAATGTACCTTTCTCTTATTGATCAGTGTTAAATTTCCCTTGCAGTATTAACATAAAGTTGTTGTGTTTGGATTTGAGTTTCCAAGAGTGTGGGTGGAGGGGACTGTTAAAATGTTATCATAAATCAAGCCATTTCCATTGGAATGTAAGCAATTACATTTAAACTTTTATATTACAATGGGTTTTGTTTGTTTCTCTTCTTAATTTTAATCTTTCTTCCACATTTCAATATAAAGTCACTCAAGATTTAAAACTACTTGACAAAAAATTTTAGGCTACATACAATTTGTCTTCCCCCCTCCCCCCCAAAAAAACAAATCAAAAAACCTCCCACTCCTCTTCTTTTAGTCTTATCCTCAGCTATTAATTTTTAAGACAGATATTGGAAGCTATAGAAGCAGTAGCTTCTTTGCTTTCTAGTAAACTTATATATCTATTTTGGTATATAAAGTTAATGTGGTAACAGTTCTGTACACCCAGACCACTCTGATATAATGAAGCATTGAAAGAAAGGAGTATGGAAACATGTAATTACATTTCCTCATCCTTTCAGAAGAAATATTCTTGAGAATAAACTCTTAGGATTTTGATGGGTCAGTTGCTTTAAATTCCAGATCCTCAGGACAGTGAGAAGAGCATGCAGAAGCTCACTGCCCTGGACTTCGAGAGCAGACTTTGGCCTCTTCAGGAACCTGCTTAGTAAGGTTCCATGGGACACAGCCTTAGAGGGCAGGGGGGGCCAAGACTCTTGGTTGATATTCAAGGATCACCTACTACAAGCTCAGGAGTGTTGCATTCCAACTAGAAGGAAGTGCAACAGGAGGGCCAGGAGACCTCCTTGGATGGATAAGGAGCTGCTGAGGAAAATCCAAAGAAAAAAGAGTCTTATAAAAGGTGGAAGCAAGGACAGGCGGCCTGGGAAGAATACAGGGATGTTGTCCAGGAAGCTAGGGACCAGGTTAGGAAAGCTAAGGCCCAGTTAGTATTAAACTTAGCTAGTGGTATTAAAGATAACAGGAAGGGATTCTATGGGTACATTGCGAATAAAAGACAGAGTAGGGACAATGTGGTCCCTCTCTGGAAGCTCTCAGGAGAACTGGCTAGCCTGGATTTGGAGAAGGCTGAGGTTCTGAATGACTTCTTTGCTTCGGTCTTCACTGGCAAAGGCTCTGACCACACCACCCAAGTCTTGGAAGGCAGATGCAAGGACTGTGAGAATGAAGACCTTGTGCCCACTGTAGGAGAGGATCTGGTTTGAGATCTTAAAAATCTGAATGTGCACAAGTCCATGGGACCTGATGAAATCCATCTGGAGAATCACCAGCGTGAATGAAGTTGCTAAGCCACTGTCCATCATATTTGAAAAATCATGGCAGTCAGGTGAAGCTCCTGATGACTGGAAAAAGGGAAATATAACCCCCATTTTCAAGAAGGGGAAAATGGATGACCCAGGGAATTACTGACCAGTCAGTCTTACCTCTGTGCCTGGCAAAATCTTGGAGCAGATTCTCCTGGAAGGCATGCTAAGGGACATGAAAAACAACAAGGTGCTTGGTGACAGCCAGCGTGGCTTCACTAAGGGGAAATCCTGCCTGACCAATTTGGTGGCCTTCTATGATGGAGCCACAGAAATGAAGGACAGGGGTAGAGCAGTTGATGTCATCTACCTGGACTTATGCAAAGCGTTTGACACTGTCCCACATGACATCCTTGTCTCTAAATTGGAGAGGCATCAGTTTGATGGATCGACCACTGGGTGGATAAAGAACTGGCTGGATGGACGCACGCAAAAGTTGTGGTCAATGGCTCAGTGTCCAGCTGGAGACCAGTAACGAGTGGTGTCCCTCAGGGACTGGTGTTGGGACCGGTCTTGTTTAACATCTTTGTCACTGACATGGACAGTGGGATTGAATGCGCCCTCAGCAAGTTTGCCAATGACACCAAGCTGTGTGTTTCGGTTGATACGCTGGAGGGAATGAATGCCATCCAGAGGGACCTCGACACACTTATGAGGTGGGCTGATGCCAACCTTATGAAGTTTAACCATGCCAAGTGCAAGGTCCTACACCCGGGTAGGGGCAATCCCAGGCAGAGCTACAGGTTGGGCAGGGAAGAGATTCAGAGCAGCCCTGCGGAGAAGGACTTGGGGGTGTTGGTTGATGAGAAAATGAACATGAGCTGGCTTCAGTGTGCACTCGCAGCCCAGAAAGCCAACCATAAAAAGGAGCGTGACCAGCAGGTTGAAGGTGGTGATCCTGCCTCTCTGCTCTTGTGAGACCTCACCTGGAGTATTGTGTGCAGTTCTGGTTTCCTCAACATAGAAAGGACATGGAACTGTTGGAACAAGTCCAGAGGAGAGCCATGAGGATGATCAGGGGACTGGAGCACCTCCTGTATGAAGACAGGCTGAGAAAGTTGGAACTGTTCAGCCTGGAGATGAGAAGGCTGCTTGGAGACCTCATAGCAGCCTTCCAAGATCTGAAGGGCGGCTGTAGGGGTGCTGGGGAGGGACTCTTCATCAGGGACTGTAGTGATAGGACAAAGGGTAATGGGTTCAAACTTAAACAGGGGAAGTTTAGATTGGGTATAAGGAGGAAGCTCTTTACTGTGAGGGTGGTAAGGCACTGGAATGGGCTGCCCAAGGGAATTTGTGAATGCTCTATCCCTGGTGGTGTTCAAGGCCAGGTTGGACAAAGCCTTGGGTGACATGGTTTTGTGTGAGGTGTCCCTGTCCATGGCAGAGAGGGTTGGAACTAGATGATCTTAAGGTCTTTTTTAACCCTAACTATTCTATGATTCTATGAAACTAGGGGTCCTTGTTAGTGTCGGGACAAACACATAACCACCGGGATGGTTATGAGGTGCTTTATTGAGGCGCCGGGTACCAGGGGTAGGCACCCAAATCTGGCTCCGACTCCCATCACATTGTGTTCTCAATTTATACACTAAAAATTTTGTAACTAATACATATTCAACGCAGATTACATCATTGACTAATACATATGCATCAAGGATTGCTACATCAGTCTATTACGACATCAGCCTCCTTTGCGCTTGCGCAGCCCCCTCTGGTGATCGCCCTGATGAAGTACGGAGTCTTCCTCAGATGAAGTAAGACATCTTCCTCAGGTTGTCCTCTTCACCTTTTCTCTACTTGGCTAGGTCCCAATCGTCTTGTGGACGTTAGCATTCTCTTATCTTCACCAGGATGCTTCTGGTATGCCCTTTTTGGCTATCTTAAACTTAGGTTCTGCTTGGGCAGAGTTTTACAATACATACATCCCTACTCCCCTCACCATATACAGTTATGTTAGCTCTTGCTACCAAGACTACCATTGTAACATTTAGTTACAGAGTAACTATGATACAAAACGGCAAAGTTACAACGTCTTTTAATATACAAAGCCTCACTATTGATTTATAAATTTCTCAAATATAATCATTTTACTATTTTATATGATTATTTTATTGTAAAAACTTCACCCTCTCTAACATCCTGATTGCTTTTTGTTGTTTGAATCATAAATGAACAGGTCATGGAAATTAAACACTTCTTCAGTGCATGTTGCTTTCCCTTAGGTGCTTTGCTGAGTGGGGGGTTGGCATGGTGGGGAAGATATTGATACTGTGGGGAGGCAAAGTAAGTGAGAGAAGCATTTTCTTACTAGCAAGGCTTTGCATCTAGTTGACTTTATTTATGCTCCACACATTTCTGTTACTAGAAGCAGGAAGTTCAGTAAACTACCTAGGAAATTATAGGTGCAGATGGTGACAAGCTAGTGTATACGATCAGGGCCCTTACTCAGCTCTTACTGTCTGCATTGGATTACTGGACCATAATCATTTTGGAGTCCACCTCATAATTTTAGCTTTCTCATGTTGAGACCAGCAGATCTTACTGGAGACCACCTCACCAGACTTCACTGCATTGAAGTCAGGCTTGTGACTCCACAGGACTTGGGACACTAGTTCTTCAGGAGCTCTTATGAGAACCTGAGGTCATCTGCATCCTGGAATGGGGTGCAAATCGTGTCCTAGTGCTCAACCAGCAGGGCTGCTGTTGTTGAAGTCATGCTCACTGGTTCTGGGAAGCACTTGTTTTGTTTCCAGGAGGAGACCCTCAAAAAATGGTGCTGTCAGACACTCACTAAAGTCCTCCCCAGTCGTCTGTTCCATAACATCTTGGCTGCAGGCAATCCTGAGGAACAGAACCTTTGTGTTAGGGGAAGGAGATTCATTCTTTTGCACATGTAACTGTAGTCTTCCTGGTGAGGAAACGTATTCATACATTCAGGAATATTCCAACTATTGAACCAGCAAACTGTGTTGCCTATAGAGCAGGCTAAAGCCCAAGAAAAGAAATTAAAGCCAAACCTTTTATACTCTGTTCCCTAGAAGCTGGAAAAATTCACATATAAATACAAAACAGCAAAAGCATTTCCTCATGTAAAAGGAAAATTAAACCTGTGTGAGGCAAGCCATCAAAACTCCCATTTGTGCTGAAAATCACACCTTTAGGAGAAAAGTGCAAATCTCACTTATTCTATAAAAATTAACATCCATCACTCATGGGATGAATGCAGAAAGAAAATGAAATGATAAAGAGTTGCTTAATGGACTGATGAATAGAAACAAAAAAGTTAAATATTTGAGTGGTGGAAGTCAAAGTTGTGGGAGAGGTGCTAGTTTATGCATGCTGTTCTGCTGTTTTACTCTGCTTTACATGTGAGAAACCTAAGAAGAGAAAAATTAACAAATCTCACCTCATGGGATTATTTTAACAAAAGCCTGCATGAGAGTGTTCAAAGCTTAAGGAAATCTGAATGGCTGTCACATTTTGTAGGTATAGAAACCAAGGCACAATCAGTAAATGGACCAGTTTGCAGATGCCTTAGCAGGACAAGACCAATCCCAAACATGACCAAAGAGAAAATTACAGCAGCCCACTGCAGCTCAAATGTGAAGCAATTTCAAAAGGGAAATGCCACTTTCTGCTTTTAGACTGTTTCGTATACTGGAGCCAGGGGTGCAGAGACTGGAAAAGATATGACTACTCTGGCCGCACACAGACCAGCTCTACTGTGTGTCATGGTTTAGACTCAGCCAGTAACTCAGCACTATGCAGGTGCTTGCTCACCCCTTCCCCTTTCCTCCTACCCCAGGCAGGAGGGAGAGGAGAATCAAAAGTGTAAACCTCACATGTTGAGATAAGAACAGTCCAATAACTAAAGTACAATAATAATAACAATAATAATAATAGAAATATAATGATAATATAAATAACAGAGAGATATAAAACTAAAAGGGGAAAAGAAAAAAATAATAAACAAAAGTGATGCACGATACAACCGCTCACTACCTGCTGACCAATACTCAGCCCGGCCCTAGCAGCGATTTCGGCCTTCTGTGTGATTCCCTCCAGTTTATACACTGGGCATGACAGGCTGTGGTATGGAATACCCCTTTGGCTAGTTTGGATCAGGTGTCCTGTCTCTGCTTCCTCACAACTTCCCATGCCCCTCCTCACTGGCAGAGGATGAGACTGAAAAGTCCTTGATTGGTGTAAGTGCTACTGAACTACAACTAAAACATCCGTGTGCTATCAGCATTGTTCTCGGACTGAGGCTGAAACACAGCACTGCACCAGTTACTAGGAAGAAAATTAACTCTATCCCAGACAAAACTAGAACAGTGTGGTTGCAGGATCACTGTGTTCACATGGCAGTGCTCAGCACCCATGCTGATGTGCCTTTCTACATTGCTAGACTGTGGTAGAGTATCATCCCAACACTGGCTCCATGCAGATGTGTCACCAGAAGTGCCCTGATGGGGAATAATTCATGTCAATTGACTTGTTAGACAAATTACCTCATTTTTTGAATCTGCAAAGAGAGCATAATGATTTCAAATGTTCTTATTATTCTAAATTGTTCAGTGACTTTTTCTCCTCATGAGATACTTTTCCTAGTGTGCTAGCTGTGATTCATACAATGAATAGCAGGTGGGGTTGCTTACATTATTCTTAAATAAGAATATTCTGGAGTTCTTATTCTGGAGCAAAATGAACTCTAGGTACATTTAAACAGCCAACATACAAGTTACCTACTACTCAGAATTCTTTTTTTTCAACTAAGAGTATTTCTTTTCCCCAGCACAGGAAAATACACTGAAACCTTTTCCCTTCTTATTACAAGGTGTATAAATTACTCAGTCTTCTCTTAAAATCGCATTTCAACTTTTCTGTACTCTTGTATCCATAGGTATCTCCAATGTTAATAAAAATGCATGAAAATCTACTTTTATGATGAAGTGTTGGAGGCTTCAGTAAAGTTTTAGTCTTTCATGCTTCTACAGATCCTTCTCAAGTCTTATTTTGTCCCTTACACATAACAACAGCATAGCTAAGGAGCAGGGAAAGGGGATATTTTGCTCAGAATAATAGCTCAGTTCTAAAGATTCACTCAGACAAAGACCTAATTCATTTCGGCAATTATAGGGCACCATCCAAAAAGAAAAGAGGGATATTTTATTAAATCAGCTGTGAATATCACACATCAGCATATTATGAATGTTTGTTGAACTGATAATCAAACCCCTTCAATTCATGTTTTGTTTGCCGCTACACAAACTCTTTTAAAATTACTATTTTCACAGATTCATAGAATATTTAGGGTTGGAAAGGACCTTAAGATCATCTAATTCCAGCCCCCCCTGTCATGGGTGAGTTCTTCCCATTTTGTGCAATGCCTCCATCACTCTAGAAACAAATCCCCCTGTCAGTGAATTTAAGTCTCAGATAATTCATGTCACTCAAGTCTCTTGCATTGTATCAGTTAAGGTAAGAATCTGGTGGTGTTGTTACACTGCATATTGTTTATTCATATTGTTTTGCACCAACAAACTACACAGATCATAAGAGGGCAGGAGTCCTTTGGTCCCATTGCAAAACCCAAGAGGTGTGTAATTTTTCTGTCTATGAGTACAGAACACTTCCTTATCCTCTGGCTTGCTGTCAGAGTTGATGCCTGTACTTGTGTTTTGCAGTCCAGGCTTGCAGCTTTCTCCCACTCCAAAAAGTCACACTGACTATTTTTGTCATGGCTCACAGGACCTCTGCCTTACCAGGTACTGCACTGCTTCCTTTCATAGCTGGTATCCCAAATCTTTCTACAACGAGATCCATCGATTTGCTTTTTGTATGATCCTCCCAGATCCTGAAAAATCTGTCCTCTGCTTGCTTCATGCAGCAGCAGTCTGGCCAGAAAAGCAGCCTCTGAACAGCACCTCAGTGGATTTCTTTCTTCCATTTCCTGCCTTTGCCTTTAGCTGGTCACCCTTTTTCAAAACAGGTATTTCTGTGGCATAGTGCTGAGTGCAGCCAGTGCTTCTTCCTTCTAGCTAAAATGCTCCTTTTCAGCCCTGGTACTCTGTGAGACTTACACTGGACATGGTCATGCTAACATTTTGTTATATTCTGTACACACAAAAGCAGCCCAAAGTGAGATTTCAGCATATGTTAAGCTCCTAAATACAAAACTGAACAAGATAATCAATATTCACTTGCTGTTTCTCACGTTCAAGGTACTTAGATTCGGACAGCTGAAGATATTTGTCCTGTTTCACATATCTTAGGTGTGATGTCTAATCATGACCCTATTTCTGAGAATAAGTCCCTTTAATCCTGTTGTTCTCTGCCCCTAAATGCCTTTGTCAGAGCACAAGTTCGTGGGGTCGCCATGTGGTCACTGCTCCTCCTGGGCTACCCAAAGAATACAGATCTATAGAGTACTAGCTGGGACCTACAAATCAAGAGTTTATGTGGTAATACCCTATTTAGAAGTAGCACTACAAATTTACTGATACAAAGGCAGACCTTGATAATTTATGAAGAATGGCATCCCTTTCTGTAAATTAAATGCCCTGAATGTCTTTATGTCTTCATGTACCTCTTGGAGCAAGTCCAGAGGATGGCTACAAAGATGATCAGAGTCCTGGGCTACCTGTCCTTGAGGACAGGCTGAGAAAGTTGAACTTGTACAACCTGGAGAAGGGAAGGCTCCAAGAGACCTAAAAGGAGCCTACAAGAAATCTGGAGGGACTTTTTACAAGGGCTTGTAATGATAGGATAAGGCATAATGGCTCTAAACTGAAAGAGGCTAGATTTAGATTAGCTGTCGGAACAAACTCTTCACTATGAGGATGGTGAGGCACTGGCACAAGTTGTCCATAGAAGTTGTGACTGTCTCATCCCTGGCAGTGTTCAAGGCCAGGTTGGATGGGCTTTGTGCAACCTGGTCTAGTTGAAAGTGTTCCTGCCCATGGCAAGGGGATGGAACTAGATTATCTTTAAGGTCCCTTCCAACCCAAACCACCTATGATTCTTCGTCACTGTCCTTTAAATTACAATAATAATCCATTCTTCCCTTACAGAAACACTGAGAAGCCTTTAAAGTCAACACCAGGTCTCTATTATTACATTGGTAAACACAGTGAAAAACTTTCTCAAGTTGGAACCATAATTGCTCCTCTGTTCTTCTAACAAATCCAGGAGAAATTTTAAATCAAATAAATGACTGTGATTTACAGAGCTGGTGATTCAAGTTGCTATTTCTTAGCATGAGCTTGTACCCAAATGTTCTTATCATGAGCATGAGCTGGCTACCCAAAGTGAACTCTGATGGATCCCAGCACACACTTCGCGGCTCTTTTTTCTAAATGTGCCAATATTATGGTAACACAAATATCAGTGAAAGAAACTGCCAGAACACCTTGTCTAACCTTTTACTGGTAATAGTGAAGCATGGTCAAATTTCTTCTCATGCTATGCTTGGAAAGAAACTGAAAAATAATGCTAGGAAGTAAATTCTCAGGGCCATTGAGACCCTTATTGGGAGTTTCTTACATACTTGAAATAAAAAAAAACTTAAAACCACAGCTGGTTGGAAAAGGTCTACTAAAAAAAAAGAAAAAGAAGAAGCGTGCTTTAAGGGCCAAATTTGTTTCACTTGGTAATGCACTGTCAAACATGCTGAGCTAATTGTTGAACCGTACATTGTGTGTTCAGTTAGCACTGTCACTTTAATTGTTACAGTTATTTTTATATGGTTAGACTTACAGTAATCACAGATCAAGTGGTTCAGTTTTGCAGTTGTACAAACTGTGAGGGCGTGTTCAGTTGTGAAAATAGGTCTTTTAGCAGCATACCAGAGTGGCAATAAGTGAATGCTGCAGTTACAAGTTTTGTTTTTGACAGAAAGCACTGAGTGTCAAAACAATTTCTTGGCTGTTATCAAACTGATGAATCTGAGCAGTTGAGATGAAGCTGTTAAGTAGGCATGGATGATCGCAGGTGGAGGTAAAGGAGCAGAACTTACAAGGGGCTTGCTCAGAAACCACTGAAAGTACTGCAGAGTACCTTTTTTATTCATTTCTCACATCTGTGGAGTGTGATGTGTTTCAACTCTGCTAAACAGACTGTTCAGAAATTCTCAAAGGGAACAATTTTCCCATCAGAGAATGAAGTTTCATCAAATTTCTAATGTTTGCAGAGACATTTTAATTTCTGTGAAAGTGTGATAGGTTAGACAGGGTTTAGAAATGCACCAAAACCTCTTCCTAACAGCTCTGTAGCCCACCTGCCTGATGGAGATGAAATAGCTCCTAGAGTCTTCCATTCCTGGCTCAAGTGGGAATTGTGGGAATTGTAAGTTTTCTTTTCTGGGATTTTGAGGTTTCAATTATGACTTTAGCTGCCAGTCCTAAGAATGAGTTGGGAGACAAGACCTGTTATTTACAGCCTCAGAGCATGGAAAGCAGCACTGCTAGGGTCTGCAGACTCCAGCTGTTTGATGCAAAGGGTTAACAAATGTACAGGGGGGTTAGGGTTGAGCCACTTGCTTAACAATGTTACTTCTTGCTCATGCTTATCCTACACTGTATTTGCAATGTACAAGGGCATAGGTCTAACTGCTTACTTAACAATGTTACCACTTGCTCATGCTTATTGTACTTGCAATGTACAAGGGGATAGATCAGGATGCTTGCTTAACAATGTCATTGCTCACTCATGATTATGCTAGGACAAGATATAAAGACATAGTTATTGTCAAGAAGTAGGAACCGTGTCTTGATTCCCGTTCTTTGGATGCCTCTGTGTATGCTAGAACTAGACATAAAGACATAGCTATTGTTAAGAAGTAGGGACCGTGACTTGATTCCAGTCCTTTGGACGCCTAGGCCAGCTAAAATTGGCACTGCGCTTTGGACAAAGACCAAGCCTCCAGGGAGCATGCGTAACAACCAGAGATAAAAATTTCAGGCTCGAGGAAGACTCATTTACTTCATTTTGAGATCCTTGCTCACGACCACTAGGAGGCACTGCTCAGGCTCAAAGGATTTCTTAGCTCATTATAATACAAAGCGGGAATAGGACATGAATTTGTATAGGCGTGTTGTGCAGCCTCATGCATATGTATAACTTTAGAGGATAAATGTAAAGGGGAAACAATGCTGAGGGGCGCATGCTTTTGGAGGAGTTATCCCCCGTGTGCCTCAGTGCTGAATAAAAGCTTACCTACTTTACAACTTGTAACGAGTTGTGGAGTCTATCCGCGCATCAGTTAATAAAGACCCAGTTTTCCCTCACATCATCAAGTTTGTGAAGAATCCTTTAAAAATCACATTTTTGACAATTCTAAGGGGTATACGTTTTTTTAAATGAAAATTCACAACTTCACAATTACACTGAATTTCAGAATTCCTAATTCCTCTTCAAAATTATTTTATCCCCCCACTTGTTTTAATTATTTTGCAGCTATTTTCAGCATATTTGTTTATATTTCACAAGATTGTTCCATTAAGGTTCCCAGTTTGCCTGCATTTATTTTCCTAGTCATTGTGTCTAACTGCAAAGGTTAATTCTTATTTTTTTTGTTGCCTTTTTCTGAATACCCTCAGGATGATCAAGTGAAGAGAGATGTGACTGGTCTCAATTCTACTTTTTGTTCATTTGGACCTTAGTAAAACATCTGACACTGTCTCTCACATTATTCTTCTGGAGAAAATGACTGTTTATGGCCTGGATAGGTGTATTCTCTGCTGGGTGAAAAACTGGCTAGATGGCCAAGCCCCAAGACTAGTGGTGAGCAGTGTCACATCTAGTTGGCAACTGGTCACCTTAGGGCTTGGTGTTGGGGCCAGTCTTGCTTAATATCTCTACTGATGGTCTGGATGAGGGAATGAAGTGTACCCTCCATACTTTTGCAGGTGACACCAGGTTGGGTGGAAGTGTTGATCTGCTTGAGGGTAAGAAGGCCTCAAGCTGTGCTAGGGGTGGTTTAGACAGGATATTAGGGAAAATTTTTTCAAAAAGGAATTCACTTCAAAAAGGTGGTCAGGCATTGGAACAGAATTCCCAGCAAAATGATGGAATCACCATCTCTGGAAGTGTTAAAAAGCATGTAGATGAGGCCCTCAGAGATCTGGTTTAGTGGTGGAAATGGTAGTCCAGGGGTAATGATTGGACTTGATGATCTTACATGTGAAGAATGGGGTTGATTGAAGAATAGGGTGGATGAAAGAATGGGGTTGATTAAAGAATAGGGTTGTAAATAAGTTACTTCAAGGACATTAGGCTTTGTTAGCAATTACAGAGAAAAGGAAATGACTAAGATAAGCTTTGCCAGAACCACCTGGTGGTTAGGGATATGACAGTGATCCTAAAATGAAGTGATGAAGAAATAACCACCAGGGGTGACACAGCCCACTACCACATTTTAGTGTGCACGTGGGAGGGGTTCTCTAGAAGTATGATGTAATGTATGGAATTTAATGAATATGTATGTTTAAGGACAACATAATCACACCCTGGCTGATGGTCAGATGAGACACGTTAGGAGGAGCTATCACCTATTATTGTGATGTCTCCCAGGGCCACAATAAAGAATACCTGCTTGTCAACTAAAACTTTATTGGTGGGTTCCTGGAGATTTCTCCAAATCCATTTGGCACCCCAGATAGGACACTCTCTGCTCAGCTGCAGGACTCACTGAGGACAGGGCTACCTAGGGCCCCTGGGAAAAATTCCCCTGGAGGGTCCCCTCAACTCACTCAGATCACTGCAGGAGCAGACGAGGACTATCACCATCATTTTAAAGGTATTCTCTTGATTATTTTATTTTAGGACATTCTGTATTCTCGATTATTTTATTTTGAGACATTCTGTAAGCCATAGGAGACGTCCTGTGCAGGAACACCAATTAGTGTTTCATAAGGTGTAGGAGACATGCAACACAGGAAAGGAGGAACATGGTTAATATTCTGTAAGGCATACGCAGGAATAAGAGAGCCTTCTGCAAATCAGGATAGAAAAATCTCATAGGTAAAGGTGTATACCTGGCTGCTAGCATCCGTTTGGTACACAGATATACATTCTGAATTGTTCTGTGAGGCACAGAAAACGTCATATGCGGGAACGTGGTTGTGTTTTTCTAGTATCTGACCCAATTTCCAAAACCTGGTCTTTGATGCTGTGCTTGAGTAATTAGTGAACAGCGAAACATATATATTTTTATCATGCTGCTAATTAGTATTTGTATACTTGATGTATGTTTCTACTTCTGTTTTATTGTGCTGCTAATTAGTATTTGTGTACTTGGTGTATGTTTTTATTTTTGTTTTCAAAATTGTGAGCAAGTGAGTGGAATTTTTGGGATCTCATGTGAGTGTGTGTGTGTATAGCATGTATAAGAAAATAATGGGAAATTGACAGTGCGGAGAAATAATAGAAAAGAGCCCTTTGGGATGTATTCTGGCTCATTGGAAAGAGTTAGGAGGATCCCCCAGGGGCTCTGTAAATAAAAAGACTTTAATTAAATATTTTAACCAGTGGTGACCATTATCTACCTTAGAGGAACAGGAAAAATGGCCCAAAAATGGAACTTTGAATTATAATATGTGTTGCAATTAATGTTATTCTTAAGTCGGCAAGGAAAATGGGATGAAGCAATGTATGCAGATATGTTTTTCACATTGAGAAGTCATCCAGAGTGGCAGAAAGAATGTGGAATAAATAGAGCGCCACCTGATCCTCTGATTCTAGCCTTAAAAAAGGATAGAAAAAGACTGAAACCCAAATTAGAAAGATGCTGTTCAGGATATGACATAGGTGAAATGTGTCTGAAATTGAGAAAAAGGGAGGAAGATAACATAGAAGATTATGGCTCCCCAGGATTTGCGACATAAAACCTGCAAGGTCCAATAAACCCGGTATCTCTTGCTGCAAGGCCTCCTGATTCTGATGAGGAGGAAGGAATGAATAGTAATGATGATAGCAGAAGAGAATTTAAAGGCACTCCGATCGCTGCTTATGTCTGTGGTAAAGCAGGACCCATGACACAGGCACCTTTAAAGGAAGCAATGGGACTGGAGGGACAAACCAGAATAAGAGTAAATTTTTCAATGGGAGACTTAGGTGCTTGGAAACAGATTGAGAAAAAAATATCGAAACAATCCAATAGGAGTAGCAAAACATTTTGAATTGTCAAAAGTCAGGATCCTGATTGGAGAGATACAGGCTTAATACTAGATGCAGTAGCCGAAACTGAAAAGCAACTGGTGATAAAACCAGCTTGTGCTCAAGTTAATGCCCAAATAATCACTAGTGCATTAGCAGGAAGAATGGAAAAAAATGTTCCTTTGACTATATGAGACTGGGACTATGACAATCCGGCAGATTATGCTGCTTTAAAGAGATATCAGACTCTGAATAAATTTGGGCTAGAAAATGCAATACTAAAAGCCATAAATTGGTCATTTTATTTGAAATAAAACAAGGACCAAAAGAAACACGAACAGAATTCCTAGACAAATTAAGAGAAGCAATGTGAAAATATACTACCTTAGACCCTTCTTCTACCAAAGGGAAATTACAAATCACTAACTTATTTCTAGGTCAGACAACAGAAGACATTAGAACAAAGCTTAAGAAATCAACAGGATCTGACAGTGGAAATCTAGAAAAATTAGTAGATGAGGCATGGAAAGTTTATAGAACTCAGGAACAGATAAACCAGAAAAAGCTAGAAAGGACGATAGCAACTGCTACAGTAGCTGCCTTAGGGCATGCGGGGACCTGCGGGGGAAGCAGAAGATGGAGAAGAGGAAGAGGAATAGCAGTCAGAGGCAGAGAAGAAATGTTCAGTAAAGGGGAGAGAGCAAATTTTTTTCCCAATGTAGAACCTAATCAGTGTCTAAGATGCAAGGAATTCGAGCACTGGATGCAAGACTGTCCTCAACAGAAACAACAAGAAACACCAGTGACTGAACTAGATTTAAATTGACAGCGACCTGGGGAATCTACCCTAGCGGATCCACTCATTAAATTAAAGCTAGGGAAAGGAAAAAAGGAGATAAGAGTTCCTGATAGATACAGGGGTGACTTATTTTGCTACTAAATCAAAATGTAACTCCGATTGGAAAAGAACTTGTTACAGTTGTGGGAGCTACTGGCCGCTGGGAAAAAGCATTCTTTCTGAGACCATTAAAATATAAATTGGGAAAACAGATTGGTGTGCATAAATTCTTGTATATGCCAAATTCACAGAAATCCTTATTAGGATGAGACTTATTAGAATACTTGGAGGCAATAATAACATTTAAAGAAGGAAAAATGGAATTGAAGGTAAAAGATGATCAGTTAATTAAAATTCTGAGCTTATCTTTAATCCAACACAAAATAAATGAGAATCTTCCTGAAATAGAAGGAGAAGTCTTTAACCAGGTATATCCAGGAGCATGGGCATCTGAAATTCTAGGTAAGGAAAAAATGCTTTGCCTGTTAAAGTAGAAATAAAAAAAGGGGCTGCCCAGTTATAATAAAACAATACCCCTTAAAACTGAAGGATCAGAAGGGAATCAAAGAAATCATTGATAAATTTTTAAAATATTGATAATTAATTGAATATGAGTTGGAATATAATACTCCTAGCTTGCCGGTAAAGAAATCCGACGGGAAAAGTTATAAATTAGTTCAAGATCTCAGAGCAATCAACAAAATTCTGGAAGATATTCTTCCAGTAGTAGCTAATCCATACATCTTATTGAATAAATTGAATAATAATCAGAAGTTATTTACTGTTCTGGACTTAGAGGATGCATTTTTCTGTCTGCCCCTAGCCAAAGAAAGTAAAAATTTATTTGCTTTCAAATAGGAAAACCCAGAAACAGGAAGAAAGACACAGTTCACTTGGATGCTGTTACCTCAGGGATTTTAAGTACAGTCCAACCAGTTTTGGAAATCAATTGGCAGGAGAATTAGAATCCTGGAAAGCACCCACCCAGACAGGCACTTTACTACAATATGTTGACCTTTTAATTGCTACCTAAACAGAGACAGAATGTGTTCAATGGACTGTAGAACTGTTAAACTTTCTAGGACTAAATGGATACCAGATATCTAAATTGAAGGCTCAACTGATTCGAACTCAAGTATCTTATTTAGCATACGAAATAACAGGAGGACCATGAGAACTTGGAGCAGCTTGGAAGAAAGCAATCTGTCAAACACCACGACCATCCACGGTTAAAGATCTGGACATTTCTGGGAATGTCAGGGTGTTGTCAACTGTGAATCCATGATTATAGTGTTCTGGTAAGACCCTTATATGAGCTGCTAAAAGAAAATCCAGCCTTTCTAAAGTGGACAGATCAAGCTGAAGAAGCATTTAAAAGTTTAAAGACAGAACTCACGAGGGCTCCAGCTCTGGGGCTCCCGGGCATAGCTAAACACTTTTGGCTATATTCCTACGAGAAACAGGGAATAGCCTTGAGGTTTTGGCTCAAAGACTGGGACCTTATAAAAGAGCAGTGGCCTATTTTTCAAAATAGCTGGATGAACAAAGTAAAGGCTGGCATGGATGCTTGAGAGCAGTGGCAGCAGTTATCTTAAACATCCAAGAGGCTCGAAAATTTACACTGGGACAAAAGATCACTGTGTTAATGTCACGCGTGGTATCAACAGTCCTAGAACAAAAAGGTACACATTGGCTATTGCCATTGAGTTTCTTGAAGTATCAAGCCATCCTAGTAGAACTGGATGATGTGGAAATTGTGATCACCAATGTTGTGAATCTAGCATCTTTCTTTCAGGAAACCCCTACTGAGCCGTTGGTTCATGACTGCTTGGCCACTATAGAGACAGTATACTTGAGCCAACCAGACCAAAGGAGGAGCCTCTGGAAGGTGCAGATTCCTGCTTCACTGATGGCAGCAGCTTTGTTAAAGATGGTAAATGAAGAGCAGGATATTCCATAACTACAACTTCAAAGGTAATAGAAGCTAAACCATTACCCTCTAACACCTCAGCACAAAACGCAGAAATAATAGGCCTGACTAGAGACTTGGAGTTGGCAAAGGACAAGCAGATAAACATACGGACTGATTCCAAAAGTGCCTTTGGTGTAGCTCGTGCCCATGGAGCAATTTGGAAAGAACGAGGACTTTTAAATACCCAGGGAAGACAAATTAAACATGCAATGGAAATTCTGCAATTGTTAGAAGCTGTACAATTATCTAATGAAGTGGCTATCATACATTGTAAAGGACATCAAAAAGGTAACTCTGATCGAGAGACTGGAAATAATTTGGCTGATCGTGAGGCTAAACGGGCAGCAGAAACAGAAAAAGTTGAGGTTATGTACTTAATTCCTGACGGGAAACTGGTAATTGAGCAAAATACACCTAGGTACTCTAAAGAAGATACGAAACTAATTGAAGACTTGGAATAACAGGAAAATGAAAAGGGCTGGATAAAAATACCTGATAGGCAAGTACTGATCCCCTATAATCAGTTATGGAAGTTGATACAAGGAGAACATAACAAAACTCATTGGGGAAGTAATGCCTTGTATAAAAACTTAAACAGATCATAGGAAGAAATTTGTATACCATAGTGCAATTAGTGACAAAACAATGTCAACTATGTCTGAAAAATAACCCTAAGACTAAAAACGGGAATCAGATTGGGACAATTGGAAAAGGGAATTATCTGGGACAACACTGGCAAATAGATTTTTCTGAATTACCTAGGAAAGGAGGTTATTGATATTTGTGGTATTGACACATACCTTTTCAGGGTGGCCAGAAGCATTCCCTTGCAGGGCAAATAATGCAAAACAAGTGATTAAGGTGCTATTAAATGAAATAATACCTCCTTTTGGGGTACCAGCAACTATCTCCTCTGACCGTGGTACACATATCAGTGTAAAATTGTTACGAGAAATCAGCAAGAAATTGGAAATAGATTGGCAATTACATGTTCCATATAGGCCTCAGGCCAGTGGGCAAGTGTCAACTAAAACTTTGTTGGTGGGTTCCTGGAGATTTCTCTGAATCACAGGTCTTTTCCAACCTAGGTGATTTCATGATTCTTGTTCGTAGATCCTGGGCAATTCAATAAACTGTGTTAGTGTACCTTTCTTTCCTTTTCAATTCCTCTTGCAGCAGACTCCCAGAGTCATTTACAGTCCTTTCAAGCTACCCTGTCTATCATTAGCCCTTGATTTACCAGGTCTGATTCATAGATTTGCTGTTTACGAACATGAAAGTCTACATACTCTAATTCTGTTCGAGCTGCAGAGGATAAACTCTGCTCATACATAATCAGTCAAGCATATTTCCAGAAAAAATTGAAGTACCCACCACAGATCCTTGTACTGGAAAAGGTGGTTGTTTCCGTTTGACTGGGTAATTACAGAAATTTGGGGAAATGTGAAGTGCGTTCTTTTTTGGATGAAAATCTACAGCATAATATCTGGGTGCTATAGTTACCATTATTTGTTCACTTGGAAACCATACCCTCCTTACTTCTCCCAGCAGTGCAAGGGAGACTTTCATGTGCACTCTGGTTTGTCTGCCTCTGACTTATTTCTCTTTCTTCTCTGGATTCTTATTCTCCACTTCTTTGCAGAGAAACTTCTGCAAAGCTCACCTTCTGCTGATTGCTCACACAATTTTGACTCAACCCCTGATTTTGAGACATAAGAAAACCATTAACTCTAAGGTGTTCCCCCTTCCCCCCCCCCCAATCTTAATCCTGTTAGATGACTCCAAATATCAAACACCTCTTCTGTCTGTAGTTATTTTTAACTGCATAAAAAACACCCCGGAAATGCTTTACCTTCTTATTCACTCAAAGAAATTCTATGCTTTTATCTCCCCCACCCCCCCAGGAGTCTTAATGGTGTGCCATTAGTACCTCTTTCCTTATAATTAGAAGCAGGGGCAAAATTAGAGACTCTTTGAAACAAGCAGTCTGATTAGTTGTCTCTGTCCTGCAAACAGTAACTGAACTTACCCATCTCCTGTTTTCATGTCAGGTTCCTGTTTAACCATCTAGCAAGGCTAAAATACAGCAGTCTTGGGATAGGCAGGGCTCTGAAATATCACTTAGGATACTGACAGGTACAAACCCAGGCAACCTGGTTTGCATTAGAATGATGGCAGCAGTATACACAGTAATGTTATTTGTTCTGCGATTTGGCAAGGTTTGAAGTTCATTTGCCCTAAGGATTGCACAGTTGCAGTAAATTATAGTTCTAACCAGCAAGAATGTAAACTATGGAACATACCAAATGGCAGTTCGGTTATTTTATGGAGGTCTGTACAGGAGGAAGAAATTAACTGTTTCCAGGTACCCTGTTTTTATAGCTGGGAATTGTGGTGATGTCTGTTATCTGGTTCTTGACAGACTAGAAACATGGAAAGAAATGTGAAACATTTCATATGAATGAGTGAGAACTCACACATACAGGACCATGGCAAAGCCCATCTAGGGTCCATATGAGACTACTCTCAACACTTTACTCAGGGTTTGCTCTTTGTGTAGCTCTTGTCTGAGTTCATGCAACAAATATGATGGCTAAAGTGAAACCTGAAGGTCCCTGGGCCTGTAGAAGGCTACTTCATCTGCAAGCAGCATAAATGGGGACAGAGAACAGGCTAAAATCTCCTAACTCCCCTTTGATGTCTTACCACTCATCTTGCTGTTCCTATTTTTTTTCACATCGTTCATGCCTGCTTGAATTTTGTTTTCACAATGAAAGTGTGTGGCAGAAGATGGTGCTGTCAGTTGACTGTATTCTATACGTGCTGATCTGACACAGTGCCTCTGGCTTCAAGGTAAATTTCCTGGATTATAAAGTAGTGTAAGTAGAAATTCATATCTCTTAGTATTACTACTTTGGTTGCTCCTACCAATGAAAAGGCACAAAATAGTAATTTTTGCTGTGGTATAAATTACATTTTTGACTCTCTAAGGTTTTAAAAGTAAAAAAACAAAATCAGACAAAAAAAGAAATACTGGCAAATGTATCATACCTACAGGACAGAAATGCTGTTCCAACTTCTGTTTATACTGGTCAAGTGGCTTTTTTTCTTAAAATGCTTAAGAATCCACTAGTGAGAAGATGCGCTAATGGTGTTCATATGTGTATTCCAAACAGATTCTTGCTGAGCAATTATTCCACAGCCAGTAAATGGGAACTATTTGGCCTTCAATTGAAAGATAAAAGTGACTTCTAAAATTAAAGGCTGTTATTCTGAAGCTGGAGAAACTCTTCCAGGGGTGGAGAGGAATCTAAACTGCCACAACTCTCAGTGAAAACCTGGACAGGTTACAGATTAGGTTCACCCATAGCACTGTTCTTCAATACAGTTCCATTTTCATAGAATAACAGACAAAAGAGCTTATTCTCTGCATGTTTCTTTTTAAATTTCCCTTGTTTCTTAACCTCTGGATAGTTTCTAACGATATTAACTGACTTTGAATAAGAATCTTGGGTTGGAAACTGTAGAGCAAATGCAACTTTGACTCAACCTCCACACACTATTTCTTAAGGGGACCTTGTGTACAAATTGGTGTTTCTTTCATTAGAAATAATGTATTCTTACTCCAAGTGGTCTAACTTAAAAAAGAAAAATTGCTTCACTTCAATGAGAAAGGTCTATACCTCTTCAAACCAATTTCAGAGTCCTGAAACTAAATCACCAGATAAAGTAACTTGGAGCCCAATCCTTGACCAGATGTATTAAAACAGTGATGGGCTTGTCAATGCATAGTAACATCTTGGTTTAGTGTAGATTATAATACATTTCTATAAGTGCATATAGTGTACTTGCTTGTCCCAATCAAGAAATAGAGATTCCAGAAGAAAACAGGTTAGTGATACCATTCTCACAAACATATGGACTTTTTACTATAAATATTTTTTGAATATGTGGTACATAGCTATGCACCTAACAATAATTGCAAAGTGGCTAAACTGGATTAAAACAGTCAGAATATTCTACTTATTTCAGTGGTTGGAAAAAAATTCAATTTTGCTTGAAGAAAGTATTTCAGTCCCTCTATTTTTGGTTTAAGCCTGCTGAAAATGACATCCCAACAAAGCAAAACACACCCACTTAGCTGAGTGACAGCAACTGAATTGTAATTCTATTGTTGTAATTATTACTACTGTTATTATTCCTACTGTTATTGTTATTCATCCTCTTTCATCTTCAGATTCCATCTTCTTTTCCCTTTGCTGTCCATTATTAGTTGACGAAGATGAAAATGCGTAAGAAAAGTCATAATATTCATGTTTTCAGCATAAGCCTCATTACTTATGGTATCCTGGAAAAGAGAATGCAGTTAAAGCATTAAAACATTGTTTTATGGAAGACGGTGCTTATAGTCTCATGTGAAACAGCCTTGTAACCTTATTACTTGTGAAGTTTCATCAAAAAGTAGGAAGGGGAACCTAACCTGTCTAGTTGCTTCATAGACATCGTCCTTCCCTTGATGTCACGCAAACTTGTTATTTGCATCTTTCCTCAGATCATGAAACTTTCTCACTGGGTTTATGGATGAGGAGAGGAAGGGTAGGTGCGTTACCATGGCTGCTGGACTTACACCAGGAACATAAGGATAGTATGAAAGTTTCTGATACAAAAGAAGCAAAAAAGTGTTTTCAGATCCTACCTTTTTGCAACTACTTGATAGCAATGAAGTCCAACTCTGGTGTCATATTAAGAGGTGAATTGAGAAAGACTGAGAGGTGGGCATCACACTTATACAGTAAACAAATAAAGAGCCCAGTTCATCTCCAGTTCCTTTTTTTTTTTTCTTGTCTACGCTATTGCACATTTTTCTTCTACTCAGACTGTAGCTCTAGCCTTGTGGTCCCCTATGCATTTGTCTTGTTTCTTTGACTTCCTCAGCTAAGGGCTATCTTCTTTTAGTTTTCTCACCCCTTAATTAACAGATCCCCAAATTTTCTAGAGCGTTGTGACATAGCAAAACAAGCTGGAGCCAGCATCACTACCTTAAATCGATGTTGTTAATAGCAATTATTCTTTCTGAGTAATCTAGCTAGTATTTTTCTGTGCCACCTGTCAATAATATTCAAGGAGCAGGGGGCTGAGTGGGTTATATCTGTAGGACTTGCAGAAGAGTATCACTGCAAATAATTGCTTAAATTGTCTCTGCTGACTGACTCTGCACCCAAAATTATGTGAAATCCAATACTATTATATACTCCTCCTGAAGCAAATACATCTGTTTCAAATTCAGTGTATCTCGGAGTGCCCTGTTATAAAACATACACAATGAAATATTTAGCATTTAGCTTCTTCATGGCTCCTGTTAGAAATTAATCTTTATTTTTCTTGTCAGGGAAGAAACTCTGAATGAATGCATAATAAACAAATTAAAGGAAATACCTTCAGATGAATGTAATGTGATTACTGGAGAAAGTCAAATAATTTGTTCTGATGTTCTGTTGTTGGGTGATGTTACAGTGACTAGGAGCCTTAGCCACATGATTTTTGTATTTTTGTTTCTCTCAGTTCATATTCAGACTTCTTTTCCTAGCAATTCTTTAAAAAAGATCCTCATCTTGTTTATTATCGTCTACCAGTTCTACCCCTGGAGTCACTTCAAGCAATTTCTTTATTATTTTCAAAGCATATAACAATTGACTTTGCACTTATATTCTTACACTGGCAATGATGCTGGCTTTATGAACTTTTTCCATGGCTACTTTTCTTCTGTATCTGCCTTCTTGTTCTTCTGTTTCTTTTGTTTCAGTGTCATTCTTTCTTCTTTGAACTATGACATTAAAATTGGTGATTAATATTTACCAACTTGCTGTTTTTATGTTTGTCCTGGGTTCAGCAGTAGCAGTCATTTTTCTCCTTAGTAGCTGATGCAGTGATGTGGTTTTGACTTTTGGCCTGGGAACAGTGCTGATAACACTGATGTTTTTAGTTGTTCCTAAGTCATGTTTACTCTAACCAAGGACTTTCTTAGTCTCATGCTCTGCCAGGGAGGAGGGGAAACCAAGAGGAAGCAGAGACAGGACACCTGATCCAAACTGGCCAAAGAGGTATTCCATACCACAGCACGTCATGCCCAGGATGTAGAACTGGGGGCAGTTACCCAGGAAGGGCTAGATCACTGCTGGGGTCGGCCTGGGTATCGGTTGGCAGGTGGTGAGTGGTTGTATTCTCTTCCCTTGTTATTTCCCTTATCATTATTATTATTGGTGGTAGCAGCAGTGGTTTGTGTTATACCTTAGTTACTAAACTGTTCTTATCTCAACCTGTGGGAGTTACATTCTTTGGATTCTCCTCCCCATCCCTCCGGGAGCAGGGAGGGGGGGAGGAATGAGGGGGATTGACCGAGCAAGACTGTGTGGCTGACTGAGTTTAAAACATGACAGTTATTCCTTCAGTTTTCAATAGAATTTCAGAAAAAGATGAACATGAATAAGAATCATACAGCTCCTAGGTCAGCAAGAAATGTAATTGCATATGTAAATCTGTGCACAACTGACATTATTTGTATGTTTAAAGTTACCCATGTACTTCCTTCCTTCCTCTTCAAATCTGGGTCATAGCAAGAGGAAGAATATGCCATGATTATAGATGTTTCAGAAGGCTTCACTGGCATTTATTTGAATAGAAACCATGAATCAGCTTCTATAGTGTTCTGAGCTCCTTTCATTTGCATTCCACAAATGTTTATGAAAGCAAATTTTTGTTCAAAAGAATGTACAATGCAAAGTGATATATCAGAAATAAGGGTGTGAATGCATGTTTGCATGAGTATTGACACTGGAAGCATTCACATGGCCATCTGGACAGCTCTGTGGATAGGGAGCCATTCAAAAATAACATGTGATTTGGAAATTATAAATGGAGTGCAAATAGTGAGTAACAGGGTGGTGACAGTTTCAGCATTAACACAGTGAGTCATTCAAGAGCAATAGGCTAACTGCTACTCTTCCTAATTTACTATAGCTGGACATATGATGCTGAAAAAAAAAAACCAGCTTTAAAAAATAAAGAAAATTTCTGTAGAATTCCTTATTTCAGTAATCAGTGTGAGTATATGTATAAGAAACTTACCATTATTCAAAAAGATTTCCCCTTTTTGCAAACCTATTAATCACTTTGAAAAGCAAATAAAACGTTTGAATACCTATTTCTGAACTGAGTTACTGTGAAATACCTCAGAAAGAGCTATATGAAAGAAATGCCTTTCTTCCGAAGTGCCCATCTCCAGAAAGAAAATGCTGTAACAAAACCCATGTATGGACAGAGTACAACTGTGCATAAACTTAGTTTTTACAGAGTTTGTCTTTAAGAGACTACTATCAGATGCTGGTAGCCAAAATTAATCGTGCCATTTGGCTTTATTATAATCATGACTTTAGTTAACGTGAACATTCTAGTAACCTCCAGAGTTACTGGGCTGCAGGTTGCAATTGCTTGTTACTAGCAAATTGCTGCAGTGCTCTCTGGCACAAATTCGGCCTCTTACACCACCAAGGCTTTTGGAGCACTTGTGAGAGACTTATCTGAGACTTCACTATCTGTTGTCTCAAAGATTGGTCTGAGAAGCTGAGATGGAAACCCACCTATCTTTTGTCTCAGAGATGGGTGGGAGGAGTTGAGATAAGGCTCCAGTACCCATTGCCTGGGAGAAGGGTGTGAGGAACTGAACTGGTACTCCACCATCCACTGCCTGAGGGATAAGTGGGAAAGAGCTAAGACTCTTCCGTTCATTACTCTGAGTACTGGTATGAGCTATTATCCCAAGAATTGCTGCAGACAGATGTGTGCCAAAGAGCTGGCTTCAAGACCAGGGAAACTGGTTCACCAGGAAAGTGTAATAAGTGTCATGAAGAGCAAAGGTACCCCCCCCCCCCCAACTCTTTACAAAAGGGGAAAAGGTAATCACCAAGAGACACATCACCAAGAGGGACATTACCAGGGAGCCATGGCCATGAGAATGACTCCAAAAGGTCACCTCCTTGACGGCACTCTCTACCGTTGACTACTACGGACCCTGAGGGACACCCTCTATGAGACATCACCATGAGGGCAACTCCACAAGACATACTCCACAGGGTACCTTCAAGGGGACTCCAGAAGGATGCCTTCACGAGGACCCCAAGCTGATAGACTCTTGGAGGACACTGTACTTTGATGCTGCGAGACTATGAGCCCTGAAGAACTCCCACCACCACCAACGATGGCAACAGGTCCCCAGGACACCAGTGGATCCACGGTGGTGACTATATCTCTCTCTCTGCACCCCAAATTCTTACTTCATTTTCTGCCTTTTTTCCAATCTGTCCTATCGCTATCCCCTTTATTACAATAATTTCCCCTTTTTACAATAACTGTCTGTTTGTAATAAAGCAAATGTCCGATTATGGTACTTGACCTCGTTCGTGTCTTAATTTCACTCTTGGGATCATGAACTGAAACAGGGTCTGGCATTGGGTTTCTCTCCAATTGGATTCTGACCACACTTTCCTCGAACAGCTCTTGGTCTGGCTTGATTTGATGCTGCGAACAGTCCACAGTTAATTCCCAGTACATGATCAGCAACCTTGTACTAGAGACTTATGTGATCTATTATCATAAATATGGCCTTTTCTGGGCCAGATTCCTATGGTCTTGCCACTACAGATGCAGCCTTAAAGCTAGGAATGAAGATTAGGGCCATATTCATAATGAGAAAATGCATTTTCTTCTGTGAAGAACAAATCTATTCATTTTCATAAAATGTGCAGTAATAGAACTCAAGAGCTGTGTTAGAGCTAAGGAGGCTAAGCTGAAGCAATCTTGGGTGTGAATATCATAATGCAAAAGCTACTCTACACGGATTCCTTGCCTGACCTTTCTTAGTAAGTACTCAATCTCAGCCGATACTACAGGAAGCAATTAGTGTTGCCAAAGTCATGCTGCTTTCCTGAAGTGGACAAGGTTTTTGCTAGTGCTCCTTCATGAGCAGAAAGGTAGCTTTTGAAAGTATAATCATTTGAATGTTAAACCATGATAAAATGATTCTGAAGTGGAAGCTCATATCAGCCCATTCCTAACAATAGAAGAAAGCTGCAGCTGAAGGAAGTAATTGAAGAAAATGGCCCATTCATATTCTGTTTATGAAAAATTTTTAGTATTTCTGCATAAGTTTAGATCTTTATCTCTTTTCCCATCTTCTACATTTTTTTCTATTTAGAAGATATTTTCATTCAACAAACACATAGAAGAAATCCCAGAAAAAAAAAAACATTTGTGTCTCCATTTAGGCTCAGATTTTTGCATATCTATATCTAATCTATATCTATACCTAATCTATCTCTATATCTATATCATCTATATCTATATCTACATCTATATCTATCTCTATCTATATCTATATCTAATCTATATCTATATATATCTGTTTCTATGTAATCTATATCTATATCTGTATCTATCTATATTTATCTATATATATCTATATAGAGAGGTATAGATATAGTGTTATACTCTGCCATGGCCAGCCCTTTGAATAAGACGTAAGAGATATGTGGTGGTGTTCGGCTCCAACTGGAAACAACCGTTTTTTTTTAACATCTTTCACATCTTGCATTTTACCCTTCAGTCTGCACATCTAAAAGGTATACGTTAGTTTTCTTCCAAAATCTGAACCATTGAAATGAAATTACTTTTGAAGTGAAATTGTGTAGCAGTTCACAGAGCAATATAATAATGAAAGAAAATATAACACTTTTTAATTAAGGCATTTAAAGGATGCTGCAGAATTACAGCAGCAAAAACATTTGCAGATCTTAACAGGAAAGAAAGTAAAGGTGAGCAAAATAGCTGTTTCTTCAGTATTTAAGAATGCACCATGACTGAATGACAAAACCGACATAAAGTTGTCTGGGGCACAGTGGTAGAATCCTCTTTCTATCAAAAAGTTCTTCAGGGAGTTCACTTGCCATTTTAGTTACTCTCTTCAAGTATTTAAATTGCCTTTAATCTTGCAGTTAGTTCCAGGAGTTTAAGGACAAGCTGTTCTTCAATGGAGTTTTTTACTCTTTTTAGGAATTTGATCTTGTGGCTAGCCTAAAGATACAAAGCTCCAGGACCTGTTACTCTTGGCTTAGTTGCAGCTGAGTTGGGTGTAAATCATACAGAGTTTCATCAATGTTGACTACTCACAAGCCACCTGCTCCCAGGATCACTCTGATCCACTGCTGCAAATAGGTTCTTTAATTATCCCTTTGCATGGTTTTAGGTTTTTTTTTGTGAACCATGTTTACAAAACCCTTATCATTAAAATTGCTTATGCTAAGGGGGAGCATTTTCATAGCTGAGTAGTGAGCAGCTCCTGCCACAAAAAAAAACTGAGTAAAAGAAGGAAAGGAAGGAGAGTATTGCTGCAGACCTGCATTATGCCTGATCTTCAGAGGGAAAACTTATGTCAGTAAATTAGGCAGTGATTCCTCTGCCCAGTAGTAGAGGCTGAGGGCAATAGTGTGAGAAGAATGAAAAAGGAGACAGGCAGGAGGAGGCTGCTGTGAAAATCAGCTTCCTACAGAGAAGAACTGAGGCTACTGGCTAATAAATTCTGCCATTTCATCTATCAGAGTGACGCTGTTGGACTGCACCCTCTGCTGAAGTAAATCAGATGAATCTCATTGATTTGGATGGAATCAGTCTAATTTATGTTGGAATTTCTACAGTTTGCTTATAAAATTCTAATCACAAACAGGGTGCTTGGGGAATTGTGCTTTGGTTAAGAAAAGATGAGCTTCAAATGCTGGAGCTTTCTACTCTGAAGCAGTATTAAACTCACACATTTAAATTTTTTTAAACATATTACTATTAATGTCAGGAAACAGATTGAAACACATTTCAGTTTTTAAAAAGTTAAAAAGCAGCTTCTCTCCTATCTTTTCACCTCCTGTGATTTGTGACAGCACAGCTGTTTGGCAGCTATGCCATGATTTGTGTCAAGAAATTAATCTGGCAATAAAACCTCAACTCAGTTGTTTTCAGCCTAATTCAGTTGCCCTGGGGAGATTTTGAGCAGCATTTGCTCAAAGTCTTGAACTGATGATAGGGAACTAAAGTGATGGGGAAGGATGGGGATTGGGTCAGCTCTGGTGACAAAATTCTGGTGGAGCCATAGCTTGAGACACGCTTTGAAATAGAGTTTTTTGCCAATCTATCTCCCTAGAGGGATTTTACATTTTAGTTTTTTTGGGGTGCCAGAGAAATTTGCTTTTACTTAATAGATATTCAAACCCTCCCTTCCCCAAAAGTGATAAAAAGTTCTTCCTTCTCCTTCACTGCCTACCATATCAAATCCATGAAGTAATTCTCTTTCACTAAAACAAGTTTTCACTAAAACTAGTTTGCTTACTTAGCAAACTAGTCCCTCACAGCAGTACCCAGTTAGTTGACCTTGCCATCAGGTGATCCATCTTTGGTTTTGAGTATAACAATTTCTATCCCATGATTCATTTCAAGATACTTGTCTGCTGCCTTACACTCAGTAGTATCTTTCATTTTTGTGTTAGATGTTGCAGGTTGACCTGTGGATCCATGTGCCCTTTTTTTGCTCACTGTAGTTGTCAGTAGTGTACAGACTTAGAGAACAATTTTTTCATGTTGTCTACTTTTTTTTTTTTTTTCTGTTTATACCCAGAAGTCCCATAGTGTGGCTCTTGCTATCTACACTGCCAGGAAAGCTGTCTTCACCTCTCTCCCTCCATTGGTCCTTTGCAACTAAGTGTCCCTTGCAGCCCTTGATGCTGCACCAAGGAAAGAAAGTGGCTGAAAATAAAGCCTCTCATTTCGCAGATCAGCTCCTCCATCTGATCACCATGCTGCCTCACAGAAGTGGGTGCTGACATATTTCAGGGGTAGGTGGGCAGAGAGGCAAGAGCTGATGAAGCTGTTTGTTCATGCAAGGAGAAAATCTCTGGAAGACTGTGCATGAGGACCTGCGCTCAGGGCATGACCAGACTAAGAAATTACATTTTCCTTGTTATTGCCATGTGAGTGTCACTCAGATCATATCCCCAGCCTTGTTCTCCCCATGCCCACACAAATGTTACCCTAATTATTTTACTAAAACATGCCCCAATAATTCACTTCTGAAAATCAGCCTTCTTCTTTGACTGTCTTTCGGGTTGTGCTTCAAAAGCACAAGGGACTTCATAGCTCCAGGTAGGCATGTATTTCTATCCTCAGTGTTGGAAATGCCCCCTTTTGCACTTCCATATAGATTTCAGGGAACATAGAGAGTTCTAGGGAAAAATTTTTAGTGGCATAGACATTTTTGTACACAATACAATTATTATTTTTTTGCTGAAAGTTGAAGTAGTTTCCCCAAACCTGAAAGATATACATTCAATTTTTATTCAAAACCAAAATAAGCTTCTTCTAATTCATATTCTCTTAAGCATAAAAAATATATTTACCAGTCAACCTTTTCAGCAGGTTGGTTTTATATAGCTAATGTTTAGTTTTACATCTGAAAAGTGGGGAAAGTTCCATAGCTCTGTAGCCTTGAGGGGTATTTTTGCTATCTGAGTGTGGCAATTTTCCCAGACAACACTAATAAAGATTGTTACTGTCTATAAGCCCTTTAAAATGTCTCTCTCCCTGCTGCTGCAGCTGTGAATGATTCCCTTCAGGGGAGAAAAAAAACAAGCCAACCTTTTTTATCCTGGTCCTTTGTTACTATCAAAGTATTTGCTTTACAGCAGTGCTTCAGGTTTCTAATCTGAAGCTAATTAAATGCAGACAGTTATGAAAACCATGGGTGTTATTTGCAAGGAAGCACAACAGTTTTGTGTGGATGTGAAAAATGAAATAATGAAAAACATCCATTAAAGCTAAAGCTGCAAGGCAAAATTCTTCGTAGATGTCACTCCACTGACTTTGGTGAAGTGATGCTGGAGGAGCCTCTGGCCAGGAAGCATAACTGTTAATGTCAGCGAGCAACAGCACACCAATAGCAAGAGCAGAAGCACAGCAGTGTTTCACCTGAAGCATGGCTGGTGCTCTGAGGGCTGTGCTTGCCTTACTGCAGCCCATCACCTTGCAGGGGCTTCAAGGATCCCACCATAAGTTGCAATGGTTACAATTACAAGTTACCTGATTTAACTTCATGTCCTTATCAACTGCGGAGGATACCAGGGATAGAGAATATTGGAAAGAAGACTGAGACTTAAAGGTCACAGCTAACAATACCTTTACCATTTTACTGTAGTTTGCCAGCACTGGAGTGTTCTTCTTTCCCTGTCCTGTGGATGGCAGGTGTTATCATGACATACACAGATACGCATGTAAATGTTCTTTGTGAGCAGAACACAGGCAATGGAAACCGTTTACTGCAACATTGCACAAGGCAAAGCCAGTGTGGCTGCCAAGCCTCTTTTCCTTTCCCCTCCCCTCCCCCATAGTTGTATTAACCATGCAGATTCAAAATACTTTTTGCAAAGTCAAGAGACTGCAATTGGAAAGGAGCCCAGTGAAGTACAATCCTATTCCTGCTCATACGTCCTCACACATTTAAATGTAAATGCCTCTTGTGGGAGACAGAGCCAAGTTTTCACTTTTTTTTTCTGTGTGTGTGTGGTTGAGGACATGTATATATAACCAAGGCACGTCTGTAAAACAAGTGCAGTGATGGTAGCAGGTTATATCTGTATAGTGTCTGAAAATTGTACCCACCGTTGGGCAAGTCAGGATGTTCACAGTGAACTGAAGCTTGCACTATTAATGCATGGGAAGGGTCAGCTGCCACCATCTGCAACCTCAACAGCCTCTGGGAGCTATTTTGTGTGTACGACGACCATGGGTGGGCATGCGGGTTGGTATTGATGTTCAGACTGGAGATGGGGATTTGCCTAAAGATCACAACCTCGAGCTTATGATCTGTCATCCACCCTGCAACTTGCACATGCAGCACACAGCTGCTGCTGCTGCTGCAGAGGGGTTTTAATGGAGCACTTTTCTCCCTCCCCTGTCATCAGAGAGGTTTACAGGTTTTGTTGTTTTGGTTTTGATTTTTGGGGATTTTTTTGTTGTTGTTGTTGTTTTTGTCTCTTACTCTGCTTGTGCCCAGATGAATGCAGAAATAACCTTTCCTGTATATTTTTTTTTTTTTTCCAGCAGCCTGCCCTTGTCCATTCACTTCTCTTGAGAGAGCTCCAGCTTGTGTAACTAACCCCTTGGTGCAAAGCATGCATGGATCCGTGCGAATAAATTGTAATGTTTAATTAAACTAAACTGTAATCAACAGGACTATCTTTTGACTACTGTGTACCACTGAAGCTTTATCTGTTGAAAATTAACAGTAAGATTGGCTTGACTTTTAAAGGCACCATGTAAGTTTCTCATTAACCTTATTATAATTTCTGAATCATAAATGTATAAATGATGAGTTTTACATGGGAGATTTAATTCTGTGCTCTTATTTCTGAGTAGCTGGAAATACACTCTGTCAGATAATTGGTAACACTGCACACCAATGAGGCATTTCCCTACACTTCATCAGAGTCAGCTGAAATTGAAGAAGGCAGGAGCTGTTACAGTTTTGACAGTTTTGTAACACCAACTTGTTGAAGTTTTAACTCAGCCATTAATACAGTCTATGAATTATTAATTCTTTCTTATGTTAGGAATTAAAAAAAAAAACAAACCACCAAACTGAAGATCTAAGCCTGAAGTATAAATGCTCTGGGAACCAGATTTCTCTCCCCTCCTCCATTTCTTTTCTGATGTACTGTTCAAATAAAACACACCCATTCAGTCTGAGTAAAGAGAAGGGAAAGTAGCATTTGCAGGGAGTTGGACTTTAAATACGCATCCCAAACATACACTCAACTTGTGAGGTCGTTTTGGGAGTTTGTTTTACTCTTTTTTCATTTGTTTGTTTGTTTTTAGATGTTGCATAGATGTGCCAGGCTACATGACAACTGACAAACTCACACAGCAAACAGAAATTATCAAATAAAGATGAGTGCAGTGAGCTGTACTAAACACTAACATAAAACAAATTGATACTTGCATTAATTTTACTTTCCTTAACTGAATGCAATGGAAGAAGCAAGACCATATGGAGTAATAGTAGGCCATCAGCAGTAAACTATAAAAATGCAAACATACCCCCTCAAGAATCCTTAGTTTTAATATGTTATGCTTCTGTAGACTATTTTGTTGCTCTAGTAATTGACATATATATATATATATATAAAATAAAAAGCAAGCTATAAAGACAAAAGTTCCATAGTGAACTGAACAAAGTGACCAGAAGCAGAGATCAGTTATTTTAATATTTCATGACAGCATAATATTTGAGAGATTAAGTGAATCTCATATGCTCTTCCAGGTTTGAGAAGAGACCTGTTTTTTTGTGCAGGAAGGTCATGAAGGCCAGTCCTCCCCTACCCTGAAGCAGTTTTGTCTCTCCACCTGAGACAGCTTCCCTGTCCTTCCTTTACCTTCTCCTTTTCTTTTGATGATACCCACCCTGGTCCTTCACAGTGCAGTAGTCAGCTTTGCTGCTTGTCTTCTCCACGTTGTGTAAAGCCATAGAAATTAAGTTTACTTGAGCTGCTTAGACTGGAGAGTGCTTGGTCATTCATGAGAATGCTTCTGACCCTGAAAAACCAGTAGAACAGTATCAAGAAAGCTTTTAAACATTCAGGTCCCAGAACATACACAAACTCTGATTCTCAGGCTTGTCATACACCCAGTGTGCGTCAGATGGTCATATCTACTTAAGGAAAAAGGTATCTGACTAATAATTATTCATTTGTTTGTTTTTAGCAAGGACTCAGCAAGAAGTCTTTCTTTGTTCTAAATTTCCACCAAATTTGACCTTGCCTACTTGGAAAACCACCAGCTGCAAACTGTTAAAACCTGCCACAGGAAAAGTTACATAAGGAAATATTGCAAAATTGTGTTACCAACTCAGCCTCTAATCAGAAATTTTGATGGTGTTTGTCATTTTTTTGATGAGTTCGTGCAATTCCTCATTATTTCTTTATGAGTAAGCCTATGTAAAATAGAGGAGGCATTATTGTTGTGCTGCTCATACCAACTCTTATTTCATTATTATTATTGCAGTGATTATTCATCATCAGCATTATGATGATTTTAATAAGTTTAAAAAGCACATTCTTTTTCTGTTCGTTAGCGTTCTTCTATCGTTATGAGACTCTTGACATTTGTAATTGCTAGACAGTTGATTTAAAGTCTAACAGAGATGGAAAAATTCCTTCATAAGTCAGATGAATACAACCTGCATTTTCTGATTTATAGTCACCCTACAATGCAGTAAAATAAAGCCTTTTCTTTAATTCATATTGTTTGGGGTTTTTTTATATTTTTCTTTTTTTCATGTGTTCTGAAGAGTGAAGAGGGTATAATCCCCCAAAAGTTTTGTTTTCATTCTGGTATAGGTTGAGGAGTATGAGCGAGCCTCTTAATTTATAGGCTGTTGTTGAAATGCTCCTTAATTTTAGCAGTGCTCTGCTCAGTGAGACACAGAAATTGTTCTTTAAATAATTCTGAGAAACAGCTTCTTGTGATGATAGACGTGTCAACTCACAAATATCAGCACTGTCTGTAAGATGAGTTTTAAGAGTGACCACCAGGGTCGTTCCGAGGGGATGCACAGAGCCAGGGTTGGCCCTCAGCTTTGTGTAAGGGTACAGCAGCTGTTGCAATCGCATACCTGCACAGATGAGGTGAAAACACAGCAGCACACACTATGTGTGTACTGTTATTCAATACATTATGACCACTTTTTATAAGAGCATAAAACTGACCACAGATAAAAGCCAGGATCTCTGTTGGTGACATGGACTGTGGGATCGAGTGCACCCTCAGCAAGTTTGCCAATGACACCAAGCTGTGTGGTTTGTTTGATAACGCTGGAAGGAAGGGACCTTGACACGCCTCCAAAGTGGGCTGATGCCAACCTGATGAAGTTCAACAAGGCCAAGTGCAAGTTCCTGCACCTGGGTCAGGGCAATCCCAGGCACAGCTACAGGTTGGGAAGAGAAGAGATTCAGATCAGCCCTGCGCAGAAGGACTTTGGGGTGTTGGTCAACAAAAAACTGAACATGAGCAGCAGTGTGTGCTCGCAGCCCAGAAAGCCAACCGTATCCTGGCTGCATCAAAAGGAGCGTGACCAGCAGGTCAAAGGAGGTGATCCTGCCACTCTTCTCTGCTCTTGTGAAGCCTCACTTGGAGTATTGTGTGCAGTTCTGGTGCCCTCAACATAAAAAGGACATGACCAACTCCGGAGGAGGGCCACGAGTTGATCAGGGGACTGGAGCACCTCCTGTATGAATACGGGCTGGGAAAGCTGGGGCTGTTCAGCCTGAAGAAGAGAAGGCTGCATGGAGACCTCATAGCAGCCTTCCAGTATCTGAAGGGGGCCTACAAGGATGCTGAAGAGGGACCCTTCATCAGGGACTCTAGTGATAGGACAAAGGGTAATGGGCTCAAACTTAAACAGGGGAAGTTCAGATTAGATGTAAGGAAGTTCTTTATTGTGAGGGCGGTGAAGCACTGGAATGGGCTGCCCAATGAAGTGGTAAATGTTCCATCCCTGGCACTGTCCAAGGTCAGGTTGGACAGAGCCTTGGTTGACATATTCGAGTGTGAGGCGTCCCTGCCCATTGCAGGGGGGCTGGAACTGGATGATCTTAAGGTCCTTTCCATCCCTAACTATTCTATGATTCTAAGAAAATAGGACCAAAAGAGTATTCAGCAAATTGTTCTATTTATTTTTTTTATTCTCTGCTCTACTGGTCACCAGCTTCCCTAATCACTGATTGCACGGCATTTTAAGACTCTTGCTTAGGTCAGCTCTGCCCCACATTTAGGCCCAGCAAATAATTTCTCATCTGCTGTGATAAAAGACAGAAAATATACCCTACACTTTTGGCAGCCAAGCCACTGTCCTACTTAAAATATGACAACTGAAGCAAACAATTGGAACTATTTCCAGAAAATAAGCCCTACTAGACAGCAATGCAAGGGCAATCTAACACTTCCAGCAGCATCAGAATAAAAGCATGTATGCCTTTACTCTGGAGAAAGCCCAGGTTGCTTTCTTTACTGTCCCTTCCCACCCTAACTTCATACAGGAACCACACTCATACCCAGGATGTTATAAGGCAGCATTTGCTAGACTGTAATGCTGTCTGCCAAATTTGCTAACTGAATTCCCCATCATGACAAAATGCTCCATCTAAAATCTCACTAAGATGTGAGCAGACTGAAACATTAAATACATGGGCTTACAGATTTTCATTGCTGTCTGGCACTTCACATCAAAGACAGCCCCAAGTAGAGTCTGCCATGGTTGTTGTGTCGAAAACCAAAAGTGAAGAGCCTTTCAGGACTCAAGGGTCAGTCAGCTTTGGCAGCAGTGAGGTACTGATTTAAGACAAAATAAAAGACAGGCAATGCAGAAGAAAACTCCTGTATTTATTGGCTGCAATACCAAAGATTACTGATACAACATGTGGGCATTTAGGATTCAGTATAAAGTGCGAAATGAGACTAAGATCGTGATTATGATCGTGATGATGATTATTATTATTTCCAGCACAGACCATGTTTTATATGGTTATATTTCATCTTTTTTTCCATTTCTGGTATTGCAGACTGTCTTCCTATCACCAGCTGAACAAGGTCACAGCTTTAGCCCATATGGACTATTAATATCAACTAAAATATAAGTTACATATTTTCCTAACTTTTAAGTCAGGTCTCAATACCGAGAACTAAGCAAACTAGACAGTTTACAAGACCAGGGGTTTTCTGAAACATATTAAGACACTGTGGAGGCCAGTAAGAAAGTCTGGAGAACGTGACAGGAGATACATGTGATTTTTTCTTAATGGTCTTCACATCTCACACATCAATCAACAAGTGTGTGATTTGCATGACTACAGCAATGCTGAAACTACAGCTACAAGCTTCCATTGTACTGTTGCTGAGAAACAGATATCAGCCTAATCTGGTTGAGTCTTTTAAGAAGGACAAAGTATGTTTGTAATTTTGAAGCCAGATTTTCAAATGCTGCCAGTATTTCAAATGTGGCAGCATTTGGTCATGCTCTAAAGAAGCAAAGCCCAAGGTTTGTTCGGAAAAGCAAGTACGAAATACTATCATTAAAAACTGTGTGTATGTACCAAATGTCTGCACAAACATATGGTTACTGAGATGTGTAGGCATGAGCTTTGCCTACATAACTGATTACTTACATGAGTAAAAATGAAGACACAGGTGCAGGTTTTTATAAATAGGGGATTGAGGTTCTAAGCAGTTAACAAGTTGGCCTTTCTCGCTGTAGCAGAAAATACAAGCAATTAAAAAATGTTTGAAATGAAAGTGACACCAAGGCAGTCCTTTGGTCCCTCTGCAAAGGGCTGGGAACAGGCACAGATATTTGAGTACAACTTTAGGCAGAAGGAGGACTTGACTGATTTCCCACAATGAGAGACTGCTGTGGAGAACAATCAGATTCAGCCTCCACAGAGTTGCGGCTGATGTCTTGCCCTCTCCTTGGTGGCTCTGTCAGTAGGGCTGATCTTGATAAAATTACATTCTCTTGGCTAGTTTTATTTTTGTTTTTTTTCATGGTTACTCATCTTACCAGTGCTGCTCTATAACACATTTTCTCTCTTCTCCCTCTAGCCTTGTTCTTTAATCTTTATTCAACAAATATGTGTGAGATCATTTCAGGGAGATAACAATCTAATTTTAGGGAACAGAGAGAGAGACAGAGAGGCAGAGAGTGCAATATACTCACAAGTCAGCTTGAAATGGAAGGGGCTTGCTGATAATCAGGGTGACATTGAAGTCATGGGTCTAGTCTCAAAGTATTTTGATGTGGGTTGCCTGTAGTTGTAAGATAAAAGAAGACATTTGCTTTATGTCTGCAGAAGTGAGGTCATGCTAGGAGTATTTGCTCTACTGTGTTTTTTATGCATCTTTTTTTTTTTTTTTTTTTTTATGCCTCAGGCATAATTACTACGTGTAGTAAACAAAGCTAAAGAGAGAAGTAGTTTTGTCTTGAATAACATTTGTTTCAGAATTACGGTCCATCAGGGGATTTTTCCTGACCTTCAGCACACTCGCAATTTTCTTTCTTCTTATTTCAAGGACTGAATTCTGTGCAAGCTACATGGCTGTATAGGGTGGAACAGCAGAAATAACCAAGCTACCATGAACTCAGGCAATTCCTACATCGCCTACAGTCCCAATTGAGAGTATTGCTTCAGGAAAAATTGTTTCAAATGTGAGAAGAGATTGTAAATTTGCTCTTTTTTTCTTCAGACATGCACTGTTTCTTGTATAATAAGGTCACCTATTTCCATGTTTCATTTATGAAGATGCAGAAAAATCTTTCAGACAAAGCCATTCTTTCTGCACACACGTTGTTGAATTTATCTATAAAATATTGTGAGATGTAGAGACTTATTTTTTTTCTTTTTTTGTTTGTGTTTTTTTTTCACCATGCTTCCTAACTGATACAAAGTGTGTGAAAATCTTCAGATTAAGTGGAATTCTCTAAAATAGTATTTTTTATTTCATGACACATAGAAGAACTGAGCATTATGAAAATCTAACCTAGAAGTCCCTTGTCAGAATTGCACTGGCTCGAATAAAATGGAAGTCTGTCCACATGGAATCACATGTCTGCCTCTGGACAAGGAAGTGGCTTTCATCAACATTTCACAGTATTTTGCTGGATTCTGAAGCTGTGCATTTCCTGGAAACATTTAAAGACTCACTCCACGTTCTAAAATAAATTAGAAGAGAATGTCATAGGCAATTTTTTTTTTTTTTTGTCAGGAAAAGCTATAAAGAAAATAAGTTGCGAAACTTTTCTTCTAGATTAGACAGGAATGTTTTTAGCAACCTTTTGAATTCTTGTTTCTGACATGTCATCATTTGTCCTTAGTTTTCACCTGTACTGGAGTCCTAGAGAAAATGGGCAGAATCTTTCCCATCACCCAAGAAGGAAGGCTGTAAAATATTAATGATGTGAGTACACAATGGTAGAAATATTAAATTGTGTAATTACAAAACTTTACCAAACTAAACTTAATTGACCTGTTCCTGTAGTCGGGAAAACTAACAAAGGAGCGTAAGTGACCTTCAGGCACCAGTGGCGCAAGTAATGAAATCCATAGTAAGGTCTGAGCCATTCTGATTCACATGCTGATGTCTGAGGGTTGTACATCCCATTTTCAGAAGTAAAAGCTGGGTGCAGATATTGGAAGATCCTAGAACCTAGGTATTTATCTTCCTTCCTACCTGAGATCCTAGGTGTTTAGGTTCCCTGACTTTCTAAATGAACACTAGGTGCTGACTACTTTCAAGGACATAAGTAACATGATGCTTTTGAAAACTGCATTTTACATCTGTTTCTGTAGCTCAACAAATCTAACTTTCATATAAATGCAGCCAGGGTTGGATGAGGAATGCAGTGAGTTGCTGTTGCATCTAGTATTGAAAGAACAGGGCACCTTTGCTCAGGAAGAACTGTGGTATTTTTACACCTAGTTTCATTCAGAATTGCAGTGAAAACTAATTGTAACCAGATTCTTTAGCAAATGGAGCAGAATTGTATTTTGAGTCAAAAAATGTGCTAAAATTCAGCACAAAAGATACCACAGCTGGAATTTTCTGGCTGAAAGACTCCTGCAGTGCAATGACATCCTCATGCATGAGCTGCTGTGTGAAAGCCATATCAAAAGCTGGTAGTGAAAGATGCCCCTAGATAACAATTTCATCTGGGACTCTTGAATTCAAGACTGGATTATTCCAGTTTTCCTGTGTGGCTTCAGGAAACCCATGTTACTTTCTTTGTCTAAGTTTCCCACCTCTAACAAAACGATAATGTCATTTCTCTTTCCCAAAGAACATTCGCTGCAAGTAAATGTATTAAAGATTGTAAGGCCTTTGAATGCCTGAGTATGGAGGAGATACATGTTCTTTAGAACTTCATTGAGGAGGAAGTAGTTAAGAAAGTGCTTTGGGAACAGGAGCAATGCATAATCACATTTTACTGTCTTTTTTTCTGTATCTAACATTACACAGATAATTCCTTTGGTAGTATTTTGGGCACTTAGAGGTGGACTTGTGAAAATGTTGTTTTACGTGGCAATTTTTCACTTCTACTTTAAAGGGATTGTCCAGTGCAATAAAAAAAAATAAATCATGGAAAGTCAGAGATTTGCAAATAACTTCAAGGAGCTTTTATATGTGTAATACATGTGTGTGTAAGTTATATATATGAAACATAAAATTCCTGTTTATCACTACTAGGAATACTGCCAATGAATCAGACCTTGTATCTCTTAGTTGTCCAAGAGTGAGGATTGTTCATTGCCTCCTTCCAAGGCTGCTGTGAGGGGAGGGAGGGAAGGAAGTAAAGGAGGGCAGGAAAGCAAAGAGGAGTGAAGCTAACATGAACACATAAGGTGATTCGCAAATTAGTCAGAAGAATGATGTGTTGTCCTGGGAGACTGATGTCTATTTTCCAAAAATTGGCAGCAGGTAGGAGCTGCTTAGAGATTTGGCTGTTAGAGACAGGCTTTGTGGAGGCAGACCATCAGGGAAAGTACACATGATCCACCTGAGGGGACATGATTAGTGAATGTTTCACAGGGCACTGAAATCTCTAATATACATAACCCTAAGAATGCATTAACATACACACACAGATTTATATGCATCCATATGCATCCATGATTATTTTTTAGAACCTACACAAAACAGACACCCCAATTTTGCTTGCATTCAAACATGCAATCCAGATACACAAACCGCTGTAATTTAACCTGTTTTGTTTGTTTCTTTGTTTATTTTCCTACTGATAATATTTCAATGCCAATATGGTCCTTTCGACATCATCAGCTTTGTGGTTGTTACCTGTATGGGTCACTTTTTCTTGAATTCTCTTCTTGTCATGCAAATTATTAGCTTGGTCCACAATTATGAAGTCTCTCCGATTATGAAATAAAGTAATAAAGACAAAAATCAGTAGAAGACTGATTGGAGTGAATGTATGATTCATTTAAAGCATAAAACTGTCTATTTAACCCTTAACAATATGGATTTTCTTCAGTGTGTAAACCTTATCTGTGGTTAGAAATGCTATGAATTTAAATAACCTTTAGCAAGCTGAGAAATTAATAACTTAATGGGTAAATAAGGCAAAAAATTGAAATTACATACTATGTTATACTGGAAGAATTTGTTGCAGTCTTTCTGCTAAAATTGTAATGGGAGTGGAATTCAGTGCTAAATAAATAAACAAACCCAGAAGGACTCTAACTACAAACATTTCTTGATTTGCCAGATACCACCATTGAGGTGAGTTCAAAAGTGCAGTCTCTTGTGTCTCCCCATTTCATCCCTCAGTGGCTTGCTCTGGAAATTAAAGAAGTCGCAGAAAGGGCCTTTTCAGGTCTTACCAAAATGATTATTTGATCTGTTTCAGATTAAATTGATGGAGTCGTTAGCACCTGTCAAGCCAGACTTTATGGTTTCTTAAAGCTTAATGCCTATTTCAATATTCATGGACTGCCTTGGTAGCTTGCTTTGACTAACAGTCCACGCAGGGGAGCATGCGGAAGAAGAGGGGAGAGAACCTTTTCCCCTGGTGGCCACCTGGGAAGGTGGGAAACTTTGTCTCTTTGGTCCTGGAGGCAACCAAACCTAGTGCGCCAGGCTCAGTGGGACATGGCATCTGTGTAGGTTTGCACCTCAAAGGGCTTGTAGAGGTCCTGAGGTGCAGCAGGAGTAAGACTATAATATGCCTGTCATCTGCTGAGACTCTCTGCGATGCGGCACAGTGAGGATTTGTTTAGAATGCAGAGGACAATGTAGCCAATGCCTGTATGCGGGACATGTGGAAAAAAGGTCTAAAGGCAGATCATGCCTTGAAACTTGCTTTTCTCTATAACTCACAGACAGAGAGGCTTGTGGACAAATGAGTGCAGTGGATACAAGGTTTTTGATACAGAGCTGTAGGAGCATCATAGAAACCTGCTTTTCAATAGCAACAGGAGGGAGAGGGAGAGAATTTCAGTTTAAGGAATCTGACAGGCCACAGGGGAAGCTAGGACTGACTGTGAAGCAATGGTGCTGGATGCACACTTCAACTTTGCAGGGTGTTAAGTTTTCCACAGGATTCATAGGACAGTAATAAACTGTTAGTTCCTTTCTAGTCCACCTTTGTGTTGTTCCAACTGGAGGTCTCAGCCTCCCAAGCTTGGTAAGGTAGCAAACATGCTGGGCAAAGGAACACTGTCTTGGTGTTCCTCTGGTTAGTTGGATTGGGTTAGTTTTTTTTTAAGTTGAAACTTCAGTGTGAAAAATATATCACATTTGTTTATGTTTTCAGAGAAATCTGTAGTTTTCAGTGAAAACCACCAAACAAAACAATAGTTGGTTCTCAAACATGTTTTTATCAGATATAGGAGGTGGTCATGAACATGCCTTGCATAGTATATCTTCTATTCTGCCCATTTTCAAACAAAAGAACAGAAAAAGAAGAAAAACATCAAATAATGTATTAAACTCTACTGGTTTTATGTGCAACTCAGTTTCAGTGGGAGATTTTAATTGCTCTAGTTAGACTAGGTGTCCTGGGTTCAGCAGTAGCAGTCATTTTTCTCCTCCTTGGTAGCTGGTGTAGTGCAGTGTTTTGACTTTCAGCTCAGGAACAGAGCTGATAGAGATGTTTTGGTTTGGCCAAGGACTTTGTGAGCCTCGTGCTCTGCCAGGGAGGAGGGGAAGCCAGGAGGAAGCAGAGACAGGACACCTGACCCAAACTGACCAAAGAGCTATTCCATACCACAGCACGTCATGCCCGGGATGTAACTGGGAGTTAGCTGGAAGGGCTGGGAGTCTGCAGGGTTGGAGGAGGTGTGGGTCGGTGCTTGGTTGGGCTGAGGGGGGCAAGTTATCGGTCGGCTGGTGCTGAGGTGTTGTATTCTCTTCCCTTGTTATTTCCTTTATCATTATTATTATCGGTGGTAGCAGTAGTGATCTGTGTTATACCTTAGTTACTAAACTGTTCTTATCTCAACCCATGGGAGTTGCATTCTTTTCGATTCTCCTCTCCGTCCCTCTGGGAGTAGGGGGGGGAAAGAAGGGGGGGGGGGGGGGGGTGAGTGAACGAGTTGCCTGACTGGGTTTAAACCACGACACTAGGGTAACCAGTTTTTGCTTGGATTACCCTGAAAATCTAAGTACTTGGATGGCTTAAGCTTGCTAAGGGGAATTTAGTATAGCTTTTGGCTGAATGTATTGATGTTGGATGAGTAGTTCATGAACTGTCTGAAAAGAAAGGTCAAACAGTTTGTGGGTAGCAGATCAAAGCTTTCAGTGGGTATTGACAGGTGTGAAGGAAGAGGGACAACATGGGAAAGGTAGTGAGATTAAAGCCAGAAAAATACAAGGAAGGAATAACAATATCTACTTTATCTCTGGATAGGTACTTTCCATGCAGCATGGCAATACAGTCTCCCTTTAGAGATGCCCTCTCTCACTCTGCAGTTCTTGTCCCTGTGTATCCCAGTTTAGGTAGAATGTTCCACTGTCCAATATTGCACTGTCCAATATTGCAAATTGAGAGAGTCTGTTGAACCATACTTTTCTGCTGTTGAATACTGTTTCTTGCTTTAATCAGAGTACCATCTTCTTTCCACTAGTAGTATGAAAAATATTTCACCTGGGTTTGTGTCTGAAAAAGATGCTTACAGCTGCAGCAGCCATGACAGCAATGTCATTTTCTGTCATGAACACTACAAGTGTTTGCTTGGGTACATAGCATAAGCTGTTGCCCAATTCTTGTTTTGTCAGCATTGACAGGCAGTACCTGAATTTCCTCCTTAACTCCTTCTGTTATGGGCCTACCTCCTCAAAAGTTGATTATATATGTGGTTTCAGCCAGCATGACTTGTTGCTGCTAATGTTGTTGGAAAAGGGTGAAGTTTTACGATAAAATAATCATATAGAATAGTAAAAAGATTATATTTTAAAAATTTATAAATCAATAGTGAGGCTTTGTATATTAGAAGATGTTGTAACTTTTCTGTTTGGTATCATAACTAAATGTTACAATGGTAGTCTTGGTAGAGAGAGCTAACATAACCCTATATGGTGAAGGGAGTATTCGTGTATTTAGGGAAGTATGTATTGTAAAACTCTACCCAAGCAGAACCTATGTTTAAGATAGCCAAAAAGGACATACCAGAGGCAGTCAAGGGAAGATAAGAAAATGCGAGCGTCCGTACAACAGTTGGGACGTACCCAAAGAACGAAAAGGTGAAAAGGATAAGCCGAGAAAGACTTCTTACTTCATCTGAGGAAGACTCCTTACTTCATCAGGACGAACACCAGAGGGGGGCTGCGCAAGCGCAGAAGAGGCTGATGTCATAATAGTCGGATGTGGCAATCCTTGATGCATATGCATTAGTCAATGATGTAATCTGTGTTGAATATGTATTAGTGACGACATTTTTAGTGTATAAATTGCGAGCGCGATGTGACAAGGGTGAAGCCAGATTTGGGTGCGTGCCCCTGGTTTCCCAGCGCTGCAATAAAGCACTTTGTATAACCATTCCAGTGGTTATATGTCAGTTCTTACGCTAGCAATGTGAGTAACACAAGTGATAAGGTTACTGCCAAGAAAGACCCAGCAATTAATTATGCATTACGGATGAATGATACATACTTTTGGAAAAAAAGTGGCTGGTTATAATAAAAATCTTTTTTTTCTTATGCTCTTCTCCCTCTGGAGTCAGCAGTGTGGCACACCAGTCTGCCATTAGGAAAGGGAGCTGGGCTGCTGAGTG